>NC_055682.1:37592655-38192655 GCF_017639745.1 Melanotaenia boesemani
TGATTAACAATTTGTACAATGTAATTTGTATTTGATAAGTGAGTGTTGGTAGGCCTGACTGCAGGTTTGCTGAGTCCATCAGATGACTCAAATGTTTTTGTCATCTGGGGTCTCAGTAACTTTAGCAGCTTTCAGCATTTCTAAGATTTTCAGCAAACACATCTCTCTCTGTCTTTTTTCCCTTTGCCTTGGTATGCTTTGAAATGAATAAAATCAAGAAATTATTCTTAGTTTTATGTGAGGAGAAGGTTTTAAGACTTGAAATGTCACAACTCACCCCAACCTAGTCAGCCATTCATGAAAAATGCACCACATTTTGCCTAAAAGAACACTATTTCATTTACTCTAGGCCATATGATTTTATCTTCAGTTGTATAAATAAGAAATAATATTTAGTGTTGGTAAAAAAATGACTTTAGTAACTTAAAAAAAAAAGCATTATCTCAATAAAATCTGCATTTGCCTGTTTCCACCCCTGACAACAACCATATAAAATTGAGAAAGAAGTGGGTAAAGACTAAAAAGATCATATGACTCCTACCTCATCCTTAAGTGGTGGAAAGTGTGGCATTGTGGCATGTTACAACCATACCCAGTCTGCCCTACTGCAAAGTTTAACAGTTCATATACATAATTCATATGGTAATGTGCTGCTTAGCACCATAACATCTCAGCAAGAAGGTTCTTAATTTAAACCTCGGCAGGTTCCTTTTTTAATGTGGAGTTTGCATGTTCTACCTGGCCGTGACTGGCTTCTGTCTAGCTTGGTGTTTTTAGATTCTCCCCAGGAGTGAGTGTAGCCAGGAGTGCTTTGTCTCTTTGTGGACTACAACATAGCCAAAGTGTACACTGCATCTTCTCTGATAGCAGCTGGGATGCGCTCCAGCCCCCCTGTGACCCTGCACTGGAAGAAGTGGGTATAGAAAATGGATGGATAGTCAATACCTAATCCTCCAGACATTCTCTGGTGTTCAGGAGGAGTAGGCTACACACTGCAGCGCTGACCCTGCTTATTGCAGTATACTTCTGTACATGGGCTTCTAGTGGACTTTGCCTGTCTTTCAAAGTATTGTTTTCTTGTTGTTTTTTCTTTAGTTGGGTAGCCCCTTCCTGGACCTTTGAATTTTTATTTGCATTTGCATTCTAGGAAGGATAGAAAAGAAGAAATGTTTATTCTCTAATATTTATTGTATCTTTCATTTAGCACTATAGACTTATATTTTATTCAAGAACTAAATCCTCTCAAGAGTGAACAAAAATTCAAAAGAAACTAAAGATTGAATTTCTGAAAAGTACCCACACAAACACACACAGCCCCTTTCCATATAGCCACACTGCTTCTGTGAAACCTGAATATATTAAAATGCAAAGAAAAGGGATTCTGTTGGATTTACCTTCATGATTTTAGGTTTACTTTGCCCAAATATTTCCTTTTAGCTTTGAACAAGTCAAATATGTACTCACTTCATTACAGTAAACTTACATGTAAATGAATGTGTGCCACTTTCTGCAGATTTATCCCCCCAGTGTAGTCATTCTTATTAACTTTACTTGCAGATTGAAGGCTATTGTCAGCGGTTTGCCTGCCAACCTCTGTTTGCTTTACAAGCTGACCTTACATGTCTGTACATGTGTCTAAAGCTGCAGCATCAATGTTGATGCAGGTTTAAACACTGCTACCAGTCCAGCTGACACATCCATCTGTGGTCTAGGCCTGAAAAAAAGCCAAAAAAAGGCAAAAAAAAAAAAATCTGTCTCCTGCAAGTATCACATCACTAAGAGCTGATCCTTACAGGCTGAACCGTATCTGTAGTATGTTCTAACCACAGATGCCTGTGCCTATCTACTAGTTAGAGGAAAAAATCATATAAAACTTTTGAATGTACCACAATCGCAGTCTCTTTAGTGTCTGTAGCCCTTTTCACACAATAGTTGTGTGTTTTTTAGGCCCAAAAGTGACATTCTCATTAGCTTTCCCCTTTGGAATTAAAACATGCTAAGCAGAGGTGACTGTGCCCAGCATTTACATGTTCTTACAGACATCTAGAGGGATTTGCAGAATTCAGTGTCACTGGAAAGAGTTTTGAGTTTCACAATGCTGGCTTGCCCTTACACGCAGGACCTATGTTGTTTCTGCTATTATCTCCCTTCAACTTCAGCCCCAATACTGTACTTTTACCCATGTTAACAATTCTAAACAAAGGCCCATCTGTTTCACCTTCTATCTTTAGAAAAATAAAGGCAACGTTGATGCATGCGCATCACCTGACTCTTTCATCTGTAGTTTTTCCTTCTCTGGACTGCAGGTAGGGCTGGGGGGCTGTCTTTGCACTGATTGCAGTTTGATTCAGAATGAAAATCAGAGTCAGGTTTAAATTTTTTATAAGTATGTGCAGACACAGTTTTTTCTTCTGTTAAATAAATAATACTTGCTAGCTTTACTGTAAAGCAAACATGTCTGTGAGGTATCCTGTTTTAATTACAGTGATCAGACAACCATTTTTACCTGGACATGTCCTCTTTTTAAGAGCTAAAATATGTCAAAATTGTCTGGGATTTTCTCTATTTTAGCCCCAAAAATATCTCTATCAGATTTGCGTTGC
The DNA here is from genome assembly GCF_017639745.1 of Melanotaenia boesemani. NCBI lineage: Eukaryota > Metazoa > Chordata > Actinopteri > Atheriniformes > Melanotaeniidae > Melanotaenia > Melanotaenia boesemani. The sequence continues at coordinate 37,595,259 of NC_055682.1, forward strand.
ATCCACACTAATTATTGTACTCTCTCTCAACACACAGTCCTATTGCATAAACTTGATTGGAAGTGAGTTGGGGAGGGGCAAAGACAAGTTAAAGTGTTGGACAGGGTCGTTCTATAGGAAATGTCCCACATTCTTGCTTCGTCTTTGCCTGTAGAGAATTACGATCACTGGCCAACTGCTGTCTCTCTTTAAAAAAAAGCTGGTCAGCACTAGATGAGCACCATGTCTACCCTCTGCACAAGTTTCTGTTCCCTGTAGCACCACATTCACAGCTACAAAACACTGAAGCACTAAAGTAAATTTTGGGACAAACCACATAAAAAACACCCATGATTTCACCGTGGTCGTGATGCAGTCAGTACATGACTTGTAAAGCATAAAGACAGATTTACTTTTGTAAAGTGACAAACGGTGAATAGAAAAAAATAACTCTTGGCCAAAAGTTGTCTTCTCAGAGTAAAGCACCACACTGAGAGTGGACTGAATGCCATAGCAAGGATTTTTTTTACACATTACACATTTCAAAAGAAGAAATCGCTGTTGTTTGATGCTGTGTAAAGTAGCCAATACAGATTCTGTGCAAAGTTCTAAAAGGTCAATAATGCACATTATCATTAACATACACATTCACATATGATACCACATACACCACATCTCTCCACCAAGCCTCCCGAGGATTACATGAGACTTTCCTCACTGCTGGCCTCCACAGCCGCCTTCATTCAGAGCGGATTCTGTTGCGCTTCCTCTATTTCTCTAAGTGCCCTCCAAACCAATGAGGTCACCACTACTCACATGGCAAACTGCGCCTCCTGCTGTCCAAAATGTTTAGCAACAACAGGACTGATGTGATGGAGTTTTATAAAAGTGGTTTTATAAATGCTTTTTCCACCTGGTTAGTCTCCTGTCTGACTCACCACTTCTCACTCTTACACTCCCCAGAAAATTTATTGCAGCTGGGGTGAATGATTTAGGTGGTAACTGTACTTTCTCTTCAGATTATTATTTTTTTTCTGTTTGGTTAGGTTCTGCCATCAAAAATTGAATGATTAATTTTAGGAAGATTGCATGTGTTGCATTCAAATAGACTCTCTCATCTGCAGTCTATAAAGGTCACATGTGCTGGACAAACCCACATGAATGTTTTTTTAACATGGCTAAGCGGGCAAGTTTCAGGACATATTCTAAGGATGTTTGTAAAAGATCACACAGGCAAGAATTGAAGTCGTGTGATAAGTCGCTCTGCCCGCTCGGCCCGACTTTCCTTAATTTTTATTGGCTTTTAGCAGTTTTAAGTCTGTTTTAAGCCTTTTAAAATCTGAATTCGTACAGTCACACTATTTTTAACTGTATCTTTTAATATCCTGGTTTTATAAAGAACAGTTTTAACCAGAAATCAGAGAAGGCTTGACCGCGTGCAGATCCTGCCTGATCCGCCTGCAACTGGGTCCTCACCGCCACCAACACACAACAGGGCAGCTTCCTGGTTACCGGTGAGTCATGGCTCCACTTACCTCGACATCCAGTTGTGAAAGCTGCATCAACCTGAGCCAGAAGGTGATCGAGCTGGAACAGAGAATTTCCACTCTTTACCAGATCCAGGAGGCTGAACACGAACTGAATACAATCCTCCTCGGCCAAACTAAAGCCGCGGCTACCAGTGCTCAGCTAGCCGACACAGCGCCCTATCCAGGTGATGTGTCACGGGCTCCCACCAATAGTTCACCCAGGCACACAAACACAGCAGATGCCTGCGTTGCTGGTGTTCCTGTCATTGGTGAGAACCGCTGGTTCCAACTTGGCGCTAGACCCAGAGTTCCGGTCAGCTCCACTCCACTCCAGCCGGAGCCGTGGACCGAGGTCGGGACCCGCAACGGCTGCAGAAGGGACCGGGCGTGCCGTCTTTCATGCTCTCCCCTCACTGACGGCGTACCCCTGGAGAACAAGTTCAACGTCCTGGATCTTGTGGATTTTCCTCCCCTGGCCGCTGGCCCTTGCCATCCTGCTGTGTCACCGGGGTCGCTACCATCCTGCTCCCGGAGCCGCGACGGGCAGTCCCACGCTGCTGTCAGAACTCGCCGCAGGGAGCTGCACTTTACTCCGGCTCCACGGAGAAGCAGGCCCATGGAGCAGCCGCGGACCAGCTCCCACCTGCCGGACAACCGCCCCCGCGATTCGGCTGTTTCATCGCCGTCCAGATCACACCACCGGCGCCTCGATGTGGATGTCATGGGTGGGCGAACCACCGGCCCCCCTTGTCCCCCGGCGGATCCTCCTCACTCCACGCTCATTATCGGGGATTCCATCGTGAGGAACGTGCGGATGAGGGGGGCGCTCACCCTGTCGTTCCCGGGAGCCACTGTTATGGACATCGCCGACAGAATCCCGGGCATCCTGAGGTCCCAGCCGCAGGCCAACAGGATCATAATCCACGTCGGCACCAACGATATCCGTAAACAGCAGTCCGAGCTGTTAAAGCTGGATTTCCTTCATCTTTTCACGTTGCTTGGACAATATCAGGTAAATGTTTTTATTTCTGGCCCCACCCCCACTTGCGGCAGAGGGATAGGCTGCTTCAGCAGGTTGCTCAGCCTCAACACCTGGCTCTCCTCCGCCTGTAGTTCCCACAGCCTGTGTTTTATTAACAACTTTGATGCTTTCTGGGAGCGGAGGCATCTTTTTGGGGCTGACGGGCTCCACCTCAACACGCGGGGCTGCCGTCTTCTGTCCGCCAATTTGGCATTTGGTGTACAGCACTCCTGCTCCCAGCCCACTCATTACACCAAACCCACTGCACCTGCTGACCTGTCCGTCATGGATTGATGTCCCCCTGGTCCCAGCTCCTACTTACTCAGTTCCACTTTTAACAGCAAAGTCCGCAATACTGGACTTGGACCTAACATTTCTCCACACAGTTCATCAATTCGTGTCATTATCACATTCAGAGAGCAACCACACCACCACAAACCATATCATACCGTAAACGTCAATAATCTCAGGCCTCTTCCAAAATGTCAACCAGTACCTACCTTTTCAGTTCAAATGTCACCAGTCACACTCAACATGGCACTTTTAAATATACGCTCTCTGTTAAATAAGTCTTTTATTGTCAATGACCTGATTTTAGACAACAAATTAGACTGTTTGTTTTTAACTGAAACATGGTTGGGTTTGGATGCACCTGTTGTTCTAGCTGAGGCCTCCCCGCCAAATTTTAACTATTCTTTTTCTATAAGAACTGGTAGGAAAGGTGGTGGCACAGCATCTTTAACCAATAACACTCTCACCACCAAACAGATTTTATTTGATAATTTTACCACTTTTGAATATCACGCCATTGTTTTTAGCAGCCCTCCAGTTTTATGTGTCACCGTTTATAGACCACCCCAAAAATGTGCTGCTTTTATTAATGAGTTTTCAGAATTTTTATCAATCATACACACAACATACAACATGATAATTTTAACCGGTGATTTTAACCTGCACATAAATAATCCTTTAGACTCTGTTTCAAAAGAATTTTTAAACATTCTTAACTATATGGATTTTACGCAACATGTCACGCAGCCGACTCACAACAGAGGACACACACTGGACTTGGTCATTACCTATGGCCTTTCTGCCAGTGTGTCCTCTGTTGTTGACTTGGCTGTCTCTGACCACTACTGTGTGTTTTTTAACATCACCGGTTTTATTCAGTGGGAGACCTCGGTGCGAACTGTGAGGAAGCGCTATCTAACCTCTGAAGTGGCTGCAAATTTTATCAAGGTTTTAGATAAATGTCCTCCTGTGATTTTACCTGCACCCTGTGATTTTATTGTTGAACATTTTAACAGTAAACTGAAGACAAGCCTCGACTCTGTCGCTCCACTCACTACAAAAAAGATTTACCCAAAACTTATATCTCCCTGGAGGAATGAGGAGGTTAAAAAACTCAAAAGAAATTGCAGGGCGGCAGAAAGGAGATGGAGGAAAAATAAAATGACAATAAATCATCAGATATTTTGTGAGCAACTTAAAATTTACAATAACGCACTAAGGAACTCAAGAAACATGTACTTCGCAAAAATAATCAGTAACAATAAAAATAATCCCAAGGTTCTCTTTTCCACCATCGATCACCTATGTAACCCTGATTTTAACAGCTCCCAGCGAACCCCAACAGACTCTCTCTGTGAGCAGTTTGCAGACCACTTCAGAGGTAAAATCAGTGCCATCAGATGTGGTATTTTATGCAACCAGAACACGAACACATCTGAGTGCTTGGTTTTACCTGAGGAAACACTGGACAGTTTTGTCCTGGTTAATGCTGAGATCCTTGATAAAGTTTTCTCCACAGTAAAACCCACCACATGTCTTTTAGACCCAATTCCCACTTCACTTTTTAAATCATTTTATGGATTTTTTAAAGACGAGCTTTTATGCATGATAAATTGCTCTCTTCAGATGGGCGTCTTCCCTGCAGCCTTTAAAACGGCGGTGGTGAGGCCCCTTCTGAAGAAGAGCAATTTGGATTGTAATGATTTTAATAACTATAGACCTGTATCCAACTTACCATTTTTAAGTAAAATTTTAGAAAAACTGGTTTTTATTCAGCTTAATGATTTTTTAAATAGTAGAAATATCCTTGAGATATATCAGTCTGGATTTAGGGTAAACCACAGCACAGAGACTGTTCTCCTGAAGGTTTTAAATGATTTTAGGATTAACTGTGACTCACAGAACCTCTCAGTCTTGGTGCTACTGGATCTTAGCGCAGCCTTTGACACAGTAGACCACACTATTCTTTTAAACAGACTGAAACACCTGGTGGGCCTCTCTGGTGCTGTTCACAACTGGTTCACTTCCTATCTCACAGACAGAACTTACATGGTAAGTTTGGATACATGCTCCTCTAAGATCCATAAAATGACATGTGGTGTGCCTCAAGGGTCAGTTTTAGGCCCTGTTCTTTTTAATTTGTATATGCTCCCTCTTGGCAGTGTCATCAGGAGGCATGGAGTAAACTTCCACAGTTATGCTGATGATACTCAATTGTACATCTCCATGTCTCCTGATGACACGAGACCAATGGATGCCCTTTTCAACTGTATTTTAGACATCAAATCCTGGATGGCAGAAAACTTTTTACAGCTTAACCAGGACAAAACTGAAGTTTTAATCATTGGTCCTGAGGCTCAGAGAGAGAAACTCTTAGCTAAATTACAGGCATCCGCATTAAACCCATCATCACAAGTAAAAAACCTGGGCGTTATCTTTGACTCTGAGCTTGGTTTTATTCCACATATTAAACATATTACTAAAATAGGATTTTATCACCTAAAAAACATAGCCAGAGTCCGTCCCATTCTCTCTCGGGCCAACACGGAGATGCTGATGCATGCTTTTATCACCAGTCGTATTGACTACTGTAATGCCCTGCTCTCTGGTCTTCCCAAAAAGAGTACTGCACCTCTACAACTCCTACAGAACTCAGCTGCTCGTGTGCTGACGAAGACCAGAGGGCGGGCCCACATTACACTGGTTTTAGAATCACTGCATTGGCTCCCCGTGTGTTTCAGGATCAATTTTAAGGTTCTCTTATTGGTTTTTAAATGTCTTAATGGTCTTGGGCCTTCTTATCTTTTAGATTTGCTTTTACCTTATGAACCCTCGCGGCCCCTGAGGTCTTCCGGTACTGGCCTCTTGACTGTACCTAAAGTCAGGACACATACTCACGGAGAGGCAGCTTTCCAGTGGTATGGCCCTCGTCTCTGGAACAGCCTGCCGGAGGAGCTCAGGGCTGCAGAGAATGTTAATGTTTTTAAGAGCAGGCTCAAGACCCACCTTTTTAATTTAGCTTTTACTTAATATTTATTAATTTTATTTTAATTTATTTTATTCCCCTAGCCTATTTATTTTTCTATGTTAACACATTTTTATTTACTTTATGCTTTTATTCTGTTTATATTATTTTTAGGTTATTTCCCCAGTGTTTCCTCGGAGGGGGCTCTCTGCACCGGGGGCTTTTCATCGGCTGTGGCTGCTGCGGCTCTGTCCTGCGGGTTCTTTCGGTCTAGTTGGGTGGCTCCTCTGCCTCTCAATTGGCCGTGTGCCCTGGGTCGGTGTCATGGCGGTCGTGGTCGGTGGGCGGCTCCCGGTGCAGACGGCTCCCTGTGATAGTGTTTCCTCACCAGGCTCATCTGTGCTCAACCTCACATTAGTCTTTTAATATGTGCAAGTATGTGTGTGTGTATGTGTATGTGTATGCTTGCATGTACACAAGCGGGGAGGGAGGGGGTTATCTGTGGGGGTGTGGGAGGGGGGTTGTTTTAACCATGGAAAGCACTTTGTGCTGCATTCTTGTATGAAAAGTGCTATATAAATAAAGATTGATTGATTGATTGATTGATTGAATAAAACAAACAAATAAAAAAATAATACAAACAAAAATCATTATTTTTCCCAACCAGGTTTTTCAGACCTCCACTCATTCCCACGTTTAGGGGAGTGGGCAACCCCGAAGTCTGAGTGGTACTGAAAAGTTTCATTCAGAGGTTATGCAGGAAGAAGCTTGGTGGGGTGGGATAATTCATATTTAGCAGTTATGAATGGTTTGAATGTTTGTAAGCAATTTTTATTCCTTTTTTTAATAAAATCCTAATCTCTAGTATTTCTTTTGTTAAAATACAGTAACTGTTTATTTAAATGAACAGCAGAACACAGAACCATAACAAAGAAATCAAATAAAGACCAAATTATGAACATTTGACAGTCTGATGGCCCCCCGACTCTCTGTCACTGTATACCTGATCTGTACCTCTGCTCCCTATCTATCCCTCTTATCCCTACTGATATGAGCCTAGTCTTCCATTCCTGTGATTCGCAGCATTGTGTGCCAATCAAAATGCAGTTCTCCCGATAGTAGTCAGCTCTTGTTCATTTCAAAGAATCACCTCTTAGAGTTTACTTGTTTGTGAGTCACACATCACCAGTAAAGCGCTCTGGGTGTCTTGAACAGCACTATGATTTATAAATGCATAAAACTTCAAATGCAAAGGCCCTTTTATGCTCTCTTACATACATAAATAGGCATGTCCTTTTCAAACCTTGTCATTTGTCATCTCCTTAATACTATCGTGCGACTTTAACGTTGCCATGGTTAAGACTATTCATCCACTAGTGAGCGGTGCTGAGCTCAGAGTACACTTTTACATTCTGATGCCAGTTGCAGGTATCAGGGAACGATGTCTCATACTTGCTGTTCAACCTCACATCCACGTCCACAAACATCCGCATCATGAGTGTTGTTGTGTACTAAGCGTGTCACTGGAGGATTCCACCAGGCGCCACAAGAGAACTCATACTGGATAAACCTACTGAACTTGTAGGATGTAAACAAATGAAAAACATGGTGACAATCGAGGAGGTTAGCATTTGGTCAATTTTTAAATCCTGGCTGAAAAGACGACAGCAGTGGTGCCGTGTGTAAGGTCCCAAACTTTCTGTTGATTTTTCAGCGGCGCTGAGATACGAAATCAGCCAATGGCCTCCCACACTTACAACAGCAGTTCAAGTAACTGCAGTGGCAGTTGCCTTTTCCTTTGCCCCCTGTTTCACATTGGTCTAGAGATATTCGCATATTGTAGCGTGCGGACGTGTGGCGTTAATTACTGCAGATGTGCTCAAACAACATTTCAAACAAACACAAGATATGCGTGGCAGCCATGACAATCATGCATACGTGAAATTAAAAGCAAGTATATTGTTGCCTTTATTCACCTTGTGTTTGGTGGTGGCATTGGACAGGGACAATGTGCCATATGTGTGAGAAAGCAGGTGAGAAAGCAGGACCCAGGATGTAATGCAAGCCAGTACTACCACTGTAAATGTCACATTTAAATAAACCCTTTTGTAATTCTCTCTAGGTATTATGAATAAAAAAAAGCTAAGTTTGTGTCCATCAGAATGAATAGAATGCTTTTTATTTTGTGTCTATTTCACAGTTGAACATGAGACCAGGCTGCAGCAATGCAGTCAGCACAGACACCTACCAAGCACATCAATTCAGAGGACACAGTAGAGTAGCTCCTTGACGCTGATCTATAGACAGCAATTTATTATTCCCCATAATGAGTGAGGTGAGATGGCTGCTCTCCCCGCCAAGCCACTGCAACGCTGCAGCAAATTACATTCACCGAATCTCATAAAACAATGCCAAACAGGTCACCTCATTTAGCTCCTTCTGTTTATTTCTAATCTTTGACTTTATTTTCTAAAGCCATCCACATGCATTGTGTGTCTAAAATCGTGTCATGTGAAGATTGTTGCGGATCAATGCTGAGGAAACAGTTACAGGTTTATCTTCCTGCAATCACTCACTGGGGAAATTATCAAATGAATACACAAAGAAGGGGAGAAATAGCACACAGAAAAAGGGTTAAGTAGTCGTATGCATTTTCTCTGTATGCTGCAAAGTTATACTTGTCTCTATTTAGCTCGATCCATGGCTAACGGAACAGGCGTGAACTGCAGAGGGGAAATGAAAGTGTGCACCTGCTCAAATAATGAAATTTAAATTAACATAAGAAATTAATAATTACAAAACTAGGTTTATTTAGGTTTGTTGTTCCGGATTACGATATGCTAAATTTGTAATTTCAGGCTGTCATGCCTCTGATTACATGCTACACCCCCATGTAAAACAATTGGATTATACACAACAAACCACTGGCACAAAGATAGAGGTTACACTGCAGGAACATTGCACTTGTAGTAATCATGCCTAGGTAATTGTGTGTGCACTTGGATTTGACAGAAGGAATTTGGCAGCTATCTGAACGACCTGTGGGTTCAGCTTTGAGTAGGGAGCTAGCATGTGCACCAAAAACATTTTACTAAATATGATGCTGGGACAGCAGCACTATAATGTCTTTTTATTTTCGTTATTTATTTTTTCAAGAGATTGTTTTATATTGTGCTTAATTCAAATTGTTTCACATTGCAGAATAAGAATATCCCAACATGAAGTAAACTAAATTTATTCCTTTAAATGGCATCTGGGCACATGCTGTAATATTTAAAAAGGAAGACTGAAATAAAAATATCTTATCATAGTATCTGTTTTTCTGCACTTCATGGTTTTCTATGATGATGTAAGGCTTTCACTCACGGTTTGCCACAAGTTTCTCATATATTTTACAAACACTAGTACTCTGGATGTAGGTCACTGATAAAACAGCTGCATATCTATGAATATCCAAGGTTACACATGGGTTAAAAAAAAGCTTGTAAACTTATAAAACCTTTAATAAAGAGCTGCTTGCTATTTACAAATATACAGTAAAGAAATAGAACAGTTCTTTTTAATGAAAATGGTTTTATGAGTATTATATGAAGTGCTGTGTCCGCTGCTGTTGGACTCATTAATGAAGCTCTCCTCCATATTCATAAATTCACACAATAACTCGTCACACCATCACACACTGCTGTCTTTCTATTCTCATCCTCCTTCATTCATTTAAAGTCCCAATCTGATTCTGACCTGTTAACTTAGTTCATGTTGTGGGTGACATTTTCCACGTAACTGTCATAATAAGACAGTGTTCACAAAATCAGTTAAAATATAAATATTCTGATATTGTAGTACTGACATTTACAGAGTGTCATTGAAGATGTCAAAATCTCAGAGACCACAAAACCTGTCAATCAGTGCAGTGAATGATGACACATAGTGTGTGTGTGTCTGTGTGTGTGTTTGTAGAAAGAGGATGGAGAGTTGTACAGTGCTGATATTTTAGATGAAAAAACTCGTGTTGCAATAAAATTCTGGATTCTTTGCTTGAATGTAGTAGCCCAAGGTTTCTTTTTTTTTTTCTTTCATGACCCTCTACATTATACGTCAAATGCTTTTGTTGCTGGATGCAAAAAGATTCAAATTTACAGAAGTGCTTGAACTAAGATCGAAAGAAAAAGGAGTATCTAAACAGCATTTTTGCATGAAGGTTTTCATTAGCTGGGGGGGGTGTAAATTTCTTGAATTGGAATTTCTACTACATGAGATAACAAGGACAGAATAGTGCAATTTATTGAAATAGGTGTTCCAGGACGTGCAAAGACACACTGTCCTAACTAATTCAATTCTACAGTGAATGAAGTTTTGTTGAATGATCCTCCAGAGGGGCCTCTCTCTTCCAGTGCCTCCTTTTTCTAAACACATTCTTTTGTGCAATAATGACCATAATGTCAGTTTTAGTTGTTATATTGAAGCTGTGGTTGGTTTAGCAAGAAATGCAGGTTAACTATTGTGTTTTTGTAGCTCTCATTGGTTAATTAATTGATAAGAAAATATATGATGGATTTTATTTACTTTTGATTACATGGAAATATTTAAATTTAATTGAATGGTTCAATTAAATTGAACGGTTTAAAATTTCACTTTTTTAGTAAATATTTCAACAAGTTGCATTATATATCTTAGTGCCAGTACTTTTACACTAATGACCTAAATGTTATGGTTTATTGTGGTTTAATGATGATTAATGTATAACAATGAGTCAAGCTGGTTTGACTGAGGCGTTTATAGAGGTTTAACCCTTTTGTGCTTTATATATTAAATCTCATACATACAGTTTCTGCTATCTTTTGCATCACTTCATGGAAAAAAACGTTGCTCAAAACCCTGTTGTACACAATCTGATACTTGTTTTCTACCCCATGGTAGATACAGTAATAATACAATAATGCACTACAAATAATGTTACATATGGCTTATAAATGGTAAATATACAACCATTATTTTTGTTAATTTTTTTTTACATTTTTGTAAAGGGCAAAATAAACCTTCAGATTTAAAATAAATCTATTCTTCTACCCATTTATTCTTGGGTTGGGCTTTGAAGGTTTAATACCCTTAAATCCTACTGAACACTGCTGAACTGTCAGATTTTCTCAATGAGGCACCTCCTAAAGACGGCTAATTTGGCATCCATCTTGAATCCTACCTCTACTCTGTCCTCTCTCTAATAAATAAAAGTCAGTCCAGCGTTGACTCTTGTCTTATCTCTTGTCTCATTTTTAAAAGAAAATGAGAGATGATCAAACTTTTTCTGTTGTGGCCCCAAAGCTTTGGAGTGAGCTTCCTTCACATCGAAGACCAGCTCCCTCAGCTGATGTTATTAAATCTTCTTTGAAAACACACTTGTATTCTTGGGCTTTTAACCCACTGTGAGTTTGGCATAGCTCTTTTATTGTTTGCTCTTTGTTTTAGTGTTTATATGAATTATTTCTAAAACCTGTATTTTACTTGTTGTGCAGCACTTTGGTCAACCTTAAGAAGCAGTGCCTTGTCATGGAGTGGTACACAAAGACTTAACCCCACCAGCCCTACCTGGTGCAGTTTGCATTATATGTTGCAAACGTTCACTCCAGATTGCCTTGATCCAAATTTTACAAAAAAGAGAGGTTTCTTTTAAAAATAAAGAACAAAAATGCAGTGCCAGTGTTAACAACATCAACTTTGTCGCTATATTTAGCGAGTTTTCAGAACTAGCAACTTTTTCTCACAAAAATGACTAGCGACAAATCTAGCCACTTTTTCTGGTGTTAGTGGAGACTGACATGAAAGAAAGTAGTTTATTCTTCTCAATGAGGAGTGGGTGCTGTGCAGGGCCTCCCCCGTCCAAAAGCACTCAAAAGAGGCCCGGTCTTCATGCAACAACAGCACACAGCTGCATTCAGAGCAGGAGATCAGCTCTGTTTCATGACCAGGCTGAAAATAAAACACTGCTGGTTGATCCCACTCTGGCTTACCATCACAAATGAATGTCTTCTAATGAAGAGTCAGTGTGAACAAAAACATCTAAGTTTAAAGTGCCGTAACATGTTGCAGACTCCTAATTAAAAAACAACACTTAATAAAACTGAACTAAAAAAAAAAACAAAGAAAATATTGACAGAAATATTTATTTTATTATTATTATTATTATTATTATTAGGACAGTGTGCTGAGCCCTCTGCTCTACACCATCTACACATCTGACTGTACCTCTGCACATCACAGCAACAGATTTTTTTTTTTTTTTGATACGCTTGTGCAGGGATTGCCAGCTGTCGACCTGCTGATCACTGTCCTGCAGATTTTACTTGTTTACCTGCTGCAATACACTTGAGTCAAACTATTAATAGGTCATTAGAGGATTGTGCAGAACTTGACGACAAGGTGTCATTTGGAGGACAGGGAGGGAGGGAAACGTCTAAAACCTGCAGGACAGGTGGTGATACTGCTCTAAAGTGTAGTATATTGACTCTCCTCTCTATAACCTGAAAAAAATGCTATGGACTGCAGTATTATTATTTTAAATTGCTCTGTGGGTCCAGGTGGATTTTTGTACATAAATAAAAACTTGACTTGAACTTGCCACTTAAAGATTTGAGACTTGGCTTGGACTTGGAAATAGGACTTGTAAACATCTGCGGTTGAAACTACTTCCTGCTTCAGCCATAGTCATATTTGAAATAGACTGAGTCAATACTGAGCAAGTAAGTCTCATATCTGGACCTTTTTCAGCTCCACAAACAGCAACGATGCACTTTGTTGCATGTGTGGGAAGACAGAGAGGTTACACAGCCACACCACATCGTAAACACCATCATAACACAATGATGAGGTTGAGGTGATCCAAAAGCTTCATTAACACCAATGGGTGTTAATTAGGGATTCCAAAGGGATTAATAAAGTATTTCTGATTCTGACAGGACCGTTAGGGTGTGGATATGGTTTGTAAACTGTAATCTTGTTGCATTCCCACAGCCAACCATAACCTTACCTGAGAGGTGGAGTACTAGTCGGATAGCAATAGATGCGTCAGCTATCGAATAGCATGACACCATCACAGCAGGAAGTATAACCAAAAGTCAGGTAAGGCCACCTGCTGAGTTAATAGTTACACAGACTAATTGTAATTAAAATATTCAGTTCTTGGAATAAAACATCTATTAAAAAATAAAAATATGACTGAAGAAGATTTACTAGATTTTACTTGGCATCAGATGGGAAAAAACAGTGGTATTGCACATCACTACTTACTGGGGGCTTTTAATGTCCTGCATTGCTCAAGTGACAATAAATAAATAAATAAATAAATAAATAATAACCATCTGTTTGCCAACATGTTTGTTATATCAGTTTTATAAAGCAATTGGTCTGGTTGAATGTGTTGGGTTTAATATTTGCAGTGCATCACCAAAAGCATTTAAATTCCTCTCTGAAAGCGTTGGAGTCTCTACTCCACACCTGCCAGTCATTTCTTCTTTTGTTTTTTTCCTACTATCTCCCTTGGGTTGGGTGAGGGGAGTTGGCTATCAACACAGATCTGAACTTGTTGTTTTTTCAGTTTACCTGCTTCATTCAGTCTACAGTCAGTGCCTCCCTGCTGCTGGACACATCTCTTCTGTTGAGATTTAGTCCTTCCATTCTTCCTGAAAAACTCTTTAACTTTGCTGTCTGTCTCAGCCTCTTTTTGTATTTGTTTCCTGTTGCAAAAATTTATGTCAGATGAATACAAAGAATACAAAAGCAAGCAATTTCATCCACAGGCTGCAGCTGTAATAGACCAGGATACCTTGCAGTTATTCACACTGAAGGGTCCTGGTTCAGTCCTGGACTGAGCTACTTGTGTGTGGGGTTTGTGTAGTTTGCATATTGTGTGTGTCTGTCACTGAATAAAATGTATGTATAAAATAAAAATGATAAACCTGAAAAAGCTCTGGGGGTCTGGGGTCATGCATAAAGACATTTTCTAAAAAGCAGGCATATAGCAGAGACATTTTGATGCTTTGCATTAACATATTGTACTTTACAGAAATTAAGCAAAATAAAGTATCAATTAAGAAATTGTGATTTATTATACATCTACCACGCTATATTTCAGAGGAAATGTTATAGCCTTACTAACTTTCCAAAGACTTTCATGTACATAATATACAGAGTTTAAAGCCCAGCAAAATACTAAAGAAGTGGAGTTTTAATGTTAAAATGCTTATTTTCAACCTATTTAGCAACCTACTTATATCTTTCCTTAATTGTTATGTAGAAATATCTAAATTTTATAGTTTACCTTCTCAGATGTGTTCATGTTCTATTTATTCATCTCATTCAAGTATTGTGATGAGGTTACTTTGAGCTTAGCTAAACAAAAAACATGACTTACTGCCTGAACAGTTGAGCTCAACCTCCATCACTACAAGACTTACACTTATTGCTTTATTTTACGATCCTGTTGGTGGTGTGAAGCACTTTGGTCAACCGTGTTGTTTTGAAAGTGCGATATAAATAATGTGGAGTTAGAGTTAGAGTTGGAGTTGTTCACCTTAATGCGGGGATTAGCAACTCCGGTCCGAGACAGCGGGTGTCCTGCAGGTATTAAATGTTTCTCTACTGCAACACACCAGATTCAAATTAAACAGCTTGTTGTCAAGCTCTAACAAGTCTGTTAATGACCCTTCATTTGAATCCGGTGTGTTTTTTGCAGGGACACATCCACTACCTGCAGCCCAAGAAGTTTGGAGTTGGTGATCCCCGGCTTAATGTTTGCTGAGAAAAGTCATTCATGGAATCTAATGAACCAGAATAGTGTCATTATTCAAGTGCTGGTCAAAGCAACACTCTAAAGCCTTCAAGCATCAACACATGCACTCTTTTTCAAAATTTATATTTGTGTTGAGGACACAGATACAAACAAAGGTTTTTTTCCCGTGTGAATCTTCAGTTCATCTGCTTAAAAAAGACAAGCAACCCCTGCCACCCACAATTCCAAAAACAGGACCTCATATTTATTAATGGTTTTAAATTTGGTTGCAAGGTTGTATGTTACAACCTAATGTCAGGAAAGGCTCCAACCTCTGGTAACCTTACTGCACATGAAGTGGTATCAGACACTAGATGACGGTTAATGTAACACTTTTTAAGTTTTGACTCTAAAGAGAAATCTGTATTCTGTTCTTTTAAATGGCCACACTGTTGGAAATGGCTAAAATGTGCCAGTTTTAGAACAAAAAGGGAATTATGCATTTCTGCATTGCGGTCACAAAATTATACAAATTTATTACTTATTCTGCAGGAGTCAAAGGGTGCTGAAAACAAAATGAGCTTATTCTTTTTTTTCCTGAAAACTAACAAAATGCACTGTAGTGGCAAATCCAAGGATTTTCATTACAAAACATAAATGAATAAATAAAAGGGCTGAGGCAAAAACAAATGACACCCATGAAGCAAAAAGGAGGATCTGGCACTGAACAAAGGAACACCTGCAGTACTGAAGAAAATAATTACACATGAGGAGAGGTGAGCCAGTCAGTAACTAAACTAAACACACAAGAAATCTGGAGACAAACAAATAAATGATGAGATTAACTTAGAAATACTGAACAAAGCAGAAACTAAGGGAACAAGGCAGTAACAAAGAGTAGAACAAAACCATCCCTCCATCCATTTTCTATACCTGCTCATTCTAATGCTGAGTTACAGAGGACCACACTGGATGACACTGAAAAGCAGAGCCAGCTCTTGGCATAGGCCATGTTGTTGCTCAGCTAGGGCAGAGGTTCCCATCCTGCATTTCCTGACCCCACAAGGGGGTCACCAAAGATCATAGGGGGTCTGAAAGATTTTGACCAAAGTCTTTCATCATTTGGACCTTTCGGTCACAAGGAATCAGCAGTTTGGGAGCCTCAAAATACAATTTTTTTAACCACAGTTCAAAGTGAATAAAAGGAGTCTAACAAAACCTGCTATACAACAATATATTAAAAAATATATCTTTAGTTAAAACAAAAAAGCTACTTAGTAGGCCACACCTTGTGCAACTGTACGGTGGTGTAGTATGGTTTACCTTGATTGAGAAACACCACAGGGCAGATGATTTGTTGAAAGTTAGTGTAGTATGATTTATTTTTCCTCAAGTTCTGTAATATTGATTGATGTCATGTATCCATGAAATGTACTAGTTTTCCTGGGTGGAAGGATATTCCTGGGCGGAAGGATATGTGTGGACCGTTGGTCCCGGGGAGACATTAGAATTGAAGGTCTCTCTTTAGTGGTGTCGAGCAGAGAGAGAGAGAGAGAAAAAAACTGTCAAGTAGAGTTAATCCCTCTCTGTGTGCTGAGTCACCCACGACCATCTATGGCCTTGTAACACGGATCAACAACACAAAATAGATGTGTTACATTAGCTTAACTTTGGTTTCCTTAAAGGACATAGCTCGACCAGAAGTCATCTGGCTTCTTCATAGTTGCATGAAGAGGATCCACAAAATAATAGGTTGGGAACCACTGACCTAGGGTACTACCTAAAGACTCCCAAAAGACAAAAAGAAACTTTTTTTTTTAACGTTTTTCTTAGTTGCTAAAACACTAAAACGTATTGCCTGAACCAAATGCTCAGTTCTCTGAACCACTGATTGAATCAGCCACTCTTTAGGCAAAACCATCAGCACTTTTCATGTGTTTAGACACAACTTGCCAACATATTTTCATTGTGATACACCTATGTTGCATAATGGTGAGCACAGGTGGCAAAAGTCAAAGACAATTGAAGCACAGGTGTCCATGGTTGAACACAACAGCTCACAACTGATCACACACACACACGCGTATATATAATATATATTTTGAAGTACTTTTTCTGGTTCATACATTACTAAATAAGGTGAACATGAGATCATCATCTGTGTTGAAAATGAAAACTTTATTATTATGTAAAGCATCACCTCTTATTGACATGGATTTGATCACACCAAGTTTTGTGCTCATGTATTTACAGCATACTTATTTCATACTTTATTTCAGGTCTACAAACAGACCCATTCCAGTTAACTGTACTCAGTTACCCAAATGTCTCTGCCTTCATTTTTTTCGAGGGAACGAGTTTGCACATTTTTTTTGTAAAGGCAACTTGTGTTGTAATGTTCTCCAGTCTCTTATTTCAGTGATGCATAATTAAAACTAGAAATAATTTATGTACTCATCTGTCTGCTGCAGTCACATGTTTTGCTTGTACTGTATAGTAACAGATAAATCTGCTCTACATCTGTCCTGGACAGATGGACTGAGAAAATATTTGCAGAGGGACCTCCGCTCAATAAAATATGTTATTAATTACAACAAATGTAGGTCATAATCAAATAGAATAAAGTTTATCTGTATGATTCCTACTTTTTATAAAATACAGTAATATGGTGAGTTACAGCAGTCATGTTTTTAATGTCCAAATACAGACATATTTAGGGTTTAATGCTATGAAATATTTACACACACAGGGGGTGGGGGGTGTTTGGGTGGCACCACACCATAATCTTCTCTAGGGCACCAGAGCAGGGTCTGTTGAAATGTAAAATACAAACTGAGAAGTCACAGACCCCAGCGGCCACATACTACAGTGGTGAAGACACAGAGGCAGTGATGAAAATTGTTTCATTCAAACTGCAACGCTACTTGACCTATAGCTCAGGGGGAAGTTGCTCTTGGTGCTTACAGAACAGGGTTCTGAGACAGTCTTTTTAAAAAGTTTTTAATGTAAAATTCATATGCAATGTTTTCTCAAAGGAGATAGGAAAAGAACAACTAAATAAGAAATGTTTGACTGATTTCTGCACTAAAAACAGGTTAAAGATGATTACCCTAAAGAAAATCATTAAAACGATCTGCTGAACATGGTATAGGTGTCTCTTTTTTTTTTTTATTGTCTTGGGGTTGTTTTGATTTTGCTTGTCAGTAAAGTACAAAGTGGAATCATCAGCAAAAAGATGATCAGACATTAACTCATAATGTAGACATCAGAGAATGGCTGGAAAGTTTGCTTGAATCAGAATCAGAGTTTATTGTCATTATACACAAGTAAAACAAAATGAAAAGCTTGGCTTCAAAGTGCAAATCACATAAAAGATAAAATCACATAAAAGACAAAAGTTCAACTATTAATGCACAATCTGAAATGACAGCATGAGTGTAACGTGTATGTGCTCTATAGCAGCTGAGTGATGATAATCAACAATAAATTGGTAGAGAGAAGCAGTTAGTACATGTTTGCTTTCAGCAGGGCAATGGCTTCAGAGTAAAAGCTCTGTCCTGGACTTCATACAGCCATAGTGTCTATAAGAGGACAGCAGTTCAAACAGGTGGTGCCCTATTTAAGCAGCGACTGTTGTAGATGGAGTCCAGGGAGGGGCCGACCTACGATTTTCTGTGCTGTGTGTACCACTCTGCAGCCTCTTGCTCTCTGCTTCAGTACAGCTGTTGTACCACACTAAAATAAAGTATGTGAGAAGACTCTGTATGCAGGCCCTGTAGAAGGTCTCCAGCAGCTTCGGTTGTTCCTCCTGAGCCTTTTTGGGAAATGTAGTCACTGCTGGGCCTTCTTGATAACTGCTGACGTGTTTGGTAACCGGAAGAGGTTTGCAGAGAGGAGAGCACAGAGGAACTTAAAGTTGTGGACTCCTACCTAGTCACAGTTGATAGAGAGTGGGATGAGGTCAGTTCATGTATGGATGTTGTTTATTTACTTTCAATCCCCTTACTTAAAATGCCAGGGTCAATGCATTTAAGGGCCTATTCCAGAAAGGAGGGCCAACCAACTCTTGAGTTGACTCTAGTCAGAATCTCTGTGTTAACTTACTCTGTGAGTTGGTTCAATCGACTATGAGTATCTTTACCCAGAGCGGGAACTACAATAAAAAGCCATTGTCAATAGAGCCCAGGTACCTGATTCACCATGGCAACCACTGATAAAAAGCTAGTTATTTTACACAGTGATTCTTAGTGAAGTATACTGTATGTGCAATACAAATAGTTTTTTTTTTTAAAGTAGGTGACACTGCTGCTGCTAAGAAGAGATGAATCATGGAAGAAAACTGCTTCTTTTGTCAAAGTGGAAGTTGTAATCCACTGGTCCACTGACTGAATATTTAACTTTATTAAAACTGGTGGAGAGGTTGCAGAGTTTTAAGTACCTGGGTGTGCACATCACTGAGGATTTATCCTGGACTCAGCACAGCCATGAGAGGAAGGCGAGACAGTGCCTTTTTTGCCTCAGACAACTGGGGAAGTTCAGAGTCTCTCTGAGAATCATGAGGATGTTCTACACTGGAGTGGTGGAGAGTGTTTTGTCTGGTAACATCACCCAGTGGTATGGGAACAATACTGGTCATCACTGGAGGGCCCTGCTGAGGGTGCTGAGGTCAGCAGAGCATACCATGTGTACAACACTGTCCACCCTCCAGGACATCTTCAGGAGAAGGACAACAGACAGCGCAAATAGGTGCATGAGAGACTCTCATCATCCTAACAACAGTCTGTTTGAGTGGCTGCGCTCTGGCCGGCGCCTAAGGCTCATTAAGACGACCACAGAGAGACTCAGGAGGAGCTTCTTCCTTCAGGCTGTCAGAACTTGGAACTCTGCCCTGTAGTGTCACTGGCACAGTGTTCTACTTTCTGCTGAAAAACACTGTCGGTTATTTATTTAACTATTCAAAGGTTTATATTTTGCACACCATGTACATTGTTAAGATGGTATATTTTACATATTGTGAGTTTGTGTATAGCATGCACGTCACCGCACTATCATTGCACTGTGGCTTATTATATTTCCATTTATTATGTCTTTTAGTTTATTACTGTGTTGTTTTTTCCCAGTGCTAAATGGATGTGCACAGTCTCAGATGCATGTATGACTGCATTTCACAGGAAAAAACACACGTAAGCAACTAAAATGAATAATAAAGACATATTTTATGACGGTAATGTATTATAGCTGAACATGATTGTACACATTTTATGTCTGCTTCACACTTGATTTCCAAACTAAATATTCAGTGGGTAGTTTTATATCTAGTAATTCAAACCCCCAACAAATGATGTTTTAACTCATACAGCACATGTCCTCTCACCTAATATCCAGATTTTTTTAGATATAGATATAGACTAAGACTTATCTCCTTCATCACAAGAGTAGGAAGAGGATGGTGAGGAGACAATGTCTTCTGGGATCCAGAGAGGCCAACAATAGCTCTCTACCCATCACACATTTATGGAATTAAGATTTCAGACATACATGAGGACTTTCCTCAAGACTTAACATAAAGTTGTCTTTCTAAAATGTTCTGTGTTACCAATGTTATAAAGAAACACAAGAACAGGCTGTGTTTCTCACAAATAGCCAATTTATTACAGTAAATACCCTTAAACTGATTAATAGGTTACACCACTTAGGTTCAGAGAAGTATTTATTATATTAAAAATGGTCATTATTTAACCATCATGTCTTGTAAAGAGTGTGAGTGGGTGATTAAAGACAGCAGCATTATTATCAGCAGGTTACTCTGTTTCATAACGCAGACAGTGTGAAAGCAGTGAAGATGAAGTAACTTTGGCTGCCACTGAGTTGGTCAGAAAAAATTTGGCCCAGGCCCAATTTAGTTGCTGACCACTGCTTTACACACTCTTTGTTTATAATGTTTATATTCCTCCCTCGCTCCTGGAACTTAACCAATATGTTGCATGTATCAATGTCAAATCGAGAATAAAAACCTCAGCCCCAGTAGGCCAAAGCCTGTGCTGCCAATATTTTCTATTTACAGAACTCCCTCTCAGTTTACATCAGCCTTTCTGTCCTTGGGAAGACATGCACACATATCCACTCAGGCAAAAACGCTAATCTTCAAACATATCAGTGTGCACCTTGAAGTGATGAAACCATTAGACTCATTCAGTCAGAGCTGTGAGGTGGCATCATTTGTGTCAGTTTGTGTGTGGAATTAAACTAAGTTGGTGGGTTTGTTAGGTGAAATGGGGTAAATCAAAGAAGTGTGATGCACACAAGTAGCTGTTTTTGTTTTTTATTTTAAAAATTGTTAATGAAGTTATATAAATACAAAATGTGGTCTGATGTGTTTTTTAGAAACATGTTCAACACATTAAAAGCTGCTTCTTCATGTTACATCAAATTGCAGCCACTTCCACCATGCGCATCACGCACTGCGTAGTGCATAATAATCTAGCTCCTAATTTTATTCACGCCATGTCTAAAGTCACACGATTTACAGCCTTCACAATGGCGAAGTGTGATGTAGTTTTGTTAAAAAAAAATCAACCTCTGCTATTTGCCGCTAAGAGCTAACAGCCGCCTGTTGCGACTCACTCCATCCTCTTCTGCACACAAAGAGAAAACGTCAAGGGAACCGCCCCCCTTAACTTCCAGCCAATCAGAGATTTTAAATGACATGTGACATCGTTCATTGCATCAATTGAGCTTCTGACATGTTTAATAAACTCTATAAATGTCACTACACCAACGACAGAATATATTTTTAATCATAATTTAAAAAATTTTATGACAGTTACATGTAATATATCCCAGTATGTTACGATATGAGCTATGTTAACCAGTGTAAATGAAACAAAGCTAACATATTGTTGTTCTTACTGTGGTTGGTCCTCTGGAGGTGGCTTTATTTGCATGTTTCCCATCATGCTTTGTGGCACCCCTATTCTGTTCTGCACTGTAGGTAAAGTGTACGTGTCATTCTTTCAAAGTCTCACCAGGCTGGATCAAAAGTTGCTGTTTATTTAATTACAAGTGTTGTTGCAGTTCTATTGAAGTATATAAAAAATTATTTTTACCAACTACTTGTTCTGATGTCCATAGCTGAACTGGGCATGAACTTCTGGTCCTATAACAGTTTACTGATGGCTAACAGTTTACCTCAAACTCAAATGAGGCAGATGAAGATGCTCAGATGTAACTAAGACTTCATTTTCTTCTTTTTTGCCTTTTTGTAATTATGATTGTAGTAATTTTCAGTGTTTTTTTATTTAACCATTTAATGTTTGATGGCATTGTTAATGCAAAAGTAGCTTTAGTAGACCTATTTTTCCACCTCCTGTCCAAAATGACATGCAGTCGTTGCTTCTGGTATGCTGCATTTTAGGATTGCTTCTTCCTGTCATGTGCTTAAGATCTTCTGTGCTGCACGCATGCTCTAGTAAAAAAAAAAATAAAAAAAAAAATTTACAAGTCCCTAAGGTGTTAATTTTTGTCTACTAGTTTTGTAGTTATTATTACTTATCAAACTAGTTCAATGCTGTTGGTGCTTTAATTAAGTTTAGTTCCATTCTGTGGATCCGTTTCTTAATTTATGCATACATCACTTGCACATGCTGTGAACTGCTTTCGGAGTGCAGAAAGAGCAGCTGTTAAGTGAACTAGGCTAAGTGTTCGTCTTTACCAAGGAATTAGATCAATGCCAAAATGGTAAATGGTCTGTTTTTATACAGCACTTTTACCCAAAGCACTTTACATATACATCCCAATCACCTATTCACTCACACATTCTAACACTGATGGTGGAAGCTGCCATGCAAGGCGCTCAACCACGACCCATCAAGAGCAAGTTGGGGTTCAGTGTCTTGTTTAGGGACACCTCGACATGAGCTCGACAAGCTGAGGATCAAACCGGCAACCCTCAGGCTACAAGACGACCGCTCTACCCACTGAGCCATGCCAGACAGCTGTTTGTATTTACCTGTTATCAGTGTAGGAAGGCAATAAATTTTCACCGGTTACCTATAAAAAAACACCATCCTGGATTCGTGCTATCGGCTGCACAGAATGGAAGGCGGTGCCCTGGCACTGGGTCAGCAGTGCTCACTTCGAAGGGGAAGCCGAGAGAAGCCATGAAGGGGGCAGTGCAAGTTCTGTCTTTGTTGTGTAAAAACAATATGTTTCATTAAACAAATTGTTCAGATATCTGCCAAGCTGTAGATCATGTGTATTCAAATTAAATTAAGTTAAACATCCTTAGTCCTTCGCCAAGGACATTTAAACGCCACAAAGAAACAGCACAAGTGCTTATGTTTAAATCATCATAATACATTTGGTTTAATTCCCTTTGCCATGCATGCATTGAGGGTGGCTGTCACCTTAGTGTTTACTGTGAAACTGCAATAATAATGAAAAAAGAGATATTGACACTACATACATAGTACACTATGTATTGTATATTTAGTGATCAATGCCTCAAAGACTATTTACCCACATGCCTCTTAGAATGAAGTTTGTGCATAAATAACTGAAGTGAATCAGGGATGTCTAGAGGGCTGCTGTCCTGCAGATTTTCCAATGTTTCCTGCTTCATCACACCTGACTCAAATGAAATAGATCCAACAGCCTATTAAGTTTTGCACAATGACTCATCAACTTGAGTCAGGTGGTACTGGAGCAGACACATCAAAAACCTGCAGGATTGTGGCCCTCGAGGACCGGAGCTGGACAACCCTGGTATAAATTATGCAACTGTATTGTAAGAAGAAACTAAAATTTCTCTTGCCTACTATTATAGCTAACAATATGGATTATTACTCAAAAGTCTTTAATGAAAATGAAGAAAAAAAAAGAGTTTAAAACTCAGTAAATTTTTCACACTAGACTTAAGACCACCTTGCCAGTATCAGATTGGACCCCCTTTTTTCCTTTAAAACTGCCTCAAGTCTTAGTGTCATAACTTCAACAAGGTGGTGGAAACATTCCTCATAGATTTTGCTCCATATTGACATGACAGCATTACACAGTTGCTGCACATCCAGCTCCATGTTAAAAACCCATTTAATTTTAACTTTGTAACCCTGAGTCCTAGAAACTTTGTTCAAATTACCATTTGTGTTTCTTAATATGTGGGATCATTTTAAACCAATCACAATCACAAAAATCAAACACTTAATTCAATTTAAACATTTGGTTGAAAGAGTCCTGAAAGAGAAAAGCTTAACAGATTCCAGCCGTGGTCTTGTAGAGCTTAATTGGGCTGGGTGATGTTATCTGCGTGATTTACATGTGTGAAACGTCCGGGAGAAAGAACCTTTGAAAGGGGGAAGATGGGCTAAGTTTCATTAATCAACAAGTTTGTTAGATATCCACTTGTGGACTTACAATTAGGTTCCTGGATTTAATCAACGTAAGAATGTTTCTCAAGGTTCATCTTTGAAGATATGGGAGTGTGAGTTTTAGGTCTGAATGTAGGTTGAGAACCCAGCTTAGATAAACATTTTGGCCATCTGTTGGAGAAAAGGAGTTTTTCCTTGGGTCATAAAACTTATAGAAAAGGTTGGGGGAGGCCAGAGAGGAAGTCAGAAGGGACTCCTTCAAAGTGGTCATACGAGTCGTGGGCCTTACTGCTACACTTGCTTATTGTTATCCACTCGCTCAAACAACGAGCAACAGAATAGGGAGGGGGAGAGGAGGGCAGAGACAGAGTGACTTGATGTCTGTGCAAAACTGCTGAGGAAGTTTGCATCTCCCTCCTCATATAGTCTCTGTTGGGCTTCACCCTCATGTGAGATGCAAAGCCCTTCAAACTTGTGCTGGTAAGCGGTTTCAGCTTCCTCACTTTCTCCACAGTTTTGCACAATAAACTGAAAAAGACTAACTGTAGACAAGGTTCACGTTTTGACTCATGGTTTGAAGAAGAAGCTGTTCAGACGTTTTAGACCTGAGTGTCCAGAATCTAATAAAGCTAGAAAATGCAGAAACGGATGATCCTATTTTCATCTTGGTGGTGATGTATGGGAAACTCTGGCACTTGGCATAGGTCATATATAGTAGGCGGCCGTCTAGGGTGACACTTGCTGCACGGGTTGTCGCTGTGAGCTGGCAGTAAAAAAAAATAAAAATAATAATAATTAAAGCAAAATAAACAGAAGCAATAATTTAGAGCCCCCACTGGCCCCCTTTCTTCAAACTCTGTCTACAAAATAAGAGATGAACAAATACAGATAACCCCAAATACTCCCCCATATGAAAGGACAACAGACCAAATGCAGTGGTGTAACAGTGTGGACGTTCAGTCTGAATCCAGCTACTATATATATATATATATATATATATATATATATATATATATATATATATAGTCATAGTTCATAGTGAAAGTTATGGGATTTAATACGGCTGCCAACCTGTGAATTCACAATATGAAATTAGATGAGTCATTTTACTGCCATCACAGTTTAAAATTCTGGTTTATATTACACATTTTTCTTACTTACAGCATGCCTTTGTTAGATATTACTTTTAATTAGTCTTTGAATGAATAACATGTATATGACCTTAATCAAACATCTAATTGCAGAGTTGTTTGGGGCTACTCGTATGGTGCATCAAAAGGTCACAAGCACTGAATCATTAGAAAAAGACGTGAAAGTGACACGTGGTTTGAGGGCTTGTGTCTGGACAAGAGGTCATGTTGTATTCTTGTAACATGGGGAATTTCTAAGAAGTGAAAATAGTTTAGGATGAAACAGAGAGTCTGCACTTTGCATCTCTGTGTGCATGTGACTCTGATTTGCAGGAAAACAGGAAACCTGTGCCAGACGGGGCGGACACAAGGATGGACCTTCCAATCAAAGCTGACTAAGTTAGAGATAGCGTCCTATCACTGTCTAGCTTAGGAGAGGCTTAAAAACTGGGTCCAGGAGCTTAGCTGGAGTTCTATCTTAGTTCCTTTATCTCTGTAACCAGTGAAAAGGAAAACTTAGACGGAAGGATCCAGAGCTCTGTACTGCACATTTCTCATATCAGTTGTAATTAATAAATTTTGTAATCTTGAGAGAAGTTTTCCTGTCATCTGTGATCCGGGTAAAGGAACATGTGTAGAAGACAACCTCAGGTAAAAATATATTGTGGTTAAATACCTGTTTCCTATTACTTGTGCATTCTTAGGGTTTACCTTAACACTTGAAACACTTAAAACTTTTAAAACTCTGGTGCCCTAAAGACTTAACTTTTTCTACCTTTTGTAGTCTTTTTTTCCTGTACAGATGTTTGTATCTGTCGGTGCTTTGTTTTAAAGTGTCCTCTTGCGTTATTCTTTCATTACAGCCTCACTGTCACCACACAGAAGACACACAGCTTTGTCTTTTACATCATACAACAATGGTCACTTTTCGTTTGGACATATTTTTCTAGGAGAGGGGTCGTTAAAAGTTAACACAGGTGAGGGGCTCCATCAGGCTGCTAGAGAATGAAGTATATGCTGGTGGGCCTGTGATTGACATGACAACGCACTGGCAGTGCATTATGGGACATGTAGTATTGTTGTGGTGCGTGCACTCTAATAAGCCTCCAGCTCTAGTGATTAGATATGATTATGCAGGTCAAAGATAATTCACAGGCCAGATATGGCCCTTGGGCCTTGAATTTGCATGTGCTCTATATGGTAAATGCGCAATGAGCGATCCATTATAGCATCAGTTTATCACATTTTCATCATAAAAAGATCACTATCACCATGTTGCTAAGAGACCTTTATTTTGACCTGGAAATTATGATGAAGCCACATCCTGTAATACGTTTGACCAGTCAAATCAGTATTATTCAGTCAGGAGCAGCCAAAGATTAACAAATGTGTTTAAAGTTCTTGTGTCTGAAAAGAACAGAAAAAATGCTCCTCTAAAGCTGGAATAGAGCCAGTAGTTTTTAATGCACAGTGGAGCCACAAACGAGCTGAGCTGGAATTTTTGTGAGGATATTAGGTAAATAGTAGCATAAATAACTGTAAATAGCAAAAACACCTGGAGGAAAAGTGTAAATATGTAAATAGTTTCTCTTGTGTGTTTGTTTCAATCCTAATAGTTTTTTTCTCCTGAAAGTCAAGACTTGATAGAATGATATGCAGATGAGAAAAGGCTTGGTCCCTGTGGAGCTGTGTGTTATTTCTACAAAGTTCTGTTAGTAATAAATTCTATGTTGTTTCAATTGGTCTTTATGCTGCTATATCTATTGATACATTAGTAAAGTAAAGTGATGGTCAGGCTGCTGTGTTAACAAATTTTTTCCCCTCCAGATGTAAAATAACTTGTAAATATACTGTATAATCATGGCTTTTTAAAACTTTGATGGACAAAATTGTGGGAAAAGTGGATTAATTTAGCTGTGGCTACAGGGATAATACGGTGTGATCAGTAAACTTTGTGTCCCAGAGCAGCTATCAACACATGTAAAATATATATTTCTGATGAGTCCCAATATCTCCACTCAAAGTAACAAATGGCAATACACTTTTTTTGCAGAGTCAGGCAAAAGTATAAATCTTTGCAGCCATGTTTAGGTCTTAGTGACCAAGCATGACACGTAGAGATGTGTAAGTTATAGAAGTGTTTATAAAGTTGGAATAAACTTGCTCAGCCTGTGCAGACATTTTATAATTAAAATGTTTCAACATAAACGGCTAGTTTATAGTGGAACTAATAAAATAAAGCCAATTTTTTGGGCCACATACTGTCTTAATCAGGGCTTAATGAAATCAATGTATAAATAGTAGAAACATAGCTAATGCTACTATTAGCAACAGGCTAATAAATACACTAATTCACATCAGGCTATTGCTATCTCTTTGGGATGCATAATACTCAGAGAGATGACATGAGGGCATAGTGCATACCTTCATCTTGTGTTCTTTTATCTTCTTATTCTGTTCTTCTTTTCCTGAACTGGGCACCTGATGGCTTTTTTTAACTTTTTATTTTACATCCTTTGTTCAGCACTTGACCCAAGAATAAACTAATGAGATAGCTTTGTGGTGATGTTGCAGGTCCTGCTGCAAGTCTTTTATTTAACATTTTTTGCCTATTGAAATAAACACAATTGCCACGTTTTTCACTTAATAGTAACAATCAACCTCTTTTCATCTAGTTCAAACCCACCTCAACATTGTAAATGTCCAGTTTTCCAAAGATTGTCTCAAGTGCAAAAGCATCAGTGATTTACACATGTTAAACAGGCTTATAAACACACACATGAATGAAAACATAACTAAATATGTCCATTAGCAATTTAATATTATGTTTGTGCTGAATCCCAAACATATTTTAAATCAGCAAGAAGAACGTGGTTGACGTAGGCAACAGGATGTAGCCTACCTCAAAGTGCAATGTTCAACATTTCAACATTATTTATCTTTCAATTTAAGCCATTTTCAGGTTTTTGTGAATACATTTTTTCTAACTTGTTCGCCCAAAGAAAAGTTGTAGAAGTTGGGTCTTAAAAGTGCAATATTCACACCAAATGAGTAAGTTAAAAAAAAAAAAAAAGACATGTGAGACCATATGTCTTGCATATGTCAGGTTTATGAAAGCTTGGGTTTCCACTTTCCTCACGGCTGCAGGTCTCCAATAATATACTGCAAAATTGTCCTGCTGTGGCTGAGAGTCGAAGACAACGAAGCTGCTGCTACTGTACGCTGTTATTTGGTTTGGATGGGAGAGGATCTGTTTTGGCACGCCGTTGCCGTGTCTTTTGATATTCTTTTGTGACTTGCACATAGCCGGGTGCTTTATTTCAAAATGCCGTTTCAAGTTTGCTGTTCACAATGGTGATGTCCAGAGTTGCTTCTTGACACTCGACGGGCAAAGTTTACACAAAAAGGCAAGATTTTTTTTTCCTCTTGGATCATTACTGACCTTTTCAAAAAAGAGGTGGTGGTGCTGTTTATATTAAGACTCATTTACAGTGTTTGAGCCTGGATTTTGCCTTGAAGGCTCCATGGAAGTCTGGCACTCTCTTGAACAAAGTTAAACTGTGAGAGAACGGCGTTCACAAATGCCAGAATAAGCAAGCTCACATTAACGTTCATCAGGCAGAAATATAGTATGTTCAATTCAGCAATATCAGCCAAAAATGATATCACAATATTTTGACAATTTTGATGTGTTTGGCCAAACAAGAAGTAACAGCCTCGGTAAAATCCTTCCATCATTGCCCCGACTTGGTATAAGGCGTACAGCATTGCTTGCAGTCTGTTACTTAGGCCAAATCCCTTTTGGTTGTAATGAGTAATCTGCTATGTAATGCCTACTATTGGGTCTGCTTAGAAGACTGCATTATAATATCCAAGGAATTTAAAATCCGTACTCACCCTTTATCTACCAGCATTTAGCAACAGCATTGATCTGTAGTTTAAACTGAAATACTCTGTCCCTCTCCTCTGGAAGATTTCTTTTCTTTATTAAATTTGTAAAACCTGGAGATGAACATGGAAATTTTTTTCAGATTAGTAAATAGGTTCTTCTGAACTTCTGAAATGTAGAGAAGAGGGTTAATTTGCAGCACCAACTGTCCTTTTAGACATTTTCCTGCAACAACACACCTGATCCGCATTACACTTGATCCAGTTCTACACAAGCCTCTAATGACCCATTAATAATTTGACTCATGTATATTGCAGCATGTAAACATGTCAAATCTGCAGGACAGTGACTCAACAGGTCCACAGTTGATAATCCTTTCACTGGTGTGCCAGAAAAATATTTATTTTTTCTCAAGGGGCTTAAAAAAACTGAGATGAGTACAGAAAATATTAATTCAAAATATTTGAATGGAATAAAAAAAAAAAAAAAAAAATATATATATATATATATATATATATTAATATTTTAATTAATTTAGATCCAATACTTGCAGGTCCAATAAATACTCCCTACATTCCCAAAACATTTCTAATAAACAGACCAAGTAAAACCACGTTGTTTACAGTAGGTCTGATCCCAGTTTAACATGATCATGGCAAAGTTCAGATGTTTATGGAAACTGTTCAGTAAATGTCTCATTATTCTTCTGAACAGTGGAGTGGAGACAATCTGATGAGTTAACATTATTTTAGTACAAAAGCAGTAACAAGCTAACGTTTATACAGCTGTGGCTCTAAGCATTTTGCTAACGTAGATGCTAACATTAGCTTTATATTACAGTGACTAACCTTTCCAGGTGTGTTTTAAGGTGGATGAGGGTGGATGTGGTGGATCCAGCTGCAGATATTGAGGTTAGCTGGTTTTATATTGGTCTGTCTTTGTTAAGTTTTTAATACCCAAAAGTTACAGTGGTGCTGAAGCCGCGGCTGCGTTCATCTGTGCTGTTTGTCAATGTTTTGATTGAGTGTGTTTACATTGCGGCTGTGTCTGTTTGTGTGACGTTATGTCTAGGGAAGTGACAGCAGACAACACAGCCAGTAGATAGGAGATCAGACAGAGAAAAGTCCCCTTTAAGACCCAAAGAAATCAATGGATTTGTCACTACTCCTGCTTTAACAAAGAGTCGCTAGGATTGCAATAAGGGTCTACAGTGCCTTGCAAAAGTATTCACCCCCTTGGCCTTTTACCGAATTTGTTACATTGCAACCTCTAATTTGAATATTTTTTACAAATCAGAATTTTATTTGATGGATCTGCACAAAATAGTCCAAGTTTTGAAGTGAAATGAGAAATATAAATACAAAAAAGACATTTCAAAAATAAAAAACTGAAAATTGCCATGTGCATATGTATTCACCCCCCACCAATGTCAGTACTTTGTAGAGCCACCTTTTGCGGCGATCACAGCTGCAAGTCGTTTTTGATAAGTCTCTACGTGTTTACCACATCTTGCCACTGGGATTTCTGCCCATTCTTCAAGGGAAAACTGCTTCCGCTCCTTCAGGTTTGATGGTTTGCGCTTATGAACAGCAATCTTTAAGTCTGACCACAGATTCTCAGTTGGATTGAGGTCTGGACTTTGACTAGGCCATTCCAACACATTTACATTTTTCTCCTTAAGCCACTCAAGTGTTGCTTTAGAAGTATGCTTGGGGTCATTGTCCTGCTGGAAGGTGAACCTCCGTCCTAGTCTCAGATCACTGACAGATTGATAGAGGTTTTGCTCAAGAATACTTCTGTATTTAGCCTCATCCATCTTTCCCTTGACTCGGACCAGTTTCCCAGTGCCTGCTGCTGAAAAACATCCCCACAGCATGATGCTGCCACCACCATGTTTCACTGTGGGGGTGGTGTTCTTGGGGTGATGGGATGTGTTGGGTGTGCGCCAGACATACCGTTTTCCTTGATGGCCAAAAAGCTCAATTTTAGTCTCATCTGACCAGAGCACCTTTCTCCATACATTTTGACAATCTCCCACGTGCCTTTGTGCAAAGTCAAACGTGCCTTCTTATTTTTAGCAGAAAGTAATGGCTTTCTTCTGGCCACCCTTCCATAAAGCCCAGCTCTGTGGAGTGTACGGCTGATTGTGGTGCTATGGACAGATAATCCAGCCTCTGCTGTGGAACTCTGCAGCTCCTCCAGGGTTACCTTCAGTCTCTGGGCTGCCTCTCTGATTAATGCCCTCCTTGCCCGGTCTGTCAGTTTTGGTGGGCGGCCCTCTCTTGGCAGGTTTGTTGTGGTGCCATGTTCTTTCCATTTGATGATGATGGATTTTAAGGTAATTGGTTGGACCAGAGCATTTTAGGGCCTTCATAACAAAGGGGGTGAATACATATGCACATGGCAATTTTCAGTTTTTTATTTTTGAAATGTATTTTTTGTATTTATATTTCTCATTTCACTTCAAAACTTGGACTATTTTGTGCAGATCCATCAAATAAAATTCTGATTTGTAAAAAATATTCAAATTAGAGGTTGCAATGTAACAAATTCGGTAAAAGGCCAAGGGGGTGAATACTTTTGCAAGGCACTGTAAATATAGCAACAAAATCGCTAAGTTGGCAGCACTTGGGTGCAATGGTGGTCAGTCCACTTCTGGTATTTCCCGGTATTCACCATAGGAAGCATGCCGTCTTTAGGAACATATGAATCACAGTTTGTTTGTTTTGTTTAAGCCAAAATCAACATTCTATGCATTGTACAACCATACTCGGCTTTGCTCTGCTATGTTTCCTTGTTCACTTGATCAGCTGAGCTCTACAGAGTGACAGTGTGTACATTTTCTACCGTTGTCAAAAACTATACCAAGAATGATATGATATTGCCCACCCCTAATATGAACGAGTTCAATAAACTCGTTCAGGCACAACACTGATGGGGTTAGCAGTCCCCAGGGCACCACTCGTGACTAGAGGAGACAGCTTTTTCCTCAGCAATCCCTAAACTCTGGAATGGTTTCCCTCTTTCTGTGAGGTCTGCCGAACCTTGAATGAATTTAAATCTTTTAAAAACTCATCTTTTTACACTGGCTTTTAACTCCAGAGAGCATGATCGTTGGGCCAGGCTTTGTACTATCTTTTTTCTTTTGTCTGCTATTGTTTATTTTATTGTTGTTTGATGTTTTATTTTGTATTGTTATTTTACCTGTGCAGCACTTTGGGTACTTCTTGGTACGTGAAAGCGCTATATAAGTAAAGATTGATTTGCTCAAGTAGTCATTTCCAGAAAAAATTCCTTGGAATTCCAAGTTCTGAAAACATCTGGAAAGCACAATAAGTTGAGTTTCATTTTCTAATGTTAGTTGAATCACATCAGGTGAAGTTGCTGTTGACCTCTTCTTGTTTTACTGTTGCGGCAAATATTGATGGTAACATATGATATTTATGGTAAACAGGCATCTCAGTTATTTGCTGATAAAATGACACAATTGTGTTGTTTCAGATTAACATATTTTGATATGAATGAAAAAGTCCTGCTGTGACTGCTGTGAGTCTTTTGATGAGAGTAGGAAAGAGATAAGCACTGGACTGGTGGCTGATAGAGCTTTGGTGATTAATTAGCATGTGCGTCAGTGTTTGTGTGTGTGTGTGTGTGTGTGTGTGTGTGTGTGTGTGTGTGTGTGTGTGTGTGTGTGCTCATGCATGGGTGTGTGTACTTGCATATGAGCATACATGTACAGTATATGAATTAGGTGGCGTGAAGACTGCCCCAGTCCGGCCCTGCCCACCCCCCATAACTTGACATGGAAATGAGCGGAAATTAAAGCTTTTCCTTTGCTTTCATGCGCTGGTGTGCTCTTACACACACACACACACACACACACATATATATATATATATATGTGTGTGTGTGTGTGTGTATGTATGTATGTATATGTTTATATTTGGAAAAAGAAACATTTCTGGGATTTGAAAGTAAAGTTAGCTCTGAGCTATGTCTTTGTAAGACGTTTAACTGTGTAAACAGGCAGCAAAGAGAACGTTTAAATCGGAATCTCTGCACTAAAAACAGCTCATACAAAAGGGCACAGCTTTAGATTCAAACTTTTGTATGAAACTCTGATGTTGGAATAATTTTTTTTAGAATAATAAGTCAATAACAGTCTAGCAACACATTCTGATCGAAAAGCTTCTAAAAGAACAAGCCTGTGATAAAATGACCATTAACTTTACTGGACATCAACCAAAAATCTGCTTCAGTCAAACTCATGTTTGGAGACTCTTTCTCAGGATTTCCGATGGTGTCAAAATATGTTTTGTTGCAAACACGGCTTGTGTTTGTTTCCACACTGCTACGGGTAAGAACCTAATTTACATATTTATAACTCTGTTTGATATCATTAATTTTATCTTTGATATATGCATTGGTGTGTGTGTGCGTGTGCTTCTGATTGATGTGCATTATGCTTCATCTCAGCATAAACTGCGAGAGAAGATTAAAGGAAAATGGGGATTCAGCAGAACGCTCTTAGAGTTGGTTCGCACGTAAGCAAGATAAGTGAGAATAAAAATGCACGCTCGTCTGCAATCATACACACACATGCACACACACAGTGACTGAATCTTTTTCACATTTGTTTCATCTGGCTGATCTGTTGATCTGTGTTTATTTAAAAATCAGAGACACTGCAGATGCCAGATAACCCTTGGCTTCTCTCCCTCTCTGTTTTACTCATTTAAATGAGCTTCATCAGCATGAAATATTTTAGCATCTGTTTGCCAACAAACACAGTGACAGTTTTGAAGAATCATAAATCAAAATGCCATAAAAAAAATGCAATTAATTATTAACCGGGCATTTTATTATTGCTTGTCTCTCCTGTCTTTAGTTAAGAGTAGAGGTTGTTTGCCTCTGCTGTTTTTCTAGCTTGCTCTCGCTCCCTCTTTGCTAGTTTTCATGCTATTGAAATCTGCATACAACATTATCCATCATATGTAAATATAGTATGAAATTCTTCCTCTGGGGCAGCACAATAACTATTATTTAAACAAAGTGACAAACACAAATTGCTTTTAAAACCAAAATCCAAACACATTATACTTGTTATTAATGGAATAAGATGAAGTATAACACTCCATCCGCATCTGTAACCCACCACCTGCCAACACTGTTCACTATGAATTTATGGTTTATATCCTTTGTTGAGCATGACCTGCCAATTTGTGTAAGGAGAGTGTCGACAGAGCAGGGGAGTTGCTGAAATCCACATGGTGACAGCTGCAGCTTTTTGTCACATACACATAACCAGCAGTATCAGCACTGACAGCCGGCCACAGCAGATGTGCCCAAATTTCCACAACAGTGCATTACCACATGGTCAAATCAAAAGAATGTGGAAGAATAGAGAAGTAAGACACCTCTAAATCATTCTGAAGAGCCTTGTTGTGTTTTACAGTTATGTTTGTTCACTGTCACTTAATACAACCTTGGAGGCTGCTGCTGTTTCATTTCATTATCAAATAGCTGTTTTCTATTTAAAGATTTAGCTCTTTGTAGAGATTTTTCCACCATAATTTCTTTTATAACATTTGTAATGAAGTGATCAATCGTGTCTGCAGTTTTATTTTCAGACTCCTCTGTTTTGTCGGCCCAATCTAAGCCGATCAGTGGAAGACATGAGTACAAGCTGAAGCAGACAGTGACTCTGAATAACTGGTTGGTTAGAATGCATTGGCTGATTGATCAATGTTGCCATGTAAAATGAGACTTTAAGCATTTTTGTTTAATTCTCTAGTGTGCTTTTGATAAATTTAGGGATCCTGGCGATTTCATTACAATCAGTGCAAGTTTCACTATTTGGATTAACATATTGTATATTACAAAAAAACAAAAAACTTAAAACAAAACATAGTTTCATGTCAGGGAAGGAAACCGTGCAGAAAAGTTTTGTGGCAAAGTTAAGTGTTTTTTTCTTAAAAAAAAAGTTACACAGCACATAAAGTTGCTATTATTTGTTCACATTTGTTCGCATTTATTTAACAATCCAACAAGCTTGCACTATGAGATTCATTCATTCATTTTCTGTACCGCTTAATCCAATTAAGGGTCGCAGGGAAGCTGGAGCCTATCCCAGCAATTAACACCCTGGACAGGTTGCCAGTCCATCGTAGGGCTAATATAGATAAACAGAGACAAACAACCACTTTGTCTCTGACCTACTACTACTGACCTAAAATGCATGTCTTTGGACAGTGGGAGTACCCGGAGGGAACCCACGCATACACAGTGAAAACATGCCAACTCCACACAGAAAGGCCATTGTTTGAACCTACCCCCAACCAAGGATCAAACACCTGGTCTTGCTGTGGTGCCACGGTGCTAACCACCACACCAATTAATCTAAAAGATCCAAAACTTCAAATATTCCCAACATGAGGGAAAATTGAGTCATCAAATACGAATACTGGCTGGTGGTACACTGAAAATTTAGTTCTTTAATAAATCATTTCAAATTAAACCTGACCATTGATTCTTGGATAGTTTCCTTCACGTGATTGAAAAGATAATTTTATTCTCCTATTATTAATTCATCACAAATATTAGTAACATCAAGAAGTATGATAGGATGCTGAACAACCAACGAGGCGCTAGCATAGGACGGGCTCCCGATTCAGATGTTCTCACTTGATTGAATCAGCATTATTAGTGGTTGCTATGGACACTGCTATGTGCATGGCATATACCAATCCTATTTTCCGCTGTCTGCTGTCAGTGGGCTGCGTTACATTTCAAATTACCATCAACTAGCAGAATTAGGAGTTTATTAGGCTTTGCCATTGTCTATTTTCATGTATACTTCAGGAACATACAGAAGGATCATAGGTAATTGCTTTATTTTTAGAAAAGCCATTTTATGAGCTCTAAGGGTTATTTTCAACAAACAAAATGCTTCTAGAGTAAATGTTGGTATGAAAGTTTATATAAGAATGCACCATGTTATCACTTCATTAAAAACCTATCTCTAAATGTGATGCTTTTCAAATGCTTATCTATAAGCTCACAGAACCTTATCAAAAGCCTCTGGATTACAGCAAAATGCAATTTCATCAAGCTTGAAAAACAGCTTCCTGACCTTATTGTCTGTAAACTGCACTTCAGGTCTAAGAAACATCCAAATTTCTTAATAATATAACAAAAAATATTAACTTAAAACATTTACACTACTAAGTGTAATGTGAAAGCACAATGCTATAGCACAGGTTTATGTCATGCTTATTTTATGTTTAAATTCGATATTGTTCCTCCTCGGCTTTCGCCCTTCAAACAGGTCTCCAGTGTACACCCAGTTAGGTTTAATAATTAAAGATTTAATTAAGGCTTCCAACTAGCAAACTGGTGTGGGGTAATGCATCAGTTTTCCAGATATTAAGAAGTCACCTTACTTTAAGATAATAAAAATAAAATAAAAATAAGATGTTAAAAGTGAGAAAAGTGTGTTTTTAAACCCTGTGAAAATAAGGTAAGTGTTTCAAAAATGCTTCAAACAGCTTTGATATCCAAATGGCTGACAGAAAAATGACTTGATTTGTGCTTATCTGGCAAAAATATGCAAGTAACTGCTTATTTTTTCTTTTTTAACAAAGTCATTTACATCAGCCAACATATAGTACAATCTGGAAAGAAGTACCAGTGCATAAAATATTTTTATTCTCTCTCCTCCTTTTCAGTAATATATTTGAATCATGTTTTGTTTCATGAATGAATGAAAGAAAACGTAAACCTTATTTTCTGTTAGTCCAGTTGAAGCTCAAATGGATGCATTGGTAGTTAACTGCAGAGAAATTGTTCAGTGATTAACTATTTGACAATTAGAAATTGAGATACATT
This sequence comes from Melanotaenia boesemani, assembly GCF_017639745.1. Lineage (NCBI taxonomy): Eukaryota > Metazoa > Chordata > Actinopteri > Atheriniformes > Melanotaeniidae > Melanotaenia > Melanotaenia boesemani. The sequence goes on from NC_055682.1 coordinate 37,632,076, forward strand.
TATTTACACTATGAAATTTGTGTTCTTGTAGAAATAAACTCAACAGAAAAAGCTGTGGATCCAGCAAAATCATATCACTTTGATCTCTTCCCTGAATATTTTAATGAAGGTTTTCTTTTAGCCCCTGAGCTTTTATTATGTATGTCTCGATTACTTTCATTACAATAACTCAGCTCAGCAGGCGCTGTGTGTCTGGATTTTCCCTCTGTAGTGAATTAACCTGAGGCTTCTGTTTATTGTGGGTATGACTTTAAGGGCAGATTTCTAATCTTCTATTAAAGATAGATCCAGTTTTTTTTTCTTGTTTTTTTTTAACCATGCATAACTTTTAGAGTAAATTCGGGGTGTCTTTTAAACTAACATATTGAGCCTTGTGCACACTTAGATGTGGTCAGATTTTACCAGGGACAGACTCGACGTCAGGCATACTGGGCACTTTCCCGATGAGCCCTTGTGGTTTTTGGGCTGACACCGTTTATTAATTGGTCTGACAGGTCCACAAAAATAAATAGATCACCATGTGATTACCATGTTAGTTTTTCTCGTTACATTATTAAATTAGCTGATTACTGCAGATTTCTAGCAGGAGAGCAGCTGGTTAACTTATTGTAACTAAATCATCCTATTGAAAGTGAGAAGATGATTTTCTAACTATCAATTAACATTAACAGTGAGTCAGCAGGTTTCTGATTTTTTTATTAGCCTATCTGTTATTGGTTGTGAGCTGATACTCAGATACTTTTGGGTCAAAATGTATTAGAGGCAGCTTCTGTGTGGAATTAATGACAACATACAGAAATATATTGTTTTTTTCTTTTAGATTTCTTTTTTATTAACTAAGCCAATAACAATAATGGTCATGATCAATCATAATCATAAGTTGAAAACACAAAACAGAGCTCTGGACCCACTACAAAACTCACATCTTGGACACACGCTTTATCACACACGTGTGTGTGTGTGTGTACAAACCCACTGTTGTGTAAATGTATGCCACATACTGCAATTTTGCACAATTGTATGTTAGAACCAGAACTACCAGATGCATTTCATATTTTTTATTTGATATTGTTATTTTATACTGTATTTTTACCTACTTTTTTATTATAGTTTCTTTTTGCATTTTTACTGTAACTTGTAGGCCTTTATGTTTCCACCTTTCAAGCGGCCAGAACACTGAATTTGTCTTGGAGATTAATAAAGTATCTATCTATCTATCTATCTATCTATCTATCTATCTATCTATCTATCTATCTATCTATCTATCTATCTATCTATCTATCTATCTATCTATCTATCTATCTATCTATCTGTCTGTCTGTCTGTCTGTCTGTCTGTCTGTCTGTCTGTCCTACACACTAGTCCATATGATGCAGTTGATTGCCTCATTATCAAAGAATCTGGACAAGACAAAAAAAAAAAAAAAAAAAAAAAAAAAAAACCCTTTAATCTTAAGTTGAACCTGGTTAAGATAACATTGAAGAGAAAAGCAGACGCAGACACACTGTTTCTACACTTTATCCAGAAACAGTTTTCATCTGATCCATGATTTCTCCTGTCTGTTCTATTGTCTTTCTATCAAACACAAAGTAGGATGATTGCTGCTTTAATATTAATTACTGTGCAGGAGTAAAGATGTTTATTAACAAATTACAGTATTGGAAGTATTTAACGTGTTCACACGTTGTCTCTGATTCCTGCTAACTCACTCCATGGTTGTAATAGTTTTACAGCACTGCATGGTTAACAATGACATTTAAGGGAAAGAATTGTGGTGTGCAATTAACAGCTATGGCCTGCCTGTGATCAGATACTCTGCTGGGATAATAAGCTGGCCAAAGGAGGAGGTTCAGACCACAGATGTTAAAACACAGAAGCTGTTCACCATGCATGGAGGGTTCCACCCCAAATCCAGCGTCCAGAGGCTATACGCTAAACGCAAAGAGGGAGGCCAAAGACCAGTGAGCATCAGGGCCACTATCCAAGATGAAACATCCAAACTCCATGAATACATCAGGAAGATGGCCCGAAGGGATGAAGCACTGAGTGAATGTCTCAATGCAATGGAACCTAGATGAGACTGAAATGGAGGAGTCATCATGGGGGGACATGCTTCTGCATGGGATGTACCACCGACAGATAACTGAAGTGGCAGATATGATCAAGTCTGACCAATTGCTAGAGTGGGCTGGACTGAAGGACAGCACAGAGGCACTAATAATTGGCAGCATAGGAGCAAGCCTTGAGTAGCAGGGCAATTAAGGTCAGTTACTGATTCCCTACGGCTTTCCAGATCCGCTGGTCAATCCTCAATCCTTATACCGCTGGACCCGTCCGCTGCCATTGACACATTTAACCATCAGATCCTCCTTTCCACACTCTCGGAGCTTGGCATCTCAGGATCCATCCTCTCATGGTTTGTGCGCTACCTCACAGGAAGATCCTTCAAAGTATCTTGGCAAGGGGGAATGTCCAGATCACATGGGCTGACGACAGGGGTGCCTCAGGGCTCGGTGCTTGGCCCTCTTCTCTTTTCACTATACACCTCCTCACTCGGTGCAGTCATTAACTCTCATGGTTTCTCCTACCGCTGCTATGAAGATGACACTCAGCTTTTCCTTTCCTTCCCACCTGACGACACAACCGTCTCAATGCAAATATCAGCATGCCTTGCTGATATCTCCGCATGGAAGAAGGATCGCCACCTTCAGCTAAATGTGTACAAGATCAAGCTTATTGTCTGTCCAGCCAATCCTTCCTTATCGCCACAGATAAGCGTGCAGCTGGACTCTATCATGGTTGTGCCTACGTCTTCTACCAGGAATCTTGGTGTCATGGTAGACAACCAGCTGACCTTTAAGGACCATGTTGCCTCGGTTGCTCGACAACATCAGGAGGATCAGACCAAACCTGACAGAACACACGGCACAGGTCCTGGTCCAGGCTCTGGTGGATTGACTACTGCAACTCCTTACTGGTTGGCCTTCCTGCATGCTCATGTAAACCTCTGCAGATTATTCAGAATGCAGCAGCACGTCTGGTCTTCAACCAGCCCAAAAGAGCTCATGTCACGCCGCTGCTAATCGCTTTTCACTGGCATCCAGTTACAGCGCGCATCAAATTTAAAGCTCTGCTTCTGACTTACAAAACAATAACTGAATTGGCTGCTGTCTACCTTCACTTCTTGATCCAGAGCTACACTCCCTGTCGACAGTTACGCTCTGCCAGTGAAAGACGCCTAGTGCTTCCACCACAACGTAGCACAAAGTAGGTAGCTAGACTCTTTTCCTCTGTTGTTTCCTGGTGGTGGAACGATCTACCAAACTGTCCAATCCGCAGAGTCCTTATCTGCTAGAGCAAGCTAAAGACTCAGCTGTTTAAGAAGGATTTCCGCACTTAGCTTAACTCTTCTACTTCTAACTACTTCTGAGTTAGAAAGATCAGATCAGCTCTTTGGCTCAACTCAGCACTGAATAAGCCGTAAGCACTTATGCCCAAGATGATATTGTGTGATGAAATCGAGATCTTGTATTTGAAAAAAGGACTTACAAAAAAAAAAAAAAAAAAAAAAAAAGCACTGCCTCTAGCACTACATGACAGCACCTGGGTCCAACTGGACTCACGACAATCTGACTATTACTTAATTATGATGTCACATCTTGTTTGAATTCTTCCTTGTGTTGTTCTTACTCTCAGATGTAACTCGCTTTGGATAAAAGCATCTGCTAAATGACTGTATAATAGAATAGAAGAAAGGCCCCTGAAACAATCTAGCACCTCTCAGCAGGGTGCAAGATACTGGCGGGCAAAGAATACATGGAACACCATAACCAAGTAGCTAACATGGTGTACAGAAACATCTGTGCAGAATATTGTAATGGGGAACCGTGTTCTGGTAAGGGGAATTAGCTCAGTCAGCTGGACAAAGCTGCCACAAGGTTGACAAACTCACAGCGACACTGGTACTGAAGATTCCACAGCACATGCTCTTTAATAAAAGGACATTCATCAACCATATAAAGCCCGGTTGGATGGCTACTGTCTCATTATACATAAATAAAACAGTGTGGCACAACACGTCCGTCACAATGAAGGGGAAAAAGAAATTAATAAGAGCTGAGCTCTCAAAATGTCCATCTGCAGTCCAAGCGTGCGCAAGACGATCTCCTCTCTTCTGGAAGCATCTTGATGATGTCATCATTAGTAGACAACCAAAAGTAGTCTTAAAGGGCCATTCCACAATTACTACTGTTACAATATGGATTAGAGGCCCCTAGGTCACAATGGAAAACATCTCCCAAGATGGTGGAGAATGAGAGGGCTAAGATCCTGTGGGACCAAAATGTACTTGTCTTCTAAAAGAAGGCCTACTCCTATATAAAGAAAATGCATTAATTTTTGGTTTACAAACAATAAAATCAAGTCTGCAGCTCTGGAGTCGCAAGTGGCTCTCTGGACCTTCCAGAATACATGGTTAAAAATGCTAAAGAACTAACTGTTTTTAAATATAGATAATAAATGTTTTTTTTTTGTTTGTTTGTTTGTTTTTAGCAAATTTTCAGCTTTTTTATGGAATATTTGCATTGCATTTCCACAACATGATGACACTAAAAGTTCCAGTAATTTTTTTTTTTCTTTTAAATTGTCATTAGGTTGGAAACTATGGGCTTTTGATCTATATATATATATATATATATATATATATATATATATATATATATATATATATATATTTATTATATTATACATATATATATATATATATATATTTATTTATTTATTTTTTTACATAATTTTCCACAAATATCTACATCCAATAGAAAAAAGACTACATCTCAGCCAAATACCTTGAGGAGCGTATTTATCAATTCAACAGCACATTTCTTATTCAAGAGATCGCATTGCCCTGATCGGAGTTTTCAATTAATCGCTGGGCCATGAATGCAGCACGAGCGTAAAACACATAGACTGTGTGGACGGAGCCTGTAGGTTTCTGAAGAGCAAAAGTGAAGCTCGTTCGGCAGTTCCAACCGTCACCATCCTGGCAGCGTCCTCCCGGAAAATACAAAAATGGGCAAAGTGGTGGAGCTGAGAGGGGGGCTGTGAGCGTGGGGTTGGATTATTGACGTCTATCAAAGCGCTAAGCGCCAACTCAGATCTAACGTGAACTAACGGCTAATGAAGGTAGGTGGGCTAAAGCCAAGGTGCATTGTTAGCTGGCTAAAAACACACTTTGAAATGCGGATTTGTCGGCCACATACATCATCGCGGTGCGTGAAGTACTGTCCTAATTCACAGACTTTGAAGGACCTTCTGAATTCACCCTTCAAATCTACACTTTGTTTGGCCTCAGACGAAGGCCGCTGGTGATGCATCCTTCGCGACTTCTTTTCTCCCAGAATTTATTGCACACACGACGGTGGTGAATGAGCCACCAAGCTCAGAAGAGTAGGTTTCAGTCTTGTAAAAAAAAAAAAAAAAAAACAAAGTATGTTTTTTTTTTTTAACTTTAGTTTTAACTACACTTTAGTAAAAACGTTACAAAACAAAGTACATTAAAGGCATGTTTGTTAAATGGTGACATTAAAATTCGGTAATATTTGATATTCGTGGATTTTTAAGGGATTAATGACATGTACCAAGCCTCAGACCATGCTTTTTTTTTTTTTTTTTTTTTTACCGTCAGTGTTAACGGTTGGTTTTAACGCCCACTGAAGTGTCCTTTGAGTAATTTCAGAAGTTTAAGTGACTCAACATCCTGTGTTGGAGCTATGGGAAACTCTTGTTGACTTGGTAGACTGTGCCATTTCACAAACGTTAAGCGTACTTTTAAGTGTGTGGACTATGGAGGACACACTGTAGCCTACATAGTCTGCATACTGTGCAGAACCTATATTGGGACACACCTATTAAAAGCATGTGCTCTTCTTCGTTAGCAGCAGCTGCTGTGTAAACCCCTTCCTTCCCCATCCAGATGAACACACTAGAAGCTTGGTCCTCAAGCAGCACCCTGCTTCAAGCTGCAGTCAGAGCAGAAGATGATCACCTCTGCGTGACCAGACTGAAGTTACCATTGACTGATCCCACCATGGTTTACTGTCAGATATTAATTCCTATTAATGAAGAGTGTGGATGAAAACATTTAAAATGTTAAAAGTGCTGAAACATGTTGCAGACTCTTAATTATAGAACAGCTGGAGTTGTTATTTAAACTACTTGAAATGATACTTTGGGTCTGTTCAGTTTTGGCCTGGGATATTTTCTATTTCTTTTTTACTGTTTTAAATACATTTTCCCCAGACATTAATATAGTTTACAGCATCAATATCTTTGTCTATTATTTTATTTAGTCATCCCCTAAAATCTATCTAAATTAAAAAATTTTGCTTTTTGGGGCAAATTTTGTTATGCAATTAAAATGCACAATTACAAAGTGTAATTAATTAGATACATTTTTTTAATTGAGTCCCACCCTTAATATATAAGTGGCCTTTTCCACTTTCTAATCATTACTCTTCTACTCACCTTACCAGTAGAGGTCTCTCCCCTTGCTCTCTGTGCTTCTCTGCCCTGACTCCTACAGTTCAAAAGGGGTGGTGGAGTGGATATATAGCAATGCGAAACAGTTCAGATCCTGTACTCATGCCTAAAATGAGAAACACAGTTGATGCTCCAGAAGGAAGTCACCCCAAAGATAGTATGGTAGAAAGAGTGGGACCTTCACAATGCATTTCAAGCTAACTAGCTAGCTAAATAACAGCGTTCTTTTAGAACTGGAATGTAACTTCTCACCGCAAAACAACAAAGGTAAGACGTGCACAAAGATAGTATGAAGTGTGCAAGCCAGGTATTTAAGTGCTAACTAATTGTTACTACCAGCAGTGATAAATAGGCCTACTTACTAATTTTTTGAGAAACTTTCTTATATTCATTCTTCATCAATCCATTCACGCTCTAATGCTGTTTTTTTTGGCTCTGTGTGCTTCAAAGGCACACATTGCAGGTACCGAGTGCAAGCAAGGTCACAGGGAAAACTTGGACTAGATTTTCAGTGATGTAGGCATTCTCGATATGAACAAGTGGAATGGGTTGGATGAACGATGTACTGAAGGGGCTCTCTCGACCTCACGCTATGAAGTGAGGGGGGCATATTTATGATATTTAACCAGGTATATGATTATTTGTTTAAACTCATATTGTAGCCAATTTATAATTAATATGTCAGCATTTTTCCTAAAAGAAAGAAAAAGAATGTTTTAGGGGGGCTTCAGCCCCCCCTAAAATAGTCCTAACGACACCACTGGGAAACAATCAAAAACAAACAATATCTTCCATATATGAATGCTGCATATCCCACTGATGTGTTGAATTGTGAACACATCTCTGAGTGCAGTGCAGATCCCTCTTGGTCATTGCTGAAGCAGAGACATATAGCTCTGAAGCATTTTCTTTGTAATGCAAATGTGGTCTGGAAAATTTATTTAATCAAAATAAATCAGTGAATTCTTTCTGTTCCAAGCAGTCTTGTCTCAGGCGCCTTTGGTGCATTTTGGTCTGTATTTAAATCATTCATAGTTAATACTCCCCAAGCATTTCTAAGCTGAAGTTTAACCTTCCTCTTAAAGGATTAGTTTAGGAATCAACTTAGCCTTAGATTAGCTCAGATCATCACTCTGGTTTAGTTTAATCCAGAATAAACCAAAAATGGGATTGTTGATATTAAAAAATAAATAAATAAATAACACATTGTCAAATCTACCACTAAACTAGATTGAGCCCAAAACATTATTTCTGTAAAATTAGAAAACTATCAAGGTTTGAGCTACAATCCATTATTATAATAAGGCAATCACCATTTTCCAGGTTGCCATGGTTATGTGTAATCACACCATGTTCAGACAAACCTTGCCATTTCATGGTTGCCTTTCGGATGTAACATTAGGATTAGAGATCAAAACTGCTTGTTTAGGGTTAGAAAATAATACTACGTAAAGCTAAAATACATTGTTTTAATAACACAGCTGTCAATTTCATAAATGCCATCTTTACCCTTCACATGCAACTGCTCTCATGACCCCTGGAGGTCATATATTCTTTCAACATAATTATCAATTTATGAATCTGCTTGCATGCACATAAACCACATAGAAACATTTCAGGGAACAGAACAGCCTAATCCGTGAGATAGCACTACTTGTAGTCAACCTTTGGCCTTCACTATTAATACGGTGACTCTTAAATTGACAATGCTTCCTGTTTGGTCAAGGTTTAAAGTGCAAGAATATTGTCTCCCTTGTTATTCAGCCCTTAATGTTTATAATACAAATTTACAGTCAGTTTAGAAACACCAAAACCTAACGTGTGTGTCTTTAGAGTGCAGCAGGAAAAACTCAGACATGCAAAGGGAAAACACAAAGTAGAAACAGAAAGGTCCGGGGCCAGCTACTACAGTGCTGTAATGACCTGGTACTTTTGTTGACCACCTGAGTTATTCTGTAACTTCACTGCATAAAACACATCTTGTGTTAGTTTAATGCTCTAAATTAAAGTAACAAAACATGATTATTAACCTGTGACAGACAAAAGGGAACTGCATGCGAGGCGCCATCATGTGACTTGGAACATTAACATTATATCATAATAAACAAGTTGGCTGTACATGTGTCCCTGTGGTATTTGTTGCTTGCAGGTAATTAATTGCTAAGCCTTAGCAACAACAATATTAGGGAATTATATTAAGAAATCAAGATAGAGATACATACCATGTTTTTTGTGTGTGTGGCTGTGTGGCTGTGTGTGTGTTTGTGTGCTCGTGTCTCAGTGTTTTATTTTTCTTGGAATTAAGCTGTTGGTCTTATGGGAGGTTCTCTTAAGACAAATAAAGATTAATGAATGTAGAAATTGCGCACATACACACATGCACTTGCCAAACCTATATCAATAGTCCCACATGTCTTTGTGCATGAATAATTATATGTGAGCAATAGAGAAATGCTTAGTTTATGTAAAGGGCTTTGAGCATGGTTAACATTATCCCCGAAAGGGCAAGGTGATGTTTATTACAGAGTTACCATGGAAATGAAAGGGCTTTAGTTTACAAACAGAGTGGCAGGTATAAGGAGGCTCTCTATTGAATATTAATGACACTTATGCAGTACAGAGCAGAGTCTTTGCATCTGTGTGGTTTTTAGGTGTACTTTAGGTGTTTGGTTTTTTTTTAAAGATTTTTAAGGATCTATTTTTATGCGTAAACTTCCCAAGTCTTGTGGAGATATAAAAGGCGGTAAATGATGTATCTTTTGACAAGACAAAGCAGTTTATTTATATAGCACATTTCATGTACAGGACAATTTAAAGTGCTTTACATAAAGCAAAAGCATTACAGATATTAAGAATATGCAAACCACCAGATGTTAAAACTGGTGTGATGTGTTCAGATCTCTTAGTCCTGGTTAAAACTCTAGCAGCAGCGTTTTGGATGAGCTGCAGATGTTTAATGCTCTTTTTAGGAAGTCCTGTTAAAAGACCATCACAGTAATCCAGTAATTTTATTCTTTGAAATTGGAGTTAAATGAGAGATTTGAGAACTGAGTTTTGGCTGTGTTTCATATGTAGCTATTTTTTGCAAGCCTTTTCAAATGAATAAATAAATGAATGTGTATACAGTACATGGAACCAAGTAGACACCACTAACGAGTCTAACAAGTTTCAGTGCCTCCAGCAGCACTCAGAGGCTTCCAGCTGACTTCATTAATAGCAAAACAGCAAAGCAAGTGGGTGTCTGGTGTAAACTCTGCAAGAACAAAAGGGGGTCACCCGTTTCTTCTTTACCTGCACTAAATAAATGCTGCACAGCGCAAACTATTCACTACTGGACCAACAGAGCCTCCATTCAATGTGAAAGCAGGACAATGAAACGTCTTTTCATCAAAGGCCTGAGGTAACTTTGATGGTTACAATCCCAAAATCGGCAGGAATATGTATGGAAGATACCAATTAATGAAAAATTTCAATGCATTTTAACTTAATTTTTACTTTTATTTGATTGCATTCACTCTTTACATATTATTTTATATAATTTCCAATCAAATTACATTAATTTCTTAATATACACCCATTTTGCATTTCATGTCCTGAAGTCACTTAAAAAGTTGGGTTTATAACAGTTTTATCTCTTTGTAATATTTATATTCTTTTTCTTTGAGTGTTTTGGGTGTTGTTTTTTTTTATCAAATTTTCCGTGGAAACATGTTTTTAAAAGTTTCTCATGACGTGGAGAAGCACCAAGTATGGCTCTACATCACAAAAAACAACAGTATATATATATAGGTGGTTTTCATCACAATAAGTAATACTATGTTGTACAGTAAGGTGCACTACTCCTTTAATATCTACAAAGAGAAAACTGAGTTTAGAATCTTTGTCAACTCCACACAAACAACATAAAGAAACTGACTCAGATTAATAATATCTTAAATCTGATCTGGAAGCCAAAACTACAGATCTGCTCTGAAAAGGGTAAATAATGCATCACTTAATATAAAAACTCTGTTATGTTTACATGAAGTCAACCAAGAGTGTAATAAAATAAATACTGACTGCTGTATTGTGGCTAGAATTTTAGGATTTTCCGCCTCTCCTCTCCCTCTTCCACATTTATTCATTTAATCACCTCAATAAACGACCTGTTGTTTTGCAAATCAGACACTCAACCAAGGCTTTTCACTGCACCTCACAAAAATGGTCACATTTACCTTTACCTGCACTTCAAATCTGTAGTGCTGAATATATCTTTGAACTAAATCTTTATTTTGTAAACATTAGATGCATTTAACACAAGAACAACCAAGTTTTAAAATTTGCATATTCAATAACTTTGTCAGTTAGTCATAAAGGCTTGCTGGTCCCTGACCTTTCCTGAAACCATGTAAATAAATAATAAAACCAGTTTAAATATTTATTCTGAACAGAGGAAATATGATCATTTCTACCTACAGGTGGTCATTTTGACCATACAGGACTTTGCACGTTTCTATTTTTAGATTCCCGTCGTTCTGGATCAGATCATGTGGAAGTATTTTGTAAAGGCTGGTATGCAAAGATGGATCAATGCTGTATTTTACGTCATACTGGACCTTAAGAATAAATATCCACATCATCCAGAAGGGCACTGAAACACACACAACTCAAAGGGATTTCTGCAGAAGACCGTCTAGCAGAGTTTATAAAGGAAATCTCTCTGCACCAGTCAACCACATGCTCACTGCCGTAGTGCACGAAGCAGCACGTCCATGTGGAAAGAAGGCAATCATATTTATACTGTAATGCCAATCTACACTATTGTATGGCTTTGCCTCATGTGCTGCTGGTGTAGGAGTTTCTTTTTCACAGCTTTGTGCTGCAGCCACTTCTAGACTTTATAGAATAAAAAAAATCTCCTCTGCTCTGTGTATTGCACCTAGTCCGATGCGCACACAGAAAACATGTGCTAATAACATACACTTTTCAAGTCGGTTTTTTGGTGGGTTGCTTTAATTTGGAATATATTTATCTATGAAAAATGAAGGTAATGCATTACTAAACTGCAGTGGTTTAACGTTATTGCCTCCTGGGACCAGACACTTCAGGTTAGTCTGTTGTTAACGGACATGTACCTGAGGCTAATTTTGTCTTCCTTTAGGTAAAAGTGTGACAACCTGTGGTCTCCAGCCTATGTCCTTTCCCTCTTCATGTTTGTTTTTGCGCCTGAGAAAAGAAGGCAAACAGATGATCTGGAAAAGTTTGAAAAACAACAGCAAACAAATACGAGAAGAGTAGAAATTAAATTAAAGTTTTTTAAAAATGCCTTGTTCCTTTGTTTAATTCTTGAACACATATTCTAGTTCATTCAACAAGAAATATAAAAACATTGTTCATGTGTAACCGGGAGGACAGTCAGATAATAAGTTTATATGTAAGTCGTGTTTTATGTGAAGCAAAAATTTATTGGATAGTCGACAAATTCAACCTCCACAGCCGATCACCATGGTGACAAAAGTTTTCAGTGTTAGACATGTACAATAAATGAAACAGTCTTTAAACCAAAATGTTTTTCACAGTAGTTGTTAGTAATGTTAACACCTAATATCACTGGGACATCCCTAATTTTGACATCAAGCTAACGTTATCTGCATCTGCTGTTTTCTTACATTTTTCTTACATGAAGAGGAAATACTTTGTTTGGGGAACTTTCCACAGCTGAAGGTCTGATTCCCATCCTGCCACAAAATATTTATAGGCCTCTAATCTGACTTGTATGCTTTTAATTCTGCCCCTGTGGAGAGCGACTTTTGAATGCCTAGGTAGTATATCAAGTTAAGGTAAATCAGGTAGCAATATCTCAGTCAGTTGGATGTTTTGGAGTTTTTTCAACCAGGAATTTGTAATACGGATTTTGAGCACCAACAATTGAAGATTTTTTCAAAACATCGCAGTCTGACTTGACCACATAAGTGCTAAACTGGTTTGTAAAGTGTTATGTCTGCTAGCACCATTCCTGATGAGAAACAGTTAACAGTCACTATAGCGGGAGTGGGTCCCACCCAACATGGTGGTGTAAACCAACAGCCATGAAATATGAGAATATGCATGAAGGGAGTCCCAAAGAACAATAGGTTGGGAACCAAAGCTTTAATCCACTCACGTAAGAAACATGGAGCAGAGTAGTGATTAGGCTGCATACTCCTCCGCACAAGGAAAGTCTGTCCTATCATCTGTTAGTTTTATTGGTCTTTCTAATACAGACATTAGAGCTTGTGCCATTGTCATGTCTGTCTTGCTGCACGTAGCAGTGCGTCTTACATAAACAGAAGAGAGAAGGTTTAAAAAAATAGGAAGTTTTCTATCTGATTGACAAATGAAAGAAAAAACAGTTGGAGTAAAGAAGAGACCAGGACAGAGGTAAGTAGTGATAATCCAGAAGCTAATTTAGCTCAGAGCAGTCATTGTAATACGTATACAGTATCATAATAAAAGCATGATGAACGCTGGTTGGAGGGGTCACCCTGTGAAAATATTGTTTGGGGCCCCCAGAAACCCAAGAATTGCCTCTGGGTGCAGACAACATGTTCAGATCATTTTGTGACTGCATATAACATTTATTATGATATTACTGTTTAAATTTATAGTTGTTTTTGTATAGATGCCAAAACTACCATGAAATGTCTGGTTACAGTAATAATAACAAATGTCTGTTGGCAAAAAAAAGAAAAAAATGAGAAAAAGAAAATTACAATGACTTGGTGGAAACAAACAAAAAAAAAAAATTCCCTCTTTAAGTAATGAAAACTTTTAGCAACATTTTTCTTTCCCTTACTGAACCTGTTTCTTCAGGAAATCAAAGTCAGTCATTTCCTTAAAAACCTCACAAGATATGATTCCCTTCAAGTGATGCAAACTGCAGAAAGAAGAAAGTCAGATTTGTTGAATGTGTCAACAGCAGATATAATCATGAAATAATAAACATGTCTATAGAAATATTTTTTCTCTTTGTGACATTGCCAGTGTCTTAGACTACAACAATGTATTGAAGAAAACTCATATGCAACCGTTTGGAAAAAGAATAATAAAAAAAAATCTACGGTTTAGGGGCTTCAGGTAAATTAAATGTGGAAATGCGCTGTCCACCTTACTGTTTTTCATGTTGGCAATTTGACACAATCTGGCACCAGGTAAACCCAGACCATGATCACTTATATGACCAACAAAACTGGTACTTGTATAAAAGCTTAATGAGTTCAGAAAAGGTCATTGCTGCCAGCTGTCACACTCACAGCATGATGCTCTCTCTTTCAGTCTCAGTATCATGTTCTCAATTTGCCAAAATAAATCTCATGTCAAACATGATTAAGAGTTTTAAGGACCTAGCATGTTCATACTTGAACTGTTACTTGGTAAAAAGGGGGTCATATGCTACCATCATTGCTGTTAAACTAAACAAGTCTTCTTTCATACTGGTGGAATTACAATGTCAAAAATATTTTAGGTGTTTATTTTGTAATATTTTTCATGTTCATCTCTGAATCTAAAGTTGGAGCAGACGACCACCTAAACCTGGCCTTTTTACACATAACAGAGCCATGGTGGTTGTCTGCACCCTGCCATGTTTGGTATTGTTTGAAAGCTTGGTCTCTCCTGGATGAAGTGAGCTCACAGAAACTTGACTATTCCCTCTGTATTTTGGACGATTCATTTGTTTGTTTATTTATATTTTAATTGTATGTTAACACTTATATACAGAACAAGTGAATGCATGGCTTGTATGAAAAGCAATAATAATAAAAAACTATATATAACTATAAATATATATATATATATATGTATATATATATATATATACATATATAAAACTATATATATATAAATATATATTGTCATGATGGTGTACTGCACAAGTTCTTTACAGAAGTGGTTTATGTTTGGTTTGGTCTGTCCATCTTGTTTCATTGATATGAAATTTTACCAGGAGGTTAGAAACTGGATTAAATAAATAAAGTATTTTCCCATGTCTTTATCATCAATAATATCTTTTTATGTAAGTTTAACAATTTTTCTAGTTTTGTACATCCGTCTGAAATATCTTTGACTTACACTGATAAAATAAATAACAAATTTTCAATGTATTGCTCACAAAATGTATATGAATAATCAAAATCAAGTTTAAATCTCTCCAGCGTCCTTTTAACTAAGTACACTTTACATAAAAGTAACTTCTTTAACTTTATTGCTAAAGGATAGTTTCCCAGCATTTAGCCAAATCTGATTCTAATTTAAATTTCCAAACAAATAATTCATTAGAACATTTAATTTTGGTGACTTCAACCTCACCAGTCAGTAATCTGCTGTGAGTGTGTAGTCACTAGTTGAAATATCAACTGTTGTCCCTCAGAAAAGTTGCAGCGCACCACTTGGCAAAGCCTCAAACACCGCTGTATATTCCCTGGGAGTAACAGGAAGGTCAAATTTTGGATTGAAACTCACTTTATATTAGAAGATTTCCTTTAACATTTAAGAGCTGTTTCAAAAGTATAATACCATTTTCCACCCAGTTTTTGAAGTAAAGTGACTTATTCTTATGAATAATATTTCTGTTCTTCCTTATATTATACAAAGTTGGACAGAAGTTATGTTATGCCAGTTCCCATGCCTGGAGAGCTTGTTGATGAAAACCGGACAAAACCAGGTAACTTTTCAATTATTTGTAATCACATTATAATAAGAATTTAAGTCCACCCACCAAAGTAAAAACATATTTAGGAAAGGTGTTAAAATTTTATCTTTCCCCTTTAATTTTTTTCTTTAGCCATCTCACTTTAAAGGAATTATTCAACATTTTAGAACATCATATTTTTTGGCATTGCATAAAACATCTTTCTTTAAGTAATGGATTTTATGCTTCCATATAAAATCTTACAGGATTTTATTCAATGTTTTACATATATCTTTGGGCATTTTTAATGCTAAAGATGCACATATACTATATACAGATCTGGGAATTCCTTCAACCTTCAACAATACTACTGTGCTATTTAAGGACAAATCTCTTATCAGCCACATGTCAAACTTTTTGGTTAGATTACAGGGCCAAAAAAAAAGTCTGATTTGTGAAATGATATGTAGAGATATCCTAAATTCCTTCTGTGAAAGCCCTTTCACTCTAATATAAATACAAGAACTGTAAAAGTATGCAAATTAGCAAAGTTTTGGAAACTTGCCCCTAATTGCTCCTGTTGGGTCGTGGTTAACGCCTTGTATGGCAGCTTCCGCCATCATTGTGTGAATGTATGTGTGAATGGGTGTGTGAATGGGTGAATGTAATGTACATGTAAAGCGATTTGGATAAAAGCGCTATATAAGACCATTTACCATTTGTATTCATTTGATTGTTGTAACTGGAGCCTTGTGATGGTGAAAAAGCATTTTACTGTACCATAAGCTGCTCTCTCTATAACTGAATAATAGCTGTCTGTGGACTGAGGTCAAGCTGAGATCAGTGTTGGCATTATTAATTTGTATTACTCTTTTTCTCTCTCAGCAGATCTTCCTGGCTGAAAGTTATGGTGTCTGTTCATCCCTCTTTCCTAACCTTGCCATCCCAACTGGGTGAGGCGGGTGGCCGCCTTTGCTGAGCCAGGTTCTGAAGGAGGTTTTTCTTTTTGTTAGGAGGGAGTCTTTCCTTTCCACTGTCGCCCACCGCCCTGTGCATGCTCAGGATGGTGGATTGCATCGACAACAAGATTTGATGTCAGCCATTGGTTTCCTAAGTCATGTTTTTACTTTTTAGCTATTGGCTCGTATGACCACTGATTGGATCACAATGGCTTGAATTGATTTAGTCCGTAAAGTACCCTGAGATGACTGTCAGTTGGCGCTATACAAATAAAGCTGAATTGAATTAAACTCCAGTTTTAACCTCACCACAGACAAACACTCCACCGTGTTTTGACTGCATTGTTAACCCACCTGCACATTACTGCACACTTTAAGCTATGATTGTTGTGGAATGGAAAAACTGAAATCCTAAGAAGAGGAAAGCTGCAGCCAAACGCCCACAACCATAACCAAGACCTGCACTTACAGCAAGAGGAAAACAAAGCAATATCACCAAATCACTAAAAAAGGCTTTTGGTGACAATGCTACAGATTGAGTGGAACAGCTTTATTTTTCTCACTGAAGGTTGGTGTTATCAAGAATGTTCAGCAATATTTTTGCAATAGCTGTAAATCTGCTGAAAAGCATTTCTTTTTAAAAAAGAGTTCACTTGATGTTCAGTGTTGTTATTATTGATGAGTCACAGACAATCAGAAACTTTATCATGTCTCACTAACTTACTTTAATGACATGAACAGAAAATGACTTACTTTTGTATTTTTGTTTGCTTTGGAACATGTTGAGTTTTTAAGATTTGAAAATTTAGAAACAACTCAACCTAATGTTGAAACAGAAGAGACATTTATGATTATTCTGTAAATCCTATTGTTTTCTTTGATATTGAGCATGCAATGTGTTTGTCAGTAACAGGTATATTTTATATTTTTGATATATATCTTAGAGATATTTATACAATAAAAACTAGTGTTATAATAGAGCATAAACACAATGATAAATTAGCTGTGATCAAAGTCAGCACTAGAGCCTCTTTGGTAAAAAAAAAACAAAAAAAAAAAACACCACTCTGAGACTCTACAGGAAATACTGGACCTGTTTTGCACAAGACAATTAATTTCCAAGACATTCTTGCATTAAATTAGATATTTTTCAAATCAACAAATCATGAGAAAAATAACACTTATTAAGGTGTCTCTGTGTTTTAACAACCACTATTATCACAGATATGTCTTCAGAAATTAAATTTTAAATATATAAATGGAGACCTAATCTACCCACATATCTGCCACACCTAGAAGCCCAGAGCTCTGCACCACTTCATGCATATTTCAAGCTGGACACATGCTGTTTGTGTAGAAGGTCTTTGGTACTAGTTTCTGAATGGTGTTGTTCAAGGCATCAAATATACACCACAATTTGGATTTTGATATGGGGCGGAAAAAGAAAAGGTGCTTCAAAAGTCTCGATTGAAAGTTGTTTTGGGAACATTATTTCAGGGTTGTAAATCAGATGTGTACATAGAGAATTGTTAAATATGTGCATGAAACAAAAACCATTGCACTCTTACCTGACCGTAACATTCTCAGTTCCAAAGTCACAACACAATAATTTTAACTTTCATAGTTTTATAAATTTACATCCACATCTTGGAATCTGCTTTTTAACTGTGTATGACATGAAACAAATATGGCCAGGCTTTGTTTGCCTTTATTAAAAAGCTGTAGCATCTCTCAGCAGTATCTTCACACTGAGCAGAGTGTACCTTCATTCATTATTTACAGCGGATCTAACATTGTAGTCTGTTTCCTTAATAACCCCAATGCTTCTCTTTAAGCAAACAGCACAGCTGTGATGCATAAATGTGCAGTTTATACTTGACTTGGTTAAGAACAAAGTAGCTGTGTTCAGTTAAATGGTTTTAAACAAATAGAGTTTCCCTTCAGAGAACCCCAGCAATATTTTCCTGACGTTTCATGTTGATCGTTGCAGAGTCTTCAGCTTTACTTCTTAAATACTCTAACGAGTGGTGCTGGAGGTAGAGAGGGCAGTGTGTGAAGAGTGAGTGGGTATGTTGACCTGTCTTGATTTCCCGAGTGGGATCACCAGTTACGGAGGTGAGCCATGGAAGGTATGAAAAGGAGCTGTGTGAGTGTGGGCTAGGATCCTGGGGAGTGGAGCTCGGCATACGTCAAAGTGCTAAAGCCCCGCAAGGCAAACTGTTAGTGCTCCGGGAGTCTGTCTTTTTGAAAGGGTGTCAATCGCAGCTGTGTAGGGCTACCGGCAGCGAAGATAGCCAGCGGTGCAAGAGGGTTAGATTTGCCGTATCGGCAGGCTAAGTGTGGTTTAGTTAGACACATGCCCCTGTCTGTTATGGTCATCTCAGGAAGACCCGGAAATTCAGCCCACATAGCTTGCTTTAATTATACCAAGTGTGTGGCTAGGTTCTCCCTGTTCGATGTCAGAATCCTGGATTGGCTGGTTTGAAGCGCAGTTGACATGCAGCATATTGTCCTTACTTAACTGATGTGTAGTGTGACATTGTGTGGTTTGCAGTGTACCTCTTAAGTAAATGTATTCTGAAGTAGAACTCTTCCCATCTGTAGTACTGTGGACTCCCGGGGCAACAACTGGTGGTTTTTATGAATGAGCTAAGTAACTTGTTAATATCTTGTTGCGTCTTTAAATCACTGACATGTGTATTACAATACAGTTATATTTAACTCTTGAATGTGTGAATTCATCATTGCAGTTAATCTAAAGAAATTAAGCAAGAGTTCATTGATGCTGTGGAGGATGCTTCTAAGGAGTGAACAATGAGGAGGATGTTAATTTGGACCCATTTGTTGATGACAATGATGATAAAGACGTCAACCTCCATCCTGCCAAGACGTTGCAGTGGGGCAGCTCCACCGCTCAGCCTTCTTCAGCCAAACACAAGGTCAGTCTCCACAAGCTATAAGCAGTTGGATTACAGGCTGCAGCTTCAATGGAGTGATGCTTTTGGCTACGGGGGCGATGGCTTAAGCAAAAGACACTCAGTCATCTCAAAATCCTGTATATTTACAAGTTCAGAATGCTTACACACTAAGTTTCGCTACACATTTTACAATTTCCCTTTGGAAATTTGGTATTTCTCATTTCAATATTGATGATGTCATGACAATGTCACAATTAATCAATTACTCGATTTGATTGGCCCGACTAGATGACTAAAAATCACCTAAAATGCCCATCCCTAAGTAAAACCATGTACAGAATGCCTCAGAGTCACATACACACCAGCCTCCATGAATGTGATTACCCCATTGACCATATCACTTCCTCGTCTTAATTTAGCCTCAATATTCAATGTAAGTAACAAGATTTTTTTTTTCGTTAAAGAAGAGTTTTCTGCTTTCATGGTTGTTTGATGTATTTAGACAGACAGGGTGGACGACTGTGATCCTATTCTTCTTGTCCATCAGATAATTCCTGCTATACCACTAAGCAGAAATTATTCTGAAAATAACCTATGAACCTTTTACTTTATATTCAGGAACATCCAGAAAAAAAGAAAATAATTTCTTATCTTGTTTGTTCCCCTCCCTCTCTCAAGCCATTTATCTGTTGTTAAATAAAACAGGTGTCTCTGTTTCTGTTCAAGCAACAGGCTCAGAAATACTGCTTCTATTCTCCTTCGACTTGTTTGTTTGCACTGCATATCTTTTGAAGCATGGATGTTCTTTGGAGTGATTATCACTAAGAAATTGCTCTTCTACTGATCCTTTTTCAAATATTCATAAAATGCAAGTCCTGGATTGGCTTTTTATACCTCAGACTGTCTCCTTATTTCATTTGCTCTTTACTGTGAATTCTCCACTTGCACATGGACAGTAAGGGACCGGAATAAAGCACAAAATGTTGTAAGTAGATATCAAAATAATGGAAACCTGAGGCACTGCAGTTGTCAGTGCTGGTTTACATTTGAATTATTTTAATCTAACATCAGGTTTGTATAAAGACCTATAGGTTAAACTTAACAAAGTGATTGTTTACAATTCCTTTAATAATTTAATTGAGTTTAGGTGTATGCCATGTTTGAACTGTGATATTTTAAATACAATAATTCCTCAGATATGTATTCCTTCATGATTGTCATTTAAATTAAACAATGCAGTATCATTAATCAGATCATTGTCTATGGCCACCCATGCAGTTCATTTACCAGCCATTCGGCAGATTTTTGGATATCCAGTCAAGCTGCACTATCCTGTCTGTTAGTATTAGCTGTCAAGTCATTAGCGTGAGCTTCCCAATCCACAGAGCATGCTGTCCAGTTGCAGATGTGTAGGGAGCACTAACGAGGTGTCGGCATGTTTATTAAGAGAAGATTTATATATAGCCTACTAACAGTGCAGAGGAACAAATATCAATTTAAACAAATCATCATACATGCCAACCTTAACACAGCTTTACAGCTTGCTCCATGGATCTTATAATAGTGTAATATATTTTTGTTGGAAACCCCTCTTTTACATATACATGCACTGAACTGAACTGAATATGATTAGTCAAGATAATAGTCCAGTGGTTTATTCAGAATGAAGTCTTAAGGCAAATTTATGCTTGATGCAGAAGGTGGAAACTCAGACGGATGGACAGTTTCTTCCGTCATCTGTGTTGGTTGCACATAATTTGGTCCATTTTTTAGGGAGCTTAGCTACCTGTCACTTGTTGCAGAAAACGAGCAATACCACCAGAAACTGAATGAAGACATCAACTGTTGACATTGCACAAGCTTTTGAAGAAAGGATATGTGAGTGTTTTAGGGTGTGTTGGGCGGTTGGAAACAACTTCATGCATTACCGATGCCAAAAGGCTTTACAGTGTGCTCTGTTCTCAGTGGTTCACACCATACTATCACTTTTCTCCTGTATGCATTTAACCTGTGTACAATTCCTGGTCTGTGTATTCACCAAGGCAATATGTAGTAGTTTACAGTCAGTAATAAATGTACAAACATTATTTTACTTCCTTTTTTTGTACTGTTATCATTTGTACTGTTATTGGTACTGTTAATATGCTATACAACATCCATCTAAATATGTAACAATAACCACACTTTGCTGCCCAGGGGCGGATTGGTCATCTGTGTGTTCTGGAGAATCACACAGTGGTCGGTACTCTAGGATGGCTGTTCCTAGTCCCAGTAAGGAATGACCAAATACTGAAAGCTTGTATAAGTAGAATACAAGAAATGCTGTGTGTGCAAGCAAATCTATCAATGTTTTCATGGTTAGATCTTTAGAAGTATACAAGCTGACTGATATAGGACAAGAAAAGATTTTCCAAATAACACAAAACGTCAACTGTGCATGTATGTGTTAGGTGAGTGTGTCTGTATAGAAAACAGAGAAAGATTTAGCATTTTTTGCTCGGATATTATTACACACAGGTAATCAGTGTAGAGAAAGTCAGCTATGTGTTTGATATATCTGAGTTTTCTAACCTCTGCTGCCCTTGATGCTCTGAAACTTGCTGCCTTTATCCCTATGAGCATTGATTCAGCTAAATTATTTATCTTTTGCTCTCTCATGCTGTCTCTGCCTCACACAAACACACACCCATAAAGATAAAATATGTTTTATAAATGTATACTGCTACTTAGCACAGATGAGACTCTTTCAGAGGTTCTGTGAAGGTAGGTTGATAAAAGTGCAATACACTTAAGACTTTAAAAAGCTATGCATGACGCATGCTGCTGTCTTGTTTTAAAAACTATACGATAATGCATTTACTAGGCCTTTCACATCATTACACTTGACTTTCCCAATATAAAAAAAGCAGCACAGTTAAAATACAAAGCTGCCGTTGGAATATGAGGAATTTTGCAGTTATAGAAGAAGACAAGTTCACAGTAACATGACTAGCTTTCACTTATTTTCTGTGACTTCTTGACAAAATTGTCTTCTCTGCAGCTGCTTCCTGGACAAGCTGGAACTCGTGGAGCAGAATCAGAGCACAACATGAGCAATTTTTTTAATAGTAATAGAACAGTGTGATGGGAATTTAGACCCGAGGACACATTTTCCCCAAAAGGCCAAACAGTGCACACAGTACCCCCTATATTTTCAACCTTCTGAATCACCAGATCCAGAATATCAACATGATTCGGATCAAACTATGTCAGATTATAACATCTATCATAATGTTATCTTGATTTTCTTTTCTTTTTTTTTTCCTTGCCAATGATTCGGCATTATCTGTTGAGTTAAAGTTGTAATAGCAAAATTATTCCTATCTCCCATTAGAGGATAGAGGGAAAATCAACATCACCCCCAAAATGTAATCACTTTATCCTTTATTCCATTTCTGACATTTCCTAATAATTTTGGCCAAGACGGAGGTAATAAATAAAACTGCTGTATTTTTTATTATTCTCAGATCAAGTAGAGGAAGAATTATGTAATCATTGAACTTTGAGGAAAAAGTTGGGTAATTGCCACATAATTTGCTTTTCTAAACAATTACCAGAAGTTAACATGTAAATCAGTCTCTGACCTGGTTGAATAACAGTAAATAAAACCCCAATCAGACTTCTCTCCTGTGAAAAAAATGGAACCAACGATCATTAAACTGTTAGGAAGATAAAATAATCAATGGATTTTGGTAAATGATGCAGGTTGTTCCCAGTTAGGTCTTAAATTTGCCACAAGTCCAAGCAAAACAGGAAGGTTATAGTAAACATAGATGGACCAAGGAAAATATTTAACCCAAGAAAAAAAAGATGTAAATGCAGAAAATAGATAACAAACAAATGGATGAATTAACGTTCTACATCAAACTGTATTTTACATACAGAAAAGCCAAATGTAAATTATTACTTAAAAAGAAGAAAACAACCTTATGGTGGGCTAAAACAATGACAGAAAGCTGTCATACTGTGGCTGATTGAATATTCACTGATGAATAAACTGGACAAGTAGAAAATGACTATGTTTGTTTTGTGAAAGTCCGTTCGAACTAATTTGACAGCCTGAAGAAAATAAGTACTGGATTCCAGATTCACTGATTAAATGGGCTTGATGTGAAGGACTAGGGCAGTAAATGCAAAGGTCACAGTGTTGGAGTCTTTTCTCATTCCATTATTAAAAGTGGGTCTGGTGATGGTGATAAAGTCATTTTAATGCATGGTGTTGTTAATGAGTATTGCTGATGAGAAACAGCATAAAAAAGTTGATATCCACTCAATGGCATGGCCAGCAAACAACTATAGTGTACTGTTTAACAACAGTGTAGTTAATTAATAGGTTTGTGTCATATATGTGCTTTACTCATTCATCCATTCATTCATTCATTCATTCATTCATTCATCCATCCATCCATCCATCCATCCATTCATTCATTCATTCATTCATTTAATCTATAACTTTTACCTGGATTTGTAAGAACTTTCCAAAATTTGTCCATCAAAGCTCTTTAAAGAGAATACTTAGTAGAATATACTGGTGCAGATTCACAGTCATCCAGGCCATGGCAATCCTAAGAGCTTGAATAAAGGTGACTGGATTTCTGTTTCTGTTTCCAAAGGCTTCTTTAGATCTGAGTAGGCAGTGGGAAGCATCTTTGCAACTGGCAAGATTTGTCTGTCAAGATCAGGTCAAATCAAGATCCAGCAGTCCACCTGGATCACAAGAATAAAGGACTCTCCTTTGAGGAAGGTAATGTACAGAGAGGACTGTTTGAGAGAGGTGTCGAGGAACTGGAAAACCATCTCTGAACAGAAGATGTAACCTCAGGTATCACCTTCACAACACCTACGGTGCAGACCTGACTTTCCTCCCCAGGAGGTTTCAAAACAACTCACATGTTGGACCTTCTGTCCAAAACAGACATAACAGGCAGGTAAACAACTCCCAGGTGACAATGACTTGAACGATGGTCAGGAGACTCAGTGACACATAACAGCCCTTTACTATGAAATGACCATATCCAGTAAAAAGAGGCAACAGTTATTATGACAGTTTAATATATGTAATACACGTGTAAGGCACTAATTAAGGATGATCATACTGAAGTTGCAGAAATTCTCTTGTAAAAGTCCTATACTGGTAAAGTGATTATGAGTAAGTGGGGGTTTGTCTTGTAGGAGGGGTTTCAAGCATAAAGCCTGGCATGGAAGCTCCACATGGGGGTTATGTAAGTACTAGATGCCCATGGCTGAGAGCCTATCTTGGTCAGATCATTGTTCTAGTTCCAATAGAACATTTTTGTAGCTTTTTTGCTCGCTAGCTTTTAAATTTACACATTTCCCACTTGGTTGTGCTCTACTGCACAACTGCAAATGCGAGTTTACTGGTGAGCAAAAGGCACAAGCTTACTCCTCTTTCTTTCACAACCCAGTCAAATTTTACAAGTGCCTATGTTGTAACTTTGCGTAAAGAAGTCAAATCCTTTGTTGTATCTTTCAGACACAGCATGCTTTTCTTGCGAGCAGAAATTTTAAAGTCCTTGTAGGCTCACACCAGATGACTGTCGGCAACAGAGGATCACACTCTTCTTCTGATTGATCTCTGTCAAGTAGTTCTAGCTGTCATGCAGACAAGTCTCTCTTTCATCATTAACATTGCATGATACAAGTAGCTCCTGGTGATTCAGTCTGTTGTTGAGGAGAAGCAGCAGTTTCTTCCTATGGCACCTCTCTTAGGTCTGGTTGCTCAATGGAAACAGAGATGCAGGTGTTTTACCAAATTCTGTTTAGTTTCCTGACAGTAAACTACAGACACTAGCGTCAGTATGCTACAGACACTATGCTATATGTTCAGTCTGATGCCAATGAGCCTCACAAATGATGTTGTTAATTAGCTCACACAAAGTGAATTGGTGACTTCCGATAAAAGTCTGATTTACCTCAGATCTTCAACATTTTGTCTGTGACCTCCAACGTTGTTCAACAATGGTAAAATGTAGCTTAAAACTGTAACATGGAGTTGGTTTTTCTCTATCCTGAAAACATGATTGATATTGGCGAGCCTCATCTTATCAATTCTTTAGTGTTTTTTTTTCACGTTTTTATATGGTGTAAATGCCAGCTAACTTCGTTATGGCATTGGATGTTGTTTTAATATATATTGTATTCATTTTGTGATTTTATTCTGAAGAGTACACTTCCGTTTCTATTACTTCCAGTTATTGTTATAGCTTCCGGGTTTCTGCTAATGTAAGACACACGCTGCTCGCCGAGCTACGGCTCTCGTTACTTCGAAGTTGGTAAATATTTAAACAATTGTTCATTTGTTATACTTGTGTAAAGCTTGAGAAAGGTTACTTGATGATGGTTCGTTTCTGAATTTTGTATCATTTCTATGTCACATGCAAAGACTGCTACCGAAAGATATGAGCAAGGGAGAAAAGAGGACTAGCGTGTAAGGCTCAAATTTAGCGCCCTTGGAAGCAGAAGGAGGTATGAGAATATGTGTTTGATATATTGATTGTAAAGGAGTTTTTTTTTGTTTCAAATATCAGAAAATTATTTTGTTTGTTAAGAGCAGTAACTTATAACAGTTTAGTACTTTGAATGTATTTAGGATTTTGTTATTTAAATCACTGAGGGATTTACTTTAAGTAAATGTAAACATGATTTATGTATATTGTCTGTAAGAAATGTGGCACTATATTTTGTATTTGTTTATTTGTAGTTTTCACGGTGCCACACGGTGAGGTGTGATATAAAGAGGAGAGAACCAAACGAGCACCAGTCGAAGCTCTCTGCATTCTGTGTGTGTTAATCCAAGCGGCAGCTACATATGGTTCTGATTCATCTTAACATAGACTGAAGTTATTTTCATTCCTCTTCAACCTGGGACCTTCACAGTTACATATCTTTAGATACAAAACAGTGAAATGTGTCATTTATATAATATTTTAAATATTAACATTGCCTACTGGTTAAAGTAACTGACAGAAAAGATAGCCTTTAGCATTCTGTATCATGAGCGCTTTTTTTCATTTATCAAATATTAAATGTTTATTTGCAGTTCATTTTCTATTCAATGCCAAATGCAATTTGAAGTTAACAAAATTTATGTATTACTCATGCAATATTTATTATAATAATTATTATTTTATTTGGATTGGAATTTTAAAACCTTCCCAAACATAAAATCAACAAACACATTTAAACCAATCAGACAACAAAATAAAATATAAAAATAGGAAGAAACAGTAAAAAGAGCCTGAGTGAGGTTTTTTATACACTTTATAAATATTCTATATTGTTTGTGTCAAGCTAATAAAACATGGCCATCTGCAGACTTTAAATTTCTATTACGCTATAATAACAATAATAATAACAACAATAATAATAATAATAACAATAATAATAATAATAATAATATTAATAATAATAATAATAATAATAATAACAAAAATAATATATTAATAATAATAATGATTATTATTATTATTATTACCTCATTATTACCTTATTATTATCATTATATGTTTTAAAATACTTCTTGGTAATTTAGAGGTGGTCATTCTGTGTTCAGTGTGTCATGGCACCTTACGGGCGAGGAAGTCATTACTCAGTAACTTCATCTAAGACGGTCATCTTCAGTGATAGTTTTCATTCAAATACTTTATTTTAGATGGGTATTTATACTGTGTTCTGAATTATTCTGCATCTGCTGTTTTTGTTGATTTCGCCTAAATATTCAACGTGAATGACAGGGAAATTTATATTTTCATCATGAAGAACCTTATTAGGTTATATAAAAATCTGGATTTTATTAAATTATCAATGATGAAAACAGCATTTTGTTTATTTTTGTTAATTTCTCAAAATCCAGTGTTCCTTTTTTTTATTTATTTATTTTTTTAACTTCTAAGGAATATCCTTTAAATCAATGCTTGAAATCAAATTATCTCTTTACGACCACAGCCTGGCCAACATGGCAGCCATAATTCTGCTAGTGTTCAAACATTGAATGGGTTGTAAAGAACTAAAAGTGGATTTTTTTTTTTTTTTAACGTAAGAAATAATTTTTTACTAAATTAATTAATTAATTAATTAAATCCACATCAATTTAATAGTCCTCTGAAATTATTTAACAACACTGAACCTAGAAGTTCATGGATAGTTCCTGCCTGGATCTCATTACGGAGACCAGAATTTCCTCCCAAAGTTGCTGGTTGGAGGTCTACTCCCCCCAACCCTCACAGATCTTCTTTTTAAGGATGCTACACAGGTTCTCAGTAGGTCAAGCAATGACCACCATGAGTTTTTCTCCCTTTGTACTGACAGCAGCCAAAGAGCCATCCATCCATCCATCCATCCATCCATCCATCCATCCATCCAGGAGTGTTAGCTAGTTATAGATCTATATCCAATCTCCCCTTTATGTAGAAAATTCTTGAGAAAATGGTTTCAACTCAACCATTTACCCTATTGAGCAGAAATAATGTGAAAATGTGAAATAATGAGCTCATCATCAGTGATGCCACAGATTACTTGAAAAAGTAATCTGACCACTGATTACTGATTACTTCTTTAAAAAGTAATCTAGTTACTTTACTGATTACTAAGGTTTAGAAGTAACTAAGTTAGATTACTAGTTACTTTATTAGTTAAAACCCCCCAAACAAAAAAATGACAATCGATTTTTTTTCGCATATACTTTACTGAAAGTGCATTAGTTACGAATGGTGACTTTACAATGTTTTGCAACTTGTAACTTTTAATTGTTTTTCACCTTCTATGAACATAGTCAGTCTCTTATTAACTTTGTAAATCATTCAGTGCTTCTTCCCTACCATCATATACATTAATTCAAATGAATAACAATAAAATAAAGCAACATCTCTCGTTAAGCATAAGACAAATCTGCATTATGTTTTACGTTTACACATGAGAAAATAATGAAATAGTAACGGACTTATTAAAAAAAAAAAATCAATTCGGTTTGGAATAGGTTCTGATGAGGGAAGTGGAGAGGCGGACCTCCCATCATGCACCAGGGTAATAAGTTTCTATATCATATTTTTTTCTAAAGTCATGTGCAGTGAATGATTTGTGTTTGTCGATTTAAAAAAGGTCAAGTTTCAGCGAAGAAAGGTAGCTGCATGCTTACGAGTACATAAAATTTCTGTACCACCGTTAATGAGAAGGTGTGTTGAGTTAGATAAATACACTTTCGTCCACGGCGCTTGATTTCAAATCATATGTGAAAGGAGTGGGGAGTGCCGAAGTAACGCAGGACGAATATGAAGAGTAACGGTAATTTGATTACATTGTAGGACATCCTAACGCGTTAGATTATATTTTGTTAAAATATGTAGTCAGATTACTGTAACGCGTTACTTTGTAACGCGTTACTGGCATCTCTGCTCATCATACACAGAGACAGCACTGGTCCTCATGCAGCGAGGGTTCTGATGAGAACTAACAAGAGAGATCATATTTTTCCAGTTCTTCATTGGATTCCTGTTAAATCTAGGACAAATTTAAAATTCTTCTCTTCATATATAAAGCACTCCATGCCCAGGCTCCATTGTATATCAAAGATCTCATAGTTCCATATATTCCCAAGAGGGCACTTTGCTCGTAGACTGCAGGTTTACTTATGGTTTCCATAGTCTCTAAGAGTACAATGGGAGGCAGAGCTTTTGGCTCTCAGACCCCTCTCTTATGGAACCAGCTCTCAGTTTGGGTTCAGGAGGCAGACGCTCTTTCTACCTTTCAGATCAAGCTTAAAACTTTCCTTTTTGATAAATCTTATAGTTAGAGATGGCCTAGCCCTCCCTTAGTTATGCTGCCATAGGCTTAGATTGCTGAGGGATGTCTTATGATGCACTGAGCATTTACTATTCATCTCTCTTCCATGAGAGTACTGGCATATTTATCCTCTCTCAGCAGGTCTTCCTGGCTAAAAGTTGCAGTGTCAGTCTCTCTTTGCTGTCCTCTCCACTCCAACCGGTCGAGGCAGATGTCTGCCCTCCCTGAGCCTGTTTTCCCTTCCTGTTAAAAGGGAATTTTTCTTTTCCACTGTCACCTCTTGCATGCTCAGGATGGGGGATTTGACCAAAGTCAAGATTCAATGAAATCTGTTGGTTTTCTTTAACTATGCTATTATTTATTATAAACTGGTTTGAACTGATTTGTCTGTAAAGTGCCATGAAGCTGAAGTCAATTGAATCCATCCATCCATCCATCCATCCATCCTTCCTTCCTTCCTCTGTCAATTCTCCAAGGATAGGTTAGGTCACAGGGTCAGTAGCTTCAACAGGGAAGCCGAGACTTCCCTTTTCCCAGCCACTTCTTCCAACTCGGAAGAGTGTTTCATGTTTAAAAATAAAGATTTAGAAAAAAAATAGACTTGATAAATAAAGTTGAAAAATACTCACAGCTAATATTCCTTCGCTTTAGAAACTTTCTAATGAAGACGCTACAGTTTGCCAAGGTTTCAAGGTTGTGCCCTTGGGTTTCATGCAACTGAACAGAGCTAAGGGGAAACAACAGAGAGATGTAGGGTAAGAAAGAAAAAGAGAAAGAAACACAAACAGATGCAGAAAGAAACTGCAGCAAAAGTAATGAGCATTAGAAAAACAGCGCTGAGATGAAAAGACCATTTTCCATGTTTTATTCATAAATCTTGTTTTTAGCCTGTCGGCTGCCATTAGCTGCTGTGCATACACATCAGTATTTGTTAGAGCTTACTCTTTTTTTTCTCAACACAAAAAGTTCAGCTGAATGGCTCTTAGTAGGACAAATTGTTTGGATTCTGGTTAGAGGCATTGTGGGTTATCAGTTGATTATTGGAGTGTTTTCCATATTTCAGATGTAATCAGTAAAGATTGAGTTATCATTTCATCCCCTATGAATAAAACTGAAAGTAAGTGAAACATAAAGTAAGACTCATGCCAAAGACAACAGCCCACTTTTGTTGGCTTGTCCATGGATGGTCAGGTCTGGTCAGCAGGCAGGACAGAAGAATAGATTTGAGAATAAATTTGTTTATTAAAAATAAAATTGGTAATCTGATTAAAACTTTAATAAAATTACTATATTTTCAACTAGTTCAGGAAATCTAAGTAGAAACTAAATCTGACATTAGTTTTTCAGAACCATCTCAGAGGTCCTCATCTAAAGGATGGTGGCTGCTACAGTCCTTCAGAGAATTAAATGTGTTACGACCCATGTCAGGGGTACGAGTGGGGCACAACGCAAAAGTAAGTCGTGGACAGATGTAAAAGTGAAAACACAGCATTTTATTGTGAAGAGAATAAATAAGGGGTAAAACAGGAAATCAAACCTAGCCAAGTGTTGGGGTTAGAGGAACTGCTGAAAGAAACAAACACAAATTAAACCTGAAACCATACACAAAGCCCACCTAGTAAACCATACAAAACTTATACAAACAAAAGTATGCTCCTTACGCGGCGAGTTAACTAAAGAACAAAAGGTGCAGCAGTCCCAATAAACTAAATGAACACAATCACCAACAAATAGCCTAAACTATCCCAACACGACACTAACAAAAGTTTAACACAAAAGTTAACAGAATGGTTAACAAAACGGCACACACTAATAAGGAGCTCTGCTCAAACCTAAACTGTGTGCGACACAAAGGTAAGCCCAACTTAACAGGACTATACCATCCCCAAGGGAAAACACGAACAGCTGGGATTAACCCGGCTTTAAACACGAAACAGTCCATCACTCAAAAGGTTACCATTTTTACACAGCGAACACACAGAACAGCAACGCCACCATTACTCTGCCGAAGTGAGGGGAAGCGGCCTGTGCAGTCCAGCTTCTCCCTCTCGAATGATCCCTGCAGCAGCCCTTTATTTCCTGGACTCCAATAAGCTGCAAGGCGATTGGCTGGCCGTTGAGCCAATCAACAGGGAGGAGCGTCTGATCCAGCTACTCCGAACAGACACCAGGGCCCTGCATTTGCAGCAGGCCGAAACAAATGGCTCTCCTCAACAGCCTGTTATTGAGTTCTGCCCAAGTATATTGACCCATTATCTGATTCAGGTGTGCTGCAGCAGGAAACATCCGCAACCTGCAGGACAGCAGCCCTTAAAGACCAACTTTGGATGACCCTATTTCATGATGTACATTTGTTGTGTGTTTTGTAGTAAAGACCAAGACTTATGACCAGAAAGGACAGAACCTCATTAGAATGTAAAATATGTATACTAAACTTGCACACTTGTGTTGGCATCAATGATAGTGTGGGGCCTACTGGCAACCAGCCTTTTAAATAGCTGTAACTTCAGATGGATATGTGTCCCTCTCTAGGACCCCCCTTGGGAACAGGAACTTGGGTAGGTCCTGGTTTGTATTTGACGTGACCTTGGCGGCAGCATGGAGAGCGAAAGTGACGGAAACTAGTGTGCTGGAGACCTGGGAGCCAGTGTGACTCCCTCCAGTCCTTTCTGTTGGACACTCCTGCTGTTGTGGTTTTTGATTGTTCAAAAATCACTTTTGAGAGGTTTGAGCTTCTCTAAGTGCTGTTATGACCTCTGCTGGTAGCCAGGATTGACCATCAATTCGGTAACCTCCTGGACCTTTTCATAACAGTCACCTCATCTTCCTCACCCTGAATAATTTTTATCAGCCACCAAGCAGAGAAAAGTTTGCACATGCTCGTCGGACCACAGTGTTGGTTTCTGTCTAGTCATTGCAAACGGTCATCCTTTTCTTCCTGGTGTTTTTGCAAACAAATAATAAATCGCATGGTTGCTTTTGCTAGGTTTGTAAAAATAGAGAGGTTGGGAGTTAGTCTTGTGACTCATCCAGTGACATCCCTACCCAGCAAATTAGTGGCCTAAAGTCTGTAGACGTCATATTTTCAGCTGCAGTCTGCCTAGCTGGATCCGCAAGATCACAAAATCACAGGAGAATTGGAGAATCTTGTGATTCTCCACTTCCAGGATAAACATCTCATCCTCCATGACGAATTTGAAAAACACTGAGATCCCCTGACCAATTAATAACGTAATGTTTACATAGTTTGAGCAAGCACAAATCTGCATGAAGGAGCTTGATGCATTCTGGATGCGTGTTCTGTTAAAAATAGACTCGCAACAAGGCACTTCTGAGGTGCTTTAAATGCTTATAGAAATTAGTGTGGATGCTACTCTCATTAGCGTATATGTATTAATTTAAAAGTTGTAGTGCAGCTGACAAAAATAAAATATAATAGGTGTTTGTCCATTCTCTACATTCGAATCGCCTCCTCTGATGCAGAATTATGTTGTCTCTCTCATTTCAGTGACACAAAAGTCTGATAAAATGCAACATGAATGTTGAGACCTTGCAATATCCGAGAAAAAAATATACAAAAAAACCTTGGTTATCTGTTGGTTAATGTAACATAACAGCAAAACATGGAGCTGCATCAGATCCTAGCATTCTGAGGTTGAACACTTTTACTGAGTTCTTTCACGTCTGACCATGAGACATGTCTACCACAGAGCTTAAAGTATTCTGGCATCGCGCCACATCTCCAGCTTGCTGAGTTTTGCACTGAAAAAAAAAAGACTATTGATTAAGTTAATATGTGCTAATGTGAACTATTGTCACATTGAGTTTATCTACCAATGGCGTGAGATGAATGCAGCTTTGCTCTCAATTACACACAATAATAACCAGTCAGAAGCTGAACGGGCCTTGGAAAATGTGTAGCTGAGAGATCCATCTGCAGTTTAAATCTACGCTAGACCACAGATTGATACGATAGAACAGAGATGTTGCTGAATATCTTTAAACATTAATTAAAACTATGATTAATCAACTCTTTGTTTTATCGACGGGATGGAGGGTAAATTTGTAAAGCCTGGTTATTATCTGTTATTTACTCCACATGTTTTCCGACACGTGTCTGCTGCTGGAAGTGTGCTCACCTGTTTGTGCACGTCTTTGCAAATCAAGGCAGAGAATTGCGAATGTATGAGGGGCCGTTTAAGGCATGATTCAAAATTACCCTCTCACAGACACAAGTGATATTTAAGTCATTCACACGTTATAGTTAAACCTCTCATACACGATACTGAAACTGCCTCTACTGAAATTCTCTCATACATAACACTGAAATCATTCACACACTATAGTGAATGTCTAAAATCACATTTCACTAGCATGTATGAAATGAATTCTACTAGTGTGTTTGGGAAGGAATTTCACTTGAAACTGAAGTCACGTAGTAGAACAAAACAGCAGCGGAACAAACTGATAAGGAAAAAGTTGGAGAACACAGTGACAAATGCTTTACGAAGACCTATGCTGTATTAATTTCTGCTCAGTCACCTGGAAGTAATCTCGGTGAAGCTAGAAATGGTGAAATCAAAGCCTCATAAAACACTGTGGCATTGTGATATGACGGCAGTGAGATGGACTCACTACACCGAAACATTAGTGCATTTAAAGTCTGTGTCTGATGTGTTTTAAGTGTAAACAAGGCTTCAATACTCCATTATCTCATGCAGGTCCCTGTCTCATTCTTGACTCATTGCTTGATAAAGGAGATTCTCAACCCCGTGTTACTGTTTTCATTTGTCAGTGTTGAAGCATCCAACTTTTTTTTTTTTATAGGAAAAGTAGGAGGAAAGGGTGGTTATGTAACTGGGATAGTAACTGTGTTGCTGTATTTATAACATTTTATATAAATTTGTGGACACAGACATTTTCAACTTGTCATTTTGTTTGCAGGAAGCAGAGCAGGTGTTCAATGGCAGTGGGATTGTTTAATTCTACTGATGTGGTCATGAGTTTATGATCACTAAGTGAACCAGCTGGCTTCTTCAATACTATACTGGTTTATTATCATTATATAATAAATTATTTTGTAACCCCTCTTTCCTCACGTGGGTAGCGTGGACTCTAGTCTCAGAAGGCTGTGGATTAAAGCGGGCTACATTGAGGTGTTTTATATCTTTATTAAAGCCAAGACGGCTGAACAGCAGTACCCCACCAGCCTCGTGTCGCTCACTTCCCGGCAACAACTTCCGGTCCCTCTCTCTCTCTCTTCCCCCTGAAAACAAGGGATGGGTAAGAACCAAAAACATACATATAATAATCACGGTCCTACAACCAATAACCAAGATTACAATATAATAAACCAGTATAGTCGCGTTAGACCGAAACCTTCAGTCTAATGCGACAGTAATCAAATAACTGGCAGTAGCAAGTGTGAATGAGGACACGCTAACTAGCCACCTAGCATAACTCAGCCATTGAGCTATGCAGTGCTGTCAAAGGAAGACCTTTGCTTTAACCCCTGCTCCCGGCCAAAGCCAGCTATTGTCCCACATGCACTTATGTTTTGGTTGAATTTACCCACAATACCATGCACTGAACCCACAATACACCCTGTTTTGTACTTCCTATATTTGGTCCCCTTGATGCGGACCGAGATTTGCGGTTGTAGGTGGGCCAAGTCCACTTCTCTGTACATTCACAATACTCCAAACGAAGCAGACTTCCCAAGCAAACGGACTAGCATTCGAATCAGAAAGGCTGTTGTAAATGGGGCTTTAATTTATGAAATCAGTTGATAAAAAAAATGAGTGAAATAAAGATTCCATGCAAAAATAAAAATAATGTCAGATGGCAAAAAAGTTAAAGCTATGCAGACATGTAACCTATTCACTCTGTAGAAGCAGTATAATATTTCATATTCATACATAAAGCTTAGATTAATCCAGATATGTTCTGTAAATTATTAATAAGTAATGTAAATTAGTTGAATTTGGTATTCATTTTACATGAGTTTTGTTTCATTTTATACCAAAATATAAAGCCTCTAATCGAGCTAATACCAGAGTAAGGGTGGTGCTCATCATACTCTGCAGAGGATATTTTTATCAGTGTTTGTTCTCTGTTGATAAACTTTCTGTCTGCCTCCCTCCGATCTCTTGGCATATTGAGATTCTACAAAAACTGCTCCATATTATGTACAAAACACAGCAAATCTCATTTAGATGAATAACTCAAAATTAAAAAAATACCACAAGATTAGATTGTCTCAGACTGTCTAAAACTGTGATTGTGGACAGCCCATAAAAGCATGTTGATAAGTGAACTAGCTTGGATTTCTTTCTTAGTTTTACAAAGAAAGCATGAAACTGAAAAATTTTCAGTACTCCTTTTTCTGAATTAAATAGTACAGTAGGACAGCTGTCGTGTGAGATGTCAAACAAAAAGATGTAAATTGACATCTCATGCATGCACACACCCAAACGCAGTCGACATGTTGCTACGCTGTCAGTCTGGAAGCTTTTCCCTTGGCAGCTTGTGACAAAAATAAATACATAAATAAAAAAGAAAATAAAAATACTGTCAGATTTGATGCAAAACAAAGACCTCCTCATGCTAAATCTGAATTAAACTCCCTCATTGGACAGAGCACAGAGTGAACATCAACACGATTTATTGTGCACACACAGTCACAGTCGGTGCTTGTTGCATTAGTTTATTTGTTATATGGTGAAATGTTTCAGTGTCCTCTTCTGTTTCTCCCCATAACAACCAACAGATTTGTCCAAATGAGTTTACTAAAAAGCACAAGTCTGTGTTGTCAAGAGGTTTAGGGTTAGATTGACGGTTCCCTTAAAAAAAAAAAAGAAAAAAAGTAGCACTTGATATTTTAAATATTTTTAGAATATCTTCATTTTTGCCATAAATTCTTCGTGAGATTTTTCTGTTTTTCTCTTTCAATAAGGTTTCCAGATTAACATGTAAAGATGGTTATTGGACAAGGCTCAGACAACTGTTTTCACATCCATCCATTTTATTTTTATACTCCTTATTTGACTCAGACTCCCTGCACAAGGTGTCAGTCTGTCACCCGAGGTGACGCCAACACACATTCCTCCACACCTAACAAGCGAACAAGTAGGGAAACTACAGTAGTCTGAGGAAACTATTGCAGATATCGAGAGTGCATAGAACCTCCTCACTGAAAGTCCTCGTCAGCTATAACGGGGCTCAAATTGAGGGTTTTCTTGCTGTGAGGTAACAAAATGCTTTTTTTCATCTCTCTCATAACAGTTTAACACACCTGCTAATTCAAAAACAATCATGGTATATAAGTCAAATTTATTTGTAAAGCTATTTTTTAAAGATAAAAATTACAAAGTGCATCAAAGCAAGACAAAACATCACAATATAACAAGTCATATTGATAAAAACAATAAAATATAAACACCAAGTTAGTTTAAAGCTTGGCTGTATGACAATGTTTTCATCTACTTCAATGATGTCTGTACAGCATAAAGACAATGCAAGAGCATTTCACCACCTTGATGCTACTGCCTGAAAAGGCCAATCACAAGTTTTGAATTCAATATGTGGGTCGGCAGTAACCTCTGACTTAATGACCTAAGAGCGCAGGAAGAAGGATGAAGTTTCAGCAGGTCAGAGATTTACTGTGGAGCTGGACCATGTAAGGGCATTACAGTTACAACTAAGATTTTAAAATGAAGTCTAAAATGATGTAGGCCTTTCAACAATACAACAGCCCACATTACATTTGGAATGATGTTGGAAAAGAAAGCATGTCTTGTGCTCTAGTTCATTGAAAAGGTGTTGCATTAGCAGAGGTGGATATAACAAGACACTACACTCACAACAAGATCTGTGACTTTTCATGTAATTTCTTTAGAAGTTTCTGTTGATAAACATATTTGTGTTATTTTTCGCTGATGTGACTGACAGTATCTCCATCAACGATGGCTTCCTTGATCATTAATGTTGAGAAATGTCACACCATTACCTGCTGCATGAACCAGAACAATATTCCTGCAAAAGAAGTAAAAACGTTATCAGTTTAACTCAGATGACTCATGTTAAACACAGATTAATTATTGCTTACATTTTTTTAGAGCAAAGTTTCCTTTTTCAGTAGGTATGCTTTCCAAATTTATTTTTCATATAAAAATAGTCATAAAGTTATCTTTACATCATTCCTTTCATTTGAACAAAGATATTGAGGCATAATGACAAACTCCAGACCTAAGGGATGTAAAACATTTTGGCCAGTGTGTAAGCTGCTAGCATTATGTCGTGTGATTGAAATAGCTGTGCATCACTAAACAAACTCATTTGACAGCATTTTAGAGAATTTTCAGCTAATTAAAATTTGGTAATAAATGATATACCATAAGAAGACAGAGGAATTAGAGAAGACAGTTTCATACAAGTAGTAGGCGATGTAGGCTGGTAGAATTTTTCTGTTGTTGGGTTTTGGTAGAATCAAGTAAGTATACAATTATCAATATTCTATCAAATTATTACTGTAAAACATTACATACAGGGCACCACTAGAGAAGCTCCAGAACTAATAACTATACCTTAATATCAGCCTCGAGGGTCTGTCTATGTACATGTCAATCTTGGACAGACATATACAGAGCAGATAATAAAGGCTATGAATCCAAGCACTGACCTTCACAATCAGCATAATACACTTACACAATGATCACAAAGAAAAATATAACAATACATTCATTAAAGTAAAGCATAATGATTATCAGTCAATTATACTTTAGTCAATAAAAAGTATTGTTACAGTCTGCCACTAAATACTAGTAACTGTACAATAAGAACAATCACCTGTGTTGGTAAGAAGGGAACTGGGTGTGTGTGTGTGCGTGTGTGTGTGTGTCTGTGTGTGTGTGTTTGTGTGTGTGTGTGTCTGTGTGTGTGTGTGAGAGAGAGATAGAGAGAGAGAGATAGAAAGAGAGTGGGTGTCAGTCCTATAGGAGGTCACAAGATGGCTGCTGTTGTCATGGAGATAGACTCACAAAATGGCTGCCGTTACCATGTGATCAGTGGTTCTTTGTCTATGTAGCCACATGTATTAGCATTTGTTACCAACAACACGTGATACAGTAGATCAAAGGAATTATGTTTAAGGTCCCTTCTTCTGTCACAGGCCTTGGGAAATTGGTGGGTCATTGAAGGAAAGGGGAACTGAAAAGGGGTCTTTTATCCAGTTAAATCCAGTCGTGCCCAGGTGGGTCTCAGTTATGTTGAGTTGGGTGTTCTTCGGAAGAAAGCAACTGATTGCTTTTCTTTCAGTTGGAGAAGTTGGAGTTCAGTGCATACTGAATCTGCACTTATGATTGTAGCACTTATGATTGTAGCCTGGAATGGTATACATCAGTAGTTTCCAACCTATTTTCCTTGGGGACCCGCTCCATGCAAATACTAAAAAGCCATGGACCCCCCCAACTGACATTCACCCCTTAAAACTGATGGATGGACCAGCATCTGCACACTACTGGTGTCTTAAAGGGCTTGAGCTGGCTGCCCATTGACCTTCACCTTCATTATTTGCTGTTTACCTCCACACTGAACATCTTTAAACCCTGGTGGGGGCACAGTACAAATATAGACAGTTCTGGACATTCGGGTTTAATGTGTCCTTCCTGGCCACAAAAATAACAGACTGGGTTAACTGACTTACCTTGGCCAACACCATGCTTATGTTGCTCCCTCACACTTCTATTGTTTACTTGACTTGTCTCAAGTATTGAAGAAAAGGACACTTATGTAAATTACAACCATAACTAGTGGGTGAAGAATTTTTTTGTCTATTTTGTTTTGTATTTTTGCAGCACATTGAGCAAACAGTCTGAGACCACTGTTCAAGACCGTATGAAGACCTTATCTCTGCAAAAACTATAGCTTTAAAATAATGCATTTATTTTACATCGTTAATGTCTTTTCTTATATTTATCAATAGATTGTTGGTGTATTGTTTGGATTGTGTTGTTACTTTTGTGGTTTTAAGACTTTGATAAAGAAAAAAAATTTCCTGCTCTACTTCATTCTAAACGCTGTATCTACACTCACAGATGTACTGGACCACCAAAACAGAAGACGCCTCAACTGACCAACTGACTCACATTGGTTCGAAGCCGTGTGTGTGTGCGTGATGAGAAGGAGGTCCTTTGCAAGAGATCAACCTACATATCTCTATAAAAAGGGCTTAGGGAAAACTAAGGGTGTTCCCAGTCATGAGAACTGACCCAGAGCTCTGTTGGTGTTAGGGCTATGCACTTTGAACCCAGAGACTCTGTACTTGAATTGCTTTTGATCTGTTAATAAATTGTTATCTTGATTCTCATTAATATCCTCCTCATATCTGATTCAACAAACAGCGTTGAACTACATATTCTATTTACACATCCAAAAAGGAGTGGAAGTAAAAACTTATTTTATCCCAACCCTTTTTAATAAATCAGTAATTGTGTGAATGCTTTCAAGTTTAAACACTTCCCATCAATAATAATAATAATAATAATAATAATAATAATAGTAGGGCCAGAGCACGGTACTGGATCATGAACCAACTTTTAAACTGGCTAATGCATTCAAAAAAAAAAAAAAAAAAAAGTTGGTTTTAAACCTGAAAAGTTGGCTCTTAACAGGAGCTAAAAAAGTAGTGGTTCTCTATTGCAAACAGTAACGGCATCAGAAGGCTGGATTCACCTGAAAGCCAGACTGTTGTATTACTGATGTTTCAATAAAGTCAAAAGAAAAGGAAGGAATGCCAGAACAATGCTGGCTGTCAGTGTTCAAACAAGTGTATTGCATGCTGTGTTTCAATACATTTAAAAAACAAAAATAAAAAAAAAATACCAGGCCAAATAATCAATAAGTTTCAGTAAGCAAAGAACAAATACACAACAGTGAAAAAGAAAAGGCCCATTTATGCTCGACGCAGAAGACGAATATGCAGACGGACGGTTTAATCCGCCTTCTGTATTACGTACGTAATTTTGTCCGTTTTTAGGAAACTTAGCTATCCGTCGCTTGTCACAGCAGACAGATCAATACCACTGGAAATCATGGAGGCAGTTCTAAGCAGAATAGACGACATGCGACCAGCACAACAAAAAGACCAGAGAAGAAGAAGAGGATCAGGAAGAGAACAACAAAGCGGATGAAGAATGGAGACAATGACAGCAACTGTAGATATTCTTGAATTTTTGAATAAAGACTGTATGCAAGTGTTTAGGGCATGTTGGGCTGTAGGAAACAACTTTATAGCGCTGCATTATTGACTCCGAACGGTGTCTGAAACTGATGTCGGCTCATGGGAGTGAACTCTGAACTCGGCACTGCCCAATAGTGGAAGAACTGACTCAACAACCATGGCAATGGCAAAGACACATGGAAGTAAGATGCATGGCATTATGAGAACGGCAATGTATGACAACATTGGAAACGGATGTCCCTTTTTACCCACGTAAGGGAGCATAGGCCTTTACAAGTCTATCTTTCAAACTCCTGGACAGCCACCACAGCAGCCACCACCGAATAAGCTGACTGTACCACCTTCCCCACCTCTGGGTGTTCCGCAGATGAAGGCTGACTACAGACCACCTGTGGAAAATAAAGTTCAGATAGATTAACTGAGGTTTATTTAAAAATTTGAATATTCAATTTTAGAGTAAAACCTTAATGTTACGACATTATTATGTTTCCTAGCAACCAATTTTAATTATGGTAGTCGATTTATGTAAGCTCGTATCAACATCCTAACATCTCACAAAATTTGCTTGTTCGTCTGGATATGTTGCAGTTATTTTGGGAAACTGTAGGTTATAATGGAGGCTAATGACTTAACCGTGAACTTTAAGGCCAAAATCTTTAGCTGTTTATGTTTTACTTTCATGAAATAAAGTCCTCCAACTTTTGTTCCAACTCTTGTTAAATTGGAGTGAACATGGGTTGGTTGGCCAGAAGACACCAACTGGAGCTGAAGCCAGAACCATGACTGTGTAAAAGCACTAACAGAGAAGTTTGACCATTGAGAGACATCGTAGTAAAAATGGTTGAAGAAATATAGCAGTTGCCATGCATATGAACCCACTGTAAGTACATATAAATGGCTCATTGTAATTAAATAAAACACAAGTTATTTTAGTAAACTGATTAGATAGCAAAAGAAACACCGTTTTTAATGAGATTTTAAATTTCTGTGTCAATGACCTTTGATTTGATTAGATGATTTTGTTGCTGCACCTTTCAAAAATGGTAATCAAAATGCCTGTCGGCCATTGTAATTCTTTAGATGTTGAGATTTTTGTTCCTGTCATAAAGGCAGGAGATGGACAGTGGAAAGCCTCACACAGCCAGTCAATCCCACATTCACTTTAGTGCTCAACTCAAGAGTCTGACAAGCTTTCACTATCCTTTTTCAAGGATTTTGCAAGCATCCTTCCTTAAAATTAGTAAAAACCCTGCATCTTTTGAAACATCATGCTTATTTCTTTTGATTGAAGGCCAACTCTGCTAAATCTGGCAGCTGACTCAACTTGGTAAACTAAGGCACAAACCCAATTTGGCAGCTGAAAGTGTGAGTCTCTGAGTAAAAGCATTAGGTCTTCTGGTAGATAGTATTTGAATGACAAGAGAAGGGGGGTGGATGTCTGCTGATGCCGTGCCATTACAGTTCCCTTTTGTTATTTTCAACCTTCCCTCACATTATAAGCCTCACTGTGTGCCTGCTGCGCTGCCTCAGGATGGCAAAGCACTCAGCAGGCATCGGAGGTAGGGAGTGTAGGTGAGTAGACGTTTGGGTTTTGGCTTTTTGTGAGTGTTTTTGTGCTTTTCGGTATATTATCAGGGCTTGGCTGTTGAGAAGGTTGCTGTAAAGAAAGATGCTGAAGGGGGAGGCTGTGTATGTGTACATGTTGAGTGGGAGTGAATGTGGGGGGTTATCTGGTTGCCTCAGCAGCCTCTTGCTGAGCATCTTAGCTTGATAAACAAAGAGATTGGGTGAAGGTAGTAATGCCTCCCGGAAAGAAATTCAGTGGAATCAAAGCTTCCCTTCTCAGTGCTTTCTCTCTCACACATACTCACAAACACACATTCACAAATACAAACAAAAAGAGAGAGGGAGAGAGCGAGAGAGAGAGTGAGAGAGAGAAAGAGAGAGAGAGAGGAGAAAGCTACACATAGATAAGGAGAAATGTGCAATAAGAATATTGTAGACCAACAAGTACATACACACACAAGTCTTACCTGGCTGGCAAGAGTTGAGTATTATTTGGCAGATGGCCCAGCTGGAAGATCTGTAGGGCAGAGAGAATGACATGGACCACCAGAGGAAGACAGAGAGAAAAATGGCAAAAAATGGCAACGCTTTGACAAACTTTAATGTACCCAAAGCCGAGGAGCTAAACGGAAAAGAGAGCTAAAGGGTGAGGGGGAGAGATGGGAGTGTTTCACGGAAAAGAGCTCAGCAGAGAGCAAAAGGCAGTGCGCTTAAAGATCAATGACCCAAAGAAGAGAAAGGGTCAAAGATGAGAGATACAATGAAAAGGAAGGTAGAAGATGTAGGCAGAAACGATGAAAATGCTAGCTGCAGGATGGAGGAGACAAAACGAGAGGAGGAGAATTCATAGTCAGAGAAAAAATGTAGGTTGCAGGCCTGCAACAACACATAGTTAAAAAGCAAATGTATTGCTTAAGTAGTTGTTGGTTTAACAAACCATTTTTTTCTTCAAAGCAATTAAAACATCTTTTTTAAATTAGTTTTTGCAAGCAAATATAATATTTGCTAATTTCTTTTCTAGAGTTTGTGCTATATTCTGCATTCTACTATGTACTTTTATCCCCGAGTGACCTTTTCACATTTTCATGTTTTGCATTCTTAGCTTTATTTTTTCTCAAAGCGGGTTTCCCATTGTACCAGTTAACATTACTTTCTGTTTAATTTTCTGGATTGTTTGCTTTTTTTTATTTCATTCATTTTGTTTATTTACTTTACATTTGTCTTGTTTCACAACAGGTTCCGGTTGATTGCCATATTTCTTTTTCATTACTTTCTTATTCATGCTTTTTATTAATTTTGTTCAAGATCTTTATTGCTAACAGTTCTGCTCCTGTAGATGCCTCTGTGGCTTTTTCTTTATCTTGCTTCCTGCCTGAGGGTCCTGCTTTTCAGTCCAACTCATTCCACAAGCTGTGACAGTGGAAATACATTTATTTTCTAACTGCTGAAAAAAGAGAATTGGATCAAATAAAATGAAAAATGTGATAACAGGA
Organism: Melanotaenia boesemani; assembly: GCF_017639745.1. Classification (NCBI taxonomy): domain Eukaryota; kingdom Metazoa; phylum Chordata; class Actinopteri; order Atheriniformes; family Melanotaeniidae; genus Melanotaenia; species Melanotaenia boesemani. The sequence continues at coordinate 37,675,275 of NC_055682.1, forward strand.
AAAGAAGAATGATGCAAGATGAATAAACACTGAACCTTAGGAGGAAACCCAGATGAACATAATCACTTGTACATAAATCAATAACACAACAGTACACTAAAATACTATTAACAAGTAGTTATAAAGATTTAACATATAGCTTTGATTGTGCTAATATTACAGCTGTCATTGTTTTAACCATGGAAAGCACTTTGTGCTGCATTATTGTATGAAAAGTGCTTTATAAATAAAGATTGATTGATTGATTGATTGATTCATTGATTCATTGATTCATTGATTGATTTAGGATGCATTCACACCAGCCCTTTGGATTCAGATCCTGGTTTGTTTACTTTGAAAGTCCACTTCCTTTGAAGAAGGGTGGATGTGCAAATGAACTATGATTCAGATCAAAACTGTGGACTCTGGTCTGCCTACAAATGCCATTTTAAGTCATTATGAGTTCAACTCATTGCACTGTGGGTAAACACAATTATAACATAAAACATGAGACAATAGCCCAGAGAAATGTCTCACGATCTGATGTGGAAGAACACGGTAAAAGACCACTTGGATCTGCTGCAGCTCCATGTTCTGCTCTTGTAGAGGTAAATCCAGAAAAATGTAGGAATATTTAGTATTAGGGAACTGTTAGGAGTTTGATGCTTATATGGTGTCAGGTTGGAACAAGCTGTAGATTCAGGAACATTTTGAAAGTCCAGGAGGGTGTCCCAATAGTCTCACAAACAGTCTAAATTAGAAACTGAAGCCAGATGTGGCCCTATGTGAAGATGGGAAACATGTGCATGAGAGTGTGTGGTCCTGTGTAAAGTCTAGAAAGAAACCTGAGCAGAAAGGGTTACAAACGCCCTTCATTGTCATTTCAAAGGCGCACACTACTTCCTCCAAAAAAAAAAAAAAAACTACCTCATTGCTACCAAAACTTTCTTTTGAACTTATCTGTATTACCGCTTAAAATGACTACAGAGCACTGTCGGATTTTTAGAGCCAAAGCATGTGGGGCTCTCACCTGATCTAGAGGATAGTTTTCTGAAGATATGTATGTGACTGGATAATATCTTTGCAGATATCATTAAGAACTGCTTCTTCTAGTGGGTGTAAAATCCCCGTCACGCTTAAGTGACAGAAGTTGTTCTACATTAACTGATAGTGAGCGGGTTTTCTTCTTTATTTTGTGTCTCATCTTCTTCAGTAATTCTTGATGCTGTGCTGCCTCTGGTGAGGACAGGAATACATTATTTAAAAGGTCTTATTTGTTTGAATACATGATGTGTGAAAGCAAGGCGAAAATGCCTCTTGGGAAAAAATAAACAAAAAACACTAAATACCAGCTGTCGTGCCATGTCAAAGCACTGGCATTTAAATGACTACCTCTGCAAGCCAACCAAATGATACAACCATCAGGTTTGCAAACATGTTGGGACTCAGTTGTAGACACGCCAGTCAGCTCTGTACAAAGGTAAAAAATGAAGATCGCTTGTTTACAACAGAAAATATTAAGCAAGAAACAATGTTACTTGAATTATATGCCTTAATATTTTCCTCATTCTCAGACTTCAGCCAAATTTCACAAAGTCTTCATGGCAGCAACCCAAACAGACCAGATGCAACACACTGCCGCCTGCAGTCAGGGTTTTTATCAGCATGTCAACTAAAGGTTTATTAATGTCCAGTTCCATGTCCAAATATCACTCACCAAGCCATGTAGGAGGTCTGTGATCAGATTGATGCAGCATTTGTTTGAACTTTCAAGAAGGTTCATACTATGCCGTACTGCCAATTGGAATAAAGCCTGCACTGTTGATGATCTGTCTGGGCAAAGAGGATGTACAGGGGGTGGGGGTGGTGGTGGGGGTGGTGGGGGGATGTTATATGTGGGCTCTCTCTGGAGTGAGTGTAAATGGCTGTTTGTCCCTCTGTGTTGCTCCTGCAATGGACTGGCGACTTGTCCAGTTTCCCTTTTACCCTGAATTGGACTTAGTAGTATAGAAAATGGATGGATGGATAAAACATATAAAATAAAATAAAATAAAATAAAATAAAATAAAATGGTAATACTGCTGGCATTTTAAAAGAAAATGAAGTTCCCGATTACAGATTTATTTGCTGTGGAAATTTGATCATTTGGGCCTGGATACAAAATGTAAACTTAAACTAGTACCAAACACATTAAGTTTCTTTTGAATTTTTTAATTTATTTTATATTTTTATGTAAAACTACCACTGTAAAAAATGTGTGACTTAAAAACTGCAAGCATAGGGTATGTGAATTAAGTTTGAAAACAGAAGCAAACTACAGAATCTCCTTTTCAAAGGAGAGGTATTTTCTAAGATATCCACCAAAAAGAAGCAACATGGCATGTTAATGCAGCACAAATAAAATCAAAGGGATAAAGTCTGATTAAGGACTGAAGTCCCTTCAAAATATGGACTTCATGTAATGACATAAATTGTCTGAGGGGCTTTATATGTCAGAGATAGAGAGGTAAAGAGCTCAGAAGTCAGAAGTGCTAAAACTTGAACATAGAAATCTCTGTCCCTCCAGGGCATGCAACCAAAGGCAGATATGGACAGCTGCCTAGTGTCAGAGGGGCAAAGATTTCAGGCAGGGGTTCAGGGTGGGATTTAAAGTATCTGTCAGTGCCAGATGGTATTTGGAAGACAGTTGAAGAGAATGCTGTGAGGGCAATAACAGAGGCAGCAGATAAATGGAGAAAAATGAGCATCTGCAGCTCAGAGGAGGTAGTTAGTGATCTTGATGAGGGCAGTCTTTCATAGAGAGCATAGTTAGACGGGTGATGCTGCATCTGTGCAGCAGCTGCTTTTTTTCCAGTAGTACCAGTCAAAAGTTTGGACATACGTAATTATTCAAAATTAATGGCCAAATGTGTTTAAGCTTTTTACTGACACTGTGGACCTTTAAGGAAGGAAGGTGAATAAACAGTGAGCTAGAAATAGAAGTGAATGACCAAAAACGAGGAATGTAAGACATCAGGGAAGTAGAGGGAGATGGGGAAACCTAAAAATGTTTGTATATGGGAGTCAGTTTATGTCAAAAGCTGTAAATCTTTGAGCAAAGGTCAGAAGCAGCAGGGGGGACAAGTCTCCATCACGAACTGCTGACCTATTTAGTCTTCTTGAATGAGATCATACGCTTTTGGACCTGAATATGAGGTGGAGTGCAAGCAGTGAGTGAAACAGCATAAAGGTCAGGCACTGTTGCATTGGTGATATGTGACTGGGAGGGAGTAGTACAAGTATAGTACACCAGGTCAAGTGTGGGGCCTTTGGTATAGGCTACTTAAACTGGTGCTCTCAAGAAATGCTGTCAGGAACTACTCTGCAGCTAAGGGCCAGCTTTGAGATCAACATAAAGCTGAAATCCCCTTTTAGTAGCACTAGTGGTGCTATGACTGAAAAGATGTCCAGGAGTTAAGCCAAGTTTAATATAAATGCAAGGGAGAGCCTTTGGTGGGTAAATGAAAAAAGGATCATGTGCTTGCAGAATTGAATGGCAGATACTCAAGCATGTACATGTGCTTATAACTTAATTCTTTCTAAGTGATAGGGATTATTGCACTATCATCTCCTGAAATACAATATTTCTGCAAATAATGGATATGAAGACAAAGGCAAAAGGCAAATTTACTTGTATAGTACATTTCATGTACAAGACAATTCAAAGTGCTTTACATAAATCATCACAGCAGGGTGCAGAAAGCAATACAAGGGCATTGAAAAAAAAAATAAAATAAAATAAAAAAAAAAAAATAATAATAATAATAAATAAAGAATAAAAGAAATGCAATTAATGAAATAAAAGCAGAAGGAATATGCTAAAATAAAATAGATAAAATGCAAGAAATAAAGTTAAAGACAATATTAAAACATGATTCCAGCTTAAAAGAACCAGATGTAGATTTTGACTTCTAAATAAAAACTAGTGAAATGCAGCAGAGAACAGGTGGGTCTTTAACCTTGATTTAAATAAACTGAGTGTTTCAGCTGATCTGAGGCTTTCTGGGAGTTTGTTCCAGACATGTGGAGCATAGAAGCTGAATTCAGCTTCTCCATGTCTGGTTCTGACTCTGGGAACTGATAAGAAACTGGAACCAGATGACCTGAGGGTTCTGGCAGGTTCATAATGGGTCAAGAGGTCACTGATGTATTTTGGTCCTAAACCATTCAGAGCTTTATAGACCAGCAGCAGAACTTTAAAATCTATTCTCTGATGAACAGGCAGCCAGTGTAAAGACCTCAGAGCTGGACTGATGTGGTCCACTTTCTTGGTCTTAGTGAGGACTCGAGCAGCTGAGTTCTGAATCAGCTGCAGGTGTCTAATTGTTTTTTTAGGTAGACCTGTAAAAACACTGTTACAATAATCAAGCCAACTAAAGATGAAAGCTGGACTAGTTTTTCCAGGTCCTGCTGAGACATCAGATCTTTTACCCTTGATATATTCTTAAGGTGATAGTAGGCTGACTTTGTGATTCCCTTAATGTGTTTTTCCAAATTAAGGTCTGAGTCCATCAGTACACCCAGATTTGTGTACTGAAAAAAAAGTGAACTTTTTTGACCTATCTCGCTTTTAAGCAGAATATGCCCATCGTCTTTTCAATGCTAGAATGAGAAAGGTTTACTAGACAGCTTGAATGTGTAATTATGAGAGGTAACACAGTCACCAATGTGATGATTCCATCGCAGGACAGCAGCCTGAACAGAGTCGCCATGGAGTGTTGTACTTTTTGAGCACGAAATATGAATATGAAAATGAATATGAATATGTTCAAGCAAGGATAGTGTCAAAGGCGATGCTATCCAAGCCAGACCTGGACGTGTCAACTTTGCTTCCTGTATGAAGTTGCCTGAAAAGATGACGCCAACACCACAAGTACAAAGCATAGCAAACATAGTCCAACACAGTCACTTTGAACAGCAATAGGTTTAAGGAAGATGTCATGGATAATTGCTCTACTCAGACTCTCACAGCTCTGGTCTACAGTCACAGAACTGATTGTAGGGAAATCACAGGTAGGTTTCAAAGAAAAAAAGAAGAGAACAAAAAGTTTGACCTACTCCTGATTTACACATGTTTTACTTGTGGAAGTAAGGAGAGATTGGACTTTGGTTTGATGGGCACTATATGGCAAATCACATGCAAGGAAGGCTGAGATCATATCATTACATTAAAGAAGGAGGGGGGCAGCCACTCCAAAAACAGTGTTGTTGTTCAGGCCAGGTTCACAGGGTGGCACAGAGAGATCGTTAAGTGTTTAAGTGCAATAGCATTAGGGGAAACAAAAAAAAAAAAAAAAAAAGAAAAGAAAAAGAAAGAAATGAGCAAAAAAGAAAAATAATCAGCATCTGGCTGCATGTCAATTATACTACCTGGCCAAAAAAAGTCACCACCAAAAAATAAAAAATGTCACACTAATAATTTGTTAGACATCCTTTAGCTTTGATTCCAGTAGTGTTCACTATGACATTGTTTCGATAAGTTACAAGATTTATTTCCATCCAATGTTGCATTAATTTTTCTCCAACATCTTGGACTGATGGTGCGAGAGTCTGACCACTGCTCAAAACCTTCTCCAGAACATCTCAAAGAGCCTCAATGGTGTTCAGGTCTGGACTCTGTGGTGGCCAATCCATGTGTAAAAATTATGTCTCCTGTTCCCTGAACCACTCTTTCACAATTTGAGCCCATTGAATCCTGCATTGTCATCTTGGAATATGGACATGCCATCAGGGAAGATGGAACAACCTGCTGATTCAGCATATTCAGGTATCATCTGACCTCTTTCTTTGGGAACATAATGTTGCTGAATCTGGACCTGACCAACTGTAGCAACCCCAGACCATAGCACTGCCCCCACGGCTTTTACAGTAGGCACTAGGCATGATACATCACTTCATCTGCCTCTCTTCTTACCCTGATGCACCCATTACTCTGGAACAGGGTAAATCTAGACTTATCAGACCACATGACCTTCTTCAATTGCTTCAGAGTCTAATCTTTGCGCTCTCTAGCAAATTGAACCCCTTTTCTCTGGTTATCCTCACCGATTAGTAGTTTTCTTATAGCTACACAGCTGTTTGGTCCAAATCCCTTGAGTTCCCTTTACATTCCCACCTGTGCATGTGGAAATAATCCTACTTTAACTATTAAACTTAGCCCTAAGTTCTATTGTTGTTTTTCTTCCATTTTATTTTACCAAATGTATAGGTGATTGCTAATCATGATCATTCAGGATTTTTTATCGACCACATTTTGTCTTGGAAGACAATGATTTTCCACTATCCTTCCAGTTTTTACATATTGCTTTGGGCAGTTCCTAACCCAATATTAGTAGTTTCAGCATGTTCATATGGTTTCTCTGCTTGATGCATGCCAATAACACACCTATTAAACACTTAACAAATTTTCTATGACCACAGGATGTGTCTTTCAACATGGTTGCTTAAGAAATGAGAAGCGACTCATTGCCACAGTTAGGATTAAATATCTTGTTGCCAGCTTAAAGGTAATTGCCCATGTAGTAATTATCTAATAGTAGGCTCATACCTATTTGCTTATTAATGACAGACTTTTGCCTTGTACCTTGGCCTAGTGTATATTGGAGACTGAAATGCTGAGAGCAGACTTTGTCAAATGAAAATATCTCACTTTATCTAATAAGACATTATAATGAAACTTTGGCTTTTATTTATTTATCTGATTTCTTTGTGTAATTGTTTTGGGCATCGAACTGCGGTATGTATGCTTTTAAACATATCATTTAGAAGCTTAATTCGCAGCTCAGATTTATTTAGTAATAAAAAAAGAAAAGTTTCAGAAATGATCTGTTAGTGCAGAGCTTAAAGAGGTTCAGCTTAAAAAGGACTCTTTAACTTTATTATTACCCAGAGCACTAATATAGGGCTACTGACAGCTGCAGAAAAATGGGCGGCAGTGGTCTTTCAGTGGCTCAGGGGATAGAGCGGGTTGGCATCACTGGTGTATGAATTTTTGGTGGTGGTTAGAGAAGCCGTAGGTGTAGATTGGCTGCCACACTTCCATCAGTCTGCCTAAGGGCAGCTGTAGCTACAGGTTACCATCATGAAATATGAATGTGGCATGAATGAATAATGGATTTATTGTAAAGCACTTTGGGTGCTTTGAAAAGTGCTATGCAAATCTAGTCTATTATTATTTTTATTATTATTATTATAAAAATACTGTTTCACAATGAAGAAAGACTTACTGCTTTTTTGCAGCAGCACAGTAGTTTGCTTTCACCTCATCTCCTCTATTGACAAGGTAACCCCTCCCTCTCACAGTGCAATCATTCTCATAGAAACTACACATTTCTTTTCTCTCTTTGCATTTCCATCACCTAGACCCTTCAAATGGCTCTTCCCCCTTTCTCTCATCAACCCTTGTTCTTTCTCTGGCTTTACCTGTCAGGTTTAAATTTTCTCTTCTTTACTCCTCATGTCTTTTCTCTGCAAATTCACATGTTGCTTCCCTCATCCACCATGTGGTTTTCTTTTACAATTCATAGGTTCTGCTATGTAACTGTCACCAAAGTGTGGGGAAAAAAGGCAGAAACCACACACGAATTGAGTTTTTCAATCAGTCAGTCTTTGATGATGGTGTAGCAGTACAGTATAATACCAGCAGTGTAAAAAGAGTTTCAAGCAGAGTTTAAAAAAACGTGTTTAGGCTTCTCCTCTTTTTGAAGCTCTTAAAGGTGAACACACATGCAATGGAGTTATTTTGCAAAAGCTTGAGCCAATTAAATGTACAGAACATACAAAATATTTGCATTGATAAATGTGCGTACTTAGTTATGCATCCATGGCTATAGCAGCACATGCAGATGCAAAAGCTAATGTAGCTTTGTTACATTTTTGCTCAATCTACTCTTTTTTAATTATTTTGCTGAAAAACATACAGTACTTGTGATTGCTTAAAGATCCAACATACAACCACCTGGTATCATACCACAACAGCAGGATAATATTTAAAAGAACGGAGGAAAAAAGTTGAATTTCAAACCAAATCTCATACATTGCTGTATCTCAGGGAAAACAAACTAACATGGTGTCATGTAGTCTGAGATGAGAACCCAAATTCAGGCAGACAAAGGAAGCAGTCAGGTGTAGAAAAAGGGAAACTTTAATAAGCTCTAATGCTAAAGACACTTCCAGGATGAAAGTCCATAGAAGTACAATATAAATCCATTTGAGAATCATCATTAATTAAATCCTTTTCAAAATCAAACTTTATTTGTAAAGCACCTTTCATGCCACAGGCAACACAAAGTGCTTTACATGATTAAAAACATGTATGCATATAAAACAAAACAAAATGGGAATACATAATAATAGAAACACTCACCAAAATATTTCACACAGCCACATGCACACACATATATGCCAAGCAGCCTTTCCTCCCCATTCTATACAAACATGATTCTCTTATTTTTGTCTCGAACTGAATGTTATTATAAAATACTAAAAGTGATAAGCATCCGGCCTGATGCTGCTGTGAGGAAACAATATCAGTGTCATGGGGATCCATCCACATCAGGGGTCAGTCCACCCATGTTTAACAGCGACAACCACCCCCATCAGGACAGACTGGGGCCCACACCACAGCCAAAAGACCGCAGTGCAGGGCCCCAGCCACCCCAAATAGGTGCAATCACCACGACAGCAGCCCCCAGACCGAGCAGGCAAAACCCCCCGGCGTGGAGGATCCCCACGAGGAAAACACTGGAGTTCAAATTAAAATTAAACAACCTTAAGAAACAATAAGAACAGCTAAGAATGGATGAATAAATAAGTAAATGAATAAATAAATAAGTAGTACAGTTGAATAAAATGAAAATAAAATAACGTGAAATAAAATACTGTAAAATAAATTAAGATCAAATAAATTTAGTTAAAAGCTAAGCTAAAAAGGTAGGTCTTAAGCCTCTTTTTAAAAATATCAACGTTCTCTGCAGCCCTGAGGCCCTCCGGCAGACTGTTCCACAGACGAGGGCTGTAACAATGGAAAGAGGCATGTCTTGGTCCTCACCCTTGGAACAACTAAAAGGCCAGAACCAGAGGACCTCAGGGTCCGCGAGGGTTCATGACTTAAAAGAAGAAGGTCTGATACATAAGATGGCCCAAGACCATTATAACATTTATAAACTACGAAAAGAACCTTAAAATCAATCCTGAAACGTAAAGGCCTATGCAGCAATTTTAAAACTGATGTGCTGTGCTCCTGCCCTCTGGTCCTTGTCATAACACGTGCCTCTGAGTTCTGGAGTAGCTGTAGGTTTAAGATGGACTTTTTAGGAAGACCAGAGAGCAGGGCATTACAATAATCTAATCTACTTGAATAAAGGCATGCATCAGAACCTCCATGCTGGCAAGGGAGAGAAATGGGTGGACTCTGGCAATGTTTTTAAGATGATAAAATCCAGTTTTTGTTATATTTCTGATGTGTGTAATAAAATCCATCTCAGAGTCAAAAATAACACCCAGATTTCTCACGCACTGACAGGGATTAAAAGGATGTAGTTTTGATAAAAAAAAATCTCTCTCTTGCCTTCAGGACCGATAATTAAAACTTCAGTTTTGTCCTGATTGAGCTGTAAGAAGTTCTCTGCCATCCATGACTTAATATCTAAAATACAGTTTAAAATGACATTAACTGGCTCCAGGTCATCAGGAGACACGGCAATGTAAAGCTGTTTATCATCAGCATAACTGTGAAAATCAATGCCGTATCTCCCGATGATATCCCCAAGAGGTAACATGTACAAATTAAGAAGTATTGGGCCTAAAATTGATCCTTGGGGAACCCCACACTGAACTTTGTGGACCCTTGAGGAGCAGGTATCCATACTTACAAAGAATTGGCGATCTGTGAGATAGGAGTAAAACCATTTAAGAACAGTACCTGAGGGGCCCACCAGACTTCTGAGTCTGTCTAGTAAAATCTGGTGATCAACTGTATCGAAGGCGGCACTAAGATCCAGTATAACCAGGACAGAAAGTTTCTGTGAGTCTAAATTAAGTCTAGGGTCATTAAAAGTGATGTGGGAATTGGGTCTAAAAGGCAGGTTGTTGGGTTTAGTTGGGAGAAAACTCGACCAAGCATCTTTGCATCAACCAGGACAAAACTCTCCAGTGTTTCCTCAGGTAAAAGCAAAGCTTCAGGTCTGTTAAAATCAACATGTCCTTGAGATAAAAGACTAGATCTAATAGTATTGATCTTACTTGTGAAGTGGTCTGCAAAGTCCTCGCATGCAATGTCTGATGGAGGGAGGACTTGTTAAAATCTGTGTTTGTTAAAAGATCAATGGTTTTAAAAAGGAATTTTGGGTTGTGTTTATTATTTGTGATGAGATTTGAGTAGTAGAGTTTTCTTGCATGTTTTACTGAATTATTGTAGATTTTGAGTTGTTCTTTTAAAATTTCATGATGGACTGTTAATTTTGTTTTTTTCCATTTCCTCTCTGCTCTCCTGCAACTTCTTTTTAACTCATTAATTTCCTGGCTTCTCCACAGTGTTTTTGATTTAACTCCTAATGTTTTTGTTTTAAGTGGAGCTGCTGAGTCAATGGCTGACTTTAGTTTACTGTTAAAATGGTCAACAATAAAATCACACGATGCAGGAAAGAGCTGAGCAGGAGTTTGGTTGAAAATGTTAATAAAATTTGCAGCCACTTCAGAAACAATGTATCATTTCCTCACAGTTCTCACCGAGGTCTCCCGCTGGCTAAAACTGGTGATGTTAAAAAACACACAGAAGTGGTCTGACACAGCCAGATCGACAGCAGAGGACACACCAGCGGATAGGCCATAGGTAATGACCAGGTTCAGGGTGTGTCCTCTGTTGTGAGTAGGCTGTGTTACATGTTGCTTAAAACCCATGCTGTTTAAAATGTTTAGAAGCTCGCTGGCATAGGATTCACTACTGTTATCAGTGTGAAGGTTAAAATCACCAGTTATTAAAATCTTATTGTATTTGATATGTATATTTGATAAAAACACTGAAAACTCTTTAATAAAACAGGAAGGAGGGTTAAGTGATCTGTAAATTGTACTGGATAAAACAGGAAGGTTGGTAAAAACAAATGAGTGATGCTCAAATGAAGAATAGTTTGTCAATGAGATTATTTGTGCTGATAATGACTGTTGAGCAATCAAAGCTGTTCCACCCCTGTTTTTACCTCCCCTGATAGAAAATAAAAAATTAAAATTTGGGGGAGATGCCTCGGTGAGGATTACTGAAGCATCAGTGCCGAGCCAAGTTTCAGTTAAAACAGGACAGTCAATATTATTATCTAAAATCAGATCATTGATAATAAAAGATTTGTTTGACAGCGATCTGATGTTTAAAAAGAGCCATGTTAAATGTTGCAGGAAAGTTTGGTTGTGAAGTTGTGGATATGTGCTCTGTACTGGGAGCTGTATGCATGGGACGTAGACATCTGACTGTGAATGTGGACAGACATGTCTTTATTGTCTGCTGGTGATGTGTACTGGTATGTGATGTATCAGAGAGTAAGTTTTAATTGGGTATACTGGCTGGACCGTCAATCTGAAAAAGCTTTGCAGGACTGGAGGGTAATATTACTGTTCATGGAGAGAAGGTGAGAACCTGTATGATTTGGGTGTAAACCATCTGATTTGAAAAGGTATGGTCTATTGTAGAATGTGGTGAAGTTGTTGATGTATAGGATGCTGAAGGAGTGACAGTAACCTTTTAACCAGATGTGAAGCTGTGGGATGCGGCTGAACTTAATGTCTCCATAACGGGGTGAAGGTAGTGGACCGGAAATAATGCAGTGTTTATTTAACTGTTTGATATTATCAGTGAGGTGGATAAAATCCATCTTTAGTGTCTCTGACTGCTGGAACTTAAAATCATTTGTGCCTGCATGTATAACTATGGTGGAAGCTGAGGGGTGATGATGAGAAAGTTGGTGGGCGGAGTGGCTAATGTCAGTGAGTACTGGCAGGACGTGTTGCACCTGTTCCCGTGGACATGACGGACAGTGGAATCCCCCACGATGAGCACACGAGGGCCAGCACCAGCTGCTGGTAGTCTCCAGATAAAGGTAGGGCGGCCTACCGCATCAGAGCTTGATGCGGCGGTCTCCGCGGTGGCGGGAGGAGAGACATCGGCTCCTGCAGAAGTGGACGCAGGAGAAGAGAGGGAGGATCCAGCTCGAGCGGTGACACACTCCCGGCTGAGACTTCCGGGGCGCATCTTGGCTTGTCTTTTCACCGCGGCTTTCAGAAGCTTTCGACACCTCGAGGAGCCCTGGGATGACCGTCGGGTCCCAGTCACCTTGGTCCAGACCGGCGATGCGCTGATCGATTTTGCACCGGCAGTCCCGGCAGCCACAGAGTCACAGCCGGGCAGCGGAGAGTCAGACAAAACTGGAAATGGTTAGATAAAACCACTATTGGAGTCTTTTTTGGGACGGCAAACCCCCTCATACCAAGATGGCAAGTGTTTCGGCGTGTAGATGGAAGAGGGCCGGGGCGAGGTAGCAGGGACCCAAGTCATTGTGTCCTGGAGAGCTGTTTTAAGTGACGCTATATGAATCGACTGCTGGTGGGCTACATCCATCAGGGAATTCAGTTGATTGTTTTTGAACTTCAGTTCATCGGATAGCTTCCGGATATCTTCTTTCAGGTTGGTGATCTGTCTGTTTGTTATTTCCTGGCTTTTATCGGAAAGCGCTGAGGCAGCCATTTCAAGCCTTCTCTAATTTCTGGTTAAAACCGTTCTTTATAAAAACCGGAATATTAAAAGCTACGGTTAAAAATAGTGTGACTGTACAGTTCAAGTTTTTTAAAAGGCTTAAAACAGACTTAAAACAGCTAAAAGCCATTAAAACCAGTAAAAATCAAGCAAAATCGGGCAGAGCGTCTTGCAGAGCGTTCGGGCTTGTCACTCACGGCAACACGGTCGCCCTAGTGGTAAAATCGTTTTACCACTAGAATATGCATAAATCTCCCTTTTCTTTTTGTAGGGGTCTTTTTAATTTTTTAATCGAAGATAGGTGGAGGAAAGCCTAAAACTCTGGTGGCATTGCAGGGACTTACATATATCCATCAGTTAGCACACATATTCAAGTACACTGTCTGTCACAATAAACAACTTATGAGCAGGAAATAAGTGATCCACTCTGGCCTATACTCAGCAGAAAGAAACAAACCAGAGAAGAAAAGGAACAGGAAAAACAATAAAATAATCACAAGAAGAACAAAGATGAGGAAAACAAATGTAGAAATTGCAGAGTTTTTGAAAAAACAAAGCTATGCCAGTGTTTAGGTCATGTTGAGCAGTTGGAAACAACTTTATAGTGATGCATTACTGCCGCCAACCAGTGTCTGAAACTGATGTTGGATTGTGGGAGTGAACTCTGAAAAATTAATTTAATATGAGGTTGGCAATTTATGACAACATTTGAAATGGACAGCCCTATTTATGTACTATGGGAGCATAAAGGGACCATAACACTGTGCTCTGGTAAGAACATCATCACATTCACATGGCAAACAGTTGCATGTTGCTATATTAAAGTTCAAATTAATTTAAATTGGGATTTTAAAATAGGACTACAATTGTAAGTTTTGCAAAAGGCAGCACAGTGATTGGACAAAAGTGCATCAGACAACTCCTGCCCCTAGTATCCTCACATCTGCCAGCTAGGTTGGCTAAAAGTTACCACAAGTGGAGCAACTAACCCACAGAGTAAGGGAAAAGAGCCAGGATATGAATTAAGCTAGAAGTTAGACCTTGGGTTATTCCTCTGTTCAGCTTGCTTCTGGCAGATGGTAAGATGCAGGAAAGTGGAGTGGATAGGGTGAGATCAAGATCCATCAGTGCCAAATCAAAAACAGTTTGTGCCCACATGTCTGCAGATTGGCTCAATCATAACTTATCGTCTGTTTCCAATTCCGCCCTGACACAGCACAAGGCTCCAAAGAAAAATGGAGGGGCCATGATTTTGAATTGCTTATGTTTAATGCTCAGTCAGGATTAACATTTGCCTGATTTTTTTGATAATGGGAAGTCAGCTATGTTATCTACCAGCATGTGAACATTTAACAATGACAAAAACCCTGGTTTTGATGCGTAAATATAAAAAATATTTCTGTGCTTTTACAACTAATTTACTGCCCTGTTGATTTTATTGACATAGTTTTGTCTGTAGGGATGTTAACTGTTTATAACTGTTTATCTGCTTGTGGAATGGTAAATTAAATGCTTAATAAGCTGCTCTTCCAAAAGCAATTAGGCGAGTTTGAAGGAAGAAAGCAATATCTAGTTTCTAATAATCACCAAGAACTGATAATAAACTAATAAATTTATTTGCTTGGATTTGAAAAAAATCTAAAGTTGCATTTTAATCACATCTATGTACATAAGTTAATATAGTTGATAAAAAAAAAGACTTACACTAATTCACTAACCTCTTGGCTGTTGATATTTGTACAAGGAGAGGGTAAGGTGCTGCCATGATATCAGTGTAGGCCTTTTTGGCCAGGTGCAGAGCCTCCTCATAGTTGTTGCAGTCTGCTGGGTCTATGGCGGTCAGATCATTCTGTTGAAGAGGAAGTGAGGAAGTGGACCCAAAAACGGGTGCAGGAATAAAGGTTTAAATGAAGAAACTCGAGGCCCAAACAAAGGAGACACGATGGGGAAACAAAACGGATGGTCTGACAAACACTGACTGAAAGCAAGGAGTAAATAATTGAAACACTATTAACAAGATGCAGGTGGAGTGAGTTAACAACTAAAACCTGGTTAGCCAATGAACAAAAAAATTAAACAATGCAACACACCAGGGAAGGACCTACAAAATAAAACAGGAAACCAGACAAGAGAATGAACAAAGGACAGTAAAACCAAACTGAAAACCCACAGATCATGACAGGTACTTAGAAACACATGCACTGAAAACAATCCAAACACTAATTATGTTTTCTCTACAGTCATTTGTCATATTCTTCATAAACTGACATTCCAGTGATGTGAACTGTCTCACTGGGCAAAAAATAGACATAAAATATAAAAATGTAGACTGGCTAGGTGTGTACATGAATAAGTGAAGTGAAAATAAAGAGGATTGTCTGTAGAGTATTGTCAGCTTCAGTTTGCAGTTTTGGAGGCAAATATCATGGCCGAAAGCACATAAGAACCAAAATAGCTGGCCGTCACACTGAGTTACTTTAATGTCAACATTTTTCGCCATGACACCCTACACCAACCAACCACAATGACTATGCCTGTCTAAATTGACAAGCTTAATTGGATTATACTATTTACATAGGTTTCCAAAGACCGCTATATACTGTACAAAGAAATACAGTAATGGAACTATTTACATTAGAAGTTTCCCAGAGACTATACATATATCTACACAAACCCAAACTACTCAAGAATCGTACTAAATAACCTAAACAATGATTAACCAACACTATAGAAAATAATTTCCTACAAACTCCCCCTTAACCTAATTCCGACCTCGAGTTCCCTCCCTTCGGAACCAGTAAATGGAGCATGAATGCCTGGGGACATCTTTTGTTTATGCGTCTTTACTTAATATTTTACTTAAAAGCATCAGTGCTCTGTTTTTTAGCTGCTTAGCCAAACCAATCAAATCTTGTCTTTTGTAGATGAGCATGACATTAAAGTTTCCTGGTTTCTGCTGCCACACTCATGCACACATATACACACACCATCAATAAACTAATTAGCTTAAACCCTGTGTAATCATTTAACATAATTTAAGAAATTAAAATATGTTTACTAATCAACCTTTGTCTTTGCAGTCATTAATACAAATACCAAAAGGAGGTAACAACAGCTTGTTGTGAAAAGTATACATACTGTGTTCTCAGCACTGTGGTCTCCAGTTGGAGTGTAGTGGTAATTTCACTTTCATGTAGCAGATCAAACTCATTTAAATGACTTCTTACCCAGCTGTGTGGTTTCATCTATGATATGACAGAATTTCTTAGTTTTTTCATATTTCACATTAATGATCTAAATGTGACAAATTGAATCTAGTTACTCTAAGAAATACATGAAGTACAAAGTGGAGCAGAAATTAAAAGAAGTGTGGCTGGAAAATACTTGTAAAAATAAGTATTATGTAAAAATAATTTCACATCAACAATGTAAAATGTGGCCCACACTCATGTTGTCATCTTCACCTGTTGTTTCTTTCTTGTCTTGTTTTACTTACAGACTGTGAATCCCATAACTTTCAAGTGTGTGCTGAATCAGCCTAATTGCAGCTCTTTTCTCCTTCTCTGGGCAACAGTTCTCATTATACTAAACGGTCAGCACTCAGCCAACAGTTACAAACACTAATGACATCTGCAATAGAGCCAGTCAGTAACATGGTGAAGTGTTAGATCTCATAAGTATTTGGCCTTACACCAGGCTGGGCCTTTATTGTAATAGGTCAGTGTTTTAAAGTACTGTGAACAAAATGGCAGAATGGGCCTGAAAAGTATTGCAACAACAGCAAAAAGTAGAGCTTAAAAGCTACGTTTATTGAACCTGTGGATTTTAGCCAATGAAGCAGTTCAATCATTATTAATTGCCAGTTTATATTGAGATTGACTGTTTTAAGGGATAACCCCTAGGAGGTGTGTGATGGCTAATAAAAACTGCTTCTATTGGTTTCTAATCACTATACTAAAATGGCATTTATGCTTTTATTCTCTTAGAATGAGCCATTTGTATCTACTAATCATGGGTCCACCATTAAAACTACCAACTTTGTTTATTAGGTTCCAGAGCACCATTTGGGATGAGCAACACCCTAAAAGGCATGTAGAAGAAGACAGGAAACAGACAGACAGCTAGATAGCTAGATAGCTAGATAGATAGATAGATAGATAGATAGATAGATAGATAGATAGATAGATAGATAGATAGACAGACTGTAAATGCAACTTACCTTTCATCATAATGGTAGGCGTATCTCCTCTGCTTCCAGTGCTCATATTTAGAACAGCTACAAACACTTAAAATAAAAGTTATTGTTTTTGCACTGCTACTAAAACATGGACAAATTTGTGAAAGTACCAATGGCCAAACAATGACGAATCAACAACAGAGATTTCAACTTAAAAAAAAAGAAAGAAAATGTGATGAGGCATATCTCGCTGTAGGCTTGACCAGGCAATAATCAAGTGATGGCAATGGTCAATGATGGGTAAAGAAGAGAGACCACAGTGTCTTGTTTGTATCAAAATGTCAGCATCTGACATTATGAATCCAAACAAGTTACAAAGCCACAAAGAAAAGCTTTTTGATTACTTTAGAAATAAACTACTCAACTGTCTAATATAGCAGAGTTGTTTTAATAAAGCAGCATTCATTTCATCAAAGAACTGATAATTCCTTCTGCCACTGACATGATTTTAACTATAGTAACGAAGCAGCAGCCAATGAACTAAAGACTATTTTGTGGTACAATTCTTTGAACGTTTCTTTGTAAGCATCGAGGTGCATGTGGTAGTGAGATCGGGGGGCATGAGGGTTTGACTCTATTGTTTTCAATCAAAAGGGGTCCCTGCAGAAAAGTCTGGGATCCTCTGCACTAGATCCAGTTGGTCAGCACAAAAACTGTTACAACAGGATTCTTATATTCCTGGTTCAGATTTACTCATGTCTACTAAATTAATCGGTTCAGTGTTAATCTTTTGCTTTCCAGCCCCGCATGCAGAGTTCTGTTCTTATTTACCACATTTACATAATTTCTGCAACCTGATCAAAGTCCAGTGGATGTACAGCACTTACCCATAAATGCAGAGCTAGCCATCCCACATTTTTACTATTAATAAACCTTTTAATATCAACATGCAGCTTTCTCTATTTACTGTGTTTTATACATCAGTAGTTACATGTTTTTAATTAAGTAATTTTTTTAAAATGGAAGTTGTTCAAATCAGAATTTAACACTATACAGAATCCATGGGATCATTTAAGTGTCAGTGTGGAAAACAAAACAAAGAACTGCACTACCAGAAGATATTGCTGGACACAATGAAGAAATGCACAGCTTATCCAGCTGCTCTGACTAACAGAACTTTTCTAATTCCACTTTCTTCGCTTTGTCATTTTGCACAATAGAATAGAAACATAAGTTATATGGTTTTGTTCTATCTCCTCTTAATAATGCATGAAAGGGGATAGATTAATTTTCCTCCTGTTCAGTAACTAAATGCACCAAGCTACCTTTGATCCTTACATAATCTGTGCTACTACAGTGTATATACAGTATAATGCTTATGCTGCATAGAATTTCTCCCTAATAAGTTTCCACAGTATGTCTTTCCTATTGTGATACCATCTGTGACAAAAAAAAAAAAGTAAATTGTATGGATTCTCTTGTAAATGGAAGCCATCTATCCAGGGTACTGAGGCAGGGGATAATTTCCTCAGCCTGCACAACTGAGGAAGAGCCAGTGGGAGCATTGTGGAGGGGCTAGAAAATTGAACCCTATTACAGCTGGATTGAGCTGCTATCCAACCTCTCTGCAGCTACTCTCTGCATTTTCAATGCTGCTTAATATTTTCCTCTGTCCTGTTGTCCTGCATGTGGTAAATATGTTTTTGTACATTTTATGGTTCCTTTTCCTTGAGAAATTGTGGTATGATGTGAAAATGGAAACTGATGAAACTGTGAATAAAATATGAGTCTAGAGCATAGATTAAATGGGGAACTTGGATATGAAATGTTTCAGTGCAAGTAAGAGCTAAAGTTGACTGCTTTGTGACGTACTCAGGTGGCACAGTGCATGAACTCTTTCACTAAGCAGATTAAGATATCAGTGCGAGGGGACCGCTACATTTCCAGCCCTGATGTGAACCTTAGCGATAAAGATGAGATTGCTCACCTTCAAACTGACTCAGTTCATGAAAAATATTCCAGAAGAATGAATACAAAATTATTAAAGTTGTGTTTGGACACGTAAGCTGCAACTACATCCAGTTTCAAGGGTTCTTTCTGCCATTCTGCACTAGGTACCTGTTAGAGACTTCACCAGCCTTGCAACAAAAACTGAAAATAAACATGAAAAAGTTTATGTTTAGTAGGCATTGGCTATTTTGTAGACACAAACAGGGGAGTAGCACAATAAAAACTTCAGAGTCCAGTTCCAGAGTTCAGCCCTCAAACTCCCCAGAAGCTAGTAGTCAAACAACAGTGAGTGATGCTGAAACAAGTCAGTAGTGGCTCCAGTAAGCAGCCTATGGATCCTAGAGGATCTGCAACATTTTTCAGACACCACAGCACTTCCCAAGAGTTATTGTGTCTCTGTGTCTAAAGTAGTTGTGATTGGTCAGATGTTTTATGGCAGCATGACGGGGACCTGCACAGTATTAGCAAGTGGTTTGTGTTGCAGTAAATTTAGACAAATTAATATATGACATTCATCAAAACTATCATTTTTGTTTGCATCAATACAAACATGTTTCCAGACAAATCAGGATACTCTTAAATATGTTTTAAATTGACTATGCAAAAGTTTAAACCCTGCATTTAAGTTAAAATTGTACAAAGGCATCAAACCAAATGCTGAAAATGAGAAATGCAGAGTTTACACACATTCTGAATAAGAAACAAGGAGAAGAGAGAAAGACTGAACGCAAACTGTGCTCTTCAAAGCGTGAGAAGAATAAAAGTAAAAATTAAATTAGAATTGCTTTTTAATTTATATTGGATTCATTAAGATTTAGTCATGTTGACATGCTGCTACCAAAGCAGTGTATTCAAACTGTTTATATGATTGCTTTTACAGATAATTTCTTGTTTACACAACTATTGACTTTGTTGTTATTTTTTCACCCCACAAACACACACACACTCACACACACACACACACACACACACACACACACAAAAAAAAGGGGGAAAATAGGTTTTGAATCTCTAGCATCAAACAGACCAAGCCAATTACAGATGGGACTCTGCTTAATCCGATCCTACTGCAATTAAAATGATTTATGAAAAGTGATATTGCAGAGCACTATTGCCAGAAAAATGATGAACGTAGTTAGCTTGTATTTTTGGATGAGGACACAGTGTATCCTGGTGGCTTGCACAGATAAATAGAGTAACCTTTAATTTGTTGCAAGCATTTTAATTGCGCTGTGTAAGACCATATCTAATGCATATTGTTTGCAATGCATCCTTTTGGCTTTAAAAAGGACTTTTACCAAATGTTTTAACCAGTAAATATAGAATTACATGTAATTACTGTGCTGCAGTCTGTGTTGGTTGCACATGATTTGATGAAAGTGAGCACAGTGGATCCCTGATAAAGGATAGATGTAAACATGTACATACAAAAGCTGTAAAAGACAAAAACACATAAGTATACTAGATTAGACTGTTACAATGACTTTGAGTAATTTCTGTTCGAAGTTTACATTTGAATACTTAGACAGCTTAACATGATCCATTACAAGCAAATCCTCTCCATTCATCGACTGATCATTTTTACTGTTTTCTTTAATGGGTAAACAGAAGTAATGTGACTGGTTGAAAGAATAATAAGAAATGACCACACCTTCTGATTTACTGTAGAGTGTATTCCCTTGGCAGCCATAGTTTAGTGCACCATATCCATTAATCTATTGAACAGAAAATAACAAATGTGCTTCATTTCATATACGTCATTTAGTTGGAAGCAATTTTCTTTATCTACGTTTTCAAAATAAAGCCTTTAGTCTGGTATAACCACATTAAATTGGCTGAGTAGATCAGAAACTCCACAGATGTTTGATTGGGTTGCAGAAACTTTGGAGTAATACATGTGTTACAGATTAGCATTGATGGATTAGCATTACAGTAAAAAAAAATAGCATTACCACTTAGTGATGGTGACATGTTGATATAAGTGTTAATGGCTGGCAGTAAGGATAATCTGGAAGTAAATCTTAATTAAATGTTTGACAAGTTCTGATACAAACACCTCTATAAGACTCAAGGGCCAATACAGTCGCCATGCATGTTGGTTAACAATAAATCTAAAATTTTGTAGCATGTTGATAAAAATGCACATAAATATAAGTATATAAATACATACTCTCAAATAAATAAATACATACTATAGCAGCATTTAGCCATGTAGACTTGGTGAATGGGGATTTTCAGATCAGGTTGCTGGTGCTGTAATTGTGTAATGGTGTGGGGGATATTTTCTTGGCACACTTTGGGCCCCTTAGTACCAACGTGGCCTGTTTCAACCACCACAGCCTACCTGACCATCACGTATCATCTTCTGATGGCTCATCCATCCATCCATTCATTTTTTACTTCTTCTATGAGGTTAGGTTGCAGAGGGAACAGTTTAAGCAGAGAAGCCCGGGCTTCTTCTAGCTCATCTTGGGGAATCCCAAGGCGTTCTGAGACCTTTCTGAAATACTATAATTCCAGATGATGTTTTGAACATTCTCAATCTATTGTTAATAGTTTAATCTATCTTACAAAAATTTTTCTGCAGACGCTCATCAATAAGAAAACCATATTTTCTATGACCACAGTATGGGTTCCCCAACAAGGTTGTTTCAGGAAAAAGAAGTAACTCCCTGTATTAAGATAAATAAAATGTTACCAGCTGAAACATAATTCACTGCAGTTTTTTTCCCAGTGGGATGATCTTCACTATTTGCTTAGTTAAATCCATGTGGAGGCTTTTCTCCCCCCTTTTTTTAAATGACCAGGCAGTATATAAATGGATTTAGTAATAGAGTTCTAATTCATTGCTTTCAATTAAATACAGCTCACAATAATGTGGGTTCATCTGTATCTCTGGATTAGCTTTGAAGAATCTTAGAAGGCCACACAGCTTAACAAATGCAAATCCTCATGACATCTCATTTCAATTATTTTTTTTTTTCACCTGTTTTTAATCATGTTCTTTGAAGATCACAGAAAAATACCATTTTATTCATGAGAAATCCATCCTGACCAGTAAACTCCCAATTAATTTCTGTGGGACCATCACCATCGTCATCATCATCATCATCATCATTGCTGTGATGGGACAGTTGTTCTGCCTAAGTGACTCCATTTGGCCAATTAGCCTTTGCTAGGAAGTGGTCCTATTATTCCTTCCCCCCTTTCCCTCCCGGGCTAGAAACAATGTCAGGCGGAGGCATTTGCTGGCTGATTATACTACCGTGACATTCAACTACATGACTCTGTGTAGAGCAACAAAGCCTCATAAAACATGTAGGGGGAATGAAAGTTGACAGTTGGTGATAGAGTGAGAGAGGAAAGAGAGAAAGAGAGGGAGAGACAGCATGAGGGCTGAGTATGTTTGCCCTTGACTTCATGCGGCAGTTTTTACAATAACAATTAGAGTGTGAGAGATATAAAAGCTAATGATCAGGTCTGTCATATTTGCATATGCAAAGAGCAGTGGGCTGATTGCTTGCACGAAACAGCACTTAGAGAGCGTAATTAGAGAAGTCTGGCAGGGATGTCGACAGCCAGAACAGTGGAGAGATTCCCTCCTAATGAGGCTTGTCACTGCACACTCCGCCTTGAGTCTCTGCTCCATGATCTGACACACACGTATTTACACACATACACACACAGATACACCCTTTAACCCCAGTTTACAGTCTGTAACCCTGTTAAGATACCTTTACTTATATTTACATAAAAAAGTTAGAAATTCTGAAATTTTCAGGAACATGACATATGCACAAAACCCCTTCACGTCATTTCAGACACAGATGTGCAAACAAGCTCATTTAGAGACCCAGCACCAATGTGGTCAAATCAGGACATTCAACCCAATTACAGGATGAGCTATTGCTAAATCTCCCTTAAATGTCTAACTTTTCATTGCTAATGGGAGCTGAATATTCTCTCCTTTTTTTTATTTTTATTTTTTTTTTGGTAGTAGAATAAGAATTATTAAGCACAGGCGTTTTCTCATAAATGTCTTTCCCTCTCCCCTGGCATTAATTCAAGAAGAGACTGTCACTCCCACTGACTGAGAACGCAACAGCTTAGTTCCTGCAAAACTTTTTAAGTCCTCACTCTTGTGGCTGCAGTAGTTATCATTAATAGATGGTAATCAATTACAAATGTGTCACATGCACAATGACATGAGTAAAAGTCAGATTGCACCAGTGGTTGTTCATCCATCCATTAGCTATACTAACATTATTCTGGGCTGGAGAATGTTCCAGTTATATTGGGTGAGAGACGTAAAATCAAAAACAAGGATTAACAGAAAGTAAGTAGGAAAGTAAGAAAAGAAAGTAACGTCAACCTTTTTAAACACAGTCAACAGACAGACATTATTTTTTTATTACATGCTCAGTTGTCAGATTGTGAGGCTAAAATTATGTAAAGTTAATGTATTAATACATAAAGCACCATAAAAGCCAACCATAAAACATAAAATGGAATTTAGAAATAACACACAGATCAACAGTGAGACCAAGTTTTCATATCTTCTACGGTTGACACAACTGCAGGTTACATTTCAGGAATGTCTGTTATTTTAAGGCCCTGTGATGCTCCAGGAATGTACATAATGAATGTCACTGTGCCTTAAAAACAAATCACAAAGAAGCACAGACTTTTAATATTAGAAACTTATGTGTTGTGACTTTAATGGAAAAATGTGTCTATACTCTTTATTGGTACAATATGTACAAATCAGTGGCCACAAGGTAACTGTCTGCTTCCCGTATTTTAGAGAAACATCTGGCTTTATTTAACATGTTTTGAATCAACAAACTTTGGGCAACCATGTGAGTTAGCATCTTGTCTTGACTTTCCCACTATAATGTGGTTTTGAATAATTATTTAGTATTTATTAAAGTAATAATAAATAATACTTTATTCAGCAGTGGGCTGCCATATTTCAGCACCCTGGGAGAAGTTGGATAGTTGGCTTTGTTCAGGTGCCTGCTAGTCTGAGACTTGGACCTGGGGTCTCCAACCCCAAGTCAACCTCTCTAACTATTAGGCCACCACTCCTCCAAGATCCCATCATATTTGAACTGATACAACGAAGTCCTGCTAAAACTGGAAGGATGCAGCTGGGATGAGAACAGTCGTGTGAGAATGAACGATCAAATTTGAAAGGCATCCAGCAACAAGTATCAGGTCTGGTGGTTGATCAGCTGAGATTTGGCTGGCTGGGTGGTGCTGATAAAATAAATAAAATATCCTGTCACTGTACTGTCAGCCGCATCAATAGCTGTACTTGACAAATGTTTGAGTACTTATACCACTGCTGACAACAGACGTCAGATGGAGAAATGTTCAAGTAAGGCAAGAGTTTGGCTGCAGGGGTAAAATATGGTGCAGTGGATCATCCTGTAAGTCTGCCAGCCACCAATTCCACTATACTATTCCACACGGACTGTCCACTATGGACATACAGAGATACTGCATAAATATTACTGTTATTAGGCTTAGGAAGCATTTTAGTCACATGTTACTCATACAGCAGAAAGCACAGGAACTTAGGATCACCTTAGAAAAAAATGCTTTAAAATCTCCAGAAGGAACAAAAACTGGGGGATTTTTAAATTTTGTGTTATTTTTAAGTAAATACTGAATATTATTAATATTTTTAAGTAAATAATAATGGTTTCCAAAAATTAAATAAAAATATAAAATCAAATTAAAAAAGTTTGAAGAATATATAATATAATAATATAATAAATATTTTATGCCAGTATCTGTAGTTAATGTCATCCATTCCCTTTATTCTTGCTATAATGATAAATCTGTTCAGGCTGCTTTCACAATTAATTATTTTCATGCTTCATGTGTGTACCCCCACATGCATAAATAAAGCCAAAACGATGTCAGAATTACATTAACAAAAAATCTGATGCGAAGAATTACAAAGAACTTCCACAGCTTTCTAAGTTAGAGAGTGACATCTGTCTTAATCAGCATATAAATCATTAAAGTTATCATAGACTTCCACTCAGAAAGATGAATTATAAAGGGCAGTGGGCTAAAGCTGCAGATGTTCATTGTACAATGAACTTTGTTTTATTATTGAGCAATTCCTGGTAAACTGTTTTGTGTTACTTACAAGACTTACACTGTGATCAATATTTAATGAGTAGCATAGCTTGCAGAGTTAAAAATCCAAAGTTTCTTCGGCACCACTGAAAAACACTGTTAAGATGTTCTTTGCTGCACAAACTTACTCTCAGGATCTTGGGAGCCCTCATAGAAACACAGGATCACAGGAAGTCTATATTGAGCATGTTTGTGATGTTTTCTGTTCTGTTCTCACACACATTTGGAAACCCAGAAATTCATGCACTTAAACCAGAGTGTTTATTTAGACTCACAGTTGTCATGTGGGGCTCTACATCAGAAAATTCTCATTTAGTTGTTTTCAAGCAATGCAAGAAGAAAAGAAAAACATATTTTGTCTTCTATTTAAAATGATAACATGTGGGGGAGCATTAGTCTCTTCATGAACCATTGGAATTATTCTTGGAAGCATCTTTAGTTGGTGATAGCTTTGAGAAAGCAAACAAACTGGAAATTATGGCCTATATAATACAGATTTATGGTACTGTAATTTCAATTGTGCAACAGAGCTTATACAACTATTTGTTAGCACAACTGTGTAATTAGTAGCATTGCTTGGTGCCATTCTGTATGAACTGGAAGGGAATAAAGAGTCATTTTTAAATTAAGTTAATTCATTGTAAACCTAGCACAAATAGAAGGAAATGGGTGTTTGCTGGATTATTGTATTAATGCATTTTGGCAATTAATCTCATACCATTGGAAAACCTGTTTATTTCCCCCTTGAATGGAGCCCCATCTGTAAGTAAAACGCATTTGTGGGATGAGCAGCAGAGGCGAGAATATGGGTTGTGTCCATAAAAAATTTGCCAAATCTTCCACTAACACTTCTGCACTTCTGGGTAACAGCTTTTGGTGAAGGCAGTGTGATGGTGTGGGGTGACATCTCCCTCACTGGAAAAACGAGGTTTGTTATCACTGGAAGCAATCTCAATGCAGAGACATGTGGATATGAGATTGTGCAACCAGTGGTAATTCCATATCTCAGTCTGGGACCGGACTGTGTCCACCAAGATGAAAATGGTGGCGCCCGCGGAACAGGGTTTGTCAGAAAGTACCAACAGCATTTGGGAGTGGAGAGGGTAGACAGGAAATAATACACACACTGTCACACACTAATGAGGTTTGGATTTCCCAGCTGTCCCCGAACGTATCCCCCTTTCACCCAACCTGATTACTGATGCGCTTCACCTGTGCGGTGCTCTTTAAATACCTGTGTGTGGCAACTTCTCTCTGCCAGATCGTCTTGGTTCATCCCTGCACATATCCAGCCTTTGTTTTTCTGTCTGTCTGTCTGCCGTCGACCTTGAAATTCTGGACCTGGATGTTCGTCTCTGCCTGCTCCCTGACTGGTAACTCTGCCTTGTTTATTGATTGGATTTCCTGGATTATTGGCCTCTGGATTGCTCTCAGGATTTGGATTCTGGATCACGGACTTGGCTTCTCTGCCCCGACGGAGAAACACTGAAGCACCCGCCGCTGCTTTCCACCACTCGGAATCCCTGATCTCCGCCAGTGACATCATCACTAACCTCTTCTCTATTCAGCAGTTGTCATCCCCACTCCAGCAGGATCCCTCCAGGTTCCTCCGGTCCTGTGCCCGGTTCTCACCCACCACTTACGCTGGACGCACAACGACACCTGGTACGTGGAATCACATTATCCTGCATCATGGCCACAGACTTCCTGCCTCCTAACAACTGTTCTCGTACCCCCACAGAGGAGCTGACCAAGAGTGACCGGATTTCACGTCTTATCATATTTACATTGTTCAATAAAACTCCTTTATCTATCCCTGGGTTCCTGATATTGAGTCCAATCTCCGGGTCTGTGACACACACCCTTATACCAATTCTGACAGCTTCACCTTCATCTAGAAACAAACATATAAACAGGAGTAAATGTCCTGCAGGGCTCCAGCACTGTTACGACCCCACCTTGAATTCCAGGGGATAAAGGGGTCGGCAACAAAAACACACCGGATCAACTTAAAGATATATATACAAAGTTTTATTATAAATCCCAGGTTCAAATTTAAACAACAAAAAAAAACAAACAACTAAAGGTGTCCACAGTTCGGGATATCTAATCCGGTCACAAAACAAAGGAAGAAAATTAATTAACTAAAGGTGTCCTCAATTGGAGGTTACAATTAATACCAAAAATAATTACAAAACCAACAAACTTTACAATTATATAAACCAAAACTCTTACTAAACAAACTCAAAGCTTCTTTTGAAAATAAACCAATATCAATACCATAAAACAAATCAGAAAGCTATTTAAACTACAAACCAAAAATATAGCTATAAAACTTACCACAAACCAAAAGCTACTCACAAACGAGGAGAGCGAACAATCTCAAATTCAACTAAACTGAACACAATTGAATACTAAAGGGAAAACTAAATGCCCTTACAAACAATCAAGTTCAAGTCCAATTCAAACAAACCAACCAACGCTTCTCTAACAGTCCCAGAGGCAAGCTGAGGGTCTAATGACCAGCTGCCCCGAATGTTGGTGCTTCCTTCCCTTATAAAGGGCGGGTGTTCCACAGGTTGGCTTGTCTGGAGGGCAGTCGTCCAATTAGGGAGTCAGAAGAGCAGATCAGCCTCCCTGGTCCACAGCCAATCGCGGTGTTGCAACCACACAGGTATTCAGAAGAGCGGGGAAACCTCTCAGATCCACAGCCAATCACAGAGTTGCAATCCTACAGGTGGCTTGTCCTTTACACAGAACCTGGCCACAAGCCAGGGGATGTGACACCCCCTCCCTTAAAATGGAAGTTCTCTCAAACATTCTCTCTTTTTTCCTTCACTGGAACACAAAAGAATGTTAACTTCCACAAAATACATCTTCCATCATCATTTCCATCTTTTTCACAATTTTTCCGCAAACCTCTGTTTTACAGTTTGGGTTAACACTTTAGTCATTTTCATCATCCAACATTTCAATACGGGAAAGCGCATCGGCGCAGACATTGTCGGCCCCCTTTTTATGGCGAATAAGCAGGTTATGCTCCTGTATAATGAGCGCCCAACGCATCAGTCTCTGATTCTGGTTGTACATTTTCGACAGGAACGTTAATGGATTATGATCTGTAAAAACTGTGGTTGGCACAGATGAAGATCCCACATAGACGGCGAAATGCTGCAAAGCCAGCAACAGTGATAGTGTCTCCTTTTCTATTGTGGAATAGTGAATTTGGTGCCGGCTGAACTTCCTAGAGAAGAAACCAATGGGGTGATCAGTTCCATGGCTATCCTTCTGTAAAAGAACAGCACCTGCTCCTACAGCACTAGCATCTATTTCGAGCTGGAAAGGTTTACTGAGATCAGGAGCGGCGAGCACGGGCGCATGTTGAAGGAGGGCTTTGGCACTATTGAAGGCGTGTTGGCATTCGTCTGTCCACCTGAAAGTCTGTTTTGGGCTTACTAACGCTGTCAGGGGAGCGACAACAGTGGCAAAATTACGGCAGAAGCTTCTATAGTACCCCGTCATACCCAAGAAACGGCGTAAAGCCTTTCTATTTTCCGGAACGGGGAACCTACTGATGGCCTCAACTTTGGCCTCAAGAGGGCGCACTTCTCCCTGTCCAACCTGTTTTCCCAAATAGTAGACAGTGGCTTGGCTGAACTCACATTTAGCAAGGTTTAACGTGAGTGAGGCTTTCTTTAGACGGGTGAATATTTCCTTTAGAGCAGACAGATGATCTTCCCATGTATCCGTGTATACCACAACATCATCCAAATATGCAGTACAGAAAGGGAGACCGGCGAACACAGTATTTACTAGACGCTGAAATGTTGCAGGAGCGTTACACATGCCGAAGGCCATTACTGTGTATTGTAAGAATCTGTCAGGGGTTACAAATGCCGAAATCGCAGAGGCGCGATCGGTCAATGGGACTTGCCAATATCCTTTTAACAGGTCTAATTTAGACACATATTGAGCGGAGCCAATTGCATCTATACAGTCCTCAACTCGTGGCATCGGAAAGGCGTCAATCTTTGTCATCGCATTAACTTTTCTGTAGTCTGTTATAAAACGTGGGGAACCATCGGGTTTAGTCTCAACTAGACAAGGGGAGCTCCACGGACTTTTACTAGTTTTAGCAAGGCCATTCTGAACCATGTAGTCGGTTTCCTGGGTCATAAGTCGTCGCTTCTCCAAGCTACACCTGTAGGGATGCTGTTTAAGCGGTTTATTATCTCCTACATCTATGTCGTGTGAGATTACATTCGTGAGCGTCAGAACATCTTGAAAGATCTCAGGGAATGTGTCAATTAACCCGAGAAGATCGGAACGTTGTTTTTCAGAGAGATGACTTAAAGTAAATGGTAGTTTTGCAAGCATTTCTGAGTTGCACAACCGAGGAGTAAGCTTAGCAGCAAGAGTCTGACCATTTTTGTTCTACCGGGGGAACTTCCTGGTTTACAATGACTAAACCACACTGAACTTCCGGGGAAACCGGATCTTTATCTGTAAAAGCATTGGCGGAGTCCACTGCACTGTCTACTGTACGAGGTATATAGGCTTTTAACATATTAATGTGACAGGTCCTAGATTTGCGTCTGCGTTCAGGTGTCGCGATTACATAGTTTACGTCGGATAAACGCTTCTTAACCACATAGGGTCCTGAAAATCGGGAGTCTAATGCAGTTCCTGCAAGCGGAAGAAGGGCTAAAACTTGATCTCCTTCCGTAAATTGACGTACAACAGTCTTTTTGTCATATCTACGCTTCATTGAAGCTTGAGCTACTTTCAGGGCGTCGGATGCGAATTTGCGGGCTTTGCATAGTCTAGTTCTGAACGAATTTACGTATTGGCACACATTAACTTCCGGAGGTGCATCGCAGTCCAACAACTTCTCCTTCAGGACTTTTAAAGGTCCACGGAGTGAATAACCGAATATAAGTTCAGCAGGACTATAGCCGAGTGATTCCTGCGGCGCTTCTCGTGCGGCAAACAAAACAAATGGGATTCCTTCATCCCAGTTTTTGTCCTCTTCTAGGCAGTATTTCCGAAGCATAGATTTTAAGGTTTGATGCCAGCGTTCTAATGCTCCTTGGCTTTCCGGATGATACGCTGTACTGGTTACATGCTGAATGTCTAGATCTTGTAGCACCTGTTTGAACAGTCTGGAGGTAAAATTACTCCCTTGGTCAGACTGTATTATTCGCGGCAATCCAAAGGTGGAAAAGAACTTTAACAGAGCCTTGGTTACGGCTTTGGTTGTAACCCGGCATAGAGGAATAGCTTCCGGATATCTAGTTGCAGCACACATTAACGTTAACAGAAAACAATTGCCATTTTTGGTACGTGGCAAAGGTCCTACACAGTCAATAATCAATTTCTCAGACGGTTCACTTATAACAGGTATCGGGTGCAACGGGGCACAAGGAATCTTCTGATTGGGTTTACCAGTTATCTGACACACATGACAGCTCTTAACATGGCGAATGACATCCCGCTTCAAACCAGGCCAGAAAAAATGTTTCAACACACGCCGGTATGTTTTGTTCACTCCCATGTGTCCTGCCCAATGATCATCATGTGCTAAATTCAATACTTGCTGTCGGAACGGCGCTGGTATTACTATCTGTTCCTCCACATTCCAGTCCTCTCCCGGAATAACAACCGGACACCAACGTCGCATAAGCACTTTATCCTTATCCTTAACATAAAATCCACTGTTAAGTGTTATTAATTTGTCAGCACTCACCACCTCTTTGAAGCACCTGTGTAACGTGGGATCATTCATCTGAGCGTCACACAAGCGGGAGCGAGAAAGGGGTAAGGAGGAGCAAACAGGGGGCTGCTGAACCTCCCGAACTTTTACGTCAGGGTTCTTTGCAGCTTCCTCTGCTTCCTCCACCAGTTTTCCATCTTCTGTAAAAGAATCCATGAGAAAACTGTTAGACAAGGTGAAATCATCCTCATCCTCCTCTAAATTTTTATTCTGACGTGCTTGCGCACGGGTTACCACGCAGGTTTGTTTACAGATCACGGGTTGGTCCATCACTTCCAGAGCAGGCGTTACTCTGCCTCCAGCAATGTCGTTCCCTAAAAGAATCGAGGCGTCAGCAAAGGGCAACTCATTACATACAGCCATGGGGAAAACACCAGTTATCAAGTCCGTTTTCAGATGCACTAAGTGAACGGGTCGGGGAGCATAACCCAATTCCACTCCCCGCAGGATTACGCTGTACCCTGTATAAGACTTTTCCCAAAAGGGTAGCGCATCAGCTCGGATGAGGGTCTGGGAAGCTCCCGTGTCCCTTAACACTTTTACACGTACAGGTTTTGAGGTATCAGACAGAGACACACAGCCATCCATGATGAATGGAGCAAAGCAGGGGTCCAGAGTTGTGCAAACTTCTTTTCCCTTGCTTTTCCCATGAACAAAACCAACTCCCTTTTCTTTGGGAGGTGAAGTTTGGCCTTTCTGCCGATTTTTAAGCTTTAGGCAATTTCCTATTAGATGTCCAACTTTGTGACAATAACAGGAGCGTTCCTCCTGAACACGGGATGTGATTGACTTTGTCATCCCACCAGCAGTGTTTTGTTTAACAGGCCTAAACACTGTTTTATGAGTCAGCACGTATTCGTCGGCAATAACAGCAGCTGCCGACAAAGTGGTCACTCGCTGCTCATTTAAATACACAACCACACTTTCAGGTAGCTGTTTCTTAAATTCTTCAAGGAGAATTAATTCCCGAAGAGATCCATAACTGTCCACACCGCCAGATGAACACCATCGGTCAAAGAGATTACTCTTTTTCCGAGCAAACTCTACATACGTCTGGGATTGTTTTCTCTGATAAGTTCTAAACTGTTGGCGGTAGGCTTCCGGTACCAATTCATATGCTTTAAGGACCGCAGCCTTAACAAGGTCGTAGCGTTGGCTGTCAAGAAGAGGGAGCGCTGCTACAACCTCTTCAGCTTTTCCCTTAAGTCTGCATTGTACAAGCAGTGCCCACCAGTCTTTCGGCCACTTTAATGTTATCGCTATCCGTTCAAAAGCTGCAAAATAGCAGTCTACATCACCATCCCCGAATACAGGCACGAACGGAATAAATTTTGAAATGTCAAAGGGAGTAGAGGGAACCACGGCATCTGAAGACCCACTAGAGCCAACAGTCGCCGGGAAAGTGGACTGGGCTCGAGCTTCCAGCTCCAAACGACGCATGCGCACTCGCACATCAGCCTCGATTTCCATTCGTCAGATCTCGAGCTGTAAACTGTGCTGATGTTCCAACTGTAGCCTTGTCAATTTCACTCTCAACCGGGCATTTAGCCGGGAGGAATCTGAGCCACTGTCTGAGAGGTACGGCTCGAACTTGGGGAGAGTGACAGGAGGAGTCTGCCTGCCCTCTCTCTCGGGAGTCACGTCCTCGGCACCAGCTGAGCCAGCCTGGTGATCATGCTCAGATTTGCTAGGTCCCGCCTCCTCGGGCAGACCAGCCAATACAGGCACAACAGCGGTTTCAGCTTTAGTATTGCGCAACACACGTCTATCAACCAAACCAGCCACCACTGCAGCCCTCAAATCACGCTTCAACATTTGTTTTTGTACAGGGATATCATAACAATCAGCAATTACAGCCAGATCGTCTTTTCTACACAGCTCTATTCGATCCAGAGTAGGATCTGCCTTGAATTCCTCCAAGTCGAATGAAGCCATGGTATGAAGTGTCCACAAACTTCCACAATGCAGATCTTTCTAATATAACACAAAATTGAGACAATTTGCTCTCACCTCTATTCACAACAAAAAAAGATCCCGGACGAGCCCCCACTTTTGTTACGACCCCACCTTGAATTCCAGGGGATAAAGGGGTCGGCAACAAAAACACACCGGATCAACTTAAAGATATATATACAAAGTTTTATTATAAATCCCAGGTTCAAATTTAAACAACAAAAAAAAACAAACAACTAAAGGTGTCCACAGTTCGGGATATCTAATCCGGTCACAAAACAAAGGAAGAAATTTAATTAACTAAAGGTGTCCTCAATTGGAGGTTACAATTAATACCAAAAATAATTACAAAACCAACAAACTTTACAATTATATAAACCAAAACTCTTACTAAACAAACTCAAAGCTTCTTTTGAAAATAAACCAATATCAATACCATAAAACAAATCAGAAAGCTATTTAAACTACAAACCAAAAATATAGCTATAAAACTTACCACAAACCAAAAGCTACTCACAAACGAGGAGAGCGAACAATCTCAAATTCAACTAAACTGAACACAATTGAATACTAAAGGGAAAACTAAATGCTCTTACAAACAATCAAGTTCAAGTCCAATTCAAACAAACCAACCAACGCTTCTCTAACAGTCCCAGAGGCAAGCTGAGGGTCTAATGACCAGCTGCCCCGAATGTTGGTGCTTCCTTCCCTTATAAAGGGCGGGTGTTCCACAGGTTGGCTTGTCTGGAGGGCAGTCGTCCAATTAGGGAGTCAGAAGAGCAGATCAGCCTCCCTGGTCCACAGCCAATCGCGGTGTTGCAACCACACAGGTATTCAGAAGAGCGGGGAAACCTCTCAGATCCACAGCCAATCACAGAGTTGCAATCCTACAGGTGGCTTGTCCTTTACACAGAACCTGGCCACAAGCCAGGGGATGTGACAGCACCATTTCCAATTTCTTTAGTTTATCCAGATCAGCTGCTGAAAGGTTGCTGCTTGTAGAAGTATCAGGATATATATATATATATATATATATATATATATATCATTACAAAACATATTAATTTTAAACTTTTTAATTAAATAACTAAAAAAAACCCTCAATATTTTCATTAATTTTGATCCAATAGGAGGCCCAATAAATATTCTGTAAATTCCTAAATCAGCAGCTGTACATTTCTAATAAACTGACCCAGAAAAACCACATTGTTTACAGTGGGTCTGATCCTAGTTCAACATGATCAGGGCAAAATTAGCAGTTTATGGAAACTGATTGTACAAAAGTAGTAACAGGGTACCATTTACACCACTTTGGCTCTAAGCTTGTTGCTAACAGATGCCAAAATTAGCTTTATATTACAGAGACTAACCTTTCCAGGTGTGTGTTAAGGTGTGTGAAGGTGGATGTAGTGAATGTAGTGTTTATCACTAAACTGGGGCCAAACTGGGATTAGACTAAAGTGCAATATATTGAGCCCTCTTCTATACATTCAGGAAGGAAAATGCAATGAAGTGCGGTATTATTTTTGAAAATTTCTCTGCAGATGGATTTTGGTTCATATTAAAAACTCCTGGATAAGTTATGTTAAGAACATATTTACTAATCTGACTAGATTCCCATGTTCATCTACAGGTTTTCCAAATTCAGTAAAGTAAAGCAATTGTCCAGAGGAGAGGAACAGAGCATTTGACAGTTTAAGCTACAGAGCTGTTACTAAATGCTGGTGGGTAGTGTGAGTACGGATTTTAAATTCCTTGGCTTTTATAATGCCGTCTTCTACGCAGACCAGATGGCAGATTACTCATTACAACTAAAAATGAGTTGAGACTCGACTTGGACTTGAGGTCAAAGACTTGAAACTTGTGAACATCTGTGTCTTGAAGCATAACAGCTGAGAAAAGATCAGAGAGCAACTTTAATGCTCTGATTTTACTGCTTTCATAGTCACATTCAGAGCGACTTCTCATTCTGGAGTTCAACCACAAACAACAGCTGGAAGAGATGCTCTCCACCCACACTAAAATATACTAATGTCACACATTTCCAGAAGGTTTTAGGTATTCTTATATGTGCCTTAAGGCAAAGCCGTTGTGAAGCTATGGGAGATTACAGTTGTATTGCTCTGATTGAACTAGGGTTAGGGTTATGAGCTATTGTGGATTTTAATTCTAAGATGACTGAAAGATAAAGGTGGAAATTTAATTCTGAGACAGCTCCATCAATAAGAATTGAATATTATGTCAGTCAGACCCCATTTATTTAGTACATTAAATGTCTTCCTTGGAACTCTGTTAGCTGTGATTTCTGTGGTCAAAACAAAGGTGCTGAGAGAAAGGGCCTCCTTAAAGGCCTTAGTGCTGGAGGAGGATCCTGGAGTGGAAATGCAGCTGTTGTTACATGACTTTTAGACAATGTTTAGCTGGTATGAGAGCTTGATTTAGATTATTGGCAGGGGATCTGATTAGTTTTTGGTGCATGTTTTACGCCACTAGAGCTAGTCTTTGTCACTGATTCTGTTCATAATCTTTGTGAACAGAATTTTAAGATGCAGCCAAAACTTTTCTGTTTGGTCAGCCTGTGCTTGCACTTTAGCTTTTTTGCGGCCTTGAGAGGAGGACTTGGTGTCCTAGGGGCCTTGTTTGTGATTCGGGGAAGAAGAAGGGAGATGGAGACAAACAGATGCACTTCGGCATCATCTTCAGATGTGGTACTGGTCTTTGTGAAGACAGAATTGTGCTGATTTATCAGTTGATCTATGTTCCAACATTCACCGAACAGAATAAAAACATTACAAATTGTTGTATTGCATTTATTTGTTAAATACATTGTCTGCCTTTAAAACTGGGATCTTTCTGATAAACATAAATTGATCCAGTCATATGTAGTTCATTTAACTCCAATAACCTTATTATGTCTCTGAAATAAAATTGTGTAATTGCTGGTATTGAATACGTCATAAGGTCTTGCAAGTGCAGTGGGACGAGTCACCCCTGTGTGCAGTCATACTAATTAGAGCCTGGCACACAATATAAGAGGCAGGTGGCAGTCATTGTCACTGCAATCCCTGAACCCTCCTGAACACAGTTAAGTGGTTCCTGGTGTCGCAGGTATGAGTCTTCTGCAACGCTAATCATTGTTTCACCTGCCTTTTAGATTTTCCTCCTGTGGGTGAACTTCATTTAGTAAAGGTTTGACCATCGCTGGCATGTTAATTTTTTATTGTTCATTGAGCATGCAAGTGTAATGCTAAGTGGGCCCTTTTTGAATTAGGAGCACATTAACTGCTGGGGTCAGGTTTCCATCTGACTAAGTGGCCACAAGAGTGGCTTATTGGTATGTGTAGGGTTCATCTAACATTTCTATATTACTGTAATTCTGTGCTAATGTGCTGCCTCATGCCTCTCATATAGGCCTGGATTGCTGCTGTTGCTAACACTGCTGCTGCTCTAGTGCAGGTTGCAGGAACTGCCCGAGTCCCGAGTGACTTAGGGGGATCTGAGGTGCCTCCCCGGTTGACCTGCCCCTCCCCCACTAGTAAGCCTCACCTACTATTTTTAATCCCAATTACTGTTTTTAAATAATTTTTGTTGTATTTGGATGGAACAAGTTTCTTTCAGTATGACAACGAACCTATGTCTCTTCTGAGAGCGGTAAATGTTATTTCTTGGGTGAAAGTCGCAACCAAGATTTCCCTGTATGCCCGCTTGCCACACATGCATGTAGTCCTGAAAGCATGCAGTCCTGACAGTATTTTCTTCCCTATTCAGCCAAAGGAGTTGAGAATATACTTCTTCATGTGTGTGCTTCATCCTACACTGCTGACAAATTTCCTTCACAAAGGTCCTCAACCTTCTTTCTATCCCCAATCAGCCTCTCTCCTCTGAGTCTATCTCAAAATAGCCAGTGCCCCCCGATTTCCTTTAAAATCCCCTCCTTGATGCCACAGATTTTAAATAATTGGAGAAAAATTCTAAAGTCTTTTTGTTTTCAAATTCCTCATACGTGAAGATAAGTTCTAATATGCAATCCTCAATTTCTTCAATTTATCTG
The DNA here is from genome assembly GCF_017639745.1 of Melanotaenia boesemani. Taxonomy (NCBI): domain Eukaryota; kingdom Metazoa; phylum Chordata; class Actinopteri; order Atheriniformes; family Melanotaeniidae; genus Melanotaenia; species Melanotaenia boesemani. The sequence goes on from NC_055682.1 coordinate 37,712,152, forward strand.
CAGCATTTGCTCTCAAATCGCCTGGCTATTGAAAATTGCCTTGATTTTCTTTATCTGTCAACTATGTCATTATTTATATCAAGAATTATGTTCCTGCTTCTTTCTTTCGTTTATAAGGTTCCCCAAGGGTTGGAGTTATTTTTATTACCTTTTGGAAAGTCAAGTTTACTCCATCAGGGCTTCTCAATGTTTTTGTGCTAAACACACACCTTTACATAGTCGGATCATGTAACCTCAATACTTCGCAATTCTTCCACCCAAACTATTGGAAAACTATATATATATATATATATATATATATATATATATATATATATATATATATATACACACTTTTTTCATTCACATAACTCTTAACTTTGTTTTGAGTAACCCATCTTCAGCTTATCCAGAGTGCCGTGGCTAGGCATTAACCAAAAGCTGATCAGAAGACCTACATCACCTCCAATCTGTCATTACTAATTCCCAGTAAAATTTAGAGTTAATAAGAAAGTCTTATTACACATATATAAAGCCTAATGGGCTCGACACACGGTACGCCACCAACGACAGCGACAGGCGAAACTCATCGCAGCCTTCGTGAAAACGAACACACGGGAGACGACTAACGACAGCGACGGCAGCAGTACCGTGCATCGCGTTCTAAGATCGCTTTTCTCTAAGAAATTTGATTGGTTATGATGTTAGTGTGGATTTGGCATTTTCAAACCAGTCCCTGACGTGATACAATATGACGGATGGAGAGTCAGAATATTTTGCAAGAATTAACAGAAATCTTGCTGTTTACTGTATAAAAGAAAGACAACCCTGGGTTCATCAAAGTTTACAAAATAGGAAATAGCATCGTGAATGTCATCATTTGATGGACCTCAAGGCTGATCCAGATAAATCCAGAACCTACGTTTGGATTAATTCACTATTGCGCCACGCGGCTGCCTTTTATTAAGCTAAAACGATCCATTCTTCCATGTTGGAAGTGTTTGCAGACTGCACTGTCCAGCCTGCTCTCATTGGTCAGTCCATCAAGCCCCTCGCTGGTTGGCTGTAGTACCAGGCGACAGCGACAAAAATGGAACATTTTCCTATTTTCTTGTGTCGCGTCGCAAGCATCGTGTGCACGTCTACATGAACGAGCGCAACATATCACATGCACGAATGTTGCCTGTCTCTTGGCCGGAGGAGGACAGCGATTTTCGCCTCAATACACAGGTTACGTTGGAAATGAACGGAGAAGGAGCGATGTCGCCTCCCGTGTGTCCAGCCCATAATGTGGTTTGGCAGGTTTTTGTCGCAGTGTTCAGTCCATATGTTGTGATCCAGGTCTCATCTGCTACCCCTTCCAGTCTTTAATCCAGAAGAGAGAGCTTTTGTTTTTCTTCCATATTGCAATATTCTATTACATGAATGTTCCTGTTTCAGGTCGTTGTTCCAAGTACATGCAACCACACTGAAATGATCATATTTATTTTAAGACAAATTTGAAAAAAAATTAACAGCCAGTAAGCACACATTTATACTGGACAGATGAAAGCCTGTTTAATTCCATCCATTTTTATGGTACATAACAAGGCCAATGCTTGTTGTAAAGAAAGGAGACATGTGTGGGTGTTTTAACGTGTTCTTGATAAAAGATATTCTGGCTATTGATTTGAGATCCTCTCTCTCTCACACACACACTGATTTTTGAGAACATTACAACTACTACATTACTAGCCGAACTAGACTTTAACCCAACCTAGCAGTTTTAGTCATTTCAACTGAAATACCTGAGTAAATATTTAGTTATTTTAATTTAAACTTCTTAAATAAAGAGGGTGATTTCATTCTATGTTATCATGGTGCAATTTTATTTTATTTATTTTTTTTTTGGGGGGGGGGGGGGGGGGGTTCAAACAAATTCCCTTAATTTTTACATACTTAAATTTACACTTTGATCAGAATAAAAAATTGAATCACTTCAGTTTCTTCTCATTTGAACCATCCCCATCTCACCTGATTCACACCTCACCTCAGCTTTTTTTTTTGTTTGTTTTTGGTTTGTGTGTTTAATTCTGATCATGACTAACCCAAGCAGAATTTGATTTGAGTCCCCCACCTCAGCCCCATTGGGGCATAAGTTTTGTTGGTGCTTGATCATTTCATACACTGTAAATGTTACACACCCATTTATTTGCATTATGGTTGAATCACACCAGCATGATTCTGGCTCTGGATTTTCAACCTTGCTGGTTATAAGGTTGAAAAATTTAGAAAATTTAGGAAAAAAAAGTCTGTTTAATATGAACCTCTGCAATGGACTGACTACTTGTCCAGGGTGTACCTGCCTCTCACCTGCTAATTGCTGGGACAGGCTTCAGCTTCCCCTCAACCCTGAATTGGACTAAGTGGAATAGAACATGAAAGAATAATATAACCCTTCTAAGCCTGGCCCAAGAAATAATGGACAAAAATTCACATTTTTTTTTTTTTATTTTTTTAAATCTGAAGTCTTTATTGGGCCCTGTTACAAACTAAAAATAATTTGTATAAATTAACAGTTTGTCACCGTGTGATGTCAAAATTATTGTAGTTTAAAATTTATCCACCAGTGGCCAAAAAACATGTATCAGATTGTATAAAACAAGGGTTTGAGCAAAGTTTTTTTTTTACCATAAAGTGATGCAAAAGGTCTCAGAAATAGCATGTATCAAATATATTACACAGTGTTAAAAGCTTAAAAGTGATGTATGAGGGTGGCATACTGCACAGCACCAGTATTATTTACATGTTAGTCATCACATTCTGGTGATTGGCACACAAATATTAAGAAAACAGTATAAATTCAGTAAAAATGAAAAAAAGTGGCCGCACATGTCATTATCTAAGTGAAGGAGAACAAAGTACTTGCGTCATGTCGCTCCCATCACAGATAAAAGTACATTGGGTGTTTTGGCACAGACCCTTCATCAGAGCATCTTCACTTCTGACAAGGTCAGCTTCTCAATCTCTGCACAGCAGGAATCGATCAAACCGGTTTTACCCATGTGTCAATCATTACATTCTGACGACTGGCACATAAATATAAATAAATAAAATTTTTGTGTGTATTAACATTTTTATGTATACTATTGAATAATATTTCTCCTTGGGCCAGTTCTGATTTTGATAACTAATGAGGAGAAAGTAGAAAAACGACATACAGTAATAGTAGTTGTGTAATGTTTGGATTCCATCATATAAATTTGACCTCAATGACTGAAATATTTGCTTTGGTTTGATGTGATTCAAGCAGCAGTGGCTCAGGTGATAGAGCGGTTGTCCAGTAAGTGGAGGTGGGTTTTTCGATTCCTGCTCCCTCAGTCATCTGTTGTTGTGTCCTTGGGCAAGATGCTTCACCTTGCCATAAAATCAAATTTTATTTATAAAGCACTTTACACAAGTTGATCAAAGTGCTGGACAGAAATAAAAACACAGCACACTTATAAATTATAAATATCACAAGTTTCTCAAGCGACACCACTATCATGTGTTAAAGGCTGATCTTTTAGTTTGGCCTTTATTAGGGGCAGATCCATGATGGAGTGTAACTCCAGAGGCAGGAATTTCGGCCCTGCTACTGTCTTACTGTAAAGGCACGATCACCCCACCTGGACCTTGTGACTAACGGCAGATGTTGTTCGGAGGAGCACAGGGCTCTACTGGGCTGATGAGGGGTCAGTATGTCACGTAGCATATCACACAGCGTCGGCATCGCTGGTGTCTGAATGTGGGTGAATGTTGGGTGGCGATCGGAGAGGCCGTAGGCACAGATTGGCTGCCATGTTTCCACCAGTCTGTCCCAGGACAGCTGTGGCTACACATGTAGCTACCATCAACAGGTATGAATGAGGAATGATTGGATAATGGATGCAATGTAAAGCGTTTTGGCTGCATTGAAAAGTGCTATATAAATTATAATTGCTATGTTAAGCTTTAAGATGCAATCTTATTTATGCAGTTAATCATCAAAATTATGTCCAGCCCCTCTCGTAGTATGGGGACAGAACATCCACTGTCGCTCTCTCGGGAAGGAAAGTCAAGATTTAATGCAATCTAATGGTTTCCTTATCTAAGCTATTATTATTATTATTGTGTTTTATAGGAATTGGCTTGTATGAACACTGATTGAATCACAATGAATTGTCTTGAATTAATTTGTCTGTAAAGTGCTCCGAAATGACTTTATTGTGAATTGGTTCTTTACAAACCTGTAATGAGTATGGATCCTGCATGCTTCTGATTAGGGACTTATCTCTCATCTTAACACCTGAGCTTAATGTAGTGTTTTTTTTCACATCATATTTGATAACAGCATGAGAAGTTGTTCTCTCATCCACTTTGCAATTTCAAGGAGCTATGACTTAATTTCTCTCTGCTCTGGGTGTGATTGGCTTGATGGTTATTCTGTCAATCGCTCTAATCCTTCAATAGTTTTTAGTTTTTATTTATTTTTCAGTCTTAATCCTACAATTATGCTCTAAGCGTTGGGGGTTGGCAGTAGAAAGAACTGTATTTCAACAAAAGTGTGGGTGTTGCAACATCCCCATCCCCCCGCAGTTACGCCTCAAAGTAAAAACGATCCACCGGGGCCTTGCCATTAGTAAGAGTAGAGTTTGCATGTTCCATCTAAAAGTAGATCCTCTCACAACATCTACCATGTGTTAAAAAAAGAGCTTAATTTTCTAGGTTACCATGGTGATAAGTACCCCCTTTTTTACAAATGACAGAAAATGTGGTGCAGGAAAAAAACTTCCCTGAAATACATTAGTTTGGAAGTCGTGCTGGGTGTTATGGCAAAAAGAAGAAAGAAAGAAAAACGTGACAATTTATGCTCACATACACAGACAAAATACACTTATGTTGTCTGTGATGTAATAAAAAGAATTATACACTAGAATCTGAAAATTTTTACCCCAGATGAGTGCATATGGTGCATCACAACAGTGCTTTAATGGACTTAAAATACTATAAAAGGCATCTATCTTCCTGATAAAATGATTAGTTCATTTGTTATTTATTTGCACATGCTGTGTACATAGAGCGGTGTGTCACGATCATGGGCTGTGTGGGGGTCATGTTCGTCATTTTCTAGTTGTAGTTTTGGGTTGCGGTTCTGGTTTTTGTCATTAGTTTCTGTTTTGAGATCATGGTTTGGGTTTTTGGTTTTTGTTAGTTTTTTCCTTGTGTGCTCTGTGGTTTCTGTTTCTGCCTCGTTAGAACACCTGGTCTGATTACTCATCCACTTCACCTGTTCCTCATTTCTCCTTCCGTGTATATATGTCCTTGGTTTTCAGTCACTCCTTGTCAGATCCTCTTATGTGGTCATATGCGGTACATGTTGTATGGTTTATCCCGTCATGTGTGGGTCCCTGTTCCTGCATTTTGGAAATAAAACCTTGTTACTTGCACTGAGTTCTGCCTTCTGCCCTGACTGCCTGCAATTGGGTCCTCACCTCCACCGCAGTCCATGACACTGTGTAATTAACAAGATAAACACAAAATGAACAAAAGAGCTCTACAAATGATTATCAGACTACTAAAGAATTGTTGCACACTAAATTAGTTTTCCAGCTCTAATTAAATACAAATTTAGAATGCCCTGTTATTATCTCTGCAGAAAGTTTAACAAAAGTTAACAAATCAGAGCAAATCATGTCTTTACTGCACCCAAACACATTTGCTCAAAGCATATGCAGCGCTTAGAAGAAAATACATAGTCTAACACACATAAAAAAAGAAAGAAATGTAGCCTATTAATGTGTCTGAGCTACAACAGACAAACCACAACTGCTCAACTGGATTTTAATCGGTTCGTTGAAATGGGGGAAACGTCTAAAAACAAACTGCAAAAACTCATTCATCGGGGACCCAAAGAGGAGAGAGCTCAGCAGCAAACTTAAAGACAGTTAGTGGATATGTTGGCTTTTAAATTAAACTGAATACTGAATAAATATTCTCCTTTGTGTCAGTCTGAATAAAAAATAGAAAATAACACCAAGACATGTACATCCATGCATAATGCAACATGTAAGTGTGGCCTCTGGCGTCAGTGTCCCCTCAGTGATTGCACCCCCTTGTATTTTCATTTCTTGATACTACGAAAGTCCTTGATTAAAGATTTGATTACTTTGTTTTGCCCCATGTGGTTCACATGATTGAATGGTCATGTGGCTTCAACATGGAAACACAAGCAAAACTTGAACAGTGTGAAGAGCTACTTTAGAGAGCAGAGAAGCTTTCATAAATAGTTAAAACAGCATATTTTTTTAAACACAGTCTGGAAACAATGTTTTAGACCAGGTGTGATGGAACCTCCTGCAACCAAAAGTGTGCAAGAAACTAAAAGGATTGGAAAGCTGAAGACAGAGAATGATAAAAATATTGGTCTTTTTTTATATGACCTGACCACAGCCAGTGCTGATTTTGATGTCCTGATGACCTGCTTAGTCTCACTTCAGAATATGTAATGCAGAGACGGGCAACACTGTCCTGCAGGGTTTAAATGGTTTCCAACACACCAGATTACAAAAAATGCATCCAACAGCTTGCTAAGTTCTAAACAGTCACTCAATAATTTAAATCAGTTCGTTGAATTGGGGAAACGTTAAAAAACTGCAGGACAGTGACCCTTGAGGACTGAAGTTGCCCGTACTTGGATTGATGGCTACATTTGTCCACAGCTTTTCCCTTTTATTCCTGAATAGAACCATTTTATATTTAATATTTTAATTTTACATTTATGAACAAAAGCTTGTCACATTCACCCACACACACACACACACACATATACAGCACTTTACTGTTATATACTAACAGTATAGTTAACTAGTGCTCGCTACTATCGTACACAACACAGCGTGGGGCTCACTTCGGCACCCGGCCCCTAAAAAAACGTTTTCCCACTCATTCTCTACGTAATCCTAAACCACAACGGATGCCATGTATTTTTGGCCACTACGATCATGTGACGCCGTTTCTTCTTTTCTTTTTTCCTCGCCCTCCTTCAAGCTTCTTCGACAGTTACTAGCAGATACTTCGATGGAGATTTTCAACAACTTCAAGGATAGATATCTATAACTTACCCAGATTTTCTCATTTCTTTTTCTTCATCAGTGAAATGCAAGACATGATAATGGTTAAATGCATTAACTTGATAAATTTACTGTTAACAAATTAATTACCGTTAGCAAACAATCGCCAACCTGCTCGATAAATTGCGAGTAAATGGTGGTAAAATCACATACCAGATTAACTAATATATAGTTAGCACACAGCAAAATGGCCTTTGCTATATTTTAAGGTTTTGTTGCCGATTATGCAAGTCAATCAGCAATATTAGAAGAGTACAACTAGACAGATGTCACAATTCAGGTAAAATATGACTTGGGAAATTATGCTACGAGGCTAACGATGTATAATGTATATATATAGAGAGAGATCCAGTATTCATTCAGTATTGTACTGTAGATTGAGGTGTGTTATAAAACATAAATGTTGCTGGAAAGTTTTTGAAGACTTTGTTTGGACTTGTTGATAATGTGTCCAAACAAGATATAACTACACTGAATAATTGTCTGTTTTTAAAAATAATTTATCATTTAATATAGAAGCAGTATCTAATACATACTTACTGTGTTAGCACCACCTCCTGCTGCTCGTCTACACCCACGCCTTCCAGGGCCACACTCACACACACAAAGTTATGACCTTACCAGACCTCATATTATCCTCTTAAACTTATACAGACTTAACTTAAAAATACAGATATTCTTAACAGATTGATTTGACAAATTTCTGTAAATGTGCATATTTTATTTCTACTTTTCCTAAAATAATAGCTAAAACCTCATATACTTCCCCCCCTTTCCCTGCAGTATAAATTAAACAACAGAATAACTGAAAAATATCAGCTACTGGTTAATTGTATGGGTTGACATATGTTCTCTGTCTTTATACTCTAATAACTTTGTTTTTCTTAAACTGGATGAGAATCAAAGTGAGTTAAATCTTATTTGAACAAGCATGACTAGCTAAGGATTTTCAAGGGGAAAGGTAGAATATCTTAATATCTGTATTTATTACGTATTTTTTTGCAGATGAATTATCAACTTTGGACGAAAGACAATTTGTGCCACTGGCTTGAAAAAGATCGTTTGGGTGACTTTGCAAGTGTCTTTTTGGATGAGATGAATTTTCAGTGTCCCCTTTGTCCTATTAAAACCATAACGCAAAGAAGCTATCTAAAACATATTGAACTATACCATTAAAATAAACCCGATTTTGTTGTTAAATGAGGCGAAAATGGATGCCCAAGTAAATATACCAAAATATCATCATTTCTAAAGCATCTAAGCCAGAAAAACAGCAGCACAGTCCAACAGGAAAACACTGGAGTGGACCAGCATGGACCTATCATATGTCATGTAACATTTGTTTGTGTTACAAACCTGGAATGTGTTTACTAAAGAGACATTCAAATTTACTAACATAAACTAATGTTAAAACTTTGTGAGGTCCTCTCACTTCCATCTGACTTTGTGCCAGTGGAGGCTTGTGTTGCAGGAGTTAGAAGACAAGCTCCTTCAGTCTGTTCCACTGTCACTATTCCTATGTGCCTATTCTCAGATTATTCTCACTGGACCATCCATTACTGTTGGTTTTCAGCTAGGGATGATGGTTTGGGTGAATCATTTAAGGTGTCTCAGAGGAGAGCCGAGAGGAGGAAAATTGGGATGAGGGTATTGTCTACCAATACTGGCAGCGACTCTAGCAAATTAAAGAAACCGCCTCCCCCAGTCTGATGCTCCCTGAAACAGAGAAATGAAATGGGACAAACAATTTAATGAATGAGAGGGGTTAGAAAGAGTGACAGATAAAGAGAATGAGGGAGGAAAAATAAAGTGGTGGGTGAGTAGATGAGGGAAGTGAGGGAGGGGGAGTGGGTGACTGAATAAGGGAGGAAAGGATAAAAGGCAGAATGGTTTAGAGGAGTGGTTGAGGCGTTGCCCTGCGGCTTAACCAAAGTTAACAGGTTAACTTTATTTACATTAAACATGATATAATGGCAAATTAGACTGAGTTATTTCTCATCTTTGTGTCTTGCATTTAGGAATTGCATGCACAGGGATTGCATGCTCTGACGTGCACAAGTGTGCAAAAGTACTTGTTTGGATTCCTGTATGAGGAACATCACAGCAGGAAGGGTATGATTTCCACCAGGCTCAGTGGATCACTGGGAATCAAGTCTCCAGTGAGCTGTTCCAGGCCCAGTCGCTGAGTTAAAATCTGCTGCAAAAGAGTAACTGGACAGGAAAACTACTCAGCATTTAACATCTCTGCCAGCGGCATCAGAGAGAGGTTTGGGCTGGAGTACAGAGAGCCAGACTGCTGTCCACTCCCTCTAGATTGGGATAAACACAGAGCCAAGACCAGTCTCACACATCCTCAGACGAGCCCACCTGGTCAGCATTCAGATCTTAGACCGTCAACCTCCATGATTTCAGCCAAGCTGTTTCAGTTTCCAGCTGTGTGCCAGCCTGATGATGATACAGCGGAAACAGCTTCAACTCTGCAGATTCAGTCTAAACATGCTGGCCAGCCCCTATGAAGGTCATCAATGACCTTCTCAATTAATATTGTGGGAGAAGGACATGGTTAAGTTAGTGGACCGAGAATATGCTGCTCTGGTTCACAGCTCCAGCACTGACTCACACAGCATGCTCCAGCCAAACCAAACTCCACATTTAAAACATCTCAGCAAATTGCTTAACACCACCACATCTTTAAACACAAGTCCGGAGAAACGTCTAGCGAGTCAGCAACTCTAGCACCCTCTGATAGAAGGCAGCGAGACATCACTGTTCCAATTACCATGACGCCTGTTGCTGTAGTAAACCCACCTCCACCTGCTCAGACTCCATCAACACATCTTACTCAAGAGTCAGTTGAAGAAATGGTGAACAGCCAAAGTCCCAGTATGAGAATAATGGTTCCTTAGTCCATTTCTTCTACCAGCAAGGTCCTGTGAGATACTTTTATTGCTCTAAAAGAGTTCACAGCAATGCTGAGGGTCTGAGAAATCCAAAAGTGGCATTTGAAGAGCTCATAAAAACCGAATTCTTCCAGGGAGCTGGATGCCACAAAAAGAGGAGTGGAAGAGAAGAGCCAGCAGAAACGACAGAGGACTAAGCGCCATCCCAAAGGTCGTAAATGTTAGTTCTGCAAGCTGGAACTAAAACAGGCCTCGCATCCACACCGGCTTCCCAGGAATGACAGGAAAATATATTTACTGCCCAGCAAAAGTATTTTCCCTGTACAATGTCAAGGGCATGTGAAAAAGGAGATGATCTGGAGAGTTTCAGGTGTCACCTTTTCATGAAATGGAAAACGAATAGCAGACTGAGAGGGGCAAACAAGAGGACTTAGGTACACCTCTTGTATATATTATTCATTACATTGTTGCCTATTTACACATCTTAACAAATTTCCCTTTTTCAAATGTATTCAAATAGATGAGTACTCAATATTTAAGCAGAGGGCACAAACTTACTGAGTGACAAACTTTACTACCAGAAAAATACATATACACTCTTTTTCATAAATATTAACTAATATTTATTCATTCACTTGATGGATTTTAGTGAATAAAAAATATAAACAATAATGAAAAATAATTTTAAACATCTAGAATTCTCATTTACGGAGTCAAAACATCTTTAACAATGACGTATAAGGTGGTCACACGTGAGATTTGAACCAGAGTTCCCTGCATTACTTGTAAAATGGGGTAAGATCTCATTTTGGTCATAGGACCTTGGACAGTACTATTCAGCACTTTGGACAGCGACATAAATGCTGCCATTTTATTGGTGGACACTCTGCCACACCTAATTGCAACCTGCCCCCATGAGGAAGCCTGGAGTCAAGCCACCAACTTTCCAGTTGGCAAACTACTGCTCTTCCTCCTGAGCTAAAGCCACCCCGTTACCAACAGCTTGTTGAATCTATGCAGCAAAGTATTAAGGCAGTTATGAAGGCAAAAACAGAGCCAACCTGGTACTCCCGAGGTGGACTGGCTGGTGTTTATGACATCTGTGGTTTACTGTAAGTGCAACTTGTTTCCCCTTCCCAGTGTCAGTGCGCCTCACAACATTGTCTCTTAAGTATCTACAACTGTAGCCAAACCTGCTCAAATCTCATTCGAAGACCTTTTCACATGTCAGTTGTGCTTTACTGGTGAAAGAAAAGATGCCCTCTCTGCTTGACCAAAGTGTGATAAATGTCACCTTGTTGAATCAATGTCAAGAAGAAAAAAGGCAGGTCTTATGGAAAAAGGAGGTCTAAATCAGTACTGGCATGGTAGACCTATGATGTGGTCTGTGAGTGTACAGTATATATAACATTTTTTGTTATGTTTTGCAAAGACAAATGGCACCAAAATTATAAAAAAAAAAAAAAAAAAAAGAGCTGACTTTTACACAAATGTTTGTCTGTTTCCACTAAGCTGTGGTTTTAATGCCAGAGGCTGTTTTCCTCTGATACTGAGACCATCAGCCTTTCAGATCCAGGAAAGAGCAACTATCCAACCTGTTGGCTTTACTCAGATTGTCTTGGAAGCTGAAAACTCAGAAAAATGTGTACACACAAAAAAACATTTTGCGAACACTTTTTCACACAAATTGCAATTAATAAAAAAAAGGAAAACACACTAAAAATGTTCTTTGTACAACTATGCTTATACATATTCTTTGTGAAGTAAAAAAAATAGGTCAAAGGCTGCAAAAAATAAATAAATAAAATAAAACAAAAAAATTGCAAGAAGAGTAATGCTTTCTAATATATATATATTTTCAATTTATTTATTTATTTTACATTAGTTTGTGAAAGTATTCTCCAATTGGACTGTGTGTGTGTGAAAAATACCGGCAGCTGTGCATCATGGTTTTAGAAGGTTTGTAAAAGTCCTTGCTAATGAGGTTCTACAAGATTGTCCCATGTGCTGCTTTAGGCTTCATGACTTTAACAAAAACAGCCAACATAGTGAGCTCCATCTGTGTGTCTGTGTCTCTCCGTTGTTTCTATTTAAGACCGTATACAGTGCAGGCCATGTGTTCACCCGTTCCAAGAGATGCCATCATCCTTTAGCCATACCTCTGATGCTCTTCTTTGCTTCACATTCGTAATCTAACCATTTCTTTTCTTTTATCCCTGCAGGGATTTTTTCTCTCAATTCTACTGCTTTTGTTCTGCTCTTGATCACAGAACTGAGATCACCAAATAACACCAATTTCCTTTTCCTTACTTCACTTCCTTGCTTTTAATGAGTATCTCCCTTTACATTCTATAAAAAGCGATTCTTCTTTACTTCTGCTTTTATCATCATTTAGTTGGGCAAATGATGCTTTTATAAGGAAAGGTTAATGAGGAGTCTCCATCCATTCATGGCTAAAGATGAAAGTCGAAATCCAGTTCATGCATGAAAATGCAGTATGTATAGCCATGATTCTGTCTTTGTGCATACAAAAAGTGTCATAAAACTACAATTTTATGCATCTGGCTCCTAATTTAAAGAAATATCCTAATGATAACACATCAAGCACCACTGGTTTTTCTTATAAGTGATGTAAGCAGTTTTCTGGAGCACCAAGCCCACAGTCATTTTTATCTTGGCAGGTGTTCAAAATGAAAAGGTGAAAGCCCATAGGCACCCAGTATCGAATGTGATCAACACAAGGAAAATAGGAGATGAAATCCAAATTTAAGCCCTTCATCTGTTCAATTATATCTTTTTTTTGTTTTATTTTTGCCTTTTTTATCCATCTGTAAGAGGAAGTTAGCTGTTAGCTTACTTGTTCCTTTCGACTTTAAATTTTTTTCTTTTAATTTGAAGAGTGTGTATAAAATTTACATTACTTTTGATAAGGTTAAAAATATTTCAGTTTCTTGGAACAAATCCTTAGTGTCAATACTGACTTAATGTGGTATGTAGCATAATGCCTCGATATTAATATAAACCTTGACGGTAGAAATTAATATCAAAACCAACTAAACCTTTTAACTGTGATTTTCCTCGAAATAGGGCACCACTCTTCTGTATAAGCTGATTAAGTAATCCATGGTCCAGAAGAGAAAACCATGAGTAGGGTTGTAATAAAATTGATTTTAATCCAGTCTAATTCTCATATCTGAAGTGAAGAATGCAATCAAATTAAATCAGGGATTATTAAGAAATTGATATCTGGATCTTACACAGTTTGGAATATGGGAAAATTAACTAATGAGTAGCCTTTAGTTAATTCTGGTCGGAACTTAGCGAGGTAGAAGGGAATTTAGGAAGACAATTTAGAATAGTCAATTGAATTAAAGGAATGACTAAATGATTTTTGGAGTGGAGAGTGAATAAAATTCAACGTTTCAAAGACACCAGCTAGACCCAGTTGGAGGCTCGGTTCGGTCTTACTTGGAGCAGGCGGTAGGGCCTACAAGCAGGGTTCGGTACGGCGTCAAGGTGGCGAGGTCCCTGAGGTCGTCTGGTACCCGGCAGAAGACAGCCCGTCCGCAATGGTTTGGATCAGCTTCCAAGATGAACCGGGTTGATTCCCACGCTCCACTGGCACAGCAGTGGCAATTAGCTGGTGTGGTTCCGGAGGCTTGAAACCGTAATCAGAGCCTTGTTGTTGGGCATGTCCACAATTGAGCGTTATGGATCAGAACGCTTCTGGCAGAAATTGGCTCTGAAAACTGAACTTTGGACTGACTTCCCCAAAGTTCTTCTCAAAAAGGAAAACAATCAAAAATGCACCAAGTTAGAATATCTCTCGCGCTGGATACAAAAGTTATATCTTGGTTGCGTAGCAACGGGTTTGGTTGCTTTGAGTAAAAATGATCAAAAACATCAATGAATAACACTAACAAAAGACAAAACGAAGTTGAACGTTCTACGACTTATTCCATGGATTTGTTTCTTCGTACAGATCTGTTTTGGTAGGTACCTATTCTCTCTTCCTTTTTTTCTTTTCTTTTTCCTCTTCTAAATTAAAATCTCTGAGTTTCTGGTAATATTCTCTGGCTAAGGCGGGTTGAGCTTAATTTACATACAAAGGCCTAGACGTTTAATAACTGTCTATGTAAGAATAAACTTATTTTCCCATATGCCAGTTCAAAATGAAAGTACACTATAAAACACATTTCATAAAACAGATGAATATCCTGTTTGAAGGATAAACACACACAACTTCCAGTTATTACAGGCGGTTAATTATCCATGAGATATAAACATATTTATACCATTTCGTTAATAAAACACAGATATACTTTGGCAATCCGTTACCTATAAATGAAGTTCATATTTACAATCACAAACTATACGTTCTGTTCTGGATATTTATGGATAAAAGTTTCTGTAAACTGTTTAAAGTTTGGTTTGTGATCCCGATAGCAAACCTTAAAACGGCCAACAGGAGGGGATGTTGATCCGTGGTAAGAATCCCTTGAATTGTAACTTTGTGACGGTGCATCGCAGAGAATCCATTCAAATTTACCATTTGTACTTTCCTAAGATGTGTGATCATTTTAAACATTCATTATTACCAAAATTCAAACATTAAAGGCAGTTTAAAGACTATAGGTTAAACAGTCCTGTAAGAAAAGGGTTGTTATTTCTGACACTTCTTGACAAAATCCATCTTTGAGAAGAATGTGGTCTGGCATCTTAAGGTCCATCTCAGGTTGATTTACATGTGCGAATGTCTGGGGAAGAGGGCCTTAAAATGTTGTTAATCACCAAAAGGTTTGAGATGTTCCCTGGTACGGTTGCCACTCAGCCCTGAATTAACCCAGCTTAAGAATGTTTCTTCTTTTTGAAGTTAATGAATTAGAGTTTTCAGGTCGGATGGTAAATCAAGTCTCCTCTGAATGCAAAGTTCGTGCAGGCTGGGAACTCAGTGTTAGGTCAACAATTGTCCATCTGGTGGTGGACAGGAATTTCCTCTGGGTCGTAAACCATAGAGGTAGGGAGAGCAGACTCTAGGTGATACCAAGGTCTTGGGGCCTAATGCTACAGGTATATTTTAAACATTCTTTTCTTACAGGTTTATATTCTTGCACATTGTCTTTCAAGCTGCATCATTTTATCAGACATAGCCTTTACACCCATGGGATGCATTATGACCAGGTGAAAGGTAAAGTAAAAATTATTTTGTTATGGTGGTTGTGATCAGGCTGGCCTAAGAGCGGCTGGAAAACAGTGAGGCGAGGACCACAGTGAGGCGAGGACCACAGAATCCAATCCAAAAAAAAGGTTTTATTCATCAATCATAGGAAACTCACTCCTTCTGTTGCAGGGTAGTCCAGTCACCATCAGCAGCCACCCACAAATGAGCAAATCCTCCTCATTTATCCTCTGCTGCTGATTGGGCTGTACCATTCCCCCAACAGGTGCATTCTCAATTATAACCCATTTCTCTATTAAAATTAATCCTACAAAAGCTAAAAATATTCACACACACACACACACACTATATACTTAATATGGCAAGCATGAAGTTAAACCAAAACCCAATATACAAATAACTCCAACAATCTTCCTGCCACATGGCCTCTCCCAACTCATTAAAAGAAATCCAGGCCACCTGAAACCCATTTGCCCGGTCACCCTGGAGAGGCCATGTGCCAGGTATGTAAAGCTTCATTAAATTACCTATGACTTCAGATTTACACAATGTTCTGCCCATTACTGTTAACGGCTGTCTTTGCAGGCATCTGTAAAACAAACCACATCAGTAATAAATAAACAGTTCAACCTTTGTGCATAATTGTAATTCTTTTAAAGTGCCAAACTGTAACTTAACGTGAAAATGTACATGAACCAATTAGTGTGCTATACAATATTTACAAGTCCCAGGTAACGTAACGAACCTCTGCTTCGTTACAGTGGTGTTTAGCAATGACTGGCCCATATCATTTCCACTGCTGCAGACTTTGTGAGATGTCGGTGGCCTGCAGTGGTCAGGATCAACCAAAAGTCACCCAGGGAAGAGGAACCGGTGAACCAGCAACAGGACTGAGTGGCTGATGGTTCTGGGAAGCAAATGCTGACCCTTGTTGTTTCTTTCAATTTAAGATCTGAAATGTTACTCAAACTGGTGTAAATAGTAAATGCACACAGAATCAGAGCAGACAGGGCATCACAGTCTGTTGCTTAGCAGTTTGCATAGCTGCCAATGTCATGGAGCCTATGCTGACCCACGACTTCCATAGAAACTCCCCTTAATCGACATGTGAGCACCGGAACTGTAATACGGAGTCACAGAAGACGTGGTATTGTCTGAAGATCAGGTTTATTAACATCAATAAAGGTACAATTGTTTGACATGTACAACTACCTAAACATATTTGCTGACTAAGAACATGACATTATGGATGTGATATTTCCTGATGGCAGTCGCCTCTTTCAGCACCTCAGTTGTGGATCTGTGGAATGTGCTGGACAAAGTCTGATCTGTGGAGGCACCACCTTGCAAGTGGAACAACTTTGTTACTAACACCTTGTTGCAAAATAACACTGTGTACCTTCAGAGTCCTGAAGGTACCCATGCCACAACACGTCTACACAGAGTACCGGTCAAAACTTAAGATTTAGGACACACTTTCTCAACTTAAAAGTGTGTCCTAACTCTTAAGTTTGGACACACATTTTTACAAAGACATTTTCACAAGACACATTTACACAAATAGTTTTTATTATTATAAAAAAATAACCTTTTTTTTTAATTATGCAGTGCCATGGCTTGCCTGGAACTGCCCTTGTAACTAGTAACCATGTGTAACACATTTAGGGTGTACCCCATCTCACAGTCCTAACTACAGAAGACGAATACTCAGACAGACGGACAGTTTTATCTGTCTTCTGTGTCAGTTACATGCATAATTTGGCCGTTTTCACAGAGCTTATCTATCTGTTGCTTGATGCAGAAGACGGAGCAATACCAGCAGAAATCGTGGGGATGTAGAATAACTGACATGCGACCAGCAAAAGCCATAGATGAAGAAAAGAATCATGAAAGGAACAAAAAAGCAGAAGAATTAAGACGATTGAAGAAAATGTGCAAGCTTTTGAAGAAAGACTATATGCAAATGTTTTGGACATGTTGGGTGGTTAGAAACAGGTTTATAGTTCTGCATCACCGCCCAGTGGTGTCTGAAACTAACGTTGGCTCACGGGAATGAACTGAAGTCAGCGCTGCCTATTAGTGGAGGAAATGACTTAACCATGGCAACGTAAAACGCGCATAGAAGTATGAGGACAGCGGCATATGAGAATGTCTGAAAAGGACGTTGCTATTTACATATATAAGGGAGCATAAGTGTAGTTTGTCACGGGCTTTTATTTTGTAATCACTATATTTGTTATTCATTTTAATCTATAAGCAGGAAAGGGAGCTTGGTTACATGTAACTTAACAAAATTCCCCAGGAACACTCTTTTTTCAAGGGTTAATACTAAAACATTCAGTGATTAATGTTGATGCCTAAATATGCCTAAAACCAAATTCCAAAAAAAAGAAATAAAAAAAAAAAAAAAAAGGAAAAGAAAGTAGGAAAGGTAAATGAAGTATGCTGAATGGTTTTAAATATCCGTTTGACCACATATACCTGAAATGGCATAACGAGTTTGTGTGTGTGTGTGTGTGTGTCATGTTTCTGGATTTCAGGATTTGTAATGAGTTTATATAAATATTAGCCCTGAGCAAGTTAACATGTTATTCTTCATGTTAACAAATTATATATTTTTGCTGTTCTCTTCTTTGTGAGTGCTTGAGAATGTTAGTGTACAGTATGTTTGCTTGTCTGTGCGTGAGCATTTGCTTTTAACATGTAAAGCACTTTGTGATGTATCTTTTCTACAAAAAGTACTACTTGAATAAATTTTTGATTGGATAATAAAGCAAAAAATGCTTTTTTATTAAAATGTCCTAATTTAAATAACTTTTCTAAAGCCTTAACATACTCTTACTTTGTCACTTTTTTATTTCTTATATCTAATAGAAATTTCAAGAGGAAATGTTTAAATGCAATTTAAAGCTGCAGAGAGCAAAAAAAAAAAAAGAATAAAAAATCAAAAGTCAATGACAGAAAAATTTATTGTGAAAAACTGCTTATTAATATCTATATTTAAGCTACCATTTTTTCTACAGTGTCTCTTAATGGACAAAAAGCTCTGTATGTGAAGTGAGAACCATCTGAGCTTTAAAACTGCAGTACGATTTGTGTTTGATCGTAGCTAGAGCACTGTTTGGGATAATCAATGAATCACATAAAAGAAGACATATGTGGACAATGTTGAAGTAATTACCTGTAGCACTGACACAGCTGCACCGGAGGCCATCCACAACTGTGCTTGCATTTTAAGTAAAATTATTGTTTTAACATAAGAAATTAATCTGTGGAATTAAATTTTTTAATGCATAAACAACATTACTTCTCATTCGACCTTAAAAATCAAAACTTGGCATTATCTCAGCGAGAGAAGCTGATGTTGGGCATGTTGGTGGCTTGTCACAGAGGTGAACCAAATCCACCCAAAACCTCTGTATCCTCGTTATCTAGATTCCGACAGTTTTCAAACCTTAAATTTGGAGCTGTGGATCCCCAAGGGGGGACTGCAAGCTAGGTATTTACATTTTGAAATGTGTTTAATCATGTTCAATCCACAACTATCGTGTGATTAATCAAATAAAGGATCCTAATCACTTGACAGCCTAATTTTGTCATTTCTATGCCCATCTTTACCACTAGATGTCCCTGTTCCTTTGACTGAATATTTACACAAGTTTGAATGAATTATCTTTGTTTTCCTCTTTTATATCACTTCCTCCCTCACCATCTAGAGGTGCTGAGATGCTAATCCTGCTGTTTATTGACAACACAAAGCATACCACAAAGCATGATTAAAATACCCTGGAAATCTCTTTACAAGGGTTAACTTACCCAGACATTCAGGATCTAGATAAGCGATACTACGAAGCTGGTCATCAACTTGATAACTGAACCCAGGGTTTTTCCATCTCCATCACTGCATGCTCACGTAAAAGGGGTGGAGTTTGCTGTGTCTGACCAATCGTGGAGAAAATCCTGCAGACCAGCCTACTTCAACATGGAAGAGCAGATAACTTTTCTTCAAAAACATGAAGAATTCAAAGACATCGCCCAGGCCAAAAGTAATACTGTTGCCGCAGCAACAGCCAGGAAGTAATACTGACAGAAATTTGATGACTCTGTCAATGCCTAAATTCGTGAGATTCTACAATATAAATTCATCGGACAATATAAACAGACACACAGATGTTTCGGGCAGAGAGCATCTTCACTTTCCTTTATATTTATTATTACCTCCGCCAAGATGTAGGTCATGCATTCGGTGGCTTTGGTCTGTCTGTCCTTCAGCAACATAACTAAAATGTTATGGATGGATTTTGATAAAATTTTCAGTAAATCTCAGAAAATGAATAAAGAACAAGTGATTAGATTTCGGATGTGGATTGGCTTTTATACTCTTTGATCTCTTATTCAGAACGTAACCTGCTGGTTAGTTGTTTAGTGTAAGTGTGAGGGACCAAGGCCAAGGATAAAGAGAGCACAGGAGGTTTTTTAAAAAAGTGTCTTTATATATATCTTAAACACTGGCTTGCACAGAAAGAGCCTTGGTGGTGCTGAAGCACTTGCCCTTTCCATCGGGGCTGAGAAAGTGCCCTTTTAATCAGAATTTTTATGTGGCCCACTATGTTGGCGCGATCACATACCACTTAGCCAAATGCTAGGCTAAGTGGTCAGTACAAACACAGGTATGATTGGCTTTTTCTTCCATGAAGTTTTCACAACGTATTCATAAACCACATCGCACAGCGTTCTCCAGTTGTCCATCTCTTTTGTCGCCGATTGTAATAATTTGAAAAATCTTTTTTTTTTTTTTTTTTTTCCAAGCAACAATATTCTAAGCAGTCGGTAACACTGTTGGCCTCGGCTTTTTATCAATTGCAGCATGCCTAGGAAAGAGAGATTAAGGGTGAATCCCATTTCACCCCTTGGCCCTACCCCTTAGCCCTTCCCCTCCATTTTGCGCGTTCACGTGAAGGGGTAGGGGTGTCCCAATTCCTTTTAGGACAGAGGGGTAGGGGTAAGGGGTAGGGCTATATACCCCTTCAAACGAAGATTTTTCAGAGGCACACTTGAAACGGAGGGGTATGAAAAATTTCCTGTTCTATATGAGAAAGCAAGTGTTTCTACGCACATCACGCTTTCTTGAGGTGCAGGGCAACACACACTCGCACAAAAAAAAAAAAAAAAAAAAAAACACAGAGAAAAAGGAGTATACCAGCACACACGATTCATTTTAATTGCATGCAAAATTCGTACATTACATCCCACATATGCCTGTCGATAAGCAATAAGTCAATTAATTGCACGGTAACGAAAAAATGAGCGCAACAAGTTTGCCGCCCCGATAGTTTTCATTAGCCCCCCCCATCTTACTGCACCATAGACTGTGTATGACAACAGGTTTCACTATGCAGTATCTCGACTGAACGCTCTTGTGGAGTGATCTCTCTCATGTCATGTTTGACAGCAGCAATAACCTGTGCGAGCCGGTACGCTGCATTTGTTCACAGGGCTACTGTCACGCATCGGCCGTTAGACTCATGCATTTGAGTGGCTTCTTACGCTTTCACGCTAAACCTCTGATTTCTCACGCTGGAATACACATCAAGAGCAATGCCGGCTAATGGAGAGGTTCTAGAGGATTCCCAGTGGGCCGCATTACTTTTGTGCAGGTGTCCCGGCGTATTTGTCAAAAAGACGCAGCGTCGCGTTGCAGCAGCGGTTCGCTCACTGCTCATAGATCAGACTGACACGCAGTGATGAGGGAGATATTTCAGCTTCACAAACAGCAACGATGCACAATATAGTTTTTCCTAGTTTTTTTTAAATACAGCTGGCAGTTTTGCTGGTTTTTCCTGTTTGAGCCCCATGTTTAATATTTTTTAATATATTTATTGTTTTTTTTTTTATTTAGTTTCTTCCATTTCCTGTGTAAAATGTTCTTTAGTGACTACTGATGACGTATGTGACTGTTGAAGGGGTGTCCCAATTCGTAGGGGTTGACTTTTCAGCCCTACCCCTTCTAGCTCCATTTTAAGGGGTAAGGGGCAAGGGGTAGGGGTAAGGGGTGAAATGGGATTGGGCCTAACAGAAGTTAAAGGAGCTACACCAGGCAGCTCAGGGAAGCAGCTCTCTGCTGGCCTGTATGAAGCCATCAAGCAGCAAGGAGGATGAGGAGGAAGATGATGAAGTAGAAAGGTCAGAGCCAAGACCAGAGTCATGTAATCTGTTTAAGGCCTTTTAATTATTAATAATAAATAATAATTCCTTACATTTCTATAGAGCTTTTCTAGACACTCAGTGATTTACAATGATTGGGGGACCTCAACTTTTTAAAAATGAACTACTCCACAAATTTTTTTGAACCATGTAAGTGTCCACAATATATTAGCACAGCACATTATTTTGTAGCAGTGTTGTTTTCGTCAATGATGACAATGACAAATTTATTTTGTTGATGAACCTTTTTTTCATGACGATAACGAGACGATGATGAGCTAAAAATGGCTCTCTGATGATGAAAACATGACAAGACGTTTGTGAGATTTCGTTAACGAGACGAGATGAAAATGTTTAAGGGCTGATTGGCCGACATTAAAAATGCACATTTCTGCCTATTCTGAGCGCAATCTGTCAGTCAGCAGTGCTGCTGCACGTTGGCCACGCCCACCACCAGAAGTGCAGCGCACACAGACAAGCAGTTTATTCATTCATAGTTAAATCATGGCGGCAGTGTGGACGAAGCGGTTTGTTGGAAGCGATAAAACGATGTGTGGACATATTTTAACTATAATCCATCATAATTCCACTGTCAGACCAGGTCAAGTTGAGCATGTGTTCCTCATCCTTCGCTCATATTTTGGACATGTGTGTGTTCAGGGTGGAGTTTTACACTTCAGAAAATTCTCAGAAATAAAGCCACAGTTACCACAGTAAGGATGTTGTTGCTCTTTGCTTTTTTGGAGTAATTGATTCCACAGTTTGCACTTTATCTGTGTAATGCATCACCCTAAGTAGATCAGAAAGTATTTGCTGTTTGTTGGAAACCTTCTAAGTCTAAAACCATTTATTTTAATTTTGTAATTATTGATGAAAATAACCAAACAACAAGCTCACAAATAAATAAATCAGCTATTTTCTTGTGACATGTTTGTATGATGAAGTAGGGCATCAATTCATGAAAAAAGATGAAATATAGAAATAAAAGGTTTCAGCCCAACAGCAGTAAAGTAGCATGGCAGCATTGCATCCCTGTTGATGGGAAAGTCTCGGCTAAACTCAGTCTGGTAAAGAATCTGGTTATTATGCAAAAGCATTAAGGTTAACTTGTTTTATGAATTGCAATGCTTGTTATAACCTGTCAACCTTGATTCCACTTGTTAATACGTATTATTGACCTAAATTAATTTGTAAAAAAGACTAATATATTTTTTGACTAAAACCTTTTTGAGTTTTCGTCGACTAAAACTTGACTAAAACTATGAAACTTAGAAATGACTAAAATGTGACTAAAATTAATAAGCATTTTCATCCCGATGACTACAACTGAGACTAAAACTGAGATGCCTGCCAAAAAAATAACAGTTTTGTAGCCCCACAAATATAAGTTGTTTCCATGTTAAGCCTTACAGAATTCACAGTTATCTTGTAATTACTGTTGTAGGCTAATAACGAAATGTTGACCATCATAAATACCCAATTAGAATTTGTCTGCAGAACACAGCTAGTGGTGAGGCATTGAAGTCAGACTATGGCAGTTGCAGACTGGTGTTAGTCTTAGTGGTGTAATGCATTGACTCTTGTCACTAAGCAGTCTTACTCAAAGATGCATCACTCTATTCTCTCTACTGGCCCACAGTAGACCATCTAGCAGCATGGAAGATGAGGAAGATAGGAGAGCAGTGTCAGATCAGTACCAGGTCCATGTACAGTAACATATTTAAATAAATGTGCAAGTATATAAACGCATGTAATGTTTTTTTTTTTTTTTTTTTTCCCACACTATAATTAAACATAGGTGGTGGTTCAACGTGCTCTGCAAAGTGCCCCCTTTTTTTTTTTTTAGAACTGAGCACCTACCCCTGAAAATGTCTGTGCACTCCACTGATATTAACTAAAAGCAAACCAAATCAACAAGGTGACAAAAATAAGTCAACTAAATGTGCGCACCCAGTTAGTCAACCACCCTGCCAAACCGGCTAAGGAAAAGGTAAAATATTAAATAAAAGGTAAGTATTACAGATAGTGTCTATTAAATTAACTGAACCTGGTCTGGTAACATTATTTTCTTTATTTCAATGTATGTGGCTGCCTAGGCGGCCATCACAGTAAGTTACCTTGGAAATTCACAATCAGATATTATTCCTCACTTTCATATATCATCTATCTGCTGCTGTGTAAAATGAATACTGCTGTTAGAAAGCATCTTATTTGTTTAAATGTTTGAAAACAAAGTTATTGAGCTTTTTATCAAATAGAAAAGCCTTTAAAATACATGTGTGCAATACAGTGCTTTAGAATGCATTATAAATATAGTGCAGAGCAAGGTTTAATAATACTTATATTGTTTGCACTGCTAACAAAACATAAACAAATGTGTCAAAGTAGCAAAGTAAAATGATGATGAATCAGCAACAGAGATTTCAACTACCACAACAAGAGACACAAGGTAATGGTCAAGTAATGGAAATGGTCTATAGTGTGTAATGAAGGGAGATCACAGTGTTTCTTATGTCTCAAAATGTCAGCATTTGACAGTATTAAGCCACTTTGGGACTTCTCATCCCAAACAAAGAAAAGCCTATTGATTACTCTAGAAATAAACTACTCACCTGTCGTATAGAGTTGTTTCACCAAAGCAGCATCCGCCTCATCAAAAGCTGAACTCACCTGAACTAGTTTGCAGTTACCTGATTTAAAACGTCTCACACTATAGTGTTTCCTTCTGCCAATGAAGTAGCAGCCAAAGAACTAGTGGCAAATTTATTCACTTTTCTTGATAAGCATCTGGGTGCTTCTGGTAATGGGTCCTTGGGGGTGGGGGACATTATTGTAGTCGATAAAAAGGCCACCCTCCAGAAAAAGTTTGGGAACCACCGTAATGAGTATAGGCGCAGGGCAAAGCCTATATGAAATAGAGCAAAGATAAAGCATATACCCCTCCCCCCCTTATGTTATGGGGTACCACTGATAACTTTCACCTAAGGCTCCAAATAGGCTTTGATTGACTGGCACTGTAGCCAAGAAATAATAAATGCCCCTCTGTTATGTACTTTTATTGCAACTCTGTCCATGTTGTGTGGTAAATATTTATCTATATATATATATATATATAGATATATATATATATGTATATAATCATATGTAAAAGGCTTACGATACAAGAAAGTGTCCCAAAAAATGTGGCCAAATTGGTGTGTAGTTATTTGCATCTTCATTAAACCATGTTGATCCAGCTCACTTCCTCATAGCTGAATGTCATACAAATTACTGTTCTTTTTCCAATTTTGTACATTTTTACACATGTGAAGACAAGCAACAATAAAAAGCTCCAAAACAGGAAATTGCACTCCATTTCCCAAGATGCCTACTTTTTGGATTTCCAGCCATCATCTAATGACTGAACATTACTCCACTCTAAATCTGATTTCCTCTTGCTCCTGTCTTGACATGATTTGACAGGTTTCTTCATTGGGTGGGAGGGATAATCTGTTAATCTTTTCACTCAGGAAATCAGTAAGTAGAAAGACTGATCTCCCAAAAAGCTGATGAGATTCTCACTGTTTGTTTTGACAGAGGCAATGTAACTGAGAATGGATCCAAGGCCTTTTAATAAATTTTCATGCTTCAAGATAGAGATATGAGGGAGGGAGAGAGAAAAATTGAAGGAAGTCTAAATAAATGGGAAGATAGGGAAAGGGAATATGGATGGAAGGAAGAGAGGTTATAAAAGATAGAGACAGACTGATAAAGAGAGCAAAGATCTTGTTTGCCTCTTAGAGCAAACAGCTTTTAGAGCATGTCTGGTTCTCTCTGCCTGCAGGAGAAGGTATTTCTATTGGTTCAGAAAATGTCTGATCTATACGGGTTTCTATAGGACAGCATAGTTAAGTTTGCATTGACTCATCACAGCCACTAAATTTAAATCATGTAAAATCAGTGTCATCACTTAGGTTGCCTTGATTCTCTTTAGGTGTGAATGTTAATTAATGTTTGTCTGTATTTTTAACGTTTCTCTGCCTGCAGCTCTCTGGAGAAGACAAGAAGCACTCAGAGAGTGCAGACCTCTGCCAACCCATAGGGTCACTCACCTTAGAAAAAAAGCAAAAGGCCCAACAGCCCATCCACTTACCGACCCCATGCCAACTCTCTTATGTATCCTTCTTTGATCCTGGAAACATACCATTAGATGCTAAGATTAAGTTAATGGCTATAACAGTCTTGAAGTTATTGAAGAAATATTTTTTTTCTCTAATAAAGACACTAACAGCTAACCCAGACTGTCACTAACATCAACCAAGATGTCATCTTGTAATTCTTTAGCCAGTGATTCTGGGCATTCTCTGTTGAGTTAGAAGCTGTAATGGCAAAATTTGTCACTATCTCCCAATAATAAAGAATACTTAAAAAATTCCTGGATCCACATGGTGATCCAGATCACCCCCCAAATCTAATCACTTGTTCCCTATTCAATTTCTGACATTTCCTGAAAATTTCATCAAAATCTATCCATTCCTTTTCAAGTCATGTTGCTAACAGACAGACAGACAAGCCAATGTTGCCGAAAATATGACCTCTGCCTTGGCAAAGCTGGATTCAGTCTAACATTGCTACAGACTACTGCTGAAGAGACACCAAGCACTCAAACTCAATGTCTTATCAGATTTATGAATTATGCTCTCCTTTTGTGACTGTAAATTTCATAATTTTTCTTTCATAAATAACAGACAGTGCAAGATTTTAAGATCCACACTGAATATATTATAATTTTAAATAAAGACTTTGTTTTTGGCTCATATCTAGTCCACTCTTCTTAAACGAATGGTAAAGCATACAGTATATCTCGTTCAATGTTAAATGGTTTTCGAGGGTAAACTAATTGACAGTTCATCTGTTGATGACAACAGGGGATTAATCATTATTTGTAGAGTCAAAATTATTTTATTTATAAAAACTCATGGATGTAACTTTCCAATGCAGCCCAGTATGTGGCTTATGTACTGAAAATAAATCTTTGTCTTGCAGTGTAATAGTTACAGGTGATGTTGCTCAGCTGACCAGTAAAAAACTGAAAATTGCCTTGCTACTTATTAATTTACCCATTGAATGGGTCACCTTAATCATCATCACAACAATTGTTCTTCCTTGAGAAATTTGTCTAGAGCTACCACTGCAATTTTTGGTTCTCAAGCACTTTCCTCACAACTCCCACACCAGGACTTCACCGTCAGTAACTATTTTTCTAAAGAAATAAGGGTAAATCTAGTCGAGAATCATTAAGTGATGATTATGTTATTGTCAAGATTTTATTGCCCAATTTCTTCATGAGTCATTCTTGACTGAATCTGATCCAAACACTGAAAGACTCAAAGCAGTCCACATTAATGAGCACTATAAGACTGTGGTGAATTATGGTTAAAATGGAGTATGAAGCATAAATCTGTGGGGCTGTAAAAGAGAGAGAGGAGTCCAAGGCACCATGCTCCAAGGACATCTTTTCAAAAACTCAAATTCATAAAAAGATAGACATTTAGTGAGCTTTTTGTTGAATCTGATAAATGATAGTGTCTGTTTAGTCGATCAATCACATATGTTTATTATGATTTTAACACCTAAATTAATTTTAAACATAAAACAAAATCGGACTGGTCTGGGTCAAGATCCTGTTTTTTTCCTCTGAGCGTACGCTGTAGGACAGGATTTTTGGTAAAGAAATGATTCAGTTTTTTTGGTATTTTGTCCTACGCTGGCATTTCCTCCTCAAGTTGGTCTGCTCACATCCGTTCATTCACCGTCTGTTGCAGCTCTGTGACATTGGCATTTGCACATTTACACACCGGGGGTGTACTTTCAAATGACAGGTGTCAAGAATCAATCCTACTCAATAAAGGAATAAATTAAAACAATGCTGACTGGCCAGAGAGCTGGATCTCAGGGAAAATCTTGATTGAACCAATGAGAAAGAGGCTCCTCACCTATGAAATATATGTTCACACATGAAGTAAAACCAAATACAACCAATTCTTTGTAAATGCTGACATACCAGCTGTATAAGCAATTGAGTTTGCATTTATGATTATTTTTGCTTACCTGGTTGAAGTATGGTTAAGTAGCCATTTTGACGGAGCCCGCAACACATACTACAAAACGGGCCACAGCCCAGCAGACATTAGTTACCTTGATTTTATACCTTTAAAAGACCTCTCTTTTTTTCTGACATATCTTCCTTCTCTTTTCAGCCTTTTAATTGGTTATTTTACAACTTTTGTCTGACTTGATTTTGATATTTTCTCATTGAGCTCTGACATTACAGTGGATGGATTCAATAAAAGAGAATGGTGCAGAGTTCCTGCATCCACCTTATTGTCAGTGGACACCCCCCTCTCTCCCCCTCTCCCCTCTCCACACACACACACACACACACACACACACACATTCCTCAATTTTCCACATTTCTGGTGTGGTGGCCTTTGGGTTCAGCTCATCTGACATTTGCCAGAATTGCAAGCCTGCCTGCTTAGACCTGATTACAATTCAAAAGGCCAGAAAGATTTTTTACACAATATTAGATAAACAAAACTGAAAACCTGAACAATACAGCAAAAACAGCAAGTGTATCTTCAAGATGGAAAATTGAGGGAAACAACCATGCTGTTACAATCAGCAGGAGAGGAAAAACCTGGATGTGTTCGACCCATTTTCATGGAAAGAGGGATGAAAATGATGACACATGCATCAAGCACAGAGGAGACGGCAACAAAGACTGTTTTGAATTTGTACAGTCAATGTGAACTTGTGAATAGCAATAGCTGTGGAGTAAATTTCCTTGTTTTGGATCTGGGGTTTTTCTTTTTCACCAGTAGAGGACACTGGTAGTGACGATCTCTGTGAAACTGTGCTGTCACAACTAAGACCAGCCATCAGTCCATGCCAGAAACATTTAAGCTAATGCTCGTGGACTTTTGTTTTAGTGTCTTCAGGAGCAATTCTGACATCCATTTTGATAAAGACTAATGGCCAATTTCCACCAGGTCCGTGTGTGCCACGGCCTCCGGAGCTAACACAGCTTTGTTTTGGTCAATGGTTTGGATCACTCCGGGCACGGCACATGTTAGAAACGTCCCAGAAGCGTCTCGTCACAGCTCTCCGCTAAAAATACACATCGGGTCTATTTCTGACAGAGCATGCTTCCAGAACGCATCAAGCTCAGCAGTTCAGATAGGGCCAGACAGGAAATCAGACACAGGAGCAGTGTAAAGCATCCATTAAATTTCAAAATAAAAGCCCCCATGCAGATTTGCATTAGCTGAACTATGTAAACATTGCTTGTGACACCAGGTTAGAAGGCAATCCATCAGGGGGTCTCAGTGTTTATTTCATCATGGATGATATTAATCCTGGAAGTGGAGAATCACAAGATTCTCTAACTCTCCTGTGACTTTCGTGATCTCACAAATCCAGCTACATGGACTGCACTCGCAGGTGTTCCACGTCTAAAACTCTACAAGTGCGAGTTGTCATGCCATGGAGGTTAGAACGAAACCACGACGCAGCTGAAATGTGGTGCACACAGGCCCAGTGGAAATTAACCATAAGAATCTTGTTAGATGTCTACCCTCCAGACACTATAGTCATTTAATTAAATAAACGGATTAGCATGCAGTTCAGGTTACAGACATTACAGGCTAGAAAGTATACAGCACCTGAGAGGCAGTGACTTGATCTGATCACCACTATAGCCTACCTCTACTTCACATAGGACATGTTATTTGTTCTTGTTGGAGCAGTACCAACAGCACAGTTGGTGTGATTTATTTTTGCAGAATACTATCTGGAAACATATTGAACTTTTGCGACACCACAGCATATATCAACAAACTGCAACAGGTGATGAATCATTGCAGTGACATACCAACCAATGTAGTTGTATACCCTCCTTGTCTATGACAAGGGTTTTTTCTCTGAGGCGCCGTCTCTTTTTATCAGCAGCAAAGCTAAAGCAATGTCTTTCTTTTGATTAGGTCTTCTATAAGAACGGTTGCCTCAGTTTCTTATTGGCTTCTTCGGCTGGAAAGAAATAAGCTTGATGTATATCTGTTATTACTTCTCTTTCTCTATTTTACATGCTCCCTATATCCTGTTTTTTCCAGTGTTTCCTGTTTACACTCACACAGATGGCACAGACTGATACAACAGCACAAATAAAAAATATACACTTGCCACTACATAACACAGAAAAGTGCAAACACAAACGTGCAGCTGACACACAATTCACAAATAGTTGGTTTAATCTTGGCCTAAGGTGCTGAATGCATTAAATTCACCAGAATTGTCCTGATGTTTACTTATTTATTTATCCTTTTTCTTTCTTTTTTTTTTTAAATCAGAAGCAAAGGTGGCAGCCTTCATATGTGTACGCTGTGTGGGTAAGGCTCTGTATGTATTTTAAAAATGAAGCATTGAGATAACTGACAATCAGAGAATCCAGAGACATTTGTTAAAAAAATGTTCATTTTCAGCTTTTCACATCCAGAATCACATCTTCTGAAGCAAAACCAAAATACTTTACATGCTGGTCTATACATAGCTCTCATATATGTGGCAAGGGGTGTAAATAAATTGCTTTGAGATTACTGAGCCATCCCTTTACAATATTTCTGCATGTCTTATAGTAGACATATATAATCAAATTAAAGAAAACCATTGCACTCTGTTCACTAAATACCTCCAGAATTATACCTATATTATATATTATATTATAATTATATTTGAGGAATATTTATTTTTGTGTTCAGTATGTATCTTTTCTGTGTTGGAAAGAAATTTTGTTTCGCTCTATGTCAGTGCATTTTGGCATAAAGTCAGACAGAAGTTGCTGTAATGAGTGTATGAATGACAGCGAGAGATGCTAATAAATATAATTGTGTTCTATCTTGTGCTCTCAACACGAGGAGGTTTAAGGTGATGGACTGTTGTCAGAGGGTGAGAAACCACCTTGGCTTTCAGCGAACAAGCTCACACTCTGGGAGCACTACCAGCTCATTATCCCCACATATGCATGTTACACCTTCCACAGTAGACGCAGTATACTGATCGTGTTGCACAAAGAAGTAATGAGAACATTCTTCAAGTCTATAACCTTTACCTGAGCAGTGTCGTCAGTTTGCGTGTGAGGTTGCACGTGTGCAGTTATGTGACGTGCCCTGAATCTTGACAGGTGCGGGAAAGGCTGTCATTCAAAAGAAAATAAAAATAGTTGTTCATGGTTTGCCAGAATACTGAAACTGTAGAAAAAAAAGAAAGAAAACAGAAATAGAGCAGTAAATCCATTCAGAATCTGTAGTGTGGTGAATATTTTTAGTACTACATTCCATAGACACAGTATTATACTTTACATAACTACAAACAACTGAAATTGAACAACAAAATTGCCAGAAACCATGTACTTGCACTTTTTGCTTTCTAATCCCTTCTGCACGGATCCATATTTTTCCTGAGTTACAAGCAAACGTACTGTTGATCTAGTCAGCGGCTCTGTTTCTTTATGTAAAAAAGGTTGTAAATTGTGAAATGGTAATCTATCCCTGCACAGTCGATTTCTGTTGGGCACCTTTAGTGCGCTATAAAGGGAAATGTGACCCAAATGTAAAAATATGCAACCAACTTTTTAATAATTTCTACCTCTAACTATCAGAGATGAGGACTCGAGTCCAAAACTCTGACTTATCATGGACTTGAGTTAGAGACTTGGACTTGAGTCGCACTTAAGTCACATTTTCAGTGACTTGAGACTTAACTGTGGACCTGTTGAGCCACTGTCCTTCAGATTTTAGATGTTTACCTGCTGAAATACACCTGAGTCAAATTATTAATGTGTCATTAAGAGACTTGTACAGAACCTGACAACAAGCTGTCATTTGGAGCACATGTGATTTGGATCAGGTGTGTTCCTGTAGAGCAACTTGTAAAACCTGCAGGAAAGGTGGTGATCCCTGCACTAAATTATATTAAATAAAATAAAAAAAAAAAAAACTTTATTTATCCCATAGGAAAATTTAATTGTTGTAGCAGTATAGCAATAAAGTATAGTATACGGCCCCCTTCCTTACATTCAGGAAATATGAACTGCCATTTTAGTTTTGAAATTTTAAAACTAATGAAATTTGGGCCCAGATGAATTTTGGTTCACATTAAAAACTTTTAGATAAGGTATGATAGGAGCATATTTACTAATCTGAATAAATCCCTTTGTTATTCTAGAGGATTTCCAAATTCAGTAAAGAAATTGTCCAGAGGAGAGGGACAGAATATTTGACAATTTAAGCTAAAGATCAGTGGGTATGAATTTTAAATTTCTTGGGTATTATAATGCAGTCTTTTTTTTATAGTTTACATGGTAAATGGTTCGTATTTATGTAGCGCTTTACTGTACCTGGAATGATATCCAAAGCGCTTTACATCATACATCACATTCACCCATTCACACACACATTCACACACTGATGGCGGAAGCTGCCATGCAAGGCTCTCAACCATGACCCATCAGGAGCAATTAGGGGTTCGGTGTCTTGCCCAAGGACACCTTGACATGAACCCGACTTGGCCGAGGGTCGAACCGGCAACCCTCGGGTTACGAGACGACCGCTCTACCTTGCTGAGCCACATATATATATATATATATTTATGTGTGTGTGTGTGTGTTTGTAAATTAATTATTCTCTATAAATTCCATTACTTTTGTTTTTCTTCATGTGTTTGGGTGCTATAATGCTTCTGAAAATCTAAATTCCCTGAGGTCACCTGCTCAATATCTGTCTGATATTATTATGTCAAATCGCCATAAGCCTCGGGTTTTATTCAAAACAATAGATTGTGCTCTCAGAGTGTTGGTATTGGTCCATCAATTGAGGCATGTGAAAACTTTTTAAATTTCTTTGTAGATAGGGTGACCTCTGTTAGGGCTCAGATTCCGTCTTCTGTTCTTGACCCATCAGTCTCTGTTCCTTGTTCTGCTGTTTTTCACCAGTTTGAACCTGTCTCTTTGACTTTTCTTTGTGAGATTGTTGGTCATCTAAAGCCCTCAGGTTCCCCTACAGATGCTCTCCCACCACGACTATTCAAAGAGCTTATTTCCACTCTAGGTCCATTGGTTCTTGCTGTTATTAACCGCAATCTGTCCTCTGGTTCCTAAAGAATATAAGCATGCTATAGTCCAACCTCTGCGCAAAAAACCCAACCTGGACCTCACCATTCTGTGTAATTTCCGACCAATTTCCAAACTTCCTTTCATTTCTAAAATCCTAGAGAGGATTGTTTATACACAGATAAAAGTTTTTAGAAGTAAATAATGTTTTTGAGGTTTTTCAGTCTGGTTTTAAACCTCTTCATAGCACTGAGTCGGCTCTACTGAGGGTTTTTAATGATTTTTTATTAGCTACAGATTCTGGTGACCATGCGATCTTGGTTTTATTGGATTTAACAGCAACCTTGGACATGGTGGATCACAACATTTTAATGACTCGTCTGGAGCACTGTGTTGGCATTCATGGTACTGCCTAGGAATGGTTCAGGTCCTACCTGTCTGAGAGGACATTCTCTGTTAAATTGGACCATTTCCAGTCATCCCCTGCTCCTCTATCCTGTGGTGTCCCCCAGGGGTCCATTTTTGGGCCTTTGCTGTTTTCATTATACCTCCTACCCCTCGGGTCAGTTATTAAGAAGCACAATTGTGCTTTCCATCTCTATGCTGATGATAGTCAGGTCTATGTCCCTCTTAAACACAAGGACTCTTGTTCTTTAGAAAAACTCTTAATCTGTCTCAGTTAAGTCAAAGCCTGGATGGCCTTAAAATTTCTTCATTCTCCTGTCGACTTGGGTCCTCTGGCACAGTATTGTAAATCTGATGTGACAAACTTGGGAGTAAAAATGGACAGTGATTTTAACCTAGACAGACAGATCAGTGCAGTGGTGAAAGCTAGCTTCTTCCAGCTGAGGTAACTGGCAAAGGCCAAACACATTCTTTCAAAGCAGGACTTTGAAACAGTAATTCATGCTTTCATAACAACACGGCTGGACTACTGCGATGCCGTATACTTTGGTGTCCCTCAGAAATCTCTGTCCCGTTTGCAGCTGGTGCAAAATGCTGCAGCTCATCTGTTAACTGGAACACAAAGAACAGAACACATTTATCCTGTTTTTGCCACACCGCACTGGTTGCCTGTTCTTTTTAGAGTTCATTTTAAAATTATTTTATTTGTTTTTAAGTCTTTCAATGACCTTGCCCCCCACTACCTCTCTGAGCTGCTTCACATGTACTCCCCCTCCCGGTCCCTTCGGTCAGTGGATCAGCTGCTCCTGGAGGTGCCGAGGACACGGAGGAAGCTCAGAGGGGACAGGGCTTTTTCTGTGGCAGAACCAGAGCTGTGGAACTCTTTACGACTGCAGGTCAGACAGGCTTCATCACTGTTCAGTTTGAAATCCCTTCTAAAGACCCACCTCTTTTCATTGGCATTTCACCCGGTATGAGTTTGCTTTTATTGCTTGTATTGTTTTTATTTTTGTATTGTTTTAATTGTTTTAAAGATGTTAATGATTTTATTGTTTTGTCTTTTATTTAATGTTTTGCTGCTTTTACTATATAATGTTCAGCACTTTGTTCAGTAGCTACTGTTGGAAAGTGCTTTATAAATAAAGGTGGCTTGGCTTGGTTTGGCTCAAGGGATCAACAAAGTTCTATTCTATTCTATTCTATTCTATTCTAAGCAGACCAAGGTTATAATAGTTTTGGATTCTTTATTAGTTTTAGTTTTTATTTCGTTTTGACTTTTTATTTTCAAATTCAGTTAGTTTTAATTAGTTTTTAGAGCCAATTTCTAGTTTTTATTAGTTTTCATTTAAAAAAATGCTTAGTTTTAGTTTAGTTTTTTTTATTTTTAGTTTTTTGTTTGTTTTTTCTAAATTAGGGTATTTGTCAGGTGCAAAATTCAAAACAATCATAAAACTTTAAAAAGATACAATTTTTAAAAACTGTATCAGGAGGAAACATGAACAGCCATCGACAAATCAAATACAACAGCCCAAAAGATAGTAGCCTTAAGTAAAAAAAAAAAAAATATATATATATATATATATATGCAATGCTGCTTCTGAGATAGTGTGCTAGGTAAAAATCACCATAACCAACATACTAAAGACACTCATCAACATAACATGAATCCATTCAAGAGACAGTTCACAGTCCTTGGCAGCCAGGAGTCTAAAAGAACTCAATCTAACTAATCATGAACAACCTCAAAAACCCAACAAACTCTAGACCAGAGGTTTAATTCATTCAGATGAAACAACTGATAATTAACTACATGAAGAATTAAACTAGAGGTGCAGCAGCTTTAGTACAAATCACTGCAGCTGATTAACAGTACATAACCTCACATGTTATACTGGACATGATAAAGCAGTGAATATTTTAGACACTGAAAGTACACGTGTTTCGTAGAACGCAGAGCCAGCAGCTGGTTAAGATACTGATATAGCTCAGCTGGATGCTGATGTGCTTTTCTTTTCTTTTCAGAATTAAAAGTTTAGTCTCCCAGAAAGACCAGAAGAAAATCATCCATGAATCCATCTCCAGTAGGCTGGATAACTGTACTCATCTTTAATAGGACTTCCTAAAAAGAGCATTAAACATCTGCAGCTCTTCCAAAACACTGCTGCTAGAGTTTTAACCAGGACTAAGAGATCTGAAACATGAGATCTGATACATGAAATCTGCACGGTTACTTTTTAACTTATCCTGCTTTTAATAATTCTAATGTAATTTATGATTTTATTGTGATTCTTGCTATGTGTTGCTGTCTTTTATTATTTCTTATTATCTGTAATGCTTTTGTTTTATGTAAAGCACTCTGAATTGTCCTGTACAAGAAATGTGCTGTACATAAAAACTGCCTTGCCTTCTATACTAAACATACATAACCTACTGTCCAACATTGTAAACAAAAACTAAGTTGAACTTCTCAAATTCAGCTTTTCAAGATTTTGTGTGTGACTGTGTGTGTAGGTCTGTTTGCGTGTGTGTGTGCAGCTGGCAGTGTGTCTGTGACTCACGTTCCCTCCCCATGCTGCTTGCCCTGGCTGAAGCTTCTCTTTCCAGGGAGGGGTGCAGAGAGGCTACCTGGTCCAGGTGCTCCTGGTTAACCTTCTTGTGCAGCTTTTCAAATGGACTTTCAGATTTGTGTCTTTTTCTTTCCACATATTTTACCACCTGCTTCTTCTACAAGGCACTTTAATCTTTGACATGGTCATAATGAAAGAAATCCCAAAAAGGACTCTGCCGCTTTCTCCTAACTTTCTCCGTAGCATCACGCTACCCGGCGCGGGTGGAGACGTTGTTGACACGAGACCGCACGGACCTTCGGGTGCCCTACGACGCAGACACCTGCCGTAAATCCAGCAGAGCGAAACAAATGGATTTCATATCAACCCCGAGGGTTTATGTATGAAATAAATTTACAAAAAACGAAAACGAAGGACATTTTTGCTTTAATTTTAGTTTGTTTTAGTTTGTTTTATAAATACATAATACAGTTTCAGTTAGTTTTCTTTTTTTATTTAAAAAAATAGTTTTTATTTCAGTTAACGAGAATGTTTTTTTAATTTTAGTTTTCCTTTTTTCGTTAGTTTTGGTTAACAATAATAACCTTGAAGCAGACCAGACGGCAGATGTTGCATGACAGATTACATATTACAGCTAAAAGACTTGACTTGGACTTGAGGTCAAAAAATTGAGACTTGACTTCGAATCGAGTTCAGCGACTTGAGACTTGGCTTTGACTTGCACAAAGGACTTGTGAACATCTCTGTAACTATCATAATGAATAAGACTAAGCTAAACCATTACCATATTAAACCAACTGAATTTTCTTTTCAAAGTGTTTTGCAATGACTCGGTGAAATGGTTTTATATGTGGGAACTGAACTTTGTATTCATGTATTTTGTTTAATGTAGACCAAACTAGGCAGTTTAATTCTAGCCCTAAGCATGAGTGGGAGGGAAGAACCAAGGAATAGTGCCTGTTCTGAAACCTTTACTGACTCAGATCCATAACAGGGACAATAAGAAATGTTGATCAGGACATCAGTAATAATTTTCAGTCTTTATCTTGAAACTGCATCTTCCAGCACTGTGGCCCAATGTAGGTATTTAATGGGCTTTCTTAAGATGGGGTTTCAAAGTGACATGTCCTTTTTTAAATGCATATGATGTTAAAATGGCAGAATTTACATAATAAGAAAAATTAAGGCAGACATTTATTTTTCAGTGGACAGTCAACCGTAATGAGCTGCACAGTTCCAGGTATGTTTCCCCTTTTGTTTCATTTCCTATTCGTGCATGCGTGTGTCTGTGTCTGTCTGTGTGTGTGTGTGTGTGTGTGTGTGTGTGTGTGTGTGTGTGTGGCTGAATTTCCAGGTCTTCACAGTTACTTGTTACAATTTTATGGAGACTAACAGATCATAAATGACCACAGAGTATTAATAAGTAGTAATAAGGTAAAACTCAGGACAATGGAAAAAGAAAACGGAAAAAGACTGATTGGTGTCGTTACAGAGAACAAGGTACGTGGACGAGAAGAAGGGGAAAAAAAACGTACTGGGCACATGATATACCTTGATCAATATTTTAGAGAGATTAATGTGCACATATAAATTCCCTATCTAAATAACTTCAACAAATGTTAGGTGTCACCAATGAAGGTAAAGGAAGTTTTCCCACTCAGCTTGGAATATACCTGATAAGTCTGAAATGAAGGGCTTCATGGGCTGCTAGCTCAGGTCAGAGAACCACATTCTAATGGGGCAGAGTGGCTGACTTCCATTCTGTTGCAATGACCTTTCTTCCCAGCATAAGAACTGTCTGAAGACAGTCCGCCCGTGCAACGGGAAAAGCTTTTAAGGGAAGAGGGTCACCCAAAACAAAGAGGCTTGGGCAGAATGGAATGTCTGCTTTGAGGATTAAATTAATATTTTTATACACCTCTGACCAAAATGCTTGCACAATAGTGCAAGTTCATATCATGTGTAGAAGAGAACCTATCCCTTCCACACCTCCAACAGTCAGAGTTGCCCCTCAGCCTCACCCTGTACAACCTGGCAGGTGACCAGAATACCCTGTTAATAGTTTTAACTTTAGGACATTTCCTGGTTGTCTTGGAAAACACGAAATTACAAAAATAAATTAAAACAGTTTATTTCTCTGTGTACTCTATAATAGATAAACTGCAATTCATTACAATAATATTCATCAATGAATATATTACTGTAGTTCATAAAGATTTTATGAGCTCACTTAGAGTGAAATATAGTAAAATAAGTCTTGACATATTAACCTGAAACTAGAAGTAGCTTTATAATAACATATCATCAAAATCAGATATATGTAAGTTGTCAGATAATTGTAATAATCTGATCTGATGCCTTTACATGCACTTGTCAAAAATGATATTCTAAAATCTGTGTTTACATTACCAGTCCATTACTGGATTTATTTTAGAGGATGCACGTGTGGTGACGTTGCTTCTTATTTTCAAAACATCCGTTTTTTTTGGTGAACATGGCAGTGCCAACCGTTTTGCCGTTAGTTTTCCAGATATGGGCACTAATAGACTACGTGTGAATACTTTACACCAGGGCTACTCAATTCGGTCCTACGAGGGCCGCAATCCAGCAGGTTTTCCATGTATCCCTGCACCAACACACCTGAGTCAAATTAGGAGGCTCTAACAGCCAATCAGGTTCTACACAATGACTCATTAATTTGACTCAGGTGTGTTGGTGCAGGGATACATGGAAAACCTACTGGATTGCGGCCCTCGTAGGACCAAATTGAGTAGCCCTGCTTTACACTGTTTACACTTGGAGGAAACAACATTTGCTTCACCTGCAACAAGCATCCGCCTCTGGTCTTGGAGTTAGACTTTTTATCCACAGTCTTAGTAAAACTTGTGCTTCCTGGATGTGTGTTCGGAGTAAGGACTGGTGGGAGAAAGTGGTGCTCGAAGCTTTCACAGACACACAACAGAGAGAGAACTTTAGAAAATCTCGAAGAGCATTCATGAAAATGGTGTGTTCTGATTAAAGAAGTCATGAGCCCTGAGGAGACTACAAGGTTTTCATTTCAAATCATCTCCTGCTCATTTCAAGAAATGACTCTTTGTTTGCCTCCCACTGTTGCACACCATCATTTCTTTTGTTTTTGTTTTCATTTTTTATTCTTTGTTGCGCTTGGGTTGTGCCTGCGTAGCTTCCATCTTTTTTTTGTTTGTTTGACTTCCTCCCTTAAAGGATTCTTTTGCACATGTAAGGTGTAAAAACACAAAATGAATTTGAAATATGGATTTACATGCACAGAGACATCAGAATATTGGGGATAAATCTAGGTGTATAAATCTGATTTCTCATAATCTGATATTTGCAGTTTTCTGATTTATAGATATTGGATTTTACTGTTTACATGATCACTGGAATCATCTGATAACTTCAGAAATCAGGCAACGGTCAGATTTTTGGCACGCATGTTAACACCCTTAGTGTTATGTAGTAAAAAAAAAAACTAAACTAATAATATAGTGGCGAAAAATTTGTAGAATTGATGCATTATAGTCAATATAACAGTTTTGCGCTCATGTAAGCAGGTGTAGCAATTTCATGTCTCTATGACATGGATAATTAATAAATGCTGAACGACTGCCAAACATTGAAATGCCAATGACTAACAAACATGTACACAAACATACACCAAGTACACAATTAGGATCTTAAAAACTAACTAAATACTCCAGTGAATAAGTGAATTAAATGTCCCCTGAATTTACAAAGACCATAAACTTTTCTTTGTAACCATGCACACCACCAAGATCAAAACTTTTGTTTGCACTGTCTGCAAGACACTTTGCAACAGCAGTCACGTATATATGTGAAACAGACCTCGACTGAAAAGCAGATTCATAAACACACAAATGATTAAACAGTTAACTCACTTGGAGTTTTTAAGACTCTGCAGTCTGTTGCCTTTTAACTTCCACACCGGCCTTTCTGAAGCCATGATAAGGCCTGCACCAATTTAAAATTAGTTAGAAATGTTCTTTAAATTCGAGGCAACAGTAAGTTAGACCCTGATCAGCTTTCCTAAAGCTCAAAATAAGAGAACTTCAAGTGTCCACTGTCTGCCGATGAGTTTGTTTCCAGTCTTGCATTTTTAAATACTGTGTTTCACCATACTACGCTACTGAAATAACATTTTTTTTTATTTTTTTTTTTTTATTGTGAAGCAAGAAATTTAAGTTGTGTAATAGAGTGTTACAGTGAATTGTAGAAATGGGGCTGTATAAGTTTATACTTCTGCCTACTCCTTTTCAGACTTAAATAAAGACGAAAATATTGTAAATGAAAGAACATGTTTGAAATAAACTTTGAAAACGAAATGAAAAATGAAATGACATATCATGTGTTCATTTCCCAGCCAAAGGAGGCTGGTGTCTTTGTCAAGCCATGATTTTTGTGGAATGTAAGTCAGAGCCAAACTCTGTTGTTTAAAGGTCCCATATTATATAGCTTTTCAACAATTTCATTGTTGTTGGGTGTCAGAGGTTGAACAACATTGTTTTCAAAGTGTATTACCCCAAATTCAGCCTTGGTCCTTAAGTTCAGCCATTCCAAAAGTAGCTCTAGTGAGCTCTACTGAGAACGGGCTGTTTCTGTGTCTGAAACTTTAAATGTTCATGAGTCATGCCTGTCCACGCCACTCCACACCCTTCTCTGGGAGAGGATCTGGCTTTCGCTGGCACCCGCTCAGTGATTTTAGAGGGCAGGCACAGCTGGGGGTCAATAACTACTGGGGGCAGTAGTTATTTCCCTTCATGAAGTCACAAAGGGAAAGTTGTCAGACTCACCCATTTGAGCCCACATTTGCTAAAAAGTGAAGCAAGTGAGAGAGGTGACAAAATTTTCTCATTTTTGAACCTCATACACAGGCTATGCGGATACATAAGACTGTTACAAAACCTTTAGAAAGTGACAGTTGCATAAAATGGGTCCTTTAACTTAAATGTAATCTGATATTTAATGCTCTAAACCAGGGATCCTCAATCCTGGTCTTGAACATTGGTGTCATGCAGGTTTTAGGAGTTTCCCTGCTGCCACACACCTGAGACTCAGACTTGTGTAGACTGTGGTGTCAAGCTCTGCACAAATGTGCCCCGGTTTTGTTCCGACCTCTGTGGAGGGTCAGTTCACACTGTTAGCACTATTATTACCATAACCATTACCTTCTTTCAGTGAACAGTTGAAATTCAGTAACTGTGCAAATCTTATATATAGTAAGTAAGTAAGTATAGTAAAGTGACTACTTCGCTTCTTGTAGATCAGTATAAAAACTGTCCTGGACTAAAACACTGTTTAATAAATGAACAGATATGCAGTAATAAACCATTATGTTTGAGTTCTATAAAGGAAACTCTGAGCAGAATTAACAGATGAGAATCCTCTTCTTGAAAGAACTTCTGTGTTTGACTGTGATCAGAAAGTGGAAATAGATGAATCCTACAGAAAGGAGATAAGAAAACATCACACGCTTGCTTATGGAGATGATTTCTTACCATGATTTATCTATTCATGATTTAATGCACTTGAGCTTGATAAAATGCACTGTCTCTTTAGATATGCATACTGCAAATATGCCACTAATGCAACTTGAGAAGAATATATGTGAGAAAATTTGATCACAGAATTATTCTGTTAACATGCTTTTACATTCACTTCGTTGTGTAGCAGTGCACACTTAGATATGTAATTGATTACACATTAATTCTGTGCTCTGTGGAGGAGTCTGCGATCATCAAATGATCTTTGTGTTCAAATGCAATCATGTTACTAAACTACTTTTATTGAATATTCTATTAAAATTGTTAGCTGGGGAAAAAACTCTAGGGAAGCAATATATGTCAAACATATTTTACTGATTATCATAATTCCACACATTACCTGACATGACACCAATGTGGATATGAACATATTAAATGATTCTGCATGTTGCAGCTACAGTTGTTATATACTAGTACATGCTATTTCATGAGAAGTTTCCAATGAAGATACTTATGTATCTGTTATACTTGTCAAGTATTGTCAGTTTATACTGTACACAAGACTGTACCACATCTCTGTAGGTGCATTGAGTTGCAAAGGGGTGCAGTCACTTATGTTACTGCATATTGTATAGTATAGTAAATACAGCTTACAAAGAAGTACACTTTGCCAAAAAGAAATTATGCCAACAAATGTCCACTATTAATATATTAAGATTTATTCCACTCTGGAATAAATATTAATACAGTATGCTACCACTTCATGGTAGTAGCAAAATCTAACTGTACTGTTTTCATTTTTAGATAGTCAAGTCTTTTGTCACATGGGCAAGATTTTGGACCCAAAGAGCAGACAGGAATCTAGAGCTGTGAGACAAAAAGTTTTATTTGCGGGAAGGAACAGTCCGATGAAACTGGTTGGCTGGTAGAAATGGTGAGCGGGCAGACAAAAGATCTTTAGGCTTCTCAGGCTGATCTAGAGAGTGCTGTGGATGCAAACGTGGCTCAGGACAGGAAGGTGAGGTAAATCCAGCAGTGTTTGGGATCCAGAATATATTGCTAGGCTTCAGCAGGGACAACACACATTTTAGGTATGGTAAAACGAATAAGACAAAATTCCCAAAATACTGTTGACCAGATATACCACATGTTGTAAGTTCAACAATCTGGCGTCGAATGAAAGAAGGACTGTGGTAGATAAACTGCTTGTGTGATGAGTTGATGAATAGCAGCTGTGCCTTAGGAACCTGTCAGAGCAGGGGAGCAGCCATGCCCATACACATACACACACACACAAAATGCAACACATGGAGGAAAAAAGGGAAGAAACAGAAGGGCTGACAATGGAGTCCAGAGTCCCCCCAATCCCCTCAAGGAGAGCCACCGGGCGGCCAGGATGGGCCCAGTAAAAACCATGAACAAAGCCAGGATCCAAAATGAAGGAGTGAGGCATCCACGACAACACCTCAGGCCCATAACCCTCCCAGTCTACCAGGTACTGAAGTCCCCACCCCCTGTGGTGGACATCCAGCAGACAGCAAACAGTGAACGCCGTGGGGTCATCAATAATGTTGGGGATGGAGGGGCCGGGTCACTGTCCAGAATATATCGACCTTCATCAAAGATGAAGTTTCATGATGGATAAGTTGAAAAACTGGGCAACCTCAAATGGTCCGGAATACCTGGTTGACAATTTCCTGGAGTCAACAGAATGTGTTTAGCAGACAAACAAACCCTCTGACCTGTACTGTTAATTAGGGACCGGAACACGCTTGCATTCAGCCAGGCAACAATTCCATTCAGCTGTTCTGATTAGGGCAGCCTTACCCCCTAATTTTCCCCCCAATGCCACGGTTTTGTTCCGACCTCCGTGGCGGGTCAGTCGACACCGGGAGCCTGTCAGGTGCGAAGCGCCCAGAAGGCCAGTCCACCTAGCCCAATCCGTGAGATCACAAAATCATAGGAGAACTGGATAGTCTTATGATTCTCCTCTTCCAGGATAAACGTCTCATCGTCCACGATAAAAAAAAAAAAAAAAAAAAAACACAGAGATACTTTGACTGATATACTGTCTGTCCCTATCTGAACTGTTGAGTTTGACTCGTTCTGGATGGGTCCTCCATCAAAGATAGGCTCAGCGCGTAGCCGTGACAAAGTGCTTCGGGGATGCTTCTGACATGGACTGCGGCACGCCCAGTGTGAACCAAACCACTGACTAAAATGGCCGCGAATAGCTTTGGAGGCTGCGGCACAGCCGTAACGTGACACACGCACACACCTGGTAGAAAGTGGGAGTTAGTTCCACGCCTAACCTCCGGCAGCGACAAAGGTGGTGTTGATCAGAGGGCACAGCAATCTCTCCCTCCTGTATGGTAAACAGAGATGGCTGGTACACCAGAAATGCTTGAAATGGAGAAGGAAGAAGGGTTAGCTCCAGCAACACCGCAGAATCGACTCCAAATCTTGATTACCTCGTTCTGCCTATCCATTAGTGTCAGGATGAAAACAAGAACTTAAACTGACGGTAGCACCAAAGGCTTGACAAAAAGCTCTCTACACCTGAGGGATGAATTGTGGACGAGAATCAGAAACAATATCTACAGGGATCCCATCAAGCCTGAAGAAGTGCTGAGTTATGAGTTCTGCAGTTCATTTTTCAAGATGATTTTTTCACACTTGTTTATAGGCTGTGCTTCTTAGGTGATTTCTCTGTGTACTTTGGACTCTTTCAACACTTGTCATGAGTCTCTATGACAACGGAAGAGTTGTTTACCAACAGGATCAACTAACTAAGTTAATCAGTGAAGTAACACATCAAAGCCCAAAAAAGGTGGACATGAAATGAAGATGATGCAGGGCAGGAGCAAGGCAGAGAGAAAAACTTTGGAAATTCAAACTATTTTTTCCAACTGCTCTAATAGGTAACATGAGGTCATCGGCAGACAAAATGGGCGAGCTTGAAGTGCTAACAAGGTCTCAAAAAGAATACAGGGAATGTAGTATTATGTGCTTCACCGAGACCTGGCTGTATGAACACATCCCAGAGTCCAGTTTGTCTGTACACCGCTTTAAGATTGTACAAGCTGATCACAATAAGAAAATCAGCAGAAAGCTAAAGAGAAGTGGAATTGCAGAGCTTTTTAACCACCGTTGGTGCCATCCTGGACATGTCACTGTAAAAGAGAAGATCTGTACAAGGTGGTTTTGGTGGTGGCTTACATCATATTTGGTACCGCTGCAGACACAGCCTGGGCTGTCATCAGCTCCATTGTTACTAGGCTACAAACATAGCACCCTAATGCATTCATTGCACTCTCTGGAAATTTCAACAACATCTCCCTCTCTGCAACATTACCACCATTCCAACAATTTGTCAGCTGCTCTACCACAGGAAATAAGATGTTGGACTTGTTTTGTGCAAATATTAA
This sequence comes from Melanotaenia boesemani, assembly GCF_017639745.1. Taxonomy (NCBI): domain Eukaryota; kingdom Metazoa; phylum Chordata; class Actinopteri; order Atheriniformes; family Melanotaeniidae; genus Melanotaenia; species Melanotaenia boesemani. Next base: position 37,756,609 of record NC_055682.1, read on the forward strand.
AAATGCATCCAGCTCATCTGCCCTGTATCCTTGAGGAAGGCCAGACCATAATCTGGTTCTTCTCACCTCCACCTACAAGCTCATCATTCAGCAGCAACCATTAAAACAAGGTCTAATGAAGCTGAAGATGCTCAGAGAGGGTGCTTTGTGGCCACAGACTGGAATGTCCTCTATGAACCACAATGATGACAATGCCATGACTGTGTAACAAGTAACACTGAGGACCTGGAAATTCAGCCACAACACAGGGGTAGCATTTAAAAGGAATATATTTATTAAACAGAAGTCAGAGTGAGAATGGTGATTGGCAGGGGACCTTGGAGTTAACAGCCTGATTAAATCGGAAGGAGGTCTAATGCAGAATAGCTTGAATCTGGGATACTGAAAAACTCCAGAGTAAAAGCATCAATCCAAAGTCCAAAAAAAAAGAAGCATCATCTACCTGCTTCAGAGAGACCACTCTCATCTGGGCCAGTCAACACTTGTTGACTGTTCTTTGATTTTTAAAGTGTGTTTAATACAATCCCGCTGCTCCGTTATGACTTGTTAATGACTTAACAAACAGACTACAGTTTGTGAGACAGAAAGGTTATGTGTCTTGGGTGGTGGTTAGGAGCACTGGAGGACCACAAGGGACTGTACTCTAACTATTTGTCTTCACTCTGTACACCTTAAGACTTCATACAACTCTGTCTATTGTCATCTACAGAAATACTGTGATGGGCGAAGAGGTAGAGCTAGAGGAGTAATACAAGTGCCTTGGAGTTCAGTTGGACAACAGAAGAGACTAGAAATGCAACACAGAGTGATCTACGAGGGCCAGAGTAGACTCTACTTAAGTAAGCTGAGATCAATCAACACCTGCACCAAAATGTTGCATATCTTCTATAACTCCCAGTTTCCACTGAGCGCATGTGCGCCACAATATGTCTGACTAAAATGGCCATGAATAGCTGTGGAGGCCATGGCGCAATCATTTGTTTCCCACCAGGTGTGCTGCAGTGCGTGCCAGAAGCGTCCCCGAAACACCTTGTTGCGGCCCTACATTAAACATATCAGCCCATACCATTTTTGACGGAGCTTGCATTCACAACACGTCAAATTAAGCAATTCAGATAGGGGCAGACAGGAAATCGGAAATGGGAGCAGTGTAAAAGCTTCTGGTAATTTTCAAAATAAAAGCCTCCATGCAGATTTGTGCTCGCTCAACCATGTAAACATTATGCCATTAATTGGTCAGGGTGTCTCAGTGTTTTTTTTTTTTTTTTTTTTTTTTCATCATGGAAGACATTTATCAAGACATATATCCTGGAACTGGAGAATCACAAGATTATCCAATTCTCCTGTGATTTCGTGATCTTGCGGATCCAGCTAGGCGAACTGCACTTGTGGGCAGTCTGCACCTGACATGCTCCCAGTGTGGATTTACCTGCCACTGTGGTTGGAATGAAACCACAGCGCAGCTAGAACACAGCGCACATGCACCCAGTTTATATTGGGGGACAGTCAATTGTAGAAATTGTAATCAGCTTTGCAGTATCTGTTGTGGCAGCAGCATCACAAACACGTACTTAAAGAGATTGAACAAACTGAAAGCTTGTTCTGAACTGGGGATGAAGCTGAAACCGCTGAAGCTGATTGTCCAGAAAAGCATGTAAAAAAACACTAGTACAACACTGCAGTTTCCCTCTGGAATAAATAAAGTTTTTTTTATTCTTCTTTTTTTTTCATTTCTTCATATGAGATAAAAGATTTGCAAAGTACATAATATAATAGGAGCCATGTGGGTTATTGCTGAAGAAACTTAGATTTTCCTAGATAGTAATTAATGACAATTAACCACGAAGAGTGCATGATAATTCACTACAAATAATTGGTTGAAATCATGTGTTGGCTAAATCAATTTGTAGTGTTGTTATAGTAACAAAGACTCAGTTTTAGATGTTATCTGGATGAAGTCCTTTTTATGCAATCCTTTCACACAGCACTGGAGCAGTGGACACCCTGTCATCCAGGAGATTAGAAAAGAAGCTTTTAGCTTTCTGCAGTGCTGACATGTCATTTGAACACATTACATGCTTTCCACCGTGTAATGCCACGTAATGTCATGTTGAGAGGCCGTGATCGTGTCACACGGCAGCCAAGCCAGAAATGGCGAGATTAAGATCTAACAAGGAGTTTGTAAAAAAGAACAAATTCTGACTGTGTGAATTTTCTTTTCCCCAGTCCTTCATACTTTTGTCAACTTGTGCTTTATTTGAATATATTTGAGGAAAAAGGAAGAACTTAACAAACTGAATGTTACCGGAATTTATTCTAGGATTATTTGGCCTCTGATTATTTTTCCAGTTAGCCACATTTCAATTATTTCACAGTTTTTTCCCATATCTTTTCAAAATGGGGAGATAATCTGATGTTAACTTATATTAAAATAGGGTACACCCTAGGCAGGTTTCCAGTCTAATGCAGAACCAGCACAGAGAAAAACAACCGCTCACACTCAATCCTTGGGAGAATTTAGAGTGACCAATTGGCCTTTAACCTAACATGCATGTCTTTGTTTTGTTTTTTTTTTTGTTGGTTTGTTTTGTTTTTGTATGTTTGTTTGTTTTTTTTTGTTAGTTTGTTTTTGTTGTTTTTGTTGTTTTGTTTTTTCTTTGTTCTGACTTTTTTTTACATATTTATTTGGTTATCATATAAAAAGCGTAATGATGGCAAAGTTGGTAAGGACAGCTTCTAATAGTATAAAGAGTAATGCAATCATAGAAAAAACTACACTGCACACGCTTTAATGAAAAAAAGTAATCAAAATGGTGGGAAAAATGTCATCAAAACATAAAAACTGCATATATTGCAATGATCTTGGAGGCATGTTGTGGAGAACTGAAGAAAAAATACTAATAAATTAAATTGAAATAACTACAGATTCATTAGTGGACCAGTAAATACAAATATCAAGATTGAAGTAGCAATTGTACAAACTAATGTTCTCTATTCTATTCTACTCTGTACTATTCTATTCTTTTCTATTGTATTCTATTCTATAGTCATTCATACAAAGTGACTTACATCTGAAAGTAAGAACACCACAAGCAAGCAATCCAAGAGGGGACGTCATAATTAAGTGTAATTTAGTGTAATGTTTAACTAAGGTCTGCGTAAGCAAGACAAGCATAAAATATACCAAATGCAAGATTTTTCTCTGCATTTTCAAAAAGAAGAAGAAGGAAAAAAAAACTCCCAAGTTTATCAGTGAAAGCAAAATACACAAATGAATTAAAAAAACAATGAAAAATGTTTCTGGCTTGCCAAGTAACCGTGTGGCAGTAAAGACTTTTTCTGCTTCAGTTCTACAGCCTAGTACATAAAAAATGGAAAATAGAAAAACTGAGAGAACTCAAAGAGAAAAGCTGCTCAGTTTTGTAATCTTCTAAGTTTGGTTGACTCTCATAATAACAGAGTCCTGAAACAGGGACAAGTTTGAAAGTCAGTTTATTAACAGAAGACTCCCCGAAACCTTTTCAGACCAGTAATCAGAATTTCTCTTGGAGCTGATGGGGACCGGAGCTGGAGACAGAAGCAAATATGTTGAGGTTTCCAGGCGGAGAAAGGATGGATCTGATTGTAGATCAAGTAAGAGGCAAGTTGAAAACCAAGTTGATTGTATGTGTTAATTGCAACGATAAGGCAGGATTCCTGAATTGAGAGTACATTCAACCTACTACTGAGCATGGGATAGCCTATGTTTATCATGTTTTTCAGTACAATGATTATGGGTGGAGCGGTGGTCTGAGTCACAAATATTTACATCCAGCCTGACCAGACCATGAAGAAAAAGTGCATCAGGAACTCTGCCAGAGAGAGATAGAGCTATGCCCAATTCTGCACACATAATGAAATACCTACACACACACACACACACACACACACACACACACACACACACACACACACACACACACACACACACACACACACAAACATGCAGGAGTAGTATTACAAAAAGAACCAGGTTTAATGGAAAAGAGGATTATGGTGAGTAGAGAGCTTTGGAGTAGTGGTCAGATCCTGGGGAGGACAAGAGAGCTGAAAGAGAGTCCAGAATCCAGTGACGAAGTCAAAAAGCAGGCAAATGGTCAGAACACTGGTAGGCAGGTGAGAGGTACTTATTACAATCAATAGGCAAAGCTGGGGGCTCCAAAAACAAAGCGTGGGTCTGTATCCAGATATCTGAAAAAGCAAGAGAAATAAAATGGTAGGCAACTGAAACAACTACGAACACTATACTGGACTTCTTTGGCAAGGAGCTGCTGATAATCTGGCAGACAGGGAGAGACTGGTGAGTGTTTAAGTAGTGCTGTGAACAGGAGAAATAGTGTAGCAATCAGGAAAACCAAGGTGGGCTAAATCCCACTGATGAGCAAAGACATGGCAGAGCAGGAACCATGACATAAAATAATAAAATTCTAATTATAAAACCTCACAAGAGTGACTGTTTTTGATTTTAAAGGTCCCATATTATGCAAAATTCACTTTTTAATGGTTTTGGAACAGTCATACTGGTCCCCCCGCATGTGTAGGAGACCCGTAAGTGTGAAACTCTTTCAGGCGCTCTCTCTCCCCCCTGCTCCACCTCTAGGGAAGTAAACGCTGAAGTGAGCGAGTTTGAAAGTGTGTACGTTAAGACGTCATAAGGGACAATAACCACTCCCCACAGAGCGATGGACCCGCCTACCGGCTCTCAAAGCACGCCCTCTAAAAATCACCTAGCGCCCAGTGTTTATCCTTTTCAGCAACCATCGTTAGCGGACATGGCTAAGCGACAGAAGCACTGTTCTGTTTGTGGCTGCATAAATGAACACGAAAACGTTTTTTTTACTTCCATCCACTGAACCCACGAGGACTGAGTGGATTAATTTTATTTTTGGAGGAAATGTACCCGGAAAACTTCCAAAGGTTTTGCATGTCTGTGGCCAGCATTTCAAAGAGGACTGTTTCCACAACATGGGGGCATGGAAAGCAGGCTTCGCCAACCGTTTGAAGCTGAAGCCAGGTTCAATACCAACTGTCCGTGACACAGCTGGAGAGGTAAGAGCTGGCAGTTATTTTATCGTTTCGGCCTTATTAGTCTGATAGCTTGAAAATATATTAGCACTGTTGTAAATGTAGCCAAGTCACTGTTTCTACTGTTTGTATCCGGTGCCATTGTGCATCAAATTGGTGAGCGTAGCTAGCTGTGTTCTCCGTGCGTTTCGGTTTGGGTCGGGAATGGGGGCTTCAGGAATGGGTTCCGGTGTTCCGGCGTTTGTTTATCCTTCACTACGCTGTAATCAGCGTCTAGTAACCGCTAAGGCCTAACCTGTCAATCACCTCATGACGGGCGATGCGATGGGCGGAGCCAACAGCTGAGCTGCTCCACCAGGGTTCCGCCCACCATAAACGGCACATTTCTGAAGCTGCTAAAAAGAGGGAGGTGAAGAGAAGCCGCTGCACTCAAACTGAGGGTCGATTTGTCCATACCATGGCGGAAATATTTAATTTAGATATTAGACGATATCAGACGTAGGAACAGGCCCACCACAAAAACTGTAACAACCTGGCCTGAAGATGCCCTCGCCGAACTCCAAGACTGTTTCCAACAGACAGACTGGGACATCTTTGAACAACAGGAGCTGGAGACACTCACAGGAACGGTACTGGACTATTTTCAGTTCTGTATCGGGAATGTGACTGTGGACAAAACCATCAGGGCTTTCCCTAACCAGAAACCCTGGATGACCAGCCAGGTCCGCGCACTCCTCAGAGCCCGGGACGCTGCCTTCAGGTCAGGGGACAGAGCACTGTATAGTGCTGCTCGTGCTGACCTGAAAAGAGGCATAAAAAGAGCCAAGGCGGACCACAGGATGCGCATAGAGTCCCACCTGTCCAGCAACAACACTCGGGAGGTGTGGCGGGGCATACAGGACATCACTAACTTCAGAGGTTGTGATGTGTCGACAGCAGATCAGAGCGCAACACTGGCAGAGGAGCTAAACTGCTTCTTTGCCCGGTTCGACTCTCAGCAGCATGCATCTGCTCCAACCATGCCCCCACCCCCACCCACACCGACACCCCCATCTGGCTCCCGCACCACCCCACTCACCATCCAGGAGCACGATGTCAGACGGGTGCTCCTAGCGGTGAACACCAAGAAGGCTACTGGCCCAGACGGAGTACCTGGCAAGGTGCTCAGAGCGTGCGCCCACCAGCTCGCCCCCACCTTTACCAGGATCTTCAACCTCTCCCTGGCTCAGGCAGTCATCCCACACTGCCTCAAATCCTCCACAATTGTCCCGGTGCCGAAGAAATCTCCCATCACCAGCCTGAACGATTACCGACCGGTGGCCCTCACTCCGGTAATCATGAAGTGCTTTGAGAGACTTGTTCTTCAGCACATCAAGGACCATCTCCCCCCAGACTTCGACTCCCACCAGTTCGCATACCGCGCGAACAGATCCACTGAGGACGCCATAGCTGTAGCTCTTCACTCTGCGCTGAACCACCTGGAGCAGCAGCAGAGCTACGTCCGGATGCTCTTTGTGGATTACAGTTCTGCGTTCAACACAATAATCCCGGACAGATTATGCACAAAACTGGACACTGTTGGCCTCCCCCTTCTCACATGTGCCTGGATAAAGGACTTCCTAACAGACCGACCCCAGACTGTGAGACTAGGTCCCCACGTCTCCTCCACCCGCATGCTGAGCATCGGCTCCCCACAGGGCTGTGTGCTGAGCCCCCTCCTGTACTGCCTCTACACCCATGACTGCAGGCCGGCCCACAATGACAACCTCATCGTCAAGTTCGCTGACGACACTACAGTGGTCGGACTCATCTCCGGGGGTGATGAGGCTGCCTACAGGGAGGAGATCCTGAAGCTGGCTGCTTGGTGTTCTGAGAACAACCTCGCTCTCAATACCAAGAAAACCAGGGAGATCATCATCGACTTCAGGAGGTTCAGCACAGACCCAGCCCCCCTCTACATAAATGGCTAGTGTGTGGAGAGGGTCCACACCATCAGGTTTCTTGGCGTCATCATCTCGGCCGACATCTCCTGGTCAGAGAACATCACGTCAATCACCAAGAAGGCTCAGCAGCGGCTACACTTCCTGAGAGTCCTCAGGAGGCACCAACTGAACTCCAACCTGCTGCTGACCTTCTACCGCTCATCCATTGAGAGCCTGCTGACATACTGCATCACAGTATGGTACGGCAGCTGCACTGTAGCAGACAAGGAGAGGCTACAGAGAGTGGTAAAGACAGCACAGAAGATCATTGGCTGCCCTCTCCCCTCCCTGACGGACATTTACACCTCCCGCTGCCTCAGCAGAGCTAGAAACATCATAAATGACAGCTCCCACCCTGGCTCTGATCTGTTTGCCCTGCTGCCCTCTGGGAGGCGCTACAGGTGCATCAGGACTAAAACAAACAGACTCAAAAACAGTTTCTTTCCAAAAGCAATAACTGCCCTGAACTCCTGTAGGACTTCAAATCTGAAATACGCTGGACACTAACAACATATGTGCAATACATTCTGTCACATGACATGTACAACATATCATGATCCGTGCAATAATACTTTGAACGTGCAATATATTTTTTTTTTTTTTTTTTCAGACATAGACATCATACTTATATCTGCAAATAACTAGAGTGTGCACATCTGTTTTATTTCTGTAAATATTTTATACCTTAGATCTTTCATTTATTATTTATTTCTATACTGCTCTCTTTGCACTGACACTGGGGATGGCTTAATCTCGTTGTACATGTGTATAATGACAATAAAAGGCATTCTATTCTATTCTATTCTAATGAATGGTCTCAGATTGGGAATAAAGTGTATAATATGGGACCTTTAAGGCTTGGCAAATTTTAGCATTGATCCGATACCAAGTAAATCTAGGCCAAGTATCGTCAGCACTGATACTGATACTTTTTTGTTTAAAAATTCACAATAATTTAATGAGTTTGCCTTTAATTATCTATCATCATTATTATCATAATCAAACATAGTATAAAGAATATTGCCAAAAAAAAAAGATGTGTTGTATGAATGGCAGAGCCAAAGAAATTAGATTTAAGCTTTTTTGTATTTGTATACAATATACAATAACAACTGCAGCAATATAACACAATAATTAAATTATTTTTTAATCAAACAATTGTCTGGTGTAACACTTTAGCTGAGGATCTGACTACTGCCAATGTCAAAGATAGGGCAACCAGAAGTAAGTCCAACCACGGAGCCAAGGTGTGTGAATGAAGAAAGAACAGAAAGTAGATCCAAGCAATGCATATATTTATAGATATATAGAATAATTCAGAACAAAAAATACACACAACCCATGTTATATATTTATATTATATATATATTCATTATGTTAATATTTGCTATAAATAATCAGGTATAGTTGGTAACAACAACCACAAGAACCAAACAAACAAACAAAAAAAGTCCAGAGAATCCTGTTTCCTCAAGATGTCTTGAGGTTGAGAGTTCTTTTTTCCACAGTCTATGTGAGGGAAACAGATAAACCAGGAATCCAAACTCAATCCACAAACCAAAATGGGTTCTATGAGTCCTACCACATTGATGTGTGGGCTGTTGGGTAGCTCGCCATCCAATCCAATGTCATGGAGTATTTCCAGTCCACAAAAAAATTGGCTTCTATACAAAAAGGAAATAAATAAAGAAATGTTACAATGACAATGGTGGTCACCTTCAAGAAACTAAAAGAAAAAACGTATTGAACATGAATGTCAATACAAGCAACAATGCCTTGTCAATATATGAAACATTCAACTAATTAGAATGTCATTCAATGTAACCAAGAAGAAACCAGAATGATTATCAATCAAGCATAATTAAGTGAATCAATATGAAGCTTCATAGACTTATTCAAAACAAATTAAAGTGCACTTAAATCATTTTCAAAAAAGAAATGTTGCGCAACATGGGTCTAACTCAACGGGTATGACATCAATTCAAAATTACATAGCCGACATGGCGTGTCAATTTAAGAAGTTATAGAATCATAAATTCAGAGGGAAAACTGTGAAAAACAAATTATGCTTTTAACAGAATATTCTTTAGCAAAAGTTCAGCGTTGTTCTAACGTAACTAGAGTGGATATTAAATAAACAAAACTTTCTGTGATGTTTGCATGTTATGGTTAGCGTCAAAGGGGCAACCGCTTCCAATGAGGCTCTACGTCGCCACAACTCACGAGGTGCACTGGCTCTAATGTCTAATATGACTCACCGGGGAGTTACAAGTTACAGCAGGACACAGTACGAATCACCACTGCCTGTCGTCAATGGGGTTCCGAGTCCAAACCAAGACGCCGAGCCACAGCAGGAGCAGCAACCAGGAAGCCGCCAGCTGAAGAGCAAAAGGAAGTGATGCAAAGCGCCCGCTCCTAAAAAGAATTCAGCCCCCGAAAGTAAAAGCCGAGAACTACAGTCCATGGGTTACACTGGGAAAATTAAGTCAACCATGCAAATTGTTTAAACAAATGTAAAACCTACTATTGGCTGGCTCTCATTCATATTCTTTGGCTTTGTGCCCTCAAAGCACTTTGCAAGAAAAAATATCGAACTCATCACGCTGGTATCGATCGATACCGATGCTAGCCATTGTCTCAATAATATCGATATTTGGATTGATCTGCCCAGCCCTACTTGATTTGGGAAGCGGTCTGTCTTGTCACTAATGACACTGACGTGACCATCTGTGATGAGAAATCAGACAACTGCTCAACCCATGCAGGTTCCTGTGTAATCAAACACTGTTTGTGAATGTAAACTAAGAACCTAATTTTATGACTTCTTCTGCTCTTCTTTCCACAGTATGGCTCAATTTCAGTCTCTTAGAATGTAACTGTTATCAAGTATATTTACATTAGGAGGTGTCCAGATCTGTAAATTTACTGCTGCTTTATGTGAAGGAGTGTCTAGATCGAATCAGTCCAGGTTAGAAAATCACAAGCAGGCCAGCTTATTTTAAAATACTGAAGTAACCCTTTATCAATCTGGATATAATTAAATCTGATTGACAGCTCTTTTCTGTGATGCAGTGACTGCTGATTGTCTTGCAGTGTTTAATGTGAGTGAAGCTGAGCATAACTGGCTGTAATGGAGAACACCTGATCATTGTTCCACAAGGTAATTCTAATTTTGCCTGCTCACGGATCAGCTTATCTCAGTGCACCATGCGTGGTTCCACCAAGCCATCCAAAGTTGCTCAATTCTTAATCCGTGCAGGCTGTAACGCACAATAATGAGCACCCAGACTAGAAAACACACAAAGCAATGCTAAATATTGAAGTGAACCAATAGAGTGGCAATAAATCAATACTTTGAAGACAATATATAAAATAGTTCACACTGCACTATTTAAATATGGAGAGCTGTTTCATTCAAAAATAAATAAATAAATACTGAAAAAAATGCTGAAAACAAAGACTGGAAAACGTTGACTGGAAAACACCAAACTGACTTGGACACTGACATGGCAGAATCTAAAACACAGAGACTGGAACACGGAGGCAGATTGAACCTGTTCATGTCAGACTTGCACACTTCTTTAAGGTAAGCATTTTAGTGAACAATTTGCCTAATCTATAGAGTTAATCCAATTCAATCCTTTTTAATTTGTATGGTACTTTAAAAACAACACTGTCAACCAAAGTGCTGATCACAGCAAAGCTAAAACATATGATGCAAAATAATTCCATAATAAAACATTAGAACATTAACAGGTGATAATAAAAGCCACCAAACTTCTCATTGATTGATTATGTATTTATTTGAACGTGTTAAATAGTCCTACTATACAACTGTTGGATAACATGCTCAGAGGGAATGGGAAAAAGCTCAAGATTGTTTAGTCCCACCCCTTCTCCACAGGCAGTTAATCAGTCAACCAGCCCCTATTTACACCCAGTTACCCAAAGTCCACATTATATACACACATTCATATTTGCAAAACATATAGATTTATCCACATAGACAGTGAGGTATGTATTTATGTGCAAACTAGAAACAATAGGAAAAAAAAAACAACAATACAAAGCACAGTGGTACTTTATTAGGATCATCTCTTCAAGGTTTTACGCCCTGTCTAGGGGCTGCTAGTGCAACACAAAAGGATTTCCTCTGAAATCAGGATCAAACAATTTTCGTATAAACATAAATTTATTTGCAATAAATCAATCAATAAACAAGCCGTCAGGGTGAACCAAAGCCAAAAAACAAACAAAACCAGCTAGCCCAACCACGTAAATGTCAACTAAACCCTACGTGAAAGAAACCCAAACAAAACACGTTTACCAACCCTAGCTTCCTTCCACATAAACAGGAGAAAACACAGAAAGAAAAGTGGCATTTCACCCCTACAGCCTACATCTTATGAAAGTGGAAAATCTGGATATTTTTTCCATTCATTGGCCAATCCATTCCTCAGTTGCTCTTCACAGACAGAAATTCTAAATTTTCCTAATATTATTTTTGCATATGACTGTTTGAAGTTTAACCCTTGAAGCACAAGGCCAAAGAACCTAAACCTGTTACCACTTTCCACTGCTATATGGCTGATATGTAAATCAGCCATGAGCAATTGTCTGCCTCTGCTGCCGGCAGTCCTTACCACCCAGCTGTGCTGTAGATATATATATATATATATATATACATATATATATATATATATATATATGCACATGTAATTATATATTTACAATTAGGCTAAATATGGACCATCTACAATTTCATACAAACACAGAAATAAATCACTTTTAGGCATATTGGAGATTATAAGAATGAGCTACATCGATAAAAATACCCATCGCATAACTCATTGGAAACTGTCATGCCTGCTCCTCCTCCGCTGGTGTGCTCAGCGTAGCCTGCCAGCTGATCACCGGTTCTGATACTACATCTCCCAGGATTCCTCTGCTTATGCCATCATAGGCTACATCTGTGTTCATTACCCTCATATGTTACACCTGTTTATCCATCTATTTATACCCTTTATTAGTACAGCTTCCTTGTGTAGTCTTGATGTTGCTTTACTTTAGTTTTTTATTAAACCATTTTCACATTTGCCTACATTTGTGTTTGCCTTTTCACTGGTTCAGTACAGTGCAGTATACAAACACATCATAGTCCCTATCTTAACCTAAATCATCACAACTGAATGTCTAGCCCTGATCTTTACCTTAAACTTAACCATAACCTGATCCAAACCTTGACCCTAAAACCAAGTCTTAACCCTCAAAAATCTCCTTTGCATTAATGCTGTCCTCTCCTTAAAAATAAGTCCCCATAAGTCAGTTTGCAGTCAGATTTCTTATTTCTGTGCTCAACTTGTAGAATAAACAAGTTCACACAGACACACACACACAGTTTGACCCCTCATTTTAAGGTTTATTTTGGATGCATTTTGATTCATAAACACCATGAATAATTCATTTCTGAGTAAAAAAAAAAGTGCAATTTCTTTTTTCATTACATGATTTTGGCAGATGTAGCATGCAGTCTAACAAGGCTCCCGCTTATAAGGTGCCGATACAACATGTTGGTTGAAAAACACATCTTGCTATGTCTCACGGGGACAAATGAGGAGTATAGGAATCCAAAACTGATGTTTTTTTTTCTTTTGTCTGGCTGGTACACTTTCAGCTCCGGGCTAGCACTCCCAAATGTCCCTGTTCACCCTCTGACACTCAAAGGCTTACATAGAAAAACAAACACACACCAACATTTTACTTAGCCAATTTACAGCCCAATGGATCCCCTGATTGTGTTTGCAGCAAAGTCAAATTGGCGCCTTTCCAAAGTGCTATTGAGCATATTCCCTCTGTTTTCCTTATCACCCTATCAAGATATTTCCCCTGATAGCTAGCCTGTTGCACGAAAGAAAGAGAAATTGGATCTGGATAATGAAGTCACACCTTCCTTCTCTTTCTCTGCCAAGCATTCTGTAAACTCCAGCAATACTATATCTGTTCTCCTGTCTTCACATCATCAACACATTTTACAATTATGCTTAATCTGTGTAAAAGGACTGATTTGGAGAGGTAAGTATAGCTAATAAGACACTGATTGTGGCTGAGCAATGAAACAGACAGTAACAATGGGGAGCAAAGACATATAGACAGAGAATTAAAACAGTGCAGGGTTGGTGGAAGAATGATCAATAGAAATTAGAGCATGTGTGTTGTGTCGATCTAACAACTTGTTCTTGTTCAAAAGGGAGAAATTCCAGACTGCTAGATAGAGCCAGACTGACGTTCCACTTTATGGAGATTTAGTGGGTCTACGTGGATTTGACGGATCCTGAGTGCAGTGTGTCACATGTCATGATAATGAATGAAAGATGACAGGCTCCTAACCAACCGTTCTCACTTTGCTGCTCACATTGCTAAGGGGCAAAACTTTATGACAAAGGCAGTCAAGGAATCTAAATATGACAATATTGGTGGGGTACAATTATAATTAATATAGTATCATATGCCCATCAGAATGTGTTTAAACATAGCTTAATTTAAACACCCCACCCATCTGTCACAGTATAAAGCATTATAAAAGAAGTGACTAAGACTGATCATCCACTTGCAGCATAAACTGAAATCCTGGTTCCTGGCATTCCCCTGGATATAAATCATTTAAACATTGTCACATTGGGGCAGGTCCCTTCAACATTGCAAAAACTGCTCAGGAATTATAAAATGCTCATTGCCTTCAAATTTCCTGAATTGAGCATCAGTGGTGATCCCAATCGGCATCCTATGGGACCCAAACAACAGGGAGCTAATTCCCTGGAGGAAATATGATAGTTTCATAATCAAGAGTACAAAATTGAAACAAGCAGATTATATCTACACTGTTGAATGGGGAAGAGTCCACCTGACATGTTGGAAATAGTTAAATCTGCTAAAATATATCATATTTCTGAATGGGTCTTTTACTCGGTTCTACAACTGACAGACTGACTCCTCCCTTTGTTCACTTCTGCCTCATTTGCATAAGTGTAAGTATGAAAGTAAAAAGAAAAGTTTTCCTGATTCTTTTTTTTTTTTGCTGTGGAGCTATGTTCATTAAATAGTCTTATTTATTTTTATTCTATTCTATTCTATTCTACAGTCATTTAGCAGACGCTTTTATCCAAAGCGACTTACATTTGAGAGTAATAACAACACAAGCACAAATTCAAACAAGATGGGACGTCATAACTAAGTGGTAGTCAGACTGCTGTGAGTCCAGTTGGACCCAGGTGCTGTCATGTAGTGCTAGAGGCAGAGCATATATATTTTTTAAATAGTATTTTGTAAGTCATTTTGTTTAAATACAAGATCACAAATTCATCAAACAATATCAACTTGGGCATAAGTGCAACCAGCTTATTCAGTACTTGGTTGAGCCAAAGAGCTGGACAAATGTTTCTAACTCATTCTGTTTAGTAGAAGAGTTAAGCTAAGTTCAGAAATGCTAATTATTTAATGTAATTTTGATTACTTTTTACAAGTTAAATTAAATTAAATTAATACATTTTTTCTAAAGCTATATACTGAAGTTGTTAGATTTACATATTTAGTTTAGAACTTCTGAACTTTGAGATGAGTGCCACAGAAACATTAGGCCAGCTCCATCTTTTAAAAGAGGATTTTCAATAAGTTTCTATTTTTATTGTAAATAAACATGAAACTGTGGCTGTTCTAGCAACAAAGAACATTGAAACCTACTTGCCAAATGTCCAATATTGAGATAAAGTGGAATGACGATCAGAATATTTTACCCATCTGCATTTCAAGAAATGAACACACGGTAAATTCCAGTTTGATAAGAAGTCTGTGACACTTGTTTGTCATGATTTTATTGTTTGGGTTTCCCATTTTCTATTGGCTTCCACACTGGGATATGTGACTTTTCCAGAGATGTGATCTTCTGAAAAGATGTGTATAGTGACAGGCTCGGCACTTTGATATGAATAAGCAAACAGTTACGGCAGATGCTTTATACATATTAACTTTTATTTCAAATCCAAGAAAGAGGCAGACAAGACACAAAGAGATGAAAGAAGGAGATGATTCAGTCTGATGCTCACTGGGCTCTTGTCACCACCACAGTAGGGGATATTACTTCATAGTCAGGCTTAAATGCTGACCAAATCTATCTCTATCTGCAGCTGTTTTTCTCTTCCTCTTCCTGGATTTGCTTTGAAAAAGTGTTTGTGACAATGACTTTCAAAAACCTGAAATATGAAATAGAAATAAGGGGATTATTTCTAGATAAATGGGTTTTCAATTGTTGATGGTAGGAAAAAAAGTATATAAAAACAACACAATGTGAAGGAGACCTTAAACACAACACAATGAAATAGGTACAGAGACTCAGTCATAAGTCATATGGATAAAATGTCACTTTCATTCCATCTGTAATAAGTAAATTGAACTTTTAATTGTGGCAGCTATGATAAATATATAACCAAATGAGAATACTCTTGTTAAATTGTTCCTTGTAAAAGTGAATGATGTCGAGTGATTATATAATAGGGGAACATCTTAATGTGGACTATGATAATTGTTCATTAGTAGTGATGTGATTTCACTGTGATCAACATGGGCCCTCAATCAAAGACAATTCCCCTGAATTAGTCTTTAAAAATTAAAAATAATTCAATTTGATCATGTGTGTTCCAAATGAAATGACACATTGAAAATGAAAGGGCATGAAACATGACTAGCTGGAAACACAGGAAGAAAATTCCTGGTTTGAGTCTCAGCTGAGGCTTTCCTGTGTGCAGTTTGAATGTTCGCCTTGTGCCTGCACATTTTTAGCCTCAAGGCATAATTTTGCCTAAATTGTGATATCTGTCTAACTGTACTCTCCTAATATTGTTAATTGACTGTAAATCATTGGCTATATAACCTTACAATATGACTTAGGCAATTATGCTATGGGGGTAACGATTTCCCCCAAAAACACACATAAGATCCTTTGTGATTCTAAAGTGAGCCTAAGTACATATTGCTCTGTCACTTTAATGATAATAATAATAATAATAATAATAAAAAAGTGTAGAAATCTTTGTTTTTATTCATATCTATTCATACAGTTAAGGAAATAGTATCATAAATAATGCAATAGTAGATTTTGCCTTCATGTCTTAGCAATGTTGATTTTGAGGTTGCTGGAAATATGCCACGATTGCTTTATGAACCACTATGGACAGCAACTGTAACAATCTGTGCCAGCCAAAGGCATAAGTGAACTAAATGACCGCTTTGGGCCTCCACACCATCTTCCTCACCAATCCACCCACCCCCCGAAAAATATGCATAAGATGCATCAAAATATCTTATTTGAAAAAAATGAATAAGACAAAAAACACAAACTTAACATTGAATGATTTAAATAACTTTGGTGGTGCACACAAAAACTTCATTTTATACTGTTTAACACAAGTTTAATCAATTCCTCTGTTGTGTGATACATGCAGAGTTTTTTGTGCAGCACAGCAACACAGAACTCAAGGACAACTTGGCTACAGTTTTAAGCTCTTTTGTTGTGGAAAATTGCATTTTTGCACACTTTTGTAGCTTGTTCCTGATATTAAAAACAACTAATTAACTTGTTTACTCTAAATCTGTCTTGTCTGCTCATGTTTTCTCAAACTTTCACGTAAAAGTTCAGCGATCCACATTCATGCATCACGTTACATATTCATTCATTCATTCTCTGTATTGCTTAGTCCATTAAGGGTCGCGGGTAAGCTGGAGTCTACCCCAGCATAAACAGGTGAGAGGCAGGTAGTGACAGTTCACCAGTGCATCACAGGGACAAAAAACCATTCACACTCACACACACTCCTAGGGAGAATTTTTAGAGTCATCGATTAACCTAACATGCATGTCTTTGAACGGTGGGATGAGGCCGGAGTGCCCGGAGAGAACCCACGCATACACGGGGAGAACATGCAAACTGCACATAGAAAGGCCACCCCCCTTAAAGTTTGAACCTTCCCCCAGCCCTGATTCAAACCAGCGACCTTCTTGCGGTGAGGCTGCATTGCTAACCACCACACCATGCAACATATTAAAAAGTGCAAATTAACACTTAACCCTTTTTCTGAATTTGCTGCCCTATTAATGGTTAAAAAGCACAGCCAAAGTAGCACTGTGGTATGTAAACTAACTACAGATAATGCAAATTAGTGTTACATTTACAGTGTATCAAATGAACAAGCACTAAAACTTAAGTACTGGTGGTGCTGAGGTGGTCTATGGGGGTTCCCAAATCAAGTTCTGCTTGGGGCCGCCGGCTCAAGCTGGTAACGGTACCAATGTAGCTGTTATGCCCCATCTAGGGCTGGCTGAGACAACATGAAAATGATTTACCTTCCTCAAGTCTCAAGCATCCATAAAGACATAATGGAGATTTAAGTAGATAAAAAAGTTTTGTTGACACAAACCAAGGCCAAATAGAACTTAAACTACCTGACAAGCAGGAGGCAATCTATACCAAAATGAAAATAAAAGAAAAACACCATGACTTACCTCTACATTCTCATAAAAACATCAGAAAATTTGAATGAAAAGAGAATGGCACCTTACCCCAATAAACATCTTGAAGAGTACATGGAAACTGCTGAAACTACTGTGGTGTAGCGGATGTGTGGTGGGTTGGAAAGACAGCGAGATTAGTGACTCCTTTTCCTGCAGACCAGGTCTCAATAGAGAAACCAGCCTCCGCCAGCCAATCCCTGACAAGCTGCTGGAGGGTGCACCAATCCCCGCCTGGATTTATTGTGCAAATTGGCACCTGCACTCTAAACTTTGCACAATTATACCACAGCAGAGAAGTTCGAACAATAATATAATATAATATAATATAATATCTCTCTATCTCTTTCTTTTCTTTTCTTTCTCCAATAATGTCTTCTTGTGTTTCTTAGCTTAATTATCCACGATGCATGTTCAAAACAGCCGATGTGGATTAACATCTCACAGTGTTCTGAAGCAGAAGTTATAAAGTACAGTTTTTCAGCAGTGGGATGCTGCTCGGCAGAAACAGCTCCAGAAATGTACATGATTAATGTCACTGTGCCGTCAAACAAGTCAGAAAAGCAGTGTTTTAAGGTTGGCAAGCTACATAGTGTGTTTTTAATAAAGGAGATATGAATGTAGGAATTTCTATATTCATATCTTTTTTTCTGAGACTAATTTCAAGTATTGTGACTGTATAATTATCCATTTAAAATGTATATTTATATTTTCTGATGGTGAGGCAGGTCACTACCTTCAGATACTGTTTGTAGGGACTGGTATAAATAGCGACTTGAGCTGGCACAAACAGGTAACTGTGTCAGAAGCCATCAGCATCTTCCTTTCTTGTGATGACTTTGAGTGTTTGGGGTAAAAATATCATGCTAATCTTTTCCACAGCAACAATAGAGTCAGTCAGGCATCACCAGCTGGTGGGGAAATCTATCAGTCAAATGAACAGCTCTGATCTTCAGTCTGGTCAAGAAGGCAGGGAAGATCATTGGAACACCTGCTCGTCTTAACCTGCCGGAGCTTGCTGAACAGGCAACAATCAGACAGGCAAATAACATCTTATCTGCCAACTCTCATGCGTTGTATTCAGAATATATTAAACTCAGAGAAGAAATACAAGGTTCACCTCTACAAACATAACATTCATGTATCCTCCTCTCTGTAAATTCATTAATGAGCAGAGACTGACCGTAAATTAATTAATTTCATACTGAATGTATACCTGTATTTGGTGGAAAGTTATTTTTACACATAGGGAGGAATGTATGTGTGTGTGTGTGTGTGTGTGTGTGTGTGTGTGTGTGTGTGTGTGTGTGTGTGTGTGTGTGTGTGTGTGAGGATGGCAATTTGCAAAGCTCATCATGTGCAAATATTTTTGCACATGTCGCCTTTTTCATAAAATTGGTTGTTTGGTGTTAAGTTGAACATTTGGGATTTTTGTGCCACAAATTCCCATATCCAAGACAAAAATCTCCCAATGAAGATTAATAAATTAAACTAAATCTTCTTTTGTCATAACAGGCTAATACTGTCAAAGCGGATGTGGGAGGAAGTATTAGCACACCTTTGCTAAAAGTTTGAAGAATTTTCACAAACTCTTGTAATTGTTCTCAAAAAGTAGTGTAGTCAAAGGAAATTACTGGATTAGACCTAATAAAAAAGCAATTTTTGACTATCCCTTATTTTCATATTCCAGGCTCATCATAATTCTAATGAATCTGCCTCCTCGAAGGGCTGAAATAGTCCTAGACTAGCGCTAATCCTGACTGTTGGAACCAGAACAAGATAGCTCTACGTTTTTGGAAGATAAGCCTGCACAAGTCATTTTTAAAGACATCTCAAATGGGAATTTTAGCGTGGGACGAGGCTTAAATTTCTGCCGTGGAACAACCATACTGTAAATATGATAAGCAATTGAATCCATATTAGCTATTCTCTGCAGGTTCATTTTGGACTGGTTCTGTACTATCCCTTGAAATCAAATGTGAGACTCAGCAGTGTGAACTCGTCTTCATGTCGTGTTTTGTAATGTTATGCTAAACCAGACAGAAAGCCTTTCCCACACAAAGTTATCCAAGGACTGCTGATGTTAAACTTTTAAAAATGCACAGGTTGCAGTAAGGAGTTCAAACAGCAGGAAAGCACACAGCAGACGGATGCAGACTAGACAGTGACCAAGCAGCATGCCTTGTACCCACAAATAGTCTCAGATTTGTAGGAACAAACGCTAGGTTGATTTGGTATTGAAGTAAGTGTACATGTGACAGAAAGGCAATATGAGAGAGAAACCTGAGTCAACAAAACAATAACATGTCAGTTTATATTAAAGTCAAGACTATTTTTAATTAGTTTAAAACCTTCCTGCAACTTTCACAAAACCCAAATGCTCCCAAATAAGACAGGATAACTAAAGAAAACGCTCAAAAGGGGCACTTAGCTGTGCCAGAAACACAGCCCTGGAGTCACTACGCCATTTCCTGAAGCTGTAAGCCTTTTATTCTCTTCGCCCTCTGGAGGCGTTTCAAGAAGATTGATTTTTACATTATTTTAATCCAGTGGGCTGACGTGTTATTGGAAAGAGGAGTGATGGATCTGGATGTGCAAGAGTGGGCATTGATCACCGAGAAAGGGGAGGTCGGGTTGTTTCCCTGAGGATCCTACTGAGACGCTGATGATTGTGTCATTCTGTGTGTTTATGCATGTGAGCACAAGTTGATTAAAATTGCTGCTGGTTTTGCTGCAAAGTTCATTTTCACAAAGCATCCTTTAGAGATCCATCGTCCATGCGTAAAGCAACCGGTTCAAGTTGCAAAATTTTTTATTTCCTATTAATTATATATATATATATATATATGTGTGTGTGTGTGTGTGTGTGTGTGTGTTCGATCTTAAAGGGAGTATATTTGTGTAAAGCTGTACACTGTTCGCAAGCAGCTCACAGATTAAGCGTGATGCCAGTCTGCGATCGCTCTGAAAGAGAGAGAGAACGGAAACGGAGTTAAGCGCGCACTCGAGATGAATCCCTGGTACGCGCACAGACAGACCAGCGCTGCTGGTGAGACAGCAGACGGAGGGGAATAGGGGAGAAGGACGCACAAGCAATACGCATAAAGTTCTCCTGCGTCGAATTGAAGTATGGTGCCAACGAATATACGTGTTCTAATTTATTAAAGTTTTGGATCAAAGCGGAAGAGAGGAAAATTATTCCCAAGGAAAAGGCGCACAAATGGATTTTGGAGAGGTACCGGCGCTTTAAAACAGCGGAGCCAAATATTTATCAAGTCATGATTTGGATCACATTTTTACCAATTTTGATTTCTTGCGTAGTTGGAAACAGGACAATGGAGCAGGTGCCGTTCTTTCACGGACATGTATTTGAGAACTCGTCTCCGGGCTCTCGGGTCAACGGTCTAAGCGTCCCGTTAAAACGCCTGAACTCGCAGAGGTTGTGCGGTGCTGGGGAATTCGGCTCAGTGGAAGCGCACTTCAAACTCCTGGGAGAGGGAAGCGAGAATTTCCATGTCTTTGCGCACCACAAACGAGGGCATGTTTTACTGAAGACTTCACGGGTTTTGGACCGAGAGGAGCGAGCGGAATACGCACTGGGTCTGGGTTTGTGTTGCGGGCAATGCGCGGGGCGCTCTTGGGAAGAGGGAGATGAATCTCCCCTCGTAGCTGAAGTAGCGTCCATCCAGGTGGACGTACTGGACACTAACGACCACCAGCCCACCTTCTCCAGTGCAGGTGTTAAACTGAATCTGGATGATGCCACTGCGCTCCGCACAGCGGTCTACTCGTTCACGGCGCGGGACGATGACAGCGGCAAGAACGCCGAGCTCATCTACTTCGCCCTTCCCAAAAATGGGAGTTTCTACGCGGTGCCCAAAACCGGTGACATCCTTATTGTAGACTCCATCCTTGGTTTGGATGAACCGATTAAGTTTGAAGTTTTTGCGCGGGATCGCGGGTGGCCTCCGCGCACAAGTCAAAGCGTAACCGTGGAGATAAATCCACGGCAATGGCCAGTGGCGTCCTCGGTGTCTCCTCAACAGGAGAAACAAAAAGTAAAATCGCAAATTAATGTACAAACACGAATGTCTAGATCAGTACAGGAATCAGAAAACCCCGTTTTCATCAGTGTGTCCGAGGATGCTGGAATTGGTTCAGTGGTGATGAACTTAAACCCGGTGAAGTTTCAGTCAGCCACGTTTGAACTGGTGGAGCCCGAAGTGGAGAGCTCACCGGTCAGCGTAAGTCGGGACAACGGAGATATAGTTATACTGCGGAGACTGGACCGAGAGACAGAGCCTCTGGTGGAGATCACTGTCAAAGTGCAAGATAAAAGAGGTGAGCAAATGTCAAAACACACGTAAATAAGTGCAGCGAGCTGGTGTTTGAATGAGACAGTGTGTGTGTGTGTGTGTGTGAGAAAAAGAGAGAGAGAGAGAGTGTGTGTGTGGTGTGTGTGACAGAGAGAGACAGTAACAGAGCATGACGGTTGGAATGCGCATTGATGGCGTGCGCTAAATTGTCCAAAACCATAATAATTATAATAATAAAACTCTTGCATGTAGCTTCTCAATTCTGCAACGATTTTTCTTTGTCATTTGGATGAATGTTTTCGCTTTGTGTTGATTTCACGCGTAAATACGCACGACGAGACAAAAAATTATGTTGAAATCAGACATTCAACTGTTATTTTGTACCAGTGAAAAATTCATTCACTCATTTGAGATTAAATAACTGAACTAAGACCAGTTTACTTGAATGAATGTGTCATATTCATCATGGATGAATGCTGCTACAGTTTACCTCTTCCTTCCTTCCTTCCTTCCTTCCGTCCTTCCTTCCTTCCTTCCTTCCTTCATTCATTCATTCATTCATTCATTCATTCATTCATTCATTCATTCATTTATTTATTTATTTATTTATTTATTTATTTATTTATTTATTTATTCATTCATTCATTCATTCATTCATTCATTCATTCATTTACTTATGTCTGCAAGACTTGTATCTGTTGGCTTTGGTTGTCTTTGGACCTTGCTTTGATTCCACTGAGCAATTTACGCTTGCCATGGTAATAAAGACAGAAAACTTACTAGGTATGGGATTGATAGTCAAGCATCCTGGGCTCAGTTAGAATCTTGGTTAAAGTTGGTTGAGGGTCACTGGGTTATTGTCTTTGTGTGAGGAAACTTACTGTAATCAATTTCTCCAAGTGTGGTTGTTGTGGTGACATGCATTAGAGGCAGCCCTTGGGGTACCCCCTGTTTATTTTGGGCAAACCATTGAGGTATACTGCATTCAAGTTTTAGACAGTCCCAGGTGCCTTCACTCCCACGCCCTCAGCGAGTTGCACACTTAGATTATGAAATCACACAAATCCCAGCCTGCTGTGGCTGAGTGTAAGCTGTGTCAAAGTGCCGCGTGTTTACAATTGGGGTCAAACTGAGTGACATTCATCCGCTCTGATGATGAATCGTGTGTTTGGATAAATTAAGGAAATGTGAATTTGTCTGCTGCTGCAGCAACAGATGCTGGGACGTCAGGGGGAAAGCAACTCGCGCCACGGTCATCATACCAGCAGGTTAATTATCACCTGCTCATCCACGGTAAGAGCAGAGAGACAAAGCTAATGCGCAGCTACATTCACATTAATAAATGCTTGTGTAATGGGATGAAACACTGGGCTAATTGACTGTGACGCTGAACACGGAAGACTTCAATATAGAGTGCAAAAGCACAATGCATCATCCAGAGGAAGTCTGAGTCTGAAAAACACACTGAGTTTGCACTACTACCGAGGTATCTGCTCACTGTTCATGTGTGTGTGAATAGCTACACTATAATATACTTGTTCCAGTTAACAATGCTTGAATGGAGGAGTGACCCAATCAATGTGAACTATTGGTCTTGGTAATGTGAGCTATCCTGAAGCAGAAGAGAAGCTGAACCTTCTTGTACACACTGATATTGCACTGCCCCTAACAACATGCAGCGTTGCCTTTTTGTCACAACAACCTTTTTTTAAAAAACACAATTTTACTGATCAGGAAAATATCTGTACTTCATTTTAATATCAAAATAGCGGTCCTCCAAGACTCTTATCAGAAGGGGGAGCTGTTAGTATTTTCTCACAGATGACATAAGTATATTTTCTTTACATATTAACAGGAATAAATAAACAGAAAAAAAAAATCGTTTTTGGATAAAGTTGCAGGATATTGGTTGCCATGCAGGGGCGATACAGGGATCAGATATTTGGGGTGACCCAGCCCCTAATAAGTATGTGCCTTGCAAAAGTGTTCATGTTAAATTGCACATTAAAATAATACCAATAATGATACTTTTAATAATTTTGTAATTTGTGATTAAAAAATATTTTTTTTTTTAAAACTAGAGGAATTAGTTGTCAACAGTTGTTGAACAGTTGTCAATCTGACATTAAATTCTATGTATCCATGTAGTTGGCCAGCTTAATGTGACGCAGCTGGTAACATTTGTTTTGCTAATAAATGCTAACAGACTAAGAGCCAAGGGGCTGCAGTGTTGCTGAGTGTTAATGTCTAATATGGGAGATAATGTGAAATGTAACATTATTTGCTCTTATCAGGGCAACGACCAGAAAATAAAAATAATTTAGTGAGTAACACAAGGGGATCAGGTACACAATGTCCTGCAGCCTAAACTTGGTATAACTAAACTATGTCAAATATCTGACTGAATAGAGAATTAACGTTTGCAAAGTTTGAAACTATTTCTTTACCAACGTTTTGTCACTAACAAGCTGATTTGTGTTCCAGTGAGGATTGTCAGTTAACCAAAGCAGTTTCTGACAGCGAAATTAAAGCACTGATGTCTGAATAATATGAAAAACAGAATAACTGAGATCTCTATATAATAACTGTAGACCACTGTCTAACATTCGTCAGTCCAGATATTCATGCTACTGTCCACGTCGACAGTTACAAAACAATTAGGACTTGCTGCCTCAGTAATGGCAGTGTCACAAGATAGTGCAACATCCAAAATGACAGCCAGTACCAAGTTACAGCAAAGCAAAAATAAGGAAAAATATAAATTAATGTCCAATATCTAACTAAAATAGAAAGTTAATAGCTTTTGCAAAATATAACTTATTATAACCAGATTCGTGATTTATATTCCTGTGTTGCTTTTCAGTTATAACAAGCAGTTTCTGTCATTGGTTCCATCTCTGAACCACAGAAGGGCAGTCAACCATATCATTTAGCAATGAAATAAGCATTATATAAAACATGTATTGTAAAATTTACCCATTCTTATAATTTGTGTACTTGAGCAAAAAGGGGTTGAGGACGCTGACCCAACATCCATCCATCCATGATCCATCAGGCTATCATGAATAGATCTCTGCAACAATACACACTAATAGTCTGATTTTCAGTTTCATATGAGTGGCTTATATACAGGCTTAATAAACAGAATGTAAATCTTCAACCTTAACATCAGCTCTACTGAACCAGGTCTTCATGAACTTTGTTGCTGTAAGAGGTAACCTATCCATTACAGTGTGAATATGACGCATCTGATAATGCCAAAATTATTTGAACATCATGTGACAGCAGCTGTGAAATCGCATTGCTTTTCCGAATCACAAAGTTAATGTAAATGACCTAAATGCTGTAATAAAAAAATACTCAGGACAAAAAAAAGTAAAAAAAAAAAAACTTTTTCAACGTTCAGACCTCAGATAATGTGTTGACATTAAAACCTATAAAGAATATTGAATCCATTTGAAGCCATTAGATTCAGTTTGTTCAGCTGTGTGCGTCCCATGAAGTTCTCAGTGAACAGAGAATTAGAAATACTAATCGTCTTTCTATCTTTTTGTCTGATTTTCAGCTAGCTGACATGTTTCCAAACGTGCACGATCTATTCCTCTGATGGAAATGTGATCACTTGTGTGTGCGTGCACATGTCATGCGAGCAGAACTCAGGGAAACACAGAGAGCAACTATGACATGCCATCATGTAAATCAGATAAATAACATTACACTGTTCAGCCTTTAATATAAGAACACAGTATAAACCTGCTCTAGAGGGAAGGGAACCTGAAATTACTTCTGTTGTAACTTGGCGAAAAGGAGATCAAAATAAATTACCGTGACCTTATACTGGGGACGGTGGGAGGGGAAACACTGGTCTTTTACGGCCATCTTGAAGTGGCATTTAGAGCTGATGCCATATTTAGAAACTATGAAAAGTCTTTGCTGACACAGAAAATGGGATTTACAAGTGAAGTCCATGCAGCGGTAGAGGAGGTCAAACTGATTTGCCAAGTTTATCGGTTGTTTTGTTTAAGAGCTGTTCTATTAATCTACTACCTGGTGACCTCTTCATTAAAACATTTCCTATGAAAAATCAACGTTTTAATTCTGAGACTATAAAGCAAATAATATTTCTTTATAACTTTATTCATTTAAATGTTGTGACATCATTCTTTCATAGTTTTTTTTAACCTTTATTGTATTGTCAGCTTACACTGCTGCTATTCACTGTTCATAACTATCTAGTAAATATTTAATAAATCTCTCTCCCAAAAAAAGGAACCATTGTATCAGCTGCAGTGCAGATCATTAGCATAGACACAGTCTAAAGTGTATTTCTTTAGTTAGCGTGTCTGCAACACCACCAGCTGAACACCAGTTTCAACACTATTTTCACCAAACTTTGTTGGCTAGCTTACTAATTAGCCAAGTTAGCTAACATTTTTATTTTTTATTTGCACTGTGAGAGCATAACCAGGCACAAAGCCAATGTTTTCTGTCAAAAGTTCTACCAGTTTCTATAATAGTAATATTATGATATTACCAACTTTGCTGCCACTTTCTGTACCAGAGTGTTAAATATTGCTGTGCTACCTCATCCAGTTTAATTAGGTAAGTGGAAGCTGTTATTGTTTGTGATCTCAGAATGATTTTAAGATAAAAAACAACTAATAATATAAAGTGTGTGTGTGTGTGTGTGTGTGTGTGTGTGTGTGAGAGTGTGTGTGTATGTGAGGTGTGAAATGGCTTAGTGCGTTTCAAGATTAGAGACACACCACATATTGTTCTTATCTGGCCAAATCCCCTCTGACCAGCACTTGCTGAGGTTATTTATTCAATCTTGGCCCTGGCTGCATCTGTATTTGAATTTTGATGTGTTTTACTTTAACGGGATGCAGGTTAACACTGAATTTTAAAAGGAGGATCAGCTTAAATGTTTACTAAATGAATGGCTTTAAAAGAGAAAAAAGACTAAAAGCTTAACCTTTTGTGAGTCTGGTTTGAGGAGAGGGGTACTGGGATAAAATGCTTTTCCATGACCTAACTGTTTACTGTGTCTTGCTAAAAGCCAGCAAGTTTTTATTTTCGGGCTTAACAGTGGGCGGTGGGGGGCGAGTCACACTCAGCTTGTTGTCTCAAGAGTGAGGAACGCAGCAACGATTTGGTTGTTGGTGGCTTGGTTGAAGTCTTTTAATCCGTGCAGAGTGGAGAGTCCTGCTGGAGACTTGACCTCCCTCCATCTGCTCCCATTATCCCTGTAATCCCATCTCATTTTCTCTGTCTGTATGTGTCGCACTTTCTCCCTGTCTCTTTCCACATGCTCTCTTTCTTTTTTGTTTTTATTTTCACTCTCACTTCAGGGATTTAGTAGGAGTGGAGGCACAGTGAAAGACTGTAGGAGAGAAGGCTTCTGACATGATTCTTGGAAGGATAAAAGCGTGTGTGTGATGCTGAAAGTGTGATGTGTCAGGATCTGTGATAACTTCTTCCTGTCTGGGTCTGTGGTGGACTGTTTGTGTCTGCCTTCATGCATTACCCACATTGTGAGTTAGCAAACAAAACAGATTCTGTGATTTGTGATTGCTCTTTGTCTTTTGGTTTTTGTAGTTATGACATGGCTGAGATTAGAGTAAATCTACAGGGCATGAATAAAAGTCTATGTCATGACAAAAAGCCAGCTTTCCACAGGTTTTTCCACGAATTCCTTTTAATGCACAGCTGCTTTTCCTTTCAAACAGGATAATACCACTCTACTTTTTTATTGTCCCAACATAAACATGTTTTAATGCACAGGATTTGAGTTTGATATAACAATCCTTTCATTTTCACTAGTCATTTAATACCGTGCCAACTGCTGTAAGAACATCAAGCAAGAGCCCCATTAATTTTCCCCAAAGGCTGTTCCTCCCCCTCTGAAACAGCCAATATGAGGCTGTTCTTTATCTGTGGTAACTCCTGTTGGCACAATAATGAATGAAGTGATTCATTTGGTTAATTAGTTAAATGATTAATTTAGTTAGTCACACAGAGGTCCTTCTTCTGTCTTCAAGGCTTCCCCTTTTGAAGTAGACACATGCCTTGCACACCTAAATCATATTTTATTTCCCACTTCTGTCTCAATTAAGGTGGAACCATCTGTTATATTGAAATTAATTCTGAATCAAGTAGATAAAAGTTCAGGAATGAAAACCCTTTACCTAATGTAGAGCTCCTCAATTCCCTATGAAGGCCACACTCTGAGAACATTGAAAACAGCGAGTTTTCAATGTTTCCCTGCTCCAACACACCTGACTCAAATTAAATGGATCCAGTAGTCCATGGAATTCTGCACAATGACCCATTAATTTGAATCAGGCATGTTAGAGCAGGGAAACATTGAAAACCTACAGGACTACGGCTCTTGTAGGACCAAAAATGAGTAGCCCTGAGCTAATGAACATAATGTCGAACTCTGTGGCAAGTTTGCTGTTCTAGTAAAAAAAAAAAGAAAAAGTGAAGGAAAGCTGAAGAAGCCTCTGACTGAAGACAATGTGGTTTGATCAGTATGTTTTGTAGAGGTTGTGTATTATTGTCCATTATATCTTCCTTTGCACCAGCAGCTCTAAGGGTATGTTAAATATGAAAAAAAAAACACAGGTTATTTTACACCTGTATATATAATATAATCTACTGTGAGGGTTTTTTTCAAACTAACGAAACCAAAATTTTAATTAAATTTTCATAGAAGAGGCACAGCGTGATTTGTACTGAACATGAAGACTATTCAGTCCAATATTTCTTCTTTTGTGGTTTAGCAGCAGGAAGCTCTGCTGCAAGACACTTTTCATGTTTGACTGTTGCCAGGTACCAAGCCAGAAAAAAGGAAGTGTAAGTTTTTACCTACTTCCATTTAACATAGCAGTTAGATGGCAATAATCTGTCGGAGCATTAGCAGACTAGTGATTTTAGCTGTTAGTAATTTCATTTACTTTAATTCAATTTATAAATTCCACTTAGGCTAAATCCAGGAAACACTTGAGTTTGTTGCTGCAGGGATTGATCAGTCACTGCATGTGCAGCATGACTCTTATTTCTGTTGGTATCTTTTAAGTCATCCCCATTACTCTTAGACAATGTTTATCCAGGATATTAAAAGAGAATCAGTCTTACGATTACAACAGGGCTCATCTCTGAAACAACTGTGCAGACTGAAAGTTGGAGCATCGGCTTTGGATAAATGAAGAGAAACAGCTGGTTTTAATCGAGACAACTGCTGGTTGATCTGCACAGATTTCCTTTAATTTTAAACCACACACACACACACACACACACACACACGAGGACAGCCATAAATGTGGAAACAACATATACTAACAGCAAACATATTTTTGTAAATAAGTATAAAATACTTGTGTTTCTTTTTGTCTATTGTTCTCAAACAACAATGAAAGTTTGACAATATAAAACCTGATTTCTTGGTTTCACTGCAACTGTTTTCATCCCACTTGTTTTTTCTATAGTTCTCAAGATATATTCATATTTTCTGCGTCTCTGATGGTTTGTGCAGAGAGAAACAGTCACTTTGAGTTTCCTCAGCTTCCACTCAGATTAGTCACCCTGTCTTTCAGCAGTGGTTTAACACCTGCTGTTTGAGAATATCCCAGTCCCCAGTTTCTTATACTGTCATATGTTCTGAGGAATTGCAAGCTTTTATCATTGTCTGTTTGAATGGCAGAGAGGAAGTTACAATATGTTTTTGCTGCCAGCACAGAGGGGGAAATAAGATGTTTGGTAACGTTAAGTGATTAAACAATTGCTGATTAAAATATTTAAATTTTACTGACCAGATTCTACAAGACAAGACAAATAACATGGCCTGAGATTTTAAAATGTATTTGTATGGCAACAGAAATCTAAGATGAAGACAGTAAAGTAAACAATGCCAAACTTTTGTTCTTTGTGTCGAAGCATATGAACATTTGAAACGACTGCCTTCACTAAATGAAGTTGAAGTTAAAGCTCAAACGCTGACAGGAGAAAAGGAGCTAAATGGAAAACGTCAGGTCAAGTATAAGTAACCACAAGAACTGAAGGTTTAAGAGCTGACAGAGCTGGACATCCTGGTCAACTGAGGGAAAAGATATTGTATTTGATAATTATACCAAAGTGTCTGTTATACTTTCTTAAGTCTTATTATAATCTCATTTCCTGTTCTCACCCTCACCAGTCTTACTGGTTTTACTGAAGATAAACATTCAGAAGTGACTTTTTTTTAATAGACTTGTCACTCTTGCTCTACCCAGAGAGATTTTGCATAATTTCTACTGTGATAGCAGAAGAGTACCTTCTCAGTTATTTATGTATTTATTGTTGTCACTACCCAACACAATTTGCCTTCAAAATCAAATGCACAGCATATTTTCTACAGACAGTATCAGCTTGACCTGTAAAGTTAATCCATCACATTTTAGGATGTAGGTACAAAATAAAGAGAAAAGGAAGAACTACAAAAACCTTAATTTGTCACCACAGCTGACAACACTGTCAGGATAAGACAGTTCTGTTCATCCTCGTGTCAAGTTGAGGGCAGCACAATTCAGTGTGAAGAGCTGTGGTTTAATCACATTGAAAGTGATTTGAGTCAGGCTTGCAGCCCCATTCCTCTGTGACCTGCAATCCATCAATGCTGAACCTCTAAAAACGCTAAAAATCTAAAAGCTTTTCATTGTGTATTGCAAGTGTAAGTATTTAAACTTCTAACCTTTAAAACTATTTGCTGTTGAAACTAGTATTATAGTTTAAAGCACTTTATTCTGCTCGTTTCTAAAAAGACTGACACCCATTGAAAGAAAACTGCTGCAAGTCTGTCTTTGAGAATAATCCTTTATCCCAGCCATCGTTTTCGCCTGGCCAGTGGCTTCTATAAAATTATTTTTAGGACTTTTCACAATTATTTAACTTTTGATTGACATGGCTGTTGTTATAAGCCATTTCTCTTCAAAATATGGTATCAGCTTCTGTTGAGTTAAAAAACTCAGTTGTTTTTATTCAAAATTGCAAAGCAGCTGCCTAAAACGGACCTCTCTGGAATTTATGGACTGGACGAAACAATGTCTTTAAACAAACTGAATCCGTTTCTTTAAATCTATGCAAAGTCAGCCATCTTTGCTCCTCTGAGGTCTTTCCAGTCAGATGAAGTCAGTCTGATGTTGACGCATATCATATTTCTTTCTTTCTTTCTTTTTCTCTTTTCCTCTGTTAATATCCTCCTGGATTTCTTTGCTGAATCAGCAAAAGTGTGTATTCAACCACCCAGTGTGTTGATGTCCATTTGTTGGTGGTTGACACAGTGCTGTACAGTGGAATTCATCTATATTGCAATGTAGAAATGTACACTACCGTTCAAAAGTTTGGGGTCACTTCCCTATTGAATCCCATGACAAAGTGACCCCAAACTTTTGAACGGTAGTGTACATGATGAATCTACCTGTGCTATCAAAACAGGCCAGAATTATTTTTTTTTAAGGTCAGAAAGTTATGTAGTGCTACTTTAAACCTTTCCTCAAAATTTATTCTCCCTCCATTTTACTCGAACAACATGAGCTGGCTGATCTCACCTTTCTGGGACTGTAGGTGGCGCTCTGTAGATTCAAATCAGAAATCCCCAGCCATGGAGTCGATGGCTGATTTTACTCATGTCTTACAAACATTCATCCATTTTCTATAAAAAACTTGGACATATTAGCTTGATTTTTATCTGAAAAAGGCATTAAAAAGTATTTATTTAAATAGTCATATTCGCACCTAATAGTCCGCTAGACCAGTGGTTCCCAACCTGGGGTCAAAAAGAGCACAGGGGTTCCACTAGGCTTTGAACATTAGAGCCACTGTGATTAATGTCCACAAATTGTCCACATAAAACACATGCTTCGAGTTTACATCGTCATTGATTATGGTTGGCTGCTTAACATAACACCCGAGGGTTATATTGCGATCTTACAGTCTTAAACGTTTAAGACTGTGAACCAAATCACTAGATTGGACAAAATTTCTTTTTCTTTTTCTTTTCTTTTTTCTTTTGGTTCTGTTGACACTGGGCTTGGATACCTCACTAAATAGGTAACAGTTTTTATCAACTGGTGGAAATGGATCATCAAATTTAGAACCAAGAATTGCTTGCTCACCATCAGGAAGGAATCACAACACCTTACTGCAAATATACATATACAAGTTTACATTCACATATCCTCACCTAAAACTTCACAAAGTCAAAGAGCATGAAAGTAAATTTCCTCTGCAGTACAGAAACGGATTCCCTCCACTGAAGGCTCATTTCTATTCTAACATCTACTCATCCTATGGAACAGTCAAAGAAACCATCCTCATCAATCACATAATGCACGTTGTAAGCACTTATTGAATTAGCACATCAATTAAGGCTACTGTACTTTTATGGAGGCATTCATCATTGCAGCCTGATTGCTTTAAGATCGGTGTGCCAAGTTGCACTGTCATCTCATGGAAACCAGTATGAAGAACACAGGTAAACATAATCTGGCTCAGCTGGTGCTGTAATGAGAACAAGATCCAGATGGTAATGAAATACAATGTTATTTCTGAGAGCTGTGATGGGAAGGCTTATAGTCCTGACAGCCAGATTAAGGAGATGTATTTCCAAGGCCTTAACGATAAATGACTTGTTTCGAGGGTACGGGTGTGGTCACAGCAATAAAACCACACGGTAGCCGTTACAGCACAGAGAATGAAACAGAGAACAACTAATATGATGTACCACATGAGTAAGGCCTTGTGGTGTATTGCTACAACACTACAAGCTTTAAAGAGTCCATAGCTATGCCAAGGTCTGCGCATTTTGAAGTGCAGATTCATCGGCTACATACGTCATCATGGTGCGCCAAGCACTGTCCCAATTCTCCGAATCAACCAATCTGCACTTTGAGCAACCGAGTTTAGAAGAATACTTTTTTTTAACCCCACTTTAGTAGAAACGTGACAAAACCGAGTACATTAAAACATGTTTGTGAAACGGTGGCATTAAAATTCTGTAATGTTTGATATTCCTGGATTTTTAAGGGGTTATTGAAGTGTCTACCGGCTTGAAAACAACAGAGCCTCTGACAGTTTTTTTTTTTCTTTTTTTTTTTTTTAACATTATTACCTGGTCGGTTTTAATGTTCCCTAAAATGTGTTATGATATACACACAGTAATTTCAGAGGTTTAAGTGATTCAACATTGCTGCTATGGGAAATTCTGGTTGGCTGCGTGGTTGGCATCATTATAATCCACATAATTACAGCCTTTAATGTATTAATTTAATAGTAATTCAACATTGTACCTCTTCACTGTCTCTGCTAAACTTGTAAAGCAGCTGGGAGGTGTTTGGTATAAACTCATGGTCATACAATGACTTCCTATTTTTGGTCTCTTTATTAACTGTCTTTAGCTTTGGTATCAGTTTAAAAAACATCATTAGGATCTTTAATGTTTTGTGGTCCATTTGGTGAAAATTGACATCTTTTGGATGTATGTCTTGGCTGTGATCTCATCCAACCTTGCTGTTATAAAATGGGTAATTGGTAGAGCTAATCTGTGCTGGTTTTATTCTTTGTTTACAGAGTGGTTGCCCGTATCGTGCTTAGGTGATTTGAGAAAACTGGAAGATGAATTCCAATATATCACCGCCTTTCCTGGTGTAAGGATTAATGACTGTTTATATCTAAAGTTAAGGATGAAATCCATAGGTTAATGGGATTGTCAGCTTTTCTCAGCTGTGTTTTTCGCCCCTGACTCAGTTCTACAATGTGATTAAATCTAAATAACTATGGAATAACAATGAGAGCTTTTGTTTTGGATAAACAAACCTTGATTAGAGGTTCATACAAAGCAACCGTTGATTTGCTCTAGACTTAATACTGTTTTTTGTTAGATAAAGATTTGATTCCAAGAAATGCTGACTCACAACAACAAAGGCGAAATTCAACTGAAAATGTCCCGTTAATTACTATGGTATGTTGAGATTAATGTGTGTGTTTGTTGGGATTCAGATAGTGGATTGTATTCTGTTTCCTGTACTTCATAAGCATGGTGTCAGCAGTTCAATTCCTAGTGAATTAAGTGTTTTTCAACACTGGCAATGAGAATTAAAAAAAATGATCAATTGGCAAATAAAAACTGACAAATACAGCAACTGTAAACACAAAGGTTAAAAGATAAAGCTCGGTCGTTTTGATGAAAAAAAAAGAGTAAAATGTAAACTTTTATAGAATTATTAAGTAGTAAAAATTGCAGCCTTATGAATAATATTTTATAATGCCCTCCAATACCAAAAGCATCCGCTCCCACCACTGATAAAAATGCTAAATTAGCTGTTTGAAAAGCTGCTTTTAAAATTTTCTCTATTGTCAACTAAAGCGTAATTCATGCTACACAATAAATCTGAAATAACTGTTTTAATAAACTCATGACAGCCTGGCTATAGAGGGTATTTCCTCAACTTAATGAAGGGCTTTCCCTGGCATTTATGCAAAGATTTAATTGCACTGGAAAGAAAAAAGCTCCATGCGTTCCTGCAGTGGAGGCATCCTTTCTTTGCCATTCAGAACTGTTGAGTCATCTAAATTTTCTATTCATCAGGTGGAGTGTCATTGATGTCATCATTATTTGGCTCATGTATTCTTCTTTTACTGCAAATAGGAAAACTTCAAGGTTGCTTTGCAAACATTCTCTGCTACTCATTAATGAGACTTGGTTTTTATTCTGCTGCTCATTAATGAGACTTGGTTTTTATTCTGAATTCTCATTAGTTGAAGCAAATCCAGTAAAGGATGAGATGGTTCTTCCTTTAAAATATCTCATTTAAATCAACTAAGCACAAAAGTGCATCAAGAGATTTTGGCCGTTGCATAATCATGATGGATTTATCATTTTTAAATTATTATTTTTGTCTCTCAACAAGGCCACGTGACAGATTTAACCATTTTTAAAACAAGATTGCAGGTTTAGCCATAAGCCCGTAGCTGCTCTCAGAAATATTTATACAAATAAAACGTCAACATTTTAAGAAATTGGGTGGTAATATGTAGACAACCTCTTTCTCGCACGCCTCCTGCTCCTAGAGGAGGTCGACTGCCATGCTTAAGTCATGTTGCCTCTGCAGCTGCTCCCTAATTGACGTGTGCATTGCTGTAATGTGGCGAGAGTAGCCTATTTATTTCTGTGTGGGTAGAAGCCACAAGGTAGCCTCCTCTTGTCTTGCCTTTCTGCCAGTTTTTGCTGCAGCGGGATCAATTAATGTCTGCATGTGTGCATGAGTGTGTGTACAAGTTTGTGCCTGTTTGTAATTGATAGTGTGTGGGAGGGTCAACACATGTGTGTCTGGATCTAACAAGTATGTTCAAGGGAGTGTGCGTGTGTGTGCGTGTGAAATAAACCCCTCCTGTTGAACCACTGTCCCTGCAGCACCTCCTCTAATATGCTGAACACACAAGAGAGCTCCCTTTTGCTCTTCTTCCCTCTTATTTCTTCTCTTTCTCATTTTTCTATCTTAAGGAGGCATACACATTTTTTTCTTGTATTCCTTTTTCTTACCTCACTGGGAATTGTTCTCTTTCCATCTTGTGTTGGCACATGGATTATGGCAACACTCTTCCTTCTGTGTATTCTAACTCACCAAACGGCACATATATCCTGACTGATTTACTTTTTCCTCCCTTTTTTTTAACCATAGTCCCACCGGTCTTTTTTTTTTTTTCTTCACCCCTAGTTGTGTTAAGCAACCTCCCCTATCTTTCTGTGCTAACTCTCCAACTCTCAACACCAGCTGGTTCTCATCACAATCCCACAATTTTCTTCCAGGTCTTGCCCATCCTCATTCTTCCTATGTCATTAGCTGCTTGCCTCAGTCGTGAATATTTATGCCTGCTTTATTCACCTTTTCTTCATTTATTCCTTTTAGCATCACATCTTAGGGACACCCATTTCTCTCCCTCTCTCTCTTGGTGTGGCTCATGCTATCAATGTGAGTGATTGTGCAATCCCGCGGTGTGTAAAAGACATGAGGAGACTGTCAAACAGATCAATAGACAGTGTCTGAATATGTCTTCTAACCCCTTTCCACACACCATTGCTCAAACACTCACACACATGCACGTGCGTGTTGAAAATCATCCCACCAGTCACAGATGCAGATGAGAAAATGCTCTGAAGCAGGTTTGAGGCAAATGCAGAAACCTGCAAAAGCACCCATCAGCATAAACACAAACATGAAAGCACAATATTGAATTTATATCACATGAAGATGCAGTGAAGGCCAGTATGTGAGTCTGCAGACAGAAGCAGTGATAACTGTGTTTCCCTGTGATTGAGTTTCAATTTTAACAGGCAAAAGTTAGTAGATCTAATTAAAGAACGACAGGTTAAGAGTTTAAGATTAGAAGCCACTCTTTCTGGTTCTACACGGACACACAAATCCACACACACTCCCACTATAATATACTACAAGTGCCGGATCACTTATCTGCACCCCACAGTGGCCATCACTGCAAAAACTGGTGCAAGCATCAGATGCCACAGACTTAGATCATCTATCAGCTTGAAACCGTTCCCATTAATGAGGGGCAGGGTGCAGCAGCAAATCAGTTAAATTAGACCTCTGTAATAGCTGCATCCGCAAGAGCATTCCTAATTATATTTCATATATTTATCTGACATTCTTATACACTGTGGTTTTCTAGAAGTTTCCACAGCTATAACAGTAGCAAAATAAACAAGCAGGGGGAAAATATGCAAAGGTCAGAGCCACAGGGGTGTCACAGTATTGAAAGTCATGACAGTGAAATGCTTGCAGGCTAAAGTTTGGAAAGAAAAAGGACGTACTTTTGTAGTAGCAATGAGCATGTGCAGTGCATAATTTCATTCACTATTTAATGTGAAAACAGAAGAATGAATTAAAGTTTTAGGAAGGCAAAAAACATCAATTTCTTCTGTTCCTGAAGTACAGTATTTTACATTTAATGTAGCTTTGGACAGAGAAAATAGATTCTTTGTTATATGCATTTATTTCCCTCAGTCAGAAGCTATTTTGGTAGAAAAACAGAACTGAAGACATTTTTGCAAATTTCTTAAACAATAACAGAAATATAACATGCCCATAAGTATTCAGACCCTTTGCTGTGACATATGTATATTTAACTCAGGCACTGTCCATTTCTTCTCATCATACTTGAGATGGTTCTACACCTTTATTAGAGTCCACCTATGTTTAAATAATTTTTATTGGACTTAATTAGGAAAGGCTATCTGTCTATATAAGACCTTACAGCTCACAGAGCAGGTGAGAGAAGTTTGAATAATGGAGTTAAAGGAGCTACCTGAAGAGCTCAGACAGTACTGCGGCAAGGCAAAGATCAGGGCAAGGTTACAAAAGAATTTCTGCTGCACTTAAGGTTGCTGAGAATGCAGTGGCCTCCATAATCCTCGAATAAAAGGAGTTTGGGATGGTTAGAACTCTTCCTAGAGCTGGCCGTCCAGCCAAACTGAACTATCGGTGGAGAAGAACCTTGGTGAGAGAGGTAAGGAAGAACCCAAAGATCACTGTTGCTGAGCTCTAGAGATGACATGGGGAACTGGGAGAAGGTTCTTGAAAGTCAACCATCTCTGCAGCCTTCCACCAATTAGGGTTTATGGCAAAGTGGCCCGACGGAAGCCCCTCCTCAGTGCAAAACACGTGAAGGCCCACACAGAGTTAGTCAAAAAACACATGGACTCCCAGACTATGAGAAATGAGATTATCCGGCCTGATGAGAACAAGATTGAACTTTTTCCACTCAATTCTAAGTTGTATGTGTTGAATAAACCAGGCACCTCTCATCACCTACCCACTACAATCCCAACGGTGAAGCATCATGCTCTGGAGTGTTTTTCAGCTGCAAAAGTCTAAAATATTTAAATATTATTTAATTATTTAATATTTAAATATTATTTTTACATTGTGGGATGCAACGCTGCGACAAGTCGCATGATGCTACTCATTCTACTATCATGTCGGATTTGGAATCCACATGTGAGAGTTGATTTTATGTGTATGTACAATAGATTATAGTAGTATGTGCATGATTTCAGAGCTGTGAAAGAATTAAAAAGGCATTCTGTTCTATACAGCACCTTGTACGTTTGAAAAGCAGATGAGCACCACAGTTCATTTTATGGATTAATAAAAAAAAACAAACTTTTCTTTACCAATCATACACTTTGATGAGATAAATAACGGCATAAAATAAATTATCGGTTCATTGTATTGTATGTCACTCCTTGGTTTATGCAGCATATTACAATAAAGCATTTTTTTTTTTTTTTTTTTTTAACCTGTCTTGTCCAGCATCGTTGCAAACAGAATGATTGTCTGGCTGCTGTCTGGTGCTGGGCAATTTTACTCTATCAAGCAGGGATTTATACTACATGTATAAAGTCCATCTTGATGACATGAAAAACTTTATTAAATCAGACTCTTAATGCTGGACTCGACCGGAGGGGACAGAGAGAGAGAGAGATAGAAAAGAAAGTAGAGAGAAGAGGGAGGGGAGAGAGAGGGACAGAAAGGGTGTGGGGAGTGCGGGTGGGGACTTAAAACATTATACAGAAAACCATGTAATCCATACTACTTGCAACATATATAGCTAAGATCATCCTGGCCAGTAGGTCATTACACAACTAGTTGATAATAGTAACAATAATAATAATCACAATAATAGTAATAATAATAATAGTAGTAGTAATAATAATAAGAGTAGGAGTAATAATAATAATAATAAGAACAGAAATAATAAAAAAAAAAGAAAAAAAATATGATAATAGATATAAGTGAAACTGCTGTATTCAAGAACACGCGCAGAGAAACCTGTGTGGATATGCTGGAGAACTCGGCCACACGGCGACGCAAAGACTGTGTGGAGATGTTCAGGAAGGAGTGACCATGCAGAGTGATCATGCAGATGCCACCTCACTTGAACAGAGGCCAGAGTCAGGCCAGCGGTCCCGAGACCCAGGCCACCAGCCCCCCCGTAGGCTACAGATCCCGACCGGTCCACAGAGACGACCACTCGCCCGCCCAGGAAGGCAGCAGCAGGAGACCCCAGCAGGAGCCACCCCGCGGACACAGGGCACCGGCCCCGGCAGGCCGAGGCCAGCAGTCCCCGACCCCCCCCCGGGCACCGGCCGCCCGGGACAGACGGGGCAGAGGGCCCGGGCCCAGGAGCGCAGGGACACCCCCCACCCCCACAGGCCAAGGGCCAGCACGCCACCCGGGGGGACCCGGCCCGCCCAGACGGCCACCGCCAGAGGCCAGCCCCACACCCCAGCGCCCAGCCGCACACCCCGAGAACCAGTCCTGCCCCCCCCCCCAGACCAACACACACAAACACACACACTCTCCTTCCACCCCTCCATTCATCCTCCCACACATACACCATCCAACCCTCACATACTCTGTCCTCCCACACACACACACCATCCTTCCACCATCCATCCTTCCACACACACACCATCCTTCCACCATCCATCCTCCCACACACTCACCATCCTTCCACCATACACTCTCCCACACCTACCCCGTCCTCCCACACACACATCATCCCTCCACCACTCATCCTCCCACACATACACCATCCTCCACCTTCACACCTCCCACACACACACACACACACCATCCTTCCACTACCCATCCTCCCACACATACATCATTCTCCTACACATACACCGTCCTCCCTCTCCTACACCAAACATCCACCTTCACGTACCCCATCCTCCCACACACACACACACCACCCCTCCATCACCCACTCTCCCAAACATACACCACTCCCCCAAACACACACCATCCTCCCTCCCATACACCATCCATCCTCCTGCACACACACCATTCTTCCACCATCCATCCTCCCACACACTCCCCATCCCTGCACCATACATTCTCCCACACATACCCCATCCTCCCCCACATACATCATCCCTCCACCATTCATCCTCCCACACCCACACCACCCCCCCTCCCACACACCACACATCCACCTCCACACACCCCACCCTCCCACACACACACACCATCCCTCCACCACCCATCCCCCCACACACACACCACTCTCCCCCCCCACACACACACACACAAACACCATCCCCCCACCACCATCCTCCCGCCACCCCACGCCGCGGGGGGACAGCCCCAGCCAGGAGGCGAGGAGACACGAACCAGGCCCCCACCCCCCCCCCACCCCGCCCCAGTCCCCCACTCCCCACCCCCAAAACAGCACCTTCCCCCCAGGGCCAGCAGCCAAACCCCCCAGGGCAGCCCGCCCACGCCCCGGGCCAATGCGACAGGCCACCCGGCCCGCCCCGCCCCCGGGCCATCCATGGAGACAGGGGCGCTTGAAGACCCCATCCCCCCTCCCTCCCCCACTAGTGAGGGAATATATTATGTGCTGTTTGCAATTAAAAAAAGAGGGTTAAAATTGGGGGGCAGTAACTGCATTGAGGAGGGGGTGGGGCCACCTGAGCAGTCCCACCCACCTGACCTTGCATGTTCCACCCCCCAAAACGTTTTTGTATGTTGCAAATGTTATTTGTGCTCAGTGACTAAGTGGAATTAAAAGCTGGGAGGCATGCTGCCGCTCGGCGAAGCAACGGGGCCACTATGATGACCCCCCTGCCCCGCCCAGCGCAACAAGCACACCCCCCACGGCCCTACCTGTGTATGTAGTGAAGAGTGGGGAGGGGAGGGGTCAGGAGATGTAGGTCCAGAGGGGGGTAAGCCTCCCCCCTGGAAGACGACCCGCCAGTGGCTTAGGGCGCCCCCGTCCCCCGCCGGCCCCGAAGGGCGTCACAGGCCCAGAGCAGGCACCCCAACCCAGGCACGCCACGAACCCCCCCAGGGGCCAGCCCCCAGCCCAAGGGGCCACTTTCCTCTTTCTGAGTGGGAGGGGGGCGAGGCGAAGGAAGGGAACCCCAGGCCCCCGCCCCCAACACCCAGCCAGGGCGCCCCCCAGAGGACACGTCCTAACCCCCTGCAAACGCACACACACTCTCACACACCTCTATACACCAACACCTCAATACGTGCACATACCTCCACACACACACGTCACGCACATACCTATAAACACACACACCGGTGCCCACATACACACACACTCTCATACCCCTCCATACACATACACCACTACACACACACTCACATACATACCTGCATATACACACAAGCACCTCCATACATACTCACGCCTCCACCCACTCCTTCACTCCTCCACACACACCTCGACCTCCACGTGCACACACTCATATATACATACCTTCACACACACCCACATCCCACATAGACCTCCACACACACACCCGCACACTACTCACACACACACATACACGCACACACCCAGACCTTCATACACACCCACACACACATACAGCACACACGTCCCTTTACACCCACCCACACACCAGCATACCCACAGACACACACACACACACACCCACACACAAACACACCCCCACCCAGGTTCCGGGGCTGCGACCAAGCACCAGGGCACGGACCAACCCCCGGCATGGCACATCAGGACGGGCCCAGCCCCCCCCAGCAGCGGCAGACCCCCCACCCCCAGGAGCGGGGGGAGACCCGACGCCCCAGAGCCCGGGGCCCCCACCCGGCCCACCCCGGGCCCGACCGGCCACCCGGCCAGGGGCCGACGGACACCGACCCAGGCACCCCGGCAGCCACCCCCCACCGCCACGAGGCAGCCCCACCCCGGGGCCCACCCAATGCCGCCCGCCCAGACCGGAACCCCCAGCCGACCCAGCAGCGGAGCAGCCTAGATCCCCACCCAGGAGACAACCGGAGACCTGAAGCCACCAGGGACCCCCCACCCACATCCGCCCCCATCCCAGCGAAGCCGCAATCCTCCACCTACATTAAGTGATGTAGCCAGTCACAGGGGACCAGAGGGAATGAAAGTCATCTGACTGGTTCCTGGAGGAGACAGACATTGTCTCAATGCTGATGTGATCTAACAGGAGATTTCTAAACTGCTGGATAGACAAATTATTCTTATCTTTCCAGTTCACAAGAATAGTTTTCTTTGCGATGCATAAGACTGCGAGGACCAAGTTTATGGAGTGTATTCCTATGTTAGTGTCACCCAGGTCGCCCAGTAGGCAAAGTGTGGGGTTTGTAGGAAAACTAGTTTTAAACCATTTTGAGAGATCTTCACACACCTTAATCCAGAACCTTTGGACAGGTGTGCAGGACCACAGCGCATGGATGTAGCTATCAGAGGTGTTCTCAGAGCAGTGTGGGCAGATATCTGATGGTGAAAGGCCCATCCTGAACATCCTGTGTCCTGTATAATGAGTTCTATGGAGAATTTTGAATTGTATTAGTTGTATATTTGAATTCTTTTTGAGTCATTTTAAACGTGTTTAAACATATTTGT
Organism: Melanotaenia boesemani; assembly: GCF_017639745.1. Classification (NCBI taxonomy): domain Eukaryota; kingdom Metazoa; phylum Chordata; class Actinopteri; order Atheriniformes; family Melanotaeniidae; genus Melanotaenia; species Melanotaenia boesemani. The sequence continues at coordinate 37,798,991 of NC_055682.1, forward strand.
GACCATCTTTTCTGATCAAAGTTATTAGATAAATCATCTTCCCATTTTGAAGTTGAGAGAGATATCCTGTCTTCTAGCTTTGCAAGTAATCTATATATTTTTGATAATAATTTTGGAGTATTATGATTCAGGAATTCTGCTATTCTGATAGGAAGCTGCAAGTCTAACTGTACAGGGGTATACTTCTTACATATAATTGATTTTAGTTGGTGGTACTCTAAGAATTTATTGCTGTTGATTCCATACTGTGAGACAATTGTGTTGAAAGATACAAAGTTTCCATTTTCTATTATCTGTCCTAACTGTTGTATTCCTTTAGTCTTCCATTGAGTGAAGTTTATCATCTTTTTGTTCTGCAGGATGTCAGGGTTGTTCCAGATGGGTGTAAGTCTACATGGAAAGAGGGAAGATCTGGTTATCTTACAGAATTCCCACCAAGCCATTAAGGAAAAAACGGATGTTAAGGCTTTTAAAGCACTTATATGGTTTAATGGTTGAGCTGATGAACGGCAGGTCAGAGATGACTAAGTCCTCACACAAAGCCTGCTCCACATCTAGCCACGGCTCATCCAGATAACTGGGTTTGAGCCACTTGGAGATGTACTGCAGCCTGTTAGCTATAAAGTAGTTATTAAAGTTTGGTAGGTCCAGTCCTCCTCTATCTTTAGTCTGCTGTAAGGTTTTAAGACTGATACGTGACGGCTTGTTTTTCCAAAGAAACTTGGATATGAAAGAGTCCAGAGATTTAAACCAACTGGTGGAGGGTTTAGTGGGTATCATTGAAAATAAATAATTAACTTTAGGTAGAATCATCATCTTAATGGTGGCAACTCTCCCCATTAGTGAGATGGGTAAGCGCCTCCACCGTAAGAGATCATCTTCTATTGTTTTTAGTAGCTGAACATAGTTTAATTTTGTTAAATCTGATAATCTGGGGGAAATATTTATACCTAAATATCTAATGTTTCCTGTCTGTATTTTGATATTAGGGATGTTTTGTAGGTCACAGTTGATGGACATGGCTGTAGTCTTAGACCAGTTAATAGAATAATCAGATATTGATGAGAACTTATTAATAACTGTGATTGTCTCAGAGAGTGATGTTTGTGAGTTCTGAAGGAAGAGTAATACATCATCTGCATAAAGACTTATTTTATGTTCTATATTTTTGCCCTGGATTCCTTTAATTTCTGTATTTTGTCTAATAGCAGCTGCTAACGGCTCTATGAAAATGGCAAAAAGTGAGGGGGAGAGTGGGCAGCCCTGTCTGGTGCCTCTCTGTAAGCGGAAGCTTGGAGAAGTTTGATCGTTGGTTTTCACACATGCATTTGGGTTATTATATAATATTTTAATCCACTCTATGAAAGAAGGTCCAAACCCAAATTTGTCTAGTGTTGCAAATAGAAACTTCCAGTTTACCCTGTCGAAGGCTTTTTCTGCATCTAGAGAAATGATTGTGGATTCTAGATTATGTAAAGTAGAGTAATCAATGAGGTTAATTAGTCTACGTGTGTTAGTAGATGAATGTCGACCTTTTATAAAACCTGTCTGGTCCGGATGTATTATAAGAGGGGTTATTTTTTCTATCCTTCTGGCAAGAGCTTTACTAATTATTTTCAGGTCTACATTTATTAAAGATATGGGACGGTAACTGGATGGAAGTGTGGGGTCTTTGCCTGGTTTTAGCAATAGTGTTATATTAGCTAAGTTCATATTTTGCGGTATTTTTTGTTTTTCCTGTATTTCTAACAACATATTATAAAATGTAGGAGCTAGCGTTGTCCAGAATTCCTTGTAAAATTCTGCTGAGTAACCATCTGGACCCGGGGCTTTATTGTTGGGCATATGTTGGAGAGCTTCGTGGAGTTCATCTACAGTAATAGGTGCATCTAAATTTATTTTATTTTCATTTTTTAGTTTTGGTAGATTAATGTTGTTTAAAAATTGTTCAATATGTTCATCTGTTGGATTAATCTGTGATTCATATAATGTTTTATAGAAGCTTCTAAACGTGTCATTTATCTTGTCTGAGTCATGGCTGATGTTTCCGTCTTGATCTTTAACAGAGGAGATTGTTGTTTTCTCCTTGTTTGTTTTTAGTTGATTTGCTAAAAACTTTCCAGATTTGTTACTGTGTTCAAAGTTCTCCAAGTGAAGTCTTTGCACTAAAAACTGTGTTTTTTTATCTATAATTTCTTTAAGCTGCAATTTAGTTTTCCTTATATTATTCATTGTGTGCTCTTCGGGGGAAATGCGGTAAGCCTCCTCCAATGATTTAATCCTGAGTTCTAATTCTAAAACTCTTGCTGTTTCCTTCTTCTTCTTATGTGAGGAGAAGGAAATTATTTTCCCTCGCATTACTGCTTTTCCTGCTTCCCAAAGGAGACACGCTGAAGTTTCAGGCATGTCATTTTTTTCTATATAAATTGACCATTCTTTTTTAAAATAATCAATAAACTCAGGATCTTTCAATAAAGAGGTGTTAAATCTCCAGCTTTGACCAATCGGTTTATTATTTTTGTTTCTCAGAGTGAATGAAACTGGTGCGTGATCGCTAATGCTGATTGGATGTATCTGAGTCTCTGAAATGTCGCCCATTAGTGAGTTACTATTTAATATATAATCTATTCTAGAGAAGGAGTGGTGAACTGAAGAGAAGTAGGTGTATTCTCTTAGTTTAGGATGGTGAGAGCGCCAAGCATCGCAAAGACCAAAATCCTTCATGTACTGTTTGATAGTTTCTGACGACTGCCAGACTCGATGACTGGCTGATGTGCTGCAGCGATCTTGTTCAGTCAAGACTACATTAAAATCACCAGCTAGCACTATTCTGTTATCTGAATAATTCTGGAGTGTAGCAAACAGGGAGTGGAAAAAGGAGGGATCATCTGCATTGGGGCCATATACATTGGTAATACATAATTTGATATTACAAATAGATAATAAAGTTATCAGAAATCTGCCTTCCGGATCCACTACTGTGCTATCTATGTCAAAATTTAGTCTCTTATTAATAAGAGTAGCTACTCCTCTTTGCCTAGAATTGTAACAAGCTGAGTAAACATGAGGAAACTGAGCTGTTTGAAGAAGGTCTATGGTTGAGTTTGTTAAATGAGTCTCTTGTAGTAAGACAATGTCAGCCTGCAGCTCCTGTAATTTATTAAAGATCTTCAACCTCTTCTCCCTGGAACCGGCTCCATGTACATTCCAACAGACGATTTTTAACATGGTTATTGTGAACGGTTTAATGCTTCATGCGTGTTACTGACGCGTGTGTCTTTGTGCGCCCCTCTTGCGTGTTCGCGCGTGTTTGCATGCAGCCTGATTGCGCGCGTTTGTCCGTATGTTAAATGTCCGTATATGTACCTTAATGCGTGTTCTCTCATACATAAAACGCGAGTGTTTATATTTATCATGTATGGTGCGGCTGTGCGTCCTGACGGTTTTTGACCGGCCGCGTGCGCTGCTGATATTACGAGCTGGATTACAATTAACAGTGAAAGCGTGAAAGATAGTAAAAAGTGAGAAAAGTATTTGTGTGAAATATAAAAACAAAACAGAAAAAAATACATCGATCTAGGTGTAGAGGCTGTGGTGAGACGAGCAGTGTGTTCTACTGTCAGTGATCTATAATGGCGAGTTAAGAGTGATCATTTGGAGAGATTGATATACAGCACCTGGGATCAGAAGAGCCACGGAGTGACGTCCGGGTCGCGGTACAGTTGTCCATTAATAAACAGTTTATCCACCGCGATGACAGCGCGAGCGCCATTAAGCATTTTAAGTATTTGCTGATCTGCAGCCTTGAATTGCATAAAGTGGATCAAGTGGATGATAGTTTTTGCATCATCATAACAAAAAAAAATAAAAATATATATAGCCCAAAAAATTATGTATATATATATATATATATATATATATATATATATATGCAATACATTTAATTCAGAAGTGCCCTTTCAGGTCACTCAAGGACGTTGTACAAATAAAAGAAAACAATCACATGGTGAAACATTTTCATTTAAGTGTCCTCTTTTAAAGGACATTGTTCCAGGCATCCTGTGGATTGTTTGGATGCATTTCTGGTAACCAAGGCTGTGTTACTATGATTTATTCAGAAAGAAAATGCTCTCCTGGTCACCTTTCCAAACAAGCTCTTAGTGCTGCTATTAACTTTAACATTTACATTTTTAACTGTGCCATGTTACCCTGAATTGAAATAAGCAGGTACGGAAAATGGAAAAATAAATTCTGAGGCCTGTAGAATCTGGGATATTGTTTTTTGTTTTTTTTTTTGTTATTATTTTTCTGAGTATCAAACGCTCTGACCTTAGGCAGAAATAATTTTTCTCATTGTATAATTATGGACTCCAATTATTTTGAGCATGGGCTTGTAACCCTTCCCAGATTATTGGTCAGCAGCAATTACCTCTCTGAGATCACGGGTGATGTCTTCTACTTGGCATTTCGTTAACACACCTGAATGCTCCAGACGAGCAAACTGTTACAGAGGTTGTCACATCTTGATCAAATGCATTTTATTACCAGCACCTGGCTGCCATATTTCCTCTTAATTTGTATGGAAACACCAAGGGACAGATTAAGTGAGCTTTTCACACAGTGCTGTTTGTTTATTTTTTGTTAAATATCTTATGTCACGTGTGTTTGTTAATCTGGGCTACTTTACTTGATATAAAATGTCACTATTCAGTGTCACTGCAGGAAATACTATGAAAGAAGAAGTCTTACTAGAAAGGAAAAGAAAGTGTGTGGATGTCAGGTATGTTAGGAGCAGCAGTCTTGGTGATTCTATAGATTCTGCATTCGTGCTAGTGAGGTTTTAAAAAATTGACATTGAATACAATCTGCATGAAATGTGTTTTTGTATTCTGTACAGTGCATGTCAACACATAACACTGCAACACAGCGGACTGCAGGCTGCTTCCAATTACAGCAGACTCTGGTGCAGGACTTTTAAACAGCCCCCACTACCACCCAAGATGCATGTACTCCTACGCTTTATATCACATCAGAAAAATCCTGCAGTGAATTTCCACAGCCACAGTCTGTTTGCAAAACTTACCTCACTCAAGATACACTACACCTGAGAGCAAGCTGAACTCGTGAGTCTTTAAATTTAATAAACTTCTTCAGGAGTACCATGTTTATCTTTAAATTTTTGTTTGTGTGTGTGTGGTGGTGGAGGTGGGGGGGGGGGGGGGGGGGGGGGGGGGGGGTATCAGTGTTGGTGTCTTGCTCACCAACACTGATACATTGATGTGTTTCATATGAACAAGACCAAAGATCGGGTTATGTCACAAACAAGAATTATAAAGCGTGTTGTACGGCGCTTTTATCCAGAGACAAATATATCTTGTCAAAACAAGGCAGTTTGTTATAGGTCACATGGTCTTATGCAAAACAAAACCATGGAATAGCCCCTCATACTCTGAAGCCTTGTCTTCTGACATCCCATAGTGATCAGCGGTGCATCTACACCCCACTACCTTTTGCGAAACTCCACCAACTGCCAAATTTTGAAACTTTTCCCCTCCAGAATCCCTTCAGCTACACAACGCAGTGGTGGAAGTCCGGTGTTATTTTCACATCCCTCAAAAGCACAAATCTGTTCCATTCCAGCAATATAAAAACCAGGAGCTCAAAAGCTCTGTAAATGTCCAGAAGTCTGAAACTAGTGAATCTACATCAGGTAACAAGCTTACACCCATATATATGGTCAGTGGCCACTGGTTCTATGTCTGCAAGGCAAAGACTTGTCTTTTTTGCATCTGGAGGTAGGAGGCTGTGAGGTTTTTAATTCATGTTAATTAATTAATTTTTTCGAGACATAGAGGAGCACCAAGTTTACCTCTTCATCACAGAAACAAAACCTGTTTTTTTAGGGGGCGTTTTGAGTAATTTTTGAGCCACAAAAATCCAGTTTTTTAAGTAATGGTCTGACAAGTCCAGAACAGGGTAAGAAGATAGGTAAATTAAGGTTTTCGGCCACCATGCCTAATGCCTACTGTACAAGCCTGTGGGGGCCGTCAGTGATCTGGGGTTGCAGCGGTTGGTCAGGTCTGGTTCAGCAACATTATGTGTTCCAAGAATGAGGTCAGCTGACAATGCCAGGATTCTCCAGTTGTGAAAGAGTGGTTCAGGGAGCAGGAGACATCATTTTCACACATGGATTGGCCATCACAGAGTCCAGACCTGAATTGATAATCTTTGGGATGTGCTAAAGATGTGCTTCGCACAATGGCTGGACTCTCCCATCATTACTACGAGAACTTGGGGAAAACTTTTGCAGCACTGGATGAAAATAAATCTTCTGCCATTGCAGAAACTTATTGAAACGATGCCACCGTGAATGCTGCTGGAATAATAATTGAAGCTAAAGGCGGACCAACAAAATATTAGTGTGTGATTTTTTTTTCTTGTTGGACAGACAGTTTATCTTGCCCAGTCTCAAGCAAAAGTATGATGTAGTTATAATCCATAAAACTTTGTATTTGTACTGATTAACATGGCTTTTTTGTGTCATCCAGTGCAATTTTTAAATTCAAGGAAAAAGTCAAATAAAATTAGTTATTTTATTTGACAGCATTGTATGCAGCTCCATGTCCCGACCACTCTAACCTTTGTTCACTCTTAAATGTTGATGAAACATGTTGATGAAACACTTTTTCTGCTGTGACAGTGTGATCCACCCATTGAGGTTTTTTTTTTTTTACATGTTCAGTAGCATGAGACGACCGGCAGAAATTGTATCGGTGGACAGAGATCAATAGATTTTATTAGTTTTAAACATTTTTGCTTCTAGACTGTGTTGAATTATTATCACTAAATGTGTTGTCATTTTCCCCCCTTCTTTTCAATAAGTCACTTCCATAATTTGTCCACCCAGACAAAAATTACAACCATTTTTTACAGCAAATACTATGAAACAACATATGCTTGAGTTATAGTTACAAAAGGCCCAGCTGCCTTAGAAATTATGCTCTGCTTCACAGCACCTAGCTTCATGCAGAGTGAATATATTCCAAAAGATTCAGGGTTGTTATCCTAAACTGCATAGTCAGGGTAATGTAATTGCAGACTCAAAAATAAAAAGCCTGAAGGTGTCAGAAATAGCTGTCGCACTTATGCACATAAACAATTCACAGTGTGTATATTTCAGTGAGTACACAATGAGTTTGTGTGGATGTGTGCACACAAGTACGATAACAAGAGCCCATGCCGTGAGCGGTAATCTGCTAACACAGTGGATTGAGCTGACTCTGTTGGATTAGCAGTGGTGTGAAACACAACACACTCTCAATTACTCCGATACCGTCATGTTCAATGTAGAGGAACAGACAGAAGGAAGAAGGAGGGGCATGCTTTTAATTGTCGTAATATATCTGTGCACAGAGCTAGGAAAATTAAAAAGATGAAAGTGATGTCTGTGTTTGGGTATGCAGAGAATGCAAAAGCCTGCATAGCTGCTGGTGTTTGTACATTGAACCAAGAACTGTGATTAATCTGGCACAGACACAAGCATGGTCATGTGTCACCAGGCTATCTTTGAAGTAGTTGTTCGCCACAGCAGCCACAACTTCATCAGACTGTTCCGTCATTGTCATCACCCTCCTCCTATCAGTGAGTCGGGTGTGTGTTTGTGTGTCAGGGGCAGGGAGGGAGAAGGAAAGGCTGCCAGCTGTGGCAGATCGATATCACTGACTGAGAGATCACAGGAATGCTTAGTGCCCATCAATGACTTCTTGTGCATGTGTGTGTGCATGTGTGTGTGTGTGTGTGTGTGTGTGTGCGTGCGTGTGTTACACAGTGTCCAGTGACAGAGATCAGGGGGAAATTGGAGGAGGATGGATAGTTGTGTGAAAGAAGGAAACAGATGAGTTGATGAATCCTATTTTCTGCTCCAGCTTCCTTCATCTCTCCGTCTCTGGGTCTCTCTCTGTCTTCTTGTCTGGCTTCCTTGTTCTCAGGCTTCAGCTTGTGTCTGATCCAGTTTGATGCTGTTACAAGACTGGATAACAGAATATGAGAGACAGGATAATGACAGAATTTACATCTTTGTTCAATCATTCATCTTGTCTTTTTCTTTTGTCTGTAGTCTTTGTTTTCTTTATCTTTTTATACTCTTCCACCTTCATTATTTCTTTAGTTTTTTTAACAATTCAATTTTCAGCTTTTTTCTTTTTTTATCATTTTTAAAGCTGAATGATTTCAAAACAATGTTCCACTTTGATTCACTCACTCATTTATTTATTTAGTTTATTCACTGTAGTTTTAACATTGTTTCTTTTTAAAAAAAAAGGTTATTTTTCTCACTATATGTTATAAAGGGGTGAAACCTTGTTGAAAGAAAAATTCCTTACATAATTACTGATAAGGCTGCTCTGTGAGGCTGCAGTCAACAGGCTGTTAAAAAAGAGAATAAACCAGAATAAATGCTTGTTTAAAGATTACAACTGCATTTCTGACAAGGTTGTTTTCATGACATATAAAGTTTTTCATCTTAGTTCAACATGCTGGCCTGTTAACATTTGTTAATCATCAAAACCAGAGCAAAAGACTAATAAAATGTTGACATGCATGAAGATCTCAAACATTTTTGTGGTATAACCTGGTGACTAAGTTAGCACAAAAAATGTGTGTCAATCTGTAGTTTTGATTGGAAGCTAAAAATAAAACTGTTGTGAAGCCATTGTACAGTAAGATTTAGTTTATGTCAGGATCATGAAGCAGAGGCGGTTTGCAAATTAAATGAAGTTTTTTGGTAAGATTAAGATGTGGTAGGTCGGAATAATTGAGGAGGCAGAGAGGCCCACAGCCACAGGCGAGTTGTGTCAATAATCTGCAACTCTGGGAGCCATGTCTGTGGAAGCCAGGAACAGGTGGGGAAAAAAGCAAAACCACAATATTCCACAGATCCTAACAGATGCTATCAGAGAGCTAATTGCCAGAAATTGACGACTTTTCATTTCAGCAAGATTTCTGGAGAGAAACGAGATAAATACAACTTTATTCATCTCAAAAAAGGAAATAGTTATGCAGCATAAAGAATAAATGGCAATTATTAGTCAATAATCTCAGGAAAATGTCATTATGTAATGTTAATGACTTCTGTACTGTTCTGAAGAAGCCTCTGTCTGAACACACTATGTTGTTTGATCCATGTGTATGTAGACGGTGTGCAGCATTGTCCATAATGTTGAGCAGCTTTTGAAACATATATAATATATAATCAGCTCCAGGGGCTCAGCACAGAGTCATTCTTCTTTATCAGTTTGTTCAGTTTCTTTAAGTTTTATTGCTGGGATGCTGCTGCCCCAACAGATGACAGCAAAGAAGATTGAACTCCTCACCACACAAATAAAGTCACATCTTGTTTCACACACCGAAGGACGTAACTTTCCTTCTTGTAGACTGTTGTTATACACATACAGTGAAATTAAGACCAGTAGCTCATCATGAAAGTTAAATAAGTCATAAAATCCATCTATAAAACTCAATAAATTAAGCTATAAAAACTAAGAGAATTTATATTTAAAACTCAAACATTACAAAACAAAAAAAATGTTCTTCAGCCTGCTTGTAGAGGATTGGATTGTTCTGAGACGTTATAGTGTTGCATTTGCAGTTTGATGTGATGTCTATGTGAACATCCTGGCATCTGCATTCTTCTGCGATCATCACCTTTTCTCCTCAGATGGAAACAGAGTTTGGATTATTCCTGGCTCTCCTTAAACCCACCGTTATCTTCTTTGTCTTGTTTACACTGAAGTTGAGCTGATTGCTCCCACACCATTCCACATAGAGGTCAACCTGTTTCCTGAACCCAAACTCTTGTTGATCTCTCAGAAAGATTACATGCACGGCTGAGCTGAGTTACAGATGGAGTTTGATGGGCTTAATGGGCTTTTTTTTAATCATATTTCCTGTCTCCTTTTGCTGTCTCACAAAATCAAAAAAACTAAAATAAGAGCATTTTTATTAGAAATAAACTGTGTTAACATGCACCTTATTGTTTCTACAAAAAGATATAAAAATATGGAACCTCAAAAACTGGTAATTTTTTTAGTCGGGTGATTGGGAATTCCTGGAGTTTCCACCTGAACTTGTCACATACTCATCACATCCTGCCACACCCTGCTCATCACATAGTGAAATTTAGTCAAGATGGGAGTTTTCAATGCACATGGTCCCCCAAAGCCTCAGTTTTAGACATGCAGGGTTAACTCATGGGAAATGTAACAGTCATAGGTCACATCAATAGAATAGAATAGAATAGAATAGAATGCCTTTTATTGTCATTATACACATGTACAACGAGATTAAGCCATCCCCAGTGTCAGTGCAGAGAGAGCAGTATAGAAATAAATAATAAATAAAAGATCTAAGGTATAAAATATTTACAGAAATAAAACAGATGTGCACACTCTAGTTATTTGCAGATATAAGTATGATGTCTATGTCTGAAAAAAAAAAATATATTGCACGTTCAAAGTATTATTGCACGGATCATGATATGTTGTACATGTCATGTGACAGAATGTATTGCACATATGTTGTTAGTGTCCAGCGTATTTCAGATTTGAAGTCCTACAGGAGTTCAGGGCAGTTATTGCTTTTGGAAAGAAACTGTTTTTGAGTCTGTTTGTTTTAGTCCTGATGCACCTGTAGCGCCTCCCAGAGGGCAGCAGGGCAAACAGATCAGAGCCAGGGTGGGAGCTGTCATTTATGATGTTTCTGGCTCTGCTGAGGCAGCGGGAGGTGTAAATGTCCGTCAGGGAGGGGAGAGGGCAGCCAATGATCTTCTGTGCTGTCTTTACCACTCTCTGTAGCCTCTCCTTGTCTGCTACAGTGCAGCTGCCGTACCATACTGTGATGCAGTATGTCAGCAGGCTCTCGATGGATGAGCGGTAGAAGGTCAGCAGCAGGTTGGAGTTCAGTTGGTGCCTCCTGAGGACTCTCAGGAAGTGTAGCCGCTGCTGAGCCTTCTTGGTGATTGACGTGATGTTCTCTGACCAGGAGATGTCGGCCGAGATGATGACGCCAAGAAACCTGATGGTGTGGACCCTCTCCACACACTCGCCATTTATGTAGAGGGGGGCTGGGTCTGTGCTGAACCTCCTGAAGTCGATGATGATCTCCCTGGTTTTCTTGGTGTTGAGAGCGAGGTTGTTCTCAGAACACCAAGCAGCCAGCTTCAGGATCTCCTCCCTGTAGGCAGCCTCATCACCCCCGGAGATGAGTCCGACCACTGTAGTGTCGTCAGCGAACTTGACGATGAGGTTGTCATTGTGGGCCGGCCTGCAGTCATGGGTGTAGAGGCAGTACAGGAGGGGGCTCAGCACACAGCCCTGTGGGGAGCCGATGCTCAGCGTGCTGGTGGAGGAGAGGTGGGGACCTAGTCTCACAGTCTGGGGTCGGTCTGTTAGGAAGTCCTTTATCCAGGCACATGTGAGAGGGGGGAGGCCAACAGTGTCCAGTTTTGTGCATAATCTGTCCGGGATTATTGTGTTGAACGCAGAACTGTAATCCACAAAGAGCATCCGGACGTAGCTCTGCTGCTGCTCCAGGTGGTTCAGCGCAGAGTGAAGAGCTACAGCTAGGGCGTCCTCAGTGGATCTGTTCGCGCGGCATGCGAACTGGTGGGAGTCGAAGTCTGGGGGGAGATGGTCCTTGATGTGCTGAAGAACAAGTCTCTCAAAGCACTTCATGATTACCGGAGTGAGGGCCACCGGTCGGTAATCGTTCAGGCTGGTGATGGGAGATTTCTTCGGCACCGGGACAATTGTGGAGGATTTGAGGCAGTGTGGGATGACTGCCTGAGCCAGGGAGAGGTTGAAGATCCTGGTAAGGGTGGGGGCGAGCTGGTGGGCGCACGCTCTGAGCACCTTGCCAGGTACTCCGTCTGGGCCAGTAGCCTTCTTGGTGTTCACCGCCAGGAGCACCCGTCTGACATCGTGCTCCTGGATGGTGAGTGGGGTGGTGCGGGAGCCAGATGGGGGTGTCGGTGTGGGTGGGGGTGGGGGCATGGTTGGAGCAGATGCATGCTGCTGAGAGTCGAACCGGGCAAAGAAGCAGTTTAGCTCCTCTGCCAGTGTTGCGCTCTGATCTGCTGTCGACACATCACAACCTCTGAAGTTAGTGATGTCCTGTATGCCCCGCCACACCTCCCGAGTGTTGTTGCTGGACAGGTGGGACTCTATGCGCATCCTGTGGTCCGCCTTGGCTCTTTTTATGCCTCTTTTCAGGTCAGCACGAGCAGCACTATACAGTGCTCTGTCCCCTGACCTGAAGGCAGCGTCCCGGGCTCTGAGGAGTGCGCGGACCTGGCTGGTCATCCAGGGTTTCTGGTTAGGGAAAGCCCTGATGGTTTTGTCCACAGTCACATTCCCGATACAGAACTGAATATAGTCCAGTACCGTTCCTGTGAGTGTCTCCAGCTCCTGTTGTTCAAAGATGTCCCAGTCTGTCTGTTGGAAACAGTCTTGGAGTTTGGCGAGGGCATCTTCAGGCCAGGTTGTTACAGTTTTTGTGGTGGGCCTGTTCCTACGTCTGAGGGGGGTGTAGGCTGGGGGAAGCAGGAGGGAAAGATGGTCTGACTGTCCGAGGTGGGGGAGGGGTACGGCCCTGTATGCATGCTTGATGTTAGTGTAGACATGATCCAGGGTGTTCTCCCCCCTTGTAGCACACTTAACATGCTGGTAGAACTTCGGTAGTACAGTTTTTAAGTTGGCCTTATTAAAGTCCCCTGCAATAATGTGAACACCGTTGGGATGAGCCCGCTGTTGTTCGTTTATGGCGTTCAGCAGGAGAGAGAGCGCTGTGTTTACACTGGCGTCGGGTGGCACATACGCCGCTGTGACGATAACAACAGACAGCTCTCTCGGCAGAAAAAAAGGCCGACATCTAACAGACATGTACTCTATGTCCGGACAACAGTGTTGGTCTATGATTGTCCCGTTGTTACACCAGTTATCGTGCACATAGATACAGAGCCCCCCTCCTCTGCTCTTACCGGAGTCCTCAGTCCTGTCCCAGCGTAGCAGAGTTCGGCCTGCGAGCTGCACGCTAGCATCGGGTATGTCCGGGTGAAGCCAGGTTTCAGTGATGATCAGTACACAACAGTCCCGGACGTAGCGGTTTCCAGCGAGTAGTAATTCCAGGTCGTCCGTTTTATGTACCAGGGATCTGGCGTTGGACAGGTACAGGCTCGGAAGAGGTGGCTTGTGAGGTTGTTTTCTTAGCCGTAGCATAACGCCGGACCTGCAGCCCCGCTTCTGCTTCCTCTCCCTCCTCCGTCTGCGCCGCCTTCCAGACCCGATAACAATCCACGGAGAGTCCGGTGGTCTCGCTATGTCGTCTGGGATGTTGTGCGTGTGGTGGAAGTCACTCGAAATAGATATCTGGTGTTGGTATCCGATATCCAAAAGCATCTGACGGGTGTACGGGATGTTCGCACGGCCAGTCGTGCACAAAAGACAGAAAAACGACAGAAAAAGAAAGAGAAAAGAGCACTGGAATGGGGAGAAAGCTTTCATAATTTCATCCAAGTATTTTTTTATTACATACTAATGTAAAACAGTAGTTGTGTCCCATCTGTGGCCCACCAATCTGTTCATAATCAAGACATGGGATTGGATCTATAAAAAGATTTAACATGAACTGGCAATATATTAGCTGTAAAACAGCAGTGCATTGGAAGTGGCAGTAAAGTAAAGACTAACTATTTTAACAGGAAATCCACATGAGTTGGAGTATGTTACATATGGATGCAAAATCTGGAAGGAAAAGAAAGAAACTGAGGTTTTCACGATAATCTGGGTATTATTGACCAATCAAACTTGAGGGGTTATACAGGTAAACAGTTCATCTGCAGAGCCAATATGGTCTCAAATATACATGATTTAGCCTTTTATAAGCTTTTTAAAATGTTTTGCCTCCTGTGGACAAGTCATAAGATAATAGCTGACAGGCTCAGAGATTGATTTCAACCTTGTGGTGAAGGTAGAGGAAAGGTCAGTGTATCACCAATATCATTAAGTTGTATCCTCTGGGAGTCATAAATATCTTTTTAAATGTCATTGCAGTATGTGCAGTTATGAGATATTTTCCAGGGTGGACCAAACTGGTAAAAAATTCTCAATAAACACGGAGAAAGCTTTAAGTGTCTTGCTAGTGACCGATGAATGAATAAATAAGATCGAATAAGGTGGCTCTCTCTTACTTGGCCCTTGCACTAATGGTTTTTGCAGTGGGTGCAAAACTTCCCCTACATTTTGGTTGTTCAATGAAATAATGAGCCAAATTAATTATTTCTCATCTTCACTTGTTACAAGTGAGCTCAAGTTTAAAAGGATATTTTTTAGCTGATTTTGATCAAAATTTTAAGTCTTAATTTCTTACTTTCTAAGATCCAGCAGGTGAATAAAATATTTGCTACCTGTGGCTTCTTTACAAACCATCCCAGTGGCTGTTTTATATTCTGCACTGATAAGTCCTTTCCTCATTTCCTTCCTTCTTTTGTCAATGTGTGTGGTTTGGATGAATCCTCTCATCATTGATCTCCTGTCCAACTTCCTGAGACCTGGGGAGCCTCACTCTGTTTCTCTGTCTGGTTTCTCTCTGCTTTTTTTTCCCACAATATCTCTTATGACAGCCGCCTGCTTCACTCCAAACTAGTTTCAATCAACTTAGTGTCAATTTTAATACGAACAGTTCTAAATAATTGAAAGTTCAATTCCAGTTATGTGAATAAATGGCTACTATGTGGCAATACACTGTTCAAATTTCTCTTTATTGAGTCTATCTTAATCTGTCTTTTCCCCAGCCCTGATTAGGTCGTTTCCCATCCACTGTGAGAGTGTAGCACTCTGTAGCTAATTGGCAAGCTCAATCAAAGAGACAAATGAAGAGAGGAGAAACTGACCTTTTAGAGAAAGTCATTGCTCTCCTGGCTTTTCAAATGTCTTCTTCTTTTCCTCTTGTTTCTACATCTTCGTTCTGCTCTTTGCATCTTACAGTCTTTACAGTTTAACTTTTTTCTCATTCATTTCCTGTTCGCCTCTTCTAACCTTTCCTCCATCTTTCATGCTCCTTTTGTCTTCTGCCCTCTTTCATCTCTTCTCTTCTCCTCCCTCTGTGGGAAATGAGTTGCCAGTCATTCCAATTTATTTTAACAGCTTATTCTCCAGCTTGTCAGAAGAAAATTACAGCATGCAAACGTGCTCACATGCATTTCTGGAGCGTGCTCGTACGTGTCTATTTTCACTGCCACACATGGTTAAAAACCCACAGCTCCCCACACCCCGCTATCTAAGGAGGCAGGAAAGCAATGGTCCAAAGCAGAACAATGGCCGCCTCCATGGAGTAGAGCAGTCGTTTATCTGTTTGAGACGCAAGCATCTCCCACTTGTTTTCCATCCGACCCACCAACCGTGACTGATGGAGCAGCCAGGCCAGGCTGAGGTCTACATTACAGCATGACCTCTCTGTGTCAAGCACACTTGCTAATGGCAGCTGTGCTGTCATTCATCACTGCAATGGCCTGAGAGATGTGAATGATTGGTTGGGGGTATGAGCATAGTTATGTCAGTGTGTCCATGCATTCGAGCACCACACACCAACATGATATTTGAACAATTGATGGTGAGATCTGGACACGGTTATTAATATAGCTACAAACATTAACTTGATTAGATGCGGAAGCCTTTGTTTGCAGCATGTGTGTAGTCGTCTGCAGGGAGAAAATAAAATGTTTTCAGAACTCTTTTCCACAAAATTTAAGCCTGTCATTTTAATCTGTAATTTTAAATTCCTTATGTAACAGACACAAGCACAAAAGAAATTACTCATTGTCTTAATATTTTTTTATGTCTTTCATAATAAAATGTGATACCAGGAAAAATGTCAGGATAGTTATGTTATGTTATAGTTGATAGTTATGTTGTTTTTTACACCACTCTTCCCTATAACTGCACGTTTTTACCTTTGGGGAACTGAAAATATTTTTTGTAGTTTTACAGAAGACTTTGTGTCTTTTCTTGCTGAATACAAAATCTTAGTTGAGTGGGAGTCTGCTATTGTTTTCAGATTCTCTTTCTCATAATGAAACATGCACTTTCAGAAGGAAACAGGTCTGGGCTGCAGAAAGCCAGTCAGCTCACACCCTCTCTGTCTATGACACCATGTTACTGTAAGTTGTGCAGAATGAAGTCTGGCATTGGACTGTTGATATTTCTCTCTCCTTCACACATTTGTACATTCATGCCACAAGGACAGATGAGATCTTTCCACCTGAGATGAACCCAAATAACTCTGTAATTTCCTCAGTGTTGATATATGATTTCCTGTTTGGATAATGCAGTTTGAGGTTACATTTCTGGAGAGAGCTGTGGTTTGTTTTAAGTGCAAATGTTTTTTCAAGGCACTCCCAAGCCCATAGTGGCTGAACTGATCACAGTAGCTTCATGATTTCTCATGCAGTACTGCCCGAGGACCCTAAAGACTTGGAATATCTGTATCAAATAATTAAGTTCCTTTTAATCTATGCAATTCATTCAATTATTCAATTAGTTATTAAGTGTAAGTGGGGAGAGGAGTATTGATGATTTTTCTGACTGCATTTGGTGCACTAAAGTGGTGAGCTATTAGGCAAGGCAAGTTTATTTGTATAGCACATTTCATGTTCAAGACAATTCAAATTACTTTACCTAAAACATTAAAAGCAGTACAGCGGCGTGCAGGAAGCAATACCAAGTGCATTAAAAGCAAACTCTAAAAGAAATAAAAGAAATTACAGAAAACAGAAAGAAAAAAGCTTAAATAAAACAGATTAAATCCCAGAAGTGTGGGGAATTTAAACACAAAGCTTTAAGTGGATATTACTTTTATACCCATTCCTGACACCCTCACCTTCTTGGTAAGTTCTATAGCACTTTTGTTTTTTTTATAACTTTTCAGTCACACAGAATTTAAATTTTTTTTTTTAACTAAACCAAAGTTTAAATTGCCTTTTTAAAAATTCCCTGTGTTTTGCATTGAGTCGAGCATAACAGGTCAGGTGTGATGTGACACTCTTTTTTGCTACTTCCAGGCATCAATGACAGTGCAGACCTTTGAGGAAAAGCAGGTAACCAGAGCTCACAATAGAAAGCACTGCCATTTTAATGATCTGTTTCTGGTTAACTGTCTAAGAAAATGAAAAAGATGTTGTCATTCGCAAACATAAGGAGTTACACGTTTCAATTAAATAAAAGTAAAGTGCACAGAAGTGATTTCCTAAACACTTTCTTGACAAACTCTTATCCTCGTAGTGTGTAAAGATTGAAATGAATTTATATAGTTTGGCTTAAACTGACACATTTTTGGACATATTGATGAACGTTTAATAGAGCATCTCAAGTCTTTGCGAGGATAAACTGCTGCTACACACTGATGTATGTGAATTTTTGCATCAAAGATGCCTTGTTTTGTAGAATTTCAAGAAATCAGATTCAGAGTCAGAGTACACCAACAGTCAGCACTCTCTGGACTGAGAACGTGGCTGTAAAAATTAGTTTGCTCCTTTATGCCGATCGGAAGAAAATATTTCTTGTTGAAATTTTACTAAATGTTTTGAATTTTCAAATAAAACACTGTTGCACCCAGACTGACCAAAGAAGCAGGTGCCAGTTATTTTACCATTCAGCAGTGTGCTCATGCCAGACTTCACTCTCAGCACCCCTGTAACAATAAAAACAAAAGTCCCAGACATGCTGCCACAGTCATCACACCTGATATCATGTCCCTGAACAGCTGAATGCAGGCTGAAGGTGGCTGTTAGTTTCTAATGAAAGGAAAAATGTGTGTGATTGTTCTGGAAATGGAGCCAAACAAATTGAGCAATGATCAAGGTGGTTAAATGCCAGTTCTTACAAAAAGTAAAAAAAAAAAAAAAATTACATCTTGGTTATTATATGAATCATCTCCTATTGATAAAAAGCCTAAAAAACATAATCCCCAGCTGTAAGATAAGGTTAATCTTAACCCAGTTAAACATGCAATCTTCCTTCAGCTCTAGGGGCCGTAAGAGGCAGCACAATGCAGCGACACTGATTCCCACCCTGGGACTCTGGGCAGGAACATCAGATTATGATGCCATTAATGTTACGAATCTCAAGTCTGAAAGGGGCTTTCAAGAGATTTAAAGCTTTATGGTTAATAATTTAAGCATAATAGCAATTCTAAAACTTTACCATTGCTTCACATCATCTAATGTCGAGCTTTTCGTTAGTCTATTTTATTTTATGCTCTTTCATGTTTCTTTTCTTTCCTTCTCTCGCTCGCTCTCTTACCAATCTGCATCATCAGACTGGAGTGTTGGCAAGACATCTGTCATTCCTGTCCAGCTCAGAAGCTCCAGTCGCTGTTGCTAGGAGCAGGTTATTTACTGCGATTAAAGAAATTTGCTGATGTGTTTGTATTGCTATGAGTTTGCATAAAAAAATTCTGAACTTCTGTGCTGATCTCAGCATCACCTGCTGTCACTCATCTATGAATAAATTATCTTAGCTGTAAAGTCTACATTCTTAAAGCATCTTACAAAACACATTCAAAGATTATTAAACAAGTTCTATTTTAAAGTAGCACTATGTGAATTTTTGACCTTAAAAATATGATTAATTTTGATGGCACACAGTCGTTCAGGGTGCAGTTGTACCTGTAGTCCGCTAGACTCGTACGACTGGCACTCGGTTCAGTTTGGGGTTGAAAATTCAGCTGATTGTATTCCTTTCGCATCAGAGGTGGTGCTGTGTCAAGAATCAATGAAGTAGAAGACAAAATAACAAAATAGAAAACTTGCTTATCTATTTGTTTATGTAAGGTCCCTTCTGTGTCCACCACATCCTAGAGGTAAAATAAGACAAAAGCCAACATCACACTGACCTTTATTGACTGGAGAGAGCTCAGCATGGGTAGTACAGGGTCATCGTTAGGGGGTGCCTCACTAAGAAAATCTTCCAAATTCTTCTCTAAGGATTAGTGTTGTAGTTATCTGAATAAAGATTCTCTCAGGCTGCTCATGTACTTTACTAGTTTACTACTTTGACATGAAAGTCGTTGCCACAGTGTTCATAGTTGAAGTGTGGTGGAAGTGAACCAGCATCATCATCACCTCTTTGCTTGGCTGCCTGCCTCTTTGGACATAATAAACTTTTTACTTTGACCTTGAACTGAGTAATTACTCAGTCACACTTGTTGGGACTATCCTGTCGGCTAAGTGGAAGTTTCACTTGAACACAACTCTTGTCATGGTTAAGAAAAAAAAGACAGTCCTTGATCCTTGATCCAGCCTTCCAGATACAGCAAGTTCAGACACTTAATGGCCTGATACAAGAGGATCAATCCGTGGTTCCCTGTGAGTGTGCTTCTGTGTGATGAGTTCAAAGCCTTTAGTCGCAGAGGGATGAAGAGTCAATTCGGTCAGGGGACATTGAACCATTTGCCCTGTAGATTGCCTTGTTAAACATCACTTGTCCACCTTTAAAAATCTCTCTAGACCTTTTATCTGTCTTCTCCAATAATGTCAACCAGTGATAGAACAGTATATTGGAACAGTTGCCTCTGAACTTCAAAGTGCTTTGCTCTTTTTTTTTTTTAAAAGAAAACTGGGCATCTGATTGCTTAAGAGCCCTAGGTGCCATTAGCTGTTTTGAGTATTTGTTTCTTTTTTCTTTTTCTCACATTGTTTGAAGTGTGTTCAGTTGGTTTCACAGCAGTTTGCTGCTATTGTCTGATTGTATAGTCTCTCGCTGCTTTCTGACTCTGGCCTTTTCCCGCTGATTGCTTCTTTTCTACGAAAGGATACGTAGCATGAGGAGGAATCAAGGGAGATAAACTCTTCAAGGGTGTCCGCTTCTCTACTCATATTTTTCTTTAATCCACTTTGTTTTCACACTTTGTCCCTCCATCCAGTCACATTTGCATATTCCCTGGTGCCGAACAGCTCTCTGATGTGTAGGTGGCAAGTGTGTGTGTGTGGGTGTGTGTGTGTGTTTGACTGTGGATGTGTGATATCCTGTTCCCTTAAATGCGCTGCTAAAAGTATTGGCCAGCATCCTTGGAAAGATGAGCTGGCTACATTATGAAGAACTGAAAAGAGAGGCTAGATAAAATACTGCAATAACCCTCATTGATTAAAAATAACCTTGTTTGTCTCTTGCTGTGATATAGAATAAAAATGAGTATCTGATATAAGATGTCTGCAGTTTGAAGTCTAAAAAATCAAAAATCATACTTATTCATAGATTATAATTAAGCTAATATTTCCCCCCTTTTTCCATTTTTTGTTAACTATTCTTCAGAAAACATAAATTGAGTTTACATGAAATCCCTGCAACCACCATATCATGAAATTATCAATTACTTTCACCTTTTTTAATGGTTAATGAGAAATTTTTACAAGATTTTATGTTCCATTCTCATAATGTAGTTATCTTCTGTACCTTGCTTTTTTTCCCAAACACATGCACAAGAGACATTTCACTAATATATATTTGTTATCGTTAGCTATACATCATCCAAGAAAAACACACAGAAGCCGCTATTTTCCACCTCTCATGTTGCACATTCAGCTTCTATTGTTGTACAGCAGAAATTGTAATCATGAAAATTACTTTAATTTGCAGCACAGCTACAGCAGTTTTTGCAGCAACACTCGGCTGTGGCCAAACAACCACCTCCATGTGCAGGAGTCCTGATTTGCATCCTCTTGCTATCTAAGTTTAATGCTATGTGTGGATGTAATAGCCATTTCTTTGTCCAAACACTCCTGGAGAAGCAAAAGAAAAACACATCTGAGGAATCTGTGAGAATTTTCACCATTGCTTCTTGTTTTAAGAGCACCATTAAGAGCTGGAGGGGGTCTGCATTAATTCTTTCATCTTAAATAGTGTTAAAGTATAGTGTGATAGTGTTATAGTATAATATTTTATATTATTTAAGTAATTTAATTTAAGTTAATCTGACTGTGTGATCCCACTTAGATGACTGGACGGCTGTCCGGTTCCTTGCCTGCAGTTGGCTGGCTGCGATGTCCCTGGACCAGGATTGGCCACTTCCTCTTCCTCCCCAGCTGATCTTGTGTCATCAGCCTTTTTAATGAGTGGGCTGAGGACGGACAAGAACTAGCTGGGGAGGAAGAGGGAGTGGCCAATCCTGGTCCAGGGACATCGCAGCCAGCCAACTGCAGGCAAGGAACAGCCCACCAAGGCACAGGGGTGGATCCAAACAGCCGTCCAGTCGTCTGGGTATCAAGAGGCCGTGGGCCGGAACAAGTGACAATAAACAAGACGACACAAAAACATAGACTTTGACCCTGAAACACATCGTTCTTAATCATCATTCTAATTCTTGGTCATTTACTTGGCTTTTGCATGCAGATCAGCAGCACATTAGTTTGGGTTTATATCAACAAACCTGTGTCACAAAATCAGCTGAGCAAACAACAAGCATTGTAAGTAAAAGAACAGTGTACTACAGCAGTTTACATGAACCAGTTTGCACCTGAAGTTCTTTTCACATTTGCCATTTAAGCTTGGACTGCAGCTTCACGTTTGGCATTTTCTCTAGAAGACATGTCAAACTTTAAATGAGGTACTTCTGGAGTTATTGGGAAGTTCCCCTCATCGTCTTTTATCTGTAACTACAAGCTGAACTTTGAATGGCACCACAGGCCACATTCAGCTGTTAAAATCACTTTTGGCTCAACATCTGTAATGGTCCCTCCACTGTGCAGAATAATTAGAGGCTTTTTAAATGTCATGGAGCCATCAGCATGATGCTGTAATTAAAAAAGAAAAACCTTTATGAGTGTCATAATGAATTGGCTAAGTCATTATCATCATCACTAAACAGACTTTGTTCTGTGTGTGCGCGAACATGCTGTCATTTATTTAATGAATCACATTGGGCTTTCTGTCCTTGGTTAAAGTATAATGAAGGTTTGATGCATTAAATTATGAATATTTGGTGACATATTTTTAGTCCCCTTCAACCTCTCATTGTCTTTTGCTCATCACTGTAAGGTAGCATTAATTCTAATTATAACACCTGTAAAATGTAGCAAACTCAGTGAACTTTGTGTGAAATGATTGAAACCATATGCAGGCCACAGTTTTTCCATCATTTTTCACGTCCCATCTGTCGTCAGGTATCCAGATGTAGTCTGAGTCAGTGGGCCATTTTGCTGCATTTAGGCCAAAACATATTCCATGTTTATTTCATTTATATAAACCTTTTTCTCATGTCTCAGCTAAATTTTACATAAGTTCAGGTTTTATGTTCTCTTCATTTCTGCTTATAGCTTCATGTCCCTATTTTCTTTCTCTTTTGTCTAGAATAATCTGTTGTTACTTCCTTCAGCCCTTGCTCTATTTGAAACTTTTGATACAGCTCTCCATATGTTGTTGTCTGTTGTAGATAGTAGATATAGTTCATTGTTATCAGGTTGGATTTTCCTCCAGCTGCTAGTGCAGGAAAGAGAACACAGAGTGCTGGTTTCACTGTACAGAGGGCTGTGGATTAATAATAAATGTTGAAGGTAATGATACGTTAAGTATTCTCAAGAGTGCGTATGAACTCAGTACAAGCTCTACACTGATGCCTTAGAAGATTTATACAGTGCGTTAAGTTTTAAGAGGTGAAGGTTGTCGTGGTGCAGCAGCAGCATTGAAGCCTTGGACTCTGCATGCTTTTCTCAAGACATGCATGTTAGTCTTATTAGAGATTTTAAATTGTTGGTCTGTTTGCCCTGTGTTAGACTGGTACCCTGTCCTGGGTGTACATGACATCAGCTGGAAGAGACTCCAGCTTACTCACTCCATTCGAATGTTGCTCATTGCGTGACAGGTCCATCTTCCAGCATTGTATTACACAGGCTTGCATTATTCTGACATTAATGTTATTGTAACCATGATCATTAAAAGATTAAACACTGATATAATCCCAATAATACACAGAATTTGGATAAGATTATCTTTATGCTACTACAACATAAATTAGTAAGTGATTATATTACACGATAACGCTTTAAAATTTGTTTCTACATGCAATAACAATTTAATGAGGTGATGGTATGGATGGGCCTTCCAAGCAACAACAATTTACAAAAGATTTTTACATAAGATAAAGCATGCTGGTCACATCAGGGCTATGCAAATAAAGTTTGATCCATTCAAATTGTTGTTTGATCAATTTAAATTTCCAAAACAACCCCCCCTTTTTTAATTTGAATACTATATTTTTTAAAAACAACATGATAATTACATATTTTTGATGTGGTATCATGTAGGACTGCACTTAGATGCAGTTACAAACTAACTCTGTTGATCACCAGATATTTAATAGTTTATCAATTTCATATAGATTTATCTTTATGAAGGTTATTTTTTTCATAAATACCTGAATATCTGATTCATTGAATGTTATTAAACATTTTGCAAGTAACTGTAAATGAAACAGAATTTCTTGCTTGATATAACACCTGTACGTTTTTTTCTGCACATAGTGTGAGTGAAGAGAACAAAAACAATTTACGGTCTTTGTTATTTTGTTAATCTCGACTTATGCTGCTGTCTGAAAGGCATGACAGATATTTCTGGCTCTTATCTCCTTTCTGTGAGTCC
Source organism: Melanotaenia boesemani (assembly GCF_017639745.1). Lineage (NCBI taxonomy): Eukaryota > Metazoa > Chordata > Actinopteri > Atheriniformes > Melanotaeniidae > Melanotaenia > Melanotaenia boesemani. The sequence goes on from NC_055682.1 coordinate 37,822,672, forward strand.
TTTTCATAAATGTTTTCTTTCTCACCAAAAGAAACTTTTAAATACTTATATTTACCATCTTTGAAGGTTTGAAAACTTTCAAGGTTTCCTGTGTGAACTGAATACCTTACTTCAATCCAAAGGAGCTCGAGGGAATGTCTTGCTATCCCCAAGAGAAGATGTTTCACTTTATATTTAATCAAAAAAGCATAAAAAATAAATAAATACCAATCTTTATAATCGAGTTCTGTCTCTTCTTAAGTGAAAAGCTGGCCTTGATGGTATTAGACGATCTCTTGAGTTGGAATGCAGTTTCCTTTTACAGCAACTTCGTTTCTACTGTTGTTGTTGTTGTTTTCTTATATTTAGTTAGTTTTAAGATGACCTAACTCTGGGGAAGCATTTCACAGTTTTTCAATAGGAAAAAATACTTTGAAAGGTCCCACTAACTTATTTTAAAATTTCTTTTTTATGTGACAGCCTATTATATCTGTTTCTTAGTTTGGCCCCAGGGACCATTAGATACCAGGGAAACATTTTTTTACAAATTTCTCACGACCATCGTGTCCAAAGATGTCATAAATATGAATTGTCAAATACAATGAATTTTTGTTGGCAATGACCAGTGCAGCTGCAAAAAAATGGTAGATTAAATTATTCAAGTGCAAAGAAGAAACATCTAAACAAAATGATATTAAAAAAGCATATATATTAAAATATTAAAAAAGCAATATTATAATATATATATATATATATATATATATGTGTGTGTGTGTGTGTGTGTGTGTGTGTGTGTGTGTGTTAAGGCTGTCAAAAAATAACGAGTTAACGGTGATAACTAATTTATATAATTAATTGTGTAAATATTTTAGTAGTAGCTGACAGGTGGTAGAAGGGATTTATACTTCAGATATGCAGGGGCGGGTCTAGAAAAGTTTTGATAGGGGGCCAGGCAGGGGCACCGGCCATGAAAAGGGGGGCACTTTTTTTAAGTCTAGATTTTATGAAATATTGAACTGACTATTACACTAAAGTAGTGATCGTCTAATGTAAAAAAGTGAAGAAAAAAAATCACTGATGCTCAGAATTACACTTCAATCATAAAAGATAAATGTTGGTGAGATGCTGCTGGATGAATTCTGCATTATGAACATGGTAGACATGATGTAGAATAACATATAGATGTTAATTACATGTTGGATTTACTGACCCTTGGACATCTGAAGCTTACCCAAGTAAAAGTCAGTTAACATTAAATATTTGTAAGAATTGGCTCATTTTGTTAATATAATACAGTGAAAACATGGAAATTTCAGGCATAGTTGCAAATGATGATTAATCATGATTAATTGTTTTGTAAGCTGTAATTGAATCTATGATTATATGAAATATGCTGCTGTAGGTCAGCTACAAACTACTTCTGGGCCATAGACTGTTCATCCTGGAGTAAAATGATAGTTGCATTTGAATTATTATGTAAACAAAAACACACAAAAAAATAATATCTTACCCCAGTTAAACCAGAATTCAGTTAGTAAGACCTGCAGTCTGAATATAGCCACATTTATGCAGGCTGTCATTGCTACCTTAGTTTTTAAGCCCAACACCTGTTATGGATGCCATTAATTAGTTTAAATTTCCTTTTCGACCATATAAATGCTTTTTTTGTTGATTGTTGATCATAAAAAGAAAATGTTCTTGGATTTATGAAGAGACCAAATGCTGTTCTTACATCTGTGAGGTGCCAGTAACTAACCAGCACTGTGACGGCTCAAACCAATACAAACCCAATAACCAGGAGTGCGTTAAAAATGACTGTGCAGTGTTTTTGTCCCTCATGATTAGATCTATTCCAGCATGATATAGTTGTTTTCTCTGTAAAGTGCAACTAAACACATTACTGTCCACTTCTGCTCGAATTTCTCATATGAAGTAATGCACAATTCTGAAATGGCATGTGTGTGTGTGTGTGTGTGTCTGTTTGTGTGTAGATTTGTAGACACTCTATGAATTATTAGCCTAAAAAAGAGTGAAAGCCGTTGTAAAGTTTGACAACTATTAGATTCTTTTTGTATGAACACTTATTTCTAACTGGTTGTAGAGTTCTTAATGAGCTAGAAAAGCCTCAAAATAAAGAATAGAATATGAAATCTAAATGGAAAGGCCTTAATATTCTCTTTACAAGCTCACTGGGATGTTTCATCGACACCTGTCACACTGCATTGCAGATGCTTTAGTTGCTGCAGTGCATAGACAATATTAAGCTAAAGAAACCACAGTGGATTATCTTGCTGATGTATAATAACTGATAAAGTCATATTAACTTTGCAATCTAAGGATTTTTCCAGTAGAACCTAACCTAAAGAGGCAGGTAATGTTCTATTGCGGGATCTGGGGTCTTGACGAATCTGGATTGCTTTTGTGGTTCGCGTTTGTTGATGTAGCTCTTGAAGCTCTTTTTGTCCAGTGATCTTACTGGCCGGATTAAGGATTTGCATCAGTTCCTTCTTTTGTGTAACTATAGGGTTTCCAAACCAAGAAACAAAATCATATGGTAAAACACTTTAATTTAATGATTTGTAAACCAATCAAATGGTAACATGACCAGGTTCTTGGTTATCATCCTTCCTTTCTTGGACCACTATTCAGAGACACTAACACCTCTATCCCAGAACCACTATGAGACCCAGTATTTTGGAGATGCAGTGACACAGTTATGTAACCAGTACAATCTAGTCTTTGTTTAAGCCATCAAAATCTTATTCATGTCAATATTTCTGCTTCTAGCACATTGTTTTCAAAGAACTAACTGTTCACATGCTTCCTAATATATCTCATCCCTTCACAGATGCCACTGTAACGAGATAATCAATCTTATTTACTTCACCTGTCAGCGGTTTTAATTTTGTGACTAATCAATGTTTGTGATTTGCTCATTCAGTCTATTTGTTCAATTATCTAGCGGTATGTGCTGTGAAAATGGTGCTCTTACTGAATCTCTAACTTTCAGCCCTGAATTTAGTCCCCTTCATAAACGTGTAAGAGATAAAGTGCTTCAGTTAAAGGAGGCATCCACTCTCCATCCAAGAATTATGTAAGGAAAACCATCAGCTGGTGGAGGTTTCATTAAGTTTTACTGGTGCAACTTGTTAGCTTGTTTTGCCAGTTTGGCTTTCTTTAGCCTTTGAGGAGGCTTTAATTTTCACTGACAGGACATCCATCTTGAATCATGTTATTATTTATATAAGATACTTGTTAATTACTTCCAGAAAAATAATTAATTTAATTTTTCACAATTTCTAAATTTTTTTTTTTTTTTTAATTGTTGGGACCATTCAGTCATTTATTTCCTATACTAATTATTCCAGTTCAGGGAAGCAGCAAAGCTGGAGCCTATCACAGCCATTAGAAGGTGGGTCGTCCATCGTGGGGCTTCTTTAGACCAGATCTAAGTAATTCTGAATATAAAAATAATGATTTCTTGTTGTGGGAAGCAGAGTTTTTTACACTCTTGCTGTATTTTCTCAGTAAAAGCTATGGTTGTTATCTTGGCTTCGCTTGCTTACAGAAACATATAAAGCAAGACTCTGGTTGTTTAGGATGATTAATTTATGGGTGTTGGGATGGGTGTGAATGTCGTTTGTGTGATAGGTGGCTTTTTGCATGGTGCATTGTTCTGAAGTCTGAAGGAATAAGTGGGCTTGGAATTCCTCTGAGATGAGATTAAGGGGAAATTTAGTGGCATTGCTCAGTATGATGAATAAACCCCACAGACCTCCAATTGTGAATGAGAATTGAAATATTAGTTTTTTATGATGAATAAAAAGATAAATGTTCTGTGATTATTACTTATGATATTAACCTTTATATTGCTTTGTAAACAATCCATACTGCAAATGGGCCCTAATTTCTATTTGTTCTGTCTGTGTGAATGCAAACCCGGAAATTCTGCTGCCATCACGCTGCAACGTCACAATTCCATAAAAATTAACTAAGACTATAAAAAAAGAAAGATAAAAAAATAAATAAACCCCCCTACACTTCTGCACCTGATGCCTCCTCTAACAACATCTAAGAGGTTTTTTTTTCTTTTGCATTTTTTTGTTTATTTATTTTGCTGTAGGTGTAAAATTATTGCAATATGGAATTTTTACAGTTTTACAGTTTTATCACAAATACAAGAAAGGACTCAGTGATTCGAACGCTTTGTGAAAAAGAAACTTTTCCGTCTTTAATTTATTGGTTGACAGTTGTCATTATTTGCTGTAGTGAATATCTTTGCTTAATAAAATTTAGAAAATATTACAATTGGCATTGTTGCGTTCTCATCATGGTGTGTACAGAGAAATAACTCCCATTTAATTTGGCATGAATAAAGGCTCACATCTGCGTAGTCGTACAGAGTTCTGGTGTTTGATTGTAAATGTCAATTTTTTTAACAACTGGAAAGAAAAAGAAATAAACACAAGACAAAATAAATACATTTTTAATAATAATTAAAAAAAGAAGTTAGTGTTATTTTAAGCCAACAAAGAAATCAAACTTTTCTCAGTCAGTTGACAGATTTGAAATAAATATTTGTTTTTAGCTGGCATTGCTGGTATGATAACTTTTTTTAAGTTAACACCAGTGTCTTGGTCTCATTATGTCTCATGCATGCCACACACACACACACACACACACACACACACACACAAATCCGGTGATTTGTTTTGCTAAAGGCATGTTTTTAGATCTTTCATTTCAGTTTTCTCTGCAGTCATGTTTGGGTAACACACATGGTTTACTTTCTAAAGCCTGTTCTCTGATTTATGAAGGTTGATTATTTTTTACTCCTTGTTTGCATGGCTGTGTGAGTGTGGCTATCAGTAGGTGTGTGATGTGTGTAAAGTCTTGTTAAACTTTGATTGTACGTCTGCCTGGCAGGTACACGATAAGAGTGCAGATGTGAAACTCGTTATTATTGTTTGTGATGGTGTGCAAGTGTGTATGGAAGAAGCAAAACCTCGGTGTCATGTGTTGACAGAATAACAGATGTGTGAACAGCGCTCACACACACGCATTCACACTTCAAAGGATCTGAGGAAATGAATGAGTCATTTTTTATTCACCTTGCAGCATCTGGAAAAGCTGTACGGGTTCATTGATTAACCAGAGCAGAATTAGTGTGTTTAAGAAATGATAAAGGGAGGTATAAAGAAATGTATGAGTAAAAGAAAAGAAATAAGTGAGTTATGGTCGTATCTGGTTTCCTCAGAATGGTCTGGTTCTTCCTTCATCCAGATGATGAGCCTATGAGGGCGGACTGGATTCTCCATCTGATCATTATCTGAAATGTTATTTAATTTAATCCTTGATTTAACACATAAAGTCGTCCCTAAATAAACAAACTAAAATTACATGTGTTAATCAGCATTTGTTGTAGTAACCCCAACCCCAATATACAATATTACACCAAGTTATCCTTGCCATGGACCCTGGCACACCTTCATACTATGACAGATGCTTTTTTATGGTAGGGTTAGACATACTTTATTTCTAAAGACAGCTGAAACATGGACTTATCTAACAACAGAACATGTATCACTGGCTTGCTGTCCATTGAGAGGAACTTGTACCCATTATAACTCAGTAGAATTTCTACAGGTTTGTCTTGTACAATACAGTTTCAGGGCACATTTTGTTTACTTAACAGAAATGGTTTTGCGAGGTACTTCACAGCCCAAGTAGCTATATTGATTATGGCAGGGTAATGGTTTGTTGGGCAGTGCCAGCTGAGGGCTCCAGCAGTGGTTTGTAGACTTGTCTTGTTTTGCAAAGAGATTCTCCTAGACTCCCTGAATCTTTTAACAATATTATGCACTACTGGTGGTGAAAGACCAAAGTTCTTTACTGTCATCAATTAAGAAATAACTCTTTTCTAAATGTTATGTTTTATGTCTAATCCTGACACCCTTGCTTGTTACAGATTCAGCTTTACAGCCACTTATTCAGGTCCACCGTCTAGTACCAGGTTAGGACCCTCTTTTTCTTCAGAACTGCCTTAATTCTTTTTTTGTTTTGTAAACATTCCTCAGAGATTCTACTTCATAATGACATGACAGCACCACACAGTTTCTTGCAGATTTTTTGGCTGCACATGCATTAAGTGAATCTCTTGTTCCAACACATCCCAAAGCTGCTCTATTAGACTGAGATCTGGTGACTGTGAAGGCCTTTGGAGTCCAGTGAACTCATCGTCATGTTCTAGAAAGCAGGTGGAGATGATTTGAGCTTTGTGACATGGTGCATTATCCTGCTGGAAGTAGCCATCAGAAGATGCTACACTGGGGTCATAAAGGGATGGACATGGTCAGCAGCAATACTCAGGTAGGCTGTGCTGGTTAAACCAGGCCACGTTGGTAGTAAGGGACACACGGTGGGCCAAGAAAATATCCCCCCACCATTATGTTTCTCCATCTTCTATTGTCCAGTGTTGGTGAGTCTGTGTGAATTGTAGCCTCAGTTTCCTGTTCTTAGCTGACAGGAGGCACCTGGTGTGGTCTTCTGCTGCTGTAGACCATCTGCTTCAAGGTTGGATGTGTTGTATGTTCACAGATGCTATTCTGCATATCTTGGTTGGAACCAGTGATTATTTGACTTCCTGTTGCCTTTTTATCATCTCCAACCTCTCTGACCTCTGACACCAACAAAACATTTTAGTCCAGACATCTGCTGCTCACTGGATATTTCCTCTTCTTCAGACCATTCTCTGTAAACCCTAGAGATGGTTGTGTGTGGAAATCCCAGTAGATCAGCAGTTTCTGAAACTCTCAGATCAACAATCATGCCTCATTCAAAGTAATTTAAATCCCCTTTCTTCCTCATTCTGATGCTCAGTTTAAACTTCAACAAGTCATCTTGACCATGAAATTTCAGGCATAGTTGCAAATGATGATTAATCATGATTAATTGTTTTGTAAGCTGTAATTGAATCTATGATTATATGAAATACGCTGCTGTTGGTCAGCTACAAACTACTTCTGGGCCATAGACTGTTCATCCTGGAGTAAAATGATGGTTGCATTTGAATTATTATGTAAACAAAAACACACAAAAAAATAATATCTTACCCCAGTTAAACCAGAATTCAGTTAGTAAGACCTGCAGTCTGAATGTAGCCACATTTATGCAGGCTGTCATTGCTACCTTAGTTTTTAAGCCCAACACCTGTTATGGATGCCATTAATTAGTTTAAATTTCCTTTTCGACCATATAAATGCTTTTTTTGTTGATTGTTGATTATAAAAAGAAAATGTTCTTGGATTTATGAAGAGACCAAATGCTGTTCTTACATCTGTGAGGTGCCAGTAACTAACCAGCACTGTGAAGGCTCAAACCAATACAAACCCAATGTCAGGAATTTCAAAGCCTGGGGGACATTAGAGAGATGGTACAACAGCTGACAGACGGATACTGACATACAGTATTCTGGGAGTTAACTCAGCAGAGCTTTATAGATGAACATATACCAGTGTTGCTTTCTACAAATGGTTCAATGATGTCCAGCCAACTAAATCATAGAGGATGCTGAGGTGAGGATGCATTTGAAATTAAACACAGAGAAACATGATGCTCTGAATCAAATCACAGACAGAAAAGTGACTTCCACAAGTTTGATTTTATTGATTTATTTCCAAAATAAAAGCTTTTCACTAATTCCCAGATATTTAGAGGAAGGGACTCTTTCAATCAGTCTACAATTGGATGGAGTCAAACTCTTGCAAATAAGCTTAAGATCAAATCATAACCTTTGGGCATTTAAAACCAATTTAAAAATAAAACAGTTAAGTAAGCGCACATAAAAAAGTAAAGACTGTAAGTCTTTGGGCATGTCTGTTAAATAAAGGAACAGCAATTTTAGTTTTTATTGGATTTCTGAATGCATACCAACTTTTCTGAAAATGAGATCTGTATTAATATTTGCAGACCCAGGAATGAAATTATCTCTAATTAAATCAACTCTGGGACAAATATAGTTAAATGAGTAAAAGGTGACTTTATGCATTTGCACAATATTTCAAATCTATATTTCCAAAGTAGATGCCATAAGTGAATGAAATAACAAAACTATTGATTGCCACATACTGCATTATCCTAATGAAATTGAAAACATAGTGAGCTGCAGGTTCACCTAGAATAAAAATGTACATTATATGTATCATTTAGTGAGAAGTTATAAACTACAGGCATGTTTTCATTGTAGATTCCAAGACTTTACAAAGTTTTACAGTAAAGTTTAGAAACAAATAATGCTACGTTTTTTAGAACTATATACAAAAGGATCTGGTAATAAAAGTGTTGCAGAAGCCACAGAAACTGTATCAATATGATATATTAGGCATTAAAAGGTTAAGTTTTATCTTCTATTCACTTTCTTCTTTTCTCCTCTTTTCACTGCCCCCCTTATTTTATTCTCACTGTTAGGTCCAGGATCAGTTTGTAATACAGTGATAAACAAATTAAAGAATAATACTAAAGGATCAAGGGGAGCCTCATATTCACAAAGCTTAATTTCCTTCATATCCATAAAGCTCCACTTGGCAAAGCAAACTTTGTTGAGACAGCCAGACCGTCATTCTGCTGCCATGATACTGGACAAGGTGAAAAAATAAACAAAGAAAAACTAAATTACTGTAAACTGAAGAAAAATAAAGTGCAAATGAACATTTAAAAACAAAATTTAGAAATGCTTCATTCTGTCGAATACTTTACTACTTGTTATTTTAACAAGTAAAAGGCATATTTTCTGTGGCTATAGTTTATTATTATCTCTGACTCCTCTCTCCTTCAGTTTGCTGAACATTTTGTAATGCCATTCTGACATTTTCCAACATTTAGAAATGCAGGTCTAAATGCAGGTTCCACTGCGTATAGGAGGCATCAGTAACAGTTAACCCATAAATAGGGAGCAATGGGTTTCCATGGCCAAGCTGCTGCATTCAAGCCAAAGCGCTGGATGCAGTGGTGTGGAGAACGCCGCCACTGGACTCCACCGCAGAATGGAAGACGTTCGCCATAAACACACTTCTAAACCTTATGGAAAGCCTTCCCAGAAGAGCTGAAGCTGTTACAGTTCTCTGGAGTCATGATTCATGCTTTTCTGTCTGGCAAATCTGATGGACGAGTCTGGAAAAACGGTACCTGTCTGGTGGAGCGGTTATCATGGTATGAAGTTGTTTTTCAGGAGTTGTGTTCAGCCCCTTCGTTCTAGTGAAAAGAACTGTTAATGCTTCAGCATACCAAGACAATGGTACAATTAGACAAGTTAATGTTCCCAGTTTTGTGTGAAGAGTTTGGGAATGGCCTCATCCTGTTCCAACATGACTGCACACTAGTGCACAAATGACATTGATGATCAGGTTTGGTGGGTAAGAACTTAATTGGCCTGCATCTTAATCTGATGGTACACCTTCAGCAGTATTAGAGCGGAGTCTGAGCCAGGTCTTTTCATCCGATGTTAGTCCCTGATCTCACAAATGTTCTTCTGGAAAAATAGTAAAGTTTCCCATAAACACACTTCTAAAGCCATCCCCGAAAAGCTGAAGCTGTTACAGCTGCAAAGGGTGGGCCAGCATCATATTAAATCCTATGGATTAAGACTGGGATGTCACTCCAGTTTGTATGAGTGTGATGGCAGAGGAGTGAATACTTTTGGTAATATAATGTAAATTAGAAGAATAATATTTTTACACCTTATACGGAAAAAACATTGTTTTCACTAATCTGATGTCAACTCTGACATCAAATGGGATTATTAGCAAATCATATTCAGGGTGCTGTTGTTTTGTCATAGAATAAACTAGGTAGGGATAACAAATATACACCTATACATCTGTTCTACTTTATTTTGCAGTATATAGTCACTACCCTTTCAGCTCATAGCAAAAGTACTTCAACTTAACAAAACAAGAAAATATTCTATAATTATATGCACACATTAATTTCTTTTGTCCAGAGGACTGACTGTACATTTACGTTTGAATGCAGCATCTTCTCCATCATCTTGCCTGTAACAAGGTCGTTAATTTAGGTCCACAAAGCAGCTGAGAGCTGCATGTTCCTGCTCGTTGCTGTAGCACTGGCATCAATGTCCTTCATGGTGAACCTCTCCTCCTTTGTAGTGGAGCTGCGCTGCACGTGCAGGTGTTTCTTCAAAGTTAAAGTAAAGCACTTAGCAGCTGAAAGACAATTAATATCACCGCAGTAAAATTTGCATTTCACTGTGATGTTGTTCCTATTCTTACCGCTTAGAAATTCAAAATGATGCAAATATTTGCATGACATGAAGGTCGTCCTGCTGGCTGCGCTTCACATGCTCACTGGTGTAAATGCTACTCTGGAAACCTTTCCACATGTAAGCAATGACCTCTTGAAGCAGAGGAGTACCAATGAGGTTAGGTATGTTTTACAAAAAAACAAACAAACAAAAAAAGTAATGTGAGTATTCTAACAATTTACCTCTTTGACCATTTTTAATTTTGTTTACTTGCATAGCACCACTAACTATAACTGAAGTCTTCCATAACTCAGAGTATGTTTTGTTCAACACTTAATCCATTGGAGGGTGCAGGAGGGGCTGGAGAGTCAGCGTTCACCACGGACGGGTCACCAGTCCATCACAGGTTGCTGCAGCAGTCAGCTTGTTTTCCTAGTGTCATCCTTTTTGCAAGTCTGTGTCTGTTTTTGTTCTCCAGCCCTGTTACACTAAGTCATCATTAAACCTCTGTTCCTGGACCTGTCTGCATCTTTTCCAAACATTTCCCATACACCCTCCATGAACCGCATTACTGTTGCATCGCTTCTCGTCTCAGTGATTCAGTGTTTAATAAAGGATAAGTTCTCAACCCCAACTTGTTTGGTTTTTTTGCTTTTTTTTTCTCTGATATAGTATCAAACCTAAAGTTTTTAAATGAGAAGAGTCTGAAATAAAAATGTTTTTATGCAACAAATCTCTCAAATAAAGATTGTAAAACTGTATTAATACAGTTGTATTAAGATAAAATTTAAGACAAATGCGTGTGCAGCTTCGTAATTTTCTTATAGATTTTTTTTTTTTAAATCTCTTCAACAATGTTTAGTTTCAGACTGCTCCTCTTCTACAACACTACCTATCCAGCAAGAGGTTCCACCTGAGAGAAACACAAGAATAAAATTGCAATTAAACAGCTTTAAAAGCTTAAAAAATCTATTCTGCTTCCTGATGAAGTTTATATCATTAACTTTAAAGTATGCTTTTTGCAAAGCTATTTAAATGAGACCAATGTAAAGAAAAGGAAACATAGCTTTCCTGTGATGTTAAAGGCACCACCGGCTCCGTTCTCACACTTTCATTCTCTCCAAGCTTGTTCGGCAGTTACCCTGGCAACGTTGTCTTGCTCAGATGTTTGATTCCCAAAGGCAGTTGTTGCTAGCTAAATCTCCTCTCAAAAACCTTCAGTTTACAGTAAGATTTAATTCATTTTAAAGCATTGACTGATTAAGAGCAACACACAGACGACATAACAAGGCCTCGGTTGGTGTGGTCACATGACTTTTGTCATGCGTATTGGAACAATGCTCGCAACACTTCCGTGTCATACGGTCGACACAGACTTGAGCAGATAGGCTCAAGCATAACATCAGTAACCATGAATGAAATGTAATTTCTCTTGGAAGGTATGTGCCATGATATACGATTATTTAAAATAACACTGAACAATGAGAACAATATTCATTTAAACTCTACAAACTTAAGTCATTTTATTTATTAAACACATTGAACCAAGATTCACCTTACAAATTGCAGTTTAGCTGTGTAGCAGTGGCAAGGACAATCACAAGAAAGCTGATTTTGGGATAATTTTTTCTCAGCATTGGGTAAACTACACTGGAACCCTCCAGCCAATGTACACAGACATGCACACCGTGAAATATAGTTCCATTTACAGTGTCTTCAAACTCATTTCAACTTTGTTACAAGCAAAGAGTTTGTCCTGTCATTTGTTCACTGTTCCAATTATACCTCCCCTGTTTCCCCAGCAAAGACACACACACACACACACACACACACACACACACACACACACACACACACACACACAGTCACACAGTTCTGATCACTTATCCTAACACTTAACCTTATCTTATACTCATCTTACTTCCTTAAATCATTGTTTCTCAAACTTCTTTCAGCATATAAATGATATAAATGTTCAGCCAAGTACTCCCCCAACCAATGCAGAGCTTTTGTGTTGCAAACAGAAGCAAACAACACTGTGCCAGGGCCTGAGTCATTGACATTTAAGAAACACTTTCAAATTTCAATATGCTGACTGGCATTAATCTAAGACTAAATTCAAAACAAACCTTTTCTCCTCTTGTTTTCCCCTTAAAGTGTCTAACTAAAGCAGCAAGTTGTGGATTTCTGTTCACATTTGTGGATTCATCAGCTTTTGTCTGAGTTTTCTCACGTTAAATCAGTCCTGGGGCCAAAGGGGGGGGACTGAAGGCTTTCCCAGAAGTGATTATAGGCTGAAAATTTGTTTATTTGGTAATGTTTGTAACCCATTGTAAGTGTAAAAAGTCTTTATGTACAGTAAATATAGTGCTCATAAGTTCATGACAAGGGCGGTAATTACAGTCTGAACGGGAGCCCTGATTTTTTCAGTGGAAGTTATTTTTCTGTTTGCATTGACTAGTTCATTGAAAAGGTGTTTAGTTCATCTACAGCTCCATCTGGATCCTTATACAAGAAACATAGTCATTACACCATCAAAGACATTCAGAACGTTTGGATGTTACCAGGCGAAAGGTTTTATCATCCTCTTAATATCTGGCAAATATGACAGTAGTGTGGCCAGATAGTCTTGTCCTGTACTGTAAACTCATCCATACACCAACCATCTCCCCAGGGTTAATACTCTTTTTTAATTGCCTATTTGTTGTGTGCTTGAATACCTTGGTGCCTATAATAGTCAGAATAAAAACACCTCTAATCCTGCCTTTGATATAGCAACAAAGAAACAAGTTCATCAGCAGCTAAAACAGGAATAACAAGCGCACTCATAAGTTTGATCAGTGTGTTGAAGCATCTTGAGGAAATGATCATGTTTACCACATGGTAATTACCAAGTGGGTGTTTTGATGGTTATGTAAATCAGTTTATTAAAACCTGATTAAACAAGTACACTAGCGCCTGCATCCTTTAATCATACCCCTGATGAACTCTGAAGCATCTCGTAACACGACAGATTCGAAGGACTTCGGTGATGAGGCTCCCTGAAGTGCTGCCTCGCAGTTTTACTTAGCAAGCAGTGGCGTGTAAAGAGTCCTTTAAAAGTCTATCAAAAAGAAACTGAAAAGCAAACTTTTGCAATTTACAAACAATGTGAATTATATGAAAAGCCTCACTCAGTCATGGTTGACTCCGACAGGTAGTTTCCCTGAAGATGCTTCATTAGGCCTGTTAATGACTGTGTGGGTGCAAGTAGACTTTTTTTTTTTTTTTTTTTAATGTCATCCTCTTTCCTGTCCTTCAGACTATTGTTCTCATAAGATCTTGGTGGCATTCGTAGACCTATAGCTGGGGCACCTTCTTGTAGCTCAAGAAGGTTGCTGGTTCAATTGTAAGTGACACAAGTGTGAAACCGACCACCGCTTTGCCTCTGAATGTGTTCCTAACTTGTGAGTTACTTTGGATGAAAGTGTCGGTTGAATGTATGTAATGTCATGCAAAGCTTATGGGATCCTTTTCCCACACTAACCCGAGACAGAAGATCTTCTTCTGGATTAAAGGTTTATACTTGGATTTATTTAATTTTACTGCAATCAGTTCCAATTACTTTCTCAAAACTGAATGTAAAAGGGTTGCCATTGGTGACTGGGTTGCCATTTTCAACTTTCTTTGGCAAAGCGCTTCAAGCTTACGAGGTTAAAGCAAAGATGATTTTTATTCTAACCACGTTATTTGTCATGTAACTGAAACAAGATCATGTATCAGATTGTCTTGAGATTGAAATCTTGATGCTGTATTTATCTGATTTTAACTGGACTTTTTGTGCTCATGTAGACATGCAGTTCCTCTTGTTTTGGAAGGGGATTTAAAATGTGTTTGTTGGAGAGGGTGTTAGTAATTTTAGGGATTAGAATCCAATATGTTCCTGTGCACAAGCCAAAAGGCTGATTGGAAGTCCCTGTTGCTGAGCAGAACAATAATTGCTCAAGAAAATGAACTGACATGCTGTTTGAACCTCCCACTGGTAGCCTCAAAAAAATCCTTCCCTTTCTATCATTTAGTTCACTCTCGAGAGATTTAAAGCATTAAACTGATTAGACTGTCATAGTAATCTTATATTAAATGTTATTCCACTGCACAGTGCAGTATTAATGCTTAGGCAACACTTCTAGTAGGTAAAACAAAATAAGTTGTGTGTGTATGTTTGACTTTATGATTGTGTGTTTATCTCTTATTATTCATATAAATACAGTCATCAGTAATGCAACATCTGTATTTACTGTCATCACATCCACCATGATCATTCTCATTTTTATAACAATATTTGTCTTTGTTTTTAGTCAAAATGTAAAAATCTCTATATTTATCAGCATCTAAGGTGCTATAATTATAATAACTGCACTCATAATCATCACTTATCATCTCTTTTCGGTTCCATTGGTTTTGCTCCTTCCTCCTTATCCACCTTTCCCCTCCTTTCTCCCACCCTGCTCCCATTCCCAGCTTGCAAATCCCTTTATTAAATCCAATCCCTTGGCGCCTGGAAGCTGCAATTCAACCAAGGAGTGGTTAAACCTCCGCAGGTCGTATAAGTTCCGTCCATCCCTGTTCACGGCCTGCCTGATTGTTTGCTAGTGTGTATGTTTGTGTGTGTTTGTTAGCTGCACGCAATCCATCTGAATTTCCCATGGTACCTACGTTCTACTTAGCCAGAGGAAACGTTGTGTGCATTATGCTTTTGCTGGAAGAGGTTATAAGCGAGGGCCTATAACAGATTAAGGCTGCATGGTGCAGTGGTTAGAGAAATGGGAGATACACAATCCTGCAACACTAAGAAGCCAAATGCCTAGAAGCCATTCTGCGTGGTGTGTGTGTGTGTGTTTGTGAGAGAGACAGCGTATCCTCAGACAAGTGTGTAAATATGTTTTCAAAATGTTCCATTTCAGATTTTGTCGCCATTCCCTTTCTTGCATTCAGCCAGACTTTTTAATGCTTTCTTCTTTGCAGTTAGTAGTATCTGTCGTTTTTATCCCCTCACTCTTTCTTCTCCTCTACTTTCTCTTTTTCACTCCCTTTTTTTTGCTTCTCATGTTTGTTTCTTGCTCTCCTTCCTTTTCATCTTCTTTTCCATCAGCTCTCTTGCCCCAGGGTGGTAGAGTGGTTGTCTTATTACTCTCTTCTAGATGCTAACATGTCCAGTAGCGTGCACACACACGCACACACACACACACCACACACATATACACACTACTGAGGCCTGAGGGCTGGTTGTCTTTGATTGAGACTAATGGTGAAATCACACAGACTGCTGTTCTAAACAATAGTCTTCACTTACTCTTATGTGGGTCGATGGTACGAAAATGGGAAAGTGGTGGGGGTTTGGTGGGATCAGTGGGCGGGGAAATCGGAGTGGGAAAGTGCCAACAGTTGCGAGGTAAGATTAGGAGAAAAAAGGAAAGGTTAAGGAAGCTAATCTCTTCAAGTGTGCAGCATCACAAAGGTCATACATTTTACTGTTACATTATCTGATAACACTGATTCAGTTGACTGAAGTTTCATTAAATAAAATCTGCTGCACAATGAGCCGTTTTAATTCCATAAAGCATCTACATATGTGGGACGGTACAGAGCTGGTAGAACATTTGATGCTAACGCTGCTGTTAGCCCTGTCTATGCCATGCCTCGCCTGCTGTTTAATGACAGCTGTGATAAGGTGGGTTAGAGTGTGTTTAATGTCATAGTCCAGTTGTAGGCTTAGCGTGAATTAAATGTCATCACAGGGATCGTGTGAAGCTCAGTGCAGACATCCAAGTGCTGCAACTTAGTGTATGCTAAGCCCTCGTCAGTACATTGCCATTGTGTTTTCTGGAAACTACAAAAACATTCAGTCATGTAAAAAAGAAAGGACACACTCCTTTAATTTAAAGGTTTAAAATGTCTGGACATGTTGGACACTCATCTGCTCAGTTTAACAACACATTACATATTTATTTTTTAATAAGATATTAATTTAACGAAACAACTACTTCATGATTCAGTAACTTCTTGAACCACCTTCAGCAGCAATGATATGAAGTGATAAGCTTCTATATAATATTATCAGTCTCGCACATCATATTAGAGAAGTTTTGGTACATTCTTCTTTACAAGGTTGCTTTGGTTCATTGAGGTTTGTGGGCATTTATTTCTGTCCAATTCTTACCGCAGCAATTCAGCCAGTTGGAGGTCTGAGCTTTAACTGGACCATTGCAACCCTAAGTTCTTTTGTTTTTAAGTCATTCCACTGAAGATTATTTAGCCGCTTTGTGTTTTATTGTTATTGTTTTCCTGTTGTAGGACCCAAGACCTCGGTTCCTCTCCTGCAGGTGACATCTTTTTGGACATATGTATGAGCAGCTTTTTACTGACACACAGCCACAATTATCAACCAACAAACTATTCAGGTCTTTCACACATTTAACCTCTTTGGTTTAATTGTGACTTATTGCTAATTTTATTTGTTATATGATTAATGATTATGATTAGTTTCAAATTTTTAACTTTTATCCTGGTGTGTTTGTCCCAGGTTTGTTTTTTCTTCACAAAAGCACAAACTGAATCGAGTCCTGAAGGAAACTTATTTTCTCATCTTGCTTTATCTTTATTCTGTCTTAAGTATTGTTTTTTCATTTAAAATTTTATTTTAGATCTCTTTGGCTATGTATACTGGAAAATTGTGCACAGACTAGGGTTATAGAAGAAGACATTATATTGTTTAATGCTGTACTGATAAAGCTTGAATGTTCAGTTTAATTCACTTCAGCTTTATTTGTATAATGCCACTTTACAACTAAGTCAGCTCAAAACACTTTAAAGACAAAATGCAGTTCAAGCCAATTCATTGTGATGCAATTAAAATAAATCCAAGTTAAACCAAATTAAAATTAAAAATATTCTGCATAAGCTATAGCTCCAATCAAAATTGTGAATGGAGCCATTTATAAAGCTCAGAAGCTTCTCCCGTCACACACAGAGTAGTTTGTCCATTCAGACACACCGTAGTAAAAAAGGTGCAGCTGCCATGTATGTTGACCCATGGCAAGTAGATATAAGCAGTTCATTCATTCTGAGAGAATAAAAACATAACAGCTATTTTAGTCATTTATTTTAGTTTTATATCATTGGTCTTTGATTATATCACACGCTGCACTTTTAAGACCGGCTGTGTGAACGTATCACATGACTGAAGCTGTTTATAATACCAGCTATGTTAATGGAAATGAACATAGCTGCATTTTCAGAGTCTTGAGCTTGAGAAACCCCCTCACCTCCCTAACCGACAGCATAATCAAACAACAAATCACCAACCATCAAATTTCAGTTAAGATATTGCTGAATTCTCATTGATGCTCAGTATATTACAAAAATAAACAAACCAAAAAATCTAGAATTCACCTACATTTGAGATGAGTGTATTAGTTACAGCTTTTACTAGGATGTAGCCGCCATCACTCAACTGTGAGATGCTGAATGAGAAGGCAGCTTTTCTGGGCCTTTAAAGCACTCTGCTACCTGGCTCTTAGCCAGCTTGTTGAATATTTGGTCCCTCGTGAGCCAGAGTTCAACTTCAGATGCTCACGCAGGGATCCTCTGTCTCTTCTGTAAATCCTGCTTCAAGAACAAAGGTGACTGGGTTTTTGCAGCCGGGCCTTTGAGCTCTCAGCTCCCTGGCAGATGATCTGAAGCTTGCAAAATCAATAGCATTTTTTAAATGACATTTTAAATCCGATCTTTAAAAGAATCATGACTGTGTGGTTGTCTGAGTGTTCTCAAAGAGAAAGAGGCTTTTGGTTGCTGCTGTTATAAAAGTGATAGATTTATATTCAGCTGTCTTCTGGCGTATCTTTGACGCAGTAAAGTGACTGACTGAGAGACTACTGTTGTAAATTAACGCTGCCTTTGACTCTAGTAAAGGATAGATATTTCAGCCTTTAAACAACAGGAATGTCCTTTTTATCTGGTTTGCACCTAAACAAGAGAGTTGCTAAAACCCAACATGTTTGGTGACGCTAAATTTAATTTTCACAAAATGCATTTCCTTACTTTTATTAAACAAAGAGCTGACATATCAGAATATCTTTACCGGGATTAACTAACCAAAGCGGAATCACTTCTTTTTTTTCTTTCTGATTTGCTGCCAGAAGAAAAAGCACAAACACAGATTTAGATATGCAGAGTTCACACACTAAGACCAAACTATAATCCTTTGGAAATATTAGAAATATAAAGATGTAATCCTGCCTTAGAGTAACATAATTCATGGAAAGCAGTGCATGAGATAACTGGCTCATCAGTTTCACTTCCCTTTGTCTGAGGCATGGCATTAATATGAGGAAAACCACATAATTACATAAACACATATTCTCATGAACCTCAGCGCTTTTAATCCCAGTCAGCATCCAGACATGATTTTTTCAGGACATCCTCAGTTGTCAGACTTTGAGACTAAAACGATGTAAAATGAATGTATGAATAGATATAGCAGCATAAAGGCCGACTACAACAAGAAGACGGAATTATGTACTAACAGGAATTTGTAGAAATAACACACAGATCAACAGGAACCAAGCCTTTTCTCATCTGCATGTCATTCTCTCAAGTCTTGGTTTTCAGGTGAAAAAATATTGGGATTAAAATACACAACTGAAACTGTTTACATATTTACACTTTTTCCTCCAGATGTTTTCACTATTTCAAGTTAGTTAGGCTGCTATTGCACTACTATCCTCACAAAACCAACTCCAACTCAGCATGTTTGTGGTGCGACGGTGCATCAAAAACCTCTTCTTGGCTTTATTCCAGCCATAGAGGAGCATTAGTTTTGTTTTCAGACACACATAGAACTTTCTGGGTCAAAGTAGATGTATCTTAGCAACACAGAAGTGATAGTGATCTTTTCTAGTTATGAAAATGTTATTAATAATGGTGTTATCATGATCACCGTTTGTCGATTTCTCATATAGAGTCTGAATTAACACTACATTTTGCGGCTGGATTGTAAACCTTCTGGAAGGAATATAAATGCCTGGAAAACTTCTATAGATCATCTAAAGAGTGAACTAGTCATCCACATTTACCCCACAGAGTTTCAAACTCCTGAAAAAATTGTTGACAATATAAGCAATGGTGCTCGGGTCTGCTGGCAATGTAGATGAGTTTTAAGGGTTAAGATAATGTACATTAGCTGTATTCGTGTCATGAGGAAAACAGTTTGAGCTTTTAGAAAAGTTAAATGCTGTTGTGAGCAAGCAGTGATCTTCTTAATTTACTTTCACTTTTTTTGTAATTGGAGACAGCATTTATTTTCATTTGGAAATCTACATTATATAATTCCATTCCTTGTATCAGGTATGTAAAACATCCAAACAAGGGAGTAAAAATGATGTCTTTACAAACTGGGATGTCTTGGGTGATTAACTAAGTCAAGGACCCTTAAACAGAGACTAACCACAGACGTGGAAGGTGGGGTGTATCATCATGGTACAAAGCAGCTTGAGATGTTCTGAAGAAAGGCTAAGAAGGGTCAGAGGGACCAGTGAAACAAAGACCGAACTTCCAAGATTCAGTCCTAAGAGGCATGTTGCTTATTTCTAGGACTTCTCAGCTGACTATAACAGAGCTTCTCTGATCTCCCTCCAGACTTAACAACAGCAACATAAGTGGACTTAAAGAGAGGGTCAGGCTACATAGTGCTTTTGAGATGGAAATAATTGTATTTAGTTATGTGCATAGACTGTGGAGTAAATTCTCACTTCATGAGTTTTGGTAAGAGCGTGCAGGTTAGCAGATTCCGTAAAATGGACTGATACTGAAAATCAACGAACAGTGGGGAGTATCACTGGGTTACCTTGAGAAGTAGGGAGACCTGTGATGAAGTCCACAACAAAGTGGGATCAGACCACCTGTAACTGACCAACGGGAAACTGATGGGTTCATTTGGCTCAGTTAAACTCAGGACAAGCTGGGACAAAGAGAAGGTGTGGACCTTACCATGGTGGACCACCAGAAACACCTCTGCATGATGGTTAGAGTATGTTTGATGCCACAGTGATGGGTAAGAATTCATTTGAAAGAACCAAGGCTGCTAAAATTCTGATTGCACATGCACAGCTACATCTGACAGAACCACTCAGTTAAATTATAGACAACTTCCGTGTGGTGATTTTAAGCACATTTACACGCATGATGATTCATCTGAATAGTTACAAAAGGTAGGATGTGTAAAACTTTTCTTTTACTGATACATGGCTGTCTGCTGCAGTACTGCGGCTGCTGCTCTACTTCCTCAACTCTTTTATGCCGGCAGCAAGTCTAAGTGTTATGTCTTGCTCACTAGAAGTCGAAGCTCAACCACAGCAGACAGGTAGATCATGGATTTTGTGGATCAATACTGGCCTTTCTCTTCCCTCTGTCGTAAACAAGGTTTGGCTTATAAATTGCTAGATTTGTTGCTGGTTGCAAGTCTGAAGTGACTATGGAAACTGACAGCGGCCATGCCTGCAGTAATGTATTTTTAATGCTGTTATCTTAAGATCACAAATCTCGGTTTTACATAAGTTAATATTTTTCATTGTTTGGAGAAGTCAACTTTTTGTTTTCTTGAGATAAATGTAACTGATTATTACAAGATAACAAACTTTGTTTTCTCAAGTTCACAAGATGATGAACATGACCACAAAATAAAATGGCCATCAGTTAATTTAATTGCTAATTGTTGCAATTGATCTGAACCAATGCCAGTAAGTTAATGCATGCTGTTTACCACCTGGCCTTAATAAAGGAAGACCTCTTCGTTTAATTCAAGTTCGTAAAATAATTTACCATAATATTTTAACATGAAATAATCCAAATCTTGAAATATTAAGTACTGTTTTCTCCAGACAAAAAAAAAAAAAAAAACTTTACAGATAGATAATTGTGTGAAGAAATAATTCAAGCACGGCTACTTTCAGCTGCAAGACATCAGGAAATTTGGCAAAAATTTCTCCAATTTGGGAAAAGTAGTCACTGCCACTTAACACACACTTTATGAGGAAGATTGAAGTAGATGTTTTTTTGTTTGTTTTGTTTTGGGGATTTTTTTGCATAGTTCTTTTCTTATCTGACCTCTCAAAGCATCTTTATACTATATGACAAACCCATCCAATCACACACATTCATTAACATTATTTGACAGGAGGCAGTTTGGGGTTCAGTTTCTTGCCCAAGGACACCATGGCCTCTCGTCTGGCTCTTCCTGAGCTATAGCCTTCCTTTATATTGGCATGGTTATTAGACAGCACATCCACCAGAGGGCAGTACAGAGCTCTGAGTTCACCTCCAAATTCAGGTGTCAGTTTTAGTAGCGATGGTGAAGGAGATCATGATAATGTACTTTCTCAGAAAGAGCCAAAAAGAGGCAGCTCAGCAGATGGTGGTAGTCTGTTTGACCATTAATTATGCTGTGGCTTCTTCTTTGTTCTTTTTGCTGGTTGCACATTGGCTATATCGCTCAACACTGCCCCCATAGTTTCAGGTGATACTGCTCCATTAGCTATGCCTGGTTATAATTTCACAAGCTCTCTGAAAACAGACTTAAATCTGCACATAACGAACAGAGAGGACGAAGAGAAGGCTCTGTCCATATAATAATAATAGTAATGGATTCGATTTATATTGTGCTTTTCAAGGCACCCAGAGCACTTTACATTGTATCCATTGTTCATTCTCTCACTCATACCTGGTGATGGTAAGCTACATGTGTAGCCACAGCTGCCCTGGGACAGACTGACGGAAACGTGACAGCCAATCCGTGCGTACACATGGACTGACCACCAGCAAACATTCATCCACATTCATACACCAGCAATGCCAACACTGGAGACAAGGAGGATGTCGTGTTTTGCCCAAGGACGCAACGACAGATGACTGGGGCAGTGGGAATCGAATCGCCAATCTTCCAATTATTGCATGTGTGCATTTAGTGTGGAGCATAAATTAGGTTTGACACTAGACTGGCCAGTTGTAGGGGAGTTGCCAAGGTCACTAGTTTGACCATGCATTTGTGTATATGAACAAATTATATGAAATTAATGAGAAAAAGGTCATGTAATATTTTCAGTTCATTCTGTCTACAGTTGTATAAAAGTTAAAAGGAAACAAAATGTAAGATTATTTTTCTCATTTCTTATTAACAGTGTTATTATTTAAAGTGGATGCTTTTCAAAATGATTTTATGTAAATATTATGAGACAATACAGGGAATACATCCTAAAACAAAACACAATCTTATAAGTTCAATATTTTTAATAAAACACAAACAAAACTTGCTTCTTAATCTTATAACGTCACCAAGAACAAAGCTTTACTGGTTTAATCAGTCTGTGTGAGAGATAAGCAGTCCCCTCCGCAGAGAATCGTTATCTTTCAGATGCTTGTCAGGGAAAGCCAAAGGGTTCCTTCTGGAGAGAGAAGAGACCTTCTCACTATCAATGAGCTCAAGCTGTTTTTTTTTTTATTCTTTTTTCATTTTACAAGAGAACTAGTTTGTGCTCCTTTATATTATGATCTCTTATCTGCTGTGCGATAAGTTACCACGGTAAGAAGTTAATCTCCTGAAGTTACCAAACCAGACCACAGTTTTGCTACTTGGGAGCCACGACAATCCGCTCATTTTATTGTTTCATTTGAATATATGACATTATTATTCATGTTCTTATTTAGTCACATAGATTCAACTCAACTGTCTCTGTACACATTGTGTTTGACATTTTTCAGCTCATCCCTCTCGAACGTTTCGTAGTTTGAGAGCAGACTCTACTTCTCCTTGTTGTGCTGTCGTGATTTCACAGCATTCGCTCCATATTTTCCGACTAGCAGGAAGACATAAACATGGAGGCATGGTGTTTTGTGTGTTTACACCCTGCCCATCTCTCAGAGGGAGACGTGCATACAGTGAAGTGTATGTATGTGTGTTTGTGTGCTGTGGGTGGGCGATAGACAGATGAAAAAGAGAGGTGACAGGGAGAGCGTGTGGGGAAAAAAGAGCCTCATGGACTGTGAAGAAGGCAAGAACAATCATGTGGTTTATGGCTGTTTATCTAGTGTATATGTGTGTGTGTGTGTGTGTGTTGGCTTTTATTTGTTCCTGAGTCAGTGTAGCTCAAAATGTGCTTATGCACATTTGCCCAACAGTCTGTATTTCTTCTTCTGTTTCAACACTCGTCAGACTTTTTGAATTCTTTGTTGGTCATATTCAAAATGAACGTTTCTTTTGAGCTAGAGCTGTGTGAAAAACAAAGTTTAAAGACTTTTCATCAGGGCTGGAGTGGGAGTTGTTTTCAGCCTCAGAATTTTACGTCCGACACCAGCCGACTTCATCTCAGTGTGAAGAAATTGAATAAATAAAACAGGTCAACAGTTCCTACTTTCCTGTAGTTTTTTATTAAAAAAGGTTTATTACTATTTTACTTCAGTGCAAACAATGTGCTGGTGTATTTCTGTCTTACTGTCCGTACACATGAGGACTTCCTTTCCAGTCTATGTTATAAAGGCCTCCAAGTTGTCCTGAGCCAGTCAGCTGCTTCCTGTTCCACAAAACAAGTAGTGAATGTTTCTTTTACTGACAACTTCAGTCTATTACTTTTTATACTTACATTTTTTAATAATCTTTTCCTTTATGTACATAGGGGCAGAAAAAGAGGGGAAAGAAAGGAGAAAAAACAAACAAGGGTAGTGTTGGAGGGTTGGCCCAGAGGGCTAGCCTACCTCTATCTGACTACTGTAACCCCACCCCTCCCCTTGAAGAATAGACAATGAAATTCTTACGAAAAGCATAAACTTACCTTTACCTTGGAAAGCTTAGATGTCCAAGTGTCAGTGAATGCAGCAGATGATGTACTTCTACATGTTGTCCTGCATCAACACCAAGATGCTTCTGATCATAGTACTGTTTTTTTTTTGGCTTTTAGCTGTTTTAAGTCTGTTTTAAGCCTTTTAAAAAAAACAGAACTGTACAGTCACACTATTTTTAACTGTAGCTTTTAATATTCCGGTTTTTGTAAAGAACGGTTATAACCAGAAATCAGAGAAGGCTTGAAATGGCTGCCTTGGCACTTTCCGATAAAGGCTTGGAAATAACAAACAGACAGATCACCAACCTGAAAGAAGACATCCGAAAGCTATCCGTGGAACTGAAGTTCAAAAACAACTGAATTCCCTGATGGATGTAGCCCACCAGCAGTCGATTCACATAGCGTCACTTAAAACGGCTCTCCAGGACACAATGACTTGGGACCCTGCTACCTCCCCCCGGCCCTCTTCCAGCTCCATGCCGAAACACCTGCCATCTTGGTCTGAGGTGGTTTGCCGTCCCAAAAAAGACTCAGATAGTGCTTGCCTGGTTTTATCTAACCGTTTTCTGGTATTGTCTGATGCTCCGCTGCCCGGCTGTGACTCTGTGGCTGCCAGGACTGCCGGTGCGAAACCGATCAGCGCATCGCCGGTCTGGACCAAGGCGACCGGGACCCGACGGTCATCCCAGTGATGATGCGGTAGGCTGCCCTACCTCTACCTGGAGACTACCAGCAGCTGGTGCTGGCCCTCGTATGCTCATCGTGGGGGATTCTACTGTCCGTCATGTCCACATGAACAGGTGCAACACTTCCTGCCATTTAGGTGCAGTACTCACTGACATTGGCCACTCCGCCCTCCAACTTTCTCATCATCACCCCTCAGCTTCCACCATAGTTATACATGCAGGCACAAATGATCTTAAGTTCCAGCAGTCAGAGACACTAAGATTTTATCAACCTCATTGACAATATCAAACAGTTAAATAAACACTGCATTATATTACGGTTCACTACCTTCACCCCGTTATGGAGACATTAAGTTCAGCCGCATCCGACAGCTTCACATCTGGTTAAAAGGTTACTGTCACTCCTTCAGCATCCCATACATCAACAACTTCACCACATTCTATAATAGACCATACCTTTTCAAATCAGATGGTTTACACCCAAATCATACAGGTTCTCATCTTCTCTCCATGAACAGTGATATTACCCTCCAGTCCTGCAAAGCTTTTTCAGATTGACGGTCCAGCCAGTATACACCTCCCCCAATTAAAACTTACTCTCTGATACATCACATACCAGTACACATCACCAGCAGACAATACAGACATGTCCGTCCACATTCACATATTCTTACCGTCAGATGTCTACGTCCCATACATACAGCTCCCAGTATAGAACACATATCCACAACTTCACAACCAAACTTTCCTGCAACATTTAACATGGCTCTTTTAAACATCAGATAGCTGTCAAACATATTTTTTATTATCAATGATCTGATTTTAGATAATAATATTGACTGTCCCTTTTTAACTGAACTTGGCTCTGCACAGATGCTTCAGTAATGCTCACTTTTATTTTCTATCAGGGGAGGTAAAAAAGGCGATGGAACAGCTTCAATTTCTCAACAGTCATTATCAGCGCAAATAATCTCATTGACAAACTATTCTTCATTTGAGCATCACTCATTTGTTTTTAACAACCTGCCTGTTTTATCCAGTACAATTTACAGATCACTTAACCTTCTTCCTGTTTTATTAAAGAGTTTTCAGTGTTTTTATCAACCATACATATTGAATACAATAAGATTTTAATAACTGGTGATTTTAACCTTCACACTGATAACAGAATCCTATGCCAGCGAGTTTCTGAACATTTTAAACAGCATGGGTTTTAAGCAGCATGTAACACAGCCTACTCACAACAGAGGACACACCCTGGACCTGGTCATTACCTATGGCCTATCCGCTGGTGTGTCCTCTTTTGTCGATCTGGCTGTGTCAGTACAATACTGTGTGTTTTTTAACATCACCAGTTTTAGCCAGCGGGAGACCTCGGTGAGAACTGTGAGGAAACAATACATTACTTCTGAAGAGGCTGCAAATTTTATTAACATTTTAAACTAAACTACTCAGCTCTTTCCTGCATCGTGTGATTTTATTGTTGACCATTTAACAGTAAACTAAAGTCAGCCATTGACTCAGCAGCTCCACTTAAAACAAAAACATTAGGAGTTAAATCAAAAACACTGTGGAGAAGCCAGGAAATTAATGGGTTAAAAAGAAGCTGCAGGAGAGCAGAGAGGAAATGGAGAAAAACAAAATTAACAGTCCATCATGAAATTTTAACAACTTAAGAACAACTCAAAATCTACAATAATTCAGTAAAACATGCAAGAAAACTCAACTACTCAAATCTCATCACAAATAATAAACACAACCCAAAATTCCTTTTTAAAACCATTGATCTTTTAACAAACAGATTTTAACAAGTCCTCCCTCCATCAGACATTGCATGCGAGGACATTGCAGACCACTTCACAAGTAAGATCAATACTATTAGATCTAGTCTTTTATCTCAAGGACATGTTGATTTTAACAGACCTGAAGCTTTGCTTTAACCTGAGGAAACACTGGAGAGTTTTGTCCTGGTTGATGCAAAGTTGCTTGGTTGAGTTTTCTCCCAACTAAACCCAACAACCTGCCTTTTAGACCCAATTCCCACATCACTTTTAAAAACATTTTATGGTTTCTTTGAGCCTGAGCTTTTAAACACAGTAAATTACTCTCTTCAGATGGGTGTCTTCCCTGCTGCCTTTAAAACAGCGGTAGTGAGGCCCCTTCTGAAGAAGAGTAATTTAGATCCAAACATTCCTGATAACTACCGACCTGTACCCAACTTACCATTTATAAGTAAAATGACAGAAAGAAGTATTTTTATTCAATTACATGAGTTTTTGAATGAACACAAGATTTTAGAAAAATATCAGTCTGGTTTTAGGACAAACCACAGTACCGAGACGGCCCTTTTAAAAATTGTTAATGACCTTAGACTTTATTAGACTCACAGAAACTTTCTGTCCTGGTTTTACTGGATCTTAGTGCCGCCTTCGATACAGTTGATCACCAGATTTTACTAGACAGACTAAGAAGTCTGGTGGGCCCCTCAGGTACTGTTCTTAAATGGTTTTACTCCTATCTCACAGATCGCCAATTCTTTGTAAGTATGGATACATACTCCTCAAGGATCCATAAAGTCAAGTGTGGGGTTCCCCAAGGATCAATTTTAGGCCCAATGCTTCTTAATTTGTACATGTTACCTCTTGGGGATGTCATCAGGAGACACAGCATTGATTTTCACAGCTATGCTGATGATTTACATCGCTGTGTCTCCTGATGACCTGGAGCCAGTTAATGTCATTTTAAACTGTATTTTAGATATTAAGTCATGGATGGCAGAGAACTTCTTGCAGCTCAATCAGGACAAAAATGAAGTTTTAATTATCGGTCCTGAAGGCAAGAGAGAGATCATTTTATAAAAACTACATCCTTTTAATCCCTGTCAGTGCGTGAGAAATCTGGGTGTTCCTTTCGACTCTGAGATGGATTTTATTACACACATCAGAAATATAACAAAAACTGGATTTTATCATCCTAAAAACATTGCCAGAGTCCACCCATTTCTCTCCCTTGCCAGCATGGAGGTGCTGATGCATGCCTTTATTCAAGTAGATTAGATTACTGTAATGCCCTGCTCTCTGGTCTTCCTAAAAAGTCCATCTTAAACCTACAGCTACTTTAGAACTCAGCGGCATCACACCAGTTTTAAAATCGCTGCACTGACCTGTGTGTTTCAGGATTGATTTTAAGGTTCTTTTAGTAGTTTGTAAATGTCTTAATGGTCTTGGGCCATCTTATTTATCACACCTTCTTTTAAGTCATGAACCCTCGCGGACCCTGAGGTCCTCTGTTATTGGCCTTTTAGTTGTTCCAAGGGTGAGGACCAAGACATACGGCGAGGCCTCTTTCCATTGTTACAGCACTCGTCTGTGGAACAGTCTGCCGGAGGGCATCAGGGCTGCAGAGAACATTGATGTTTTTAAAAAGAAGCTTAAGACCTACCTTTTTAGCTTAGCTTTTAACTAAATTTATTTGATCTTAATTTATTTTACATTATTTTATTTCACGTTATTTTATTTTCATTTTATTCAACTGTACTACTTATTTATTTATTCATTTACTTATTTATTCATCCATTCTCAGCTGTTCTTATTGTTTCTTAAGGTTGTTTAATTTTAATTTGAACTCCAGTGTTTTCCTCGTGGGAATCCTCCATGCCGGGGGGTTTTGCCTGCTCGGTCTGGGGGCTGTTGTCTTGGTGATTGCACCGATCGGGGTCGCTGGGGCCCTGCACTGCAGTCTTTTGGCTGTGGTGTGGGCCCCGGTCTGTCCTGATGGGGGTGGTTGCCGCTGTTAGACATGGGTGGACTGGCCCCTGGTGTGGATGGATCATGACACTGATATTCTTTCCTCACAGCAGCATCAGGCCGGATGCTTATCACTTTTAGTATTTTATAATAACATTCAGTTCGAGACAAAAATAAGAGAATCATGTTTGTATAGAATGGGGAGGAAAGGCTGCTTGGCGTGTGTGTGTGTGTGTGTGCTTGTGGCTGTGTGAAATATTTTGGTGAGTGTTTCTACTTTGTTCCCACTTTATTTTGTTTTATATGCATAAATGTTTTTATTCATGTAAAGCACTTTGTGTTGCCTGTGGCATAAAAGGTGCTTTATAAAGAAAGTTTAATTTGATTTGATTTGATTTTATTTATACAACACCATGTCAGCAGCTGCCTACATAGTGATAACATCTGTTTGTTCTGACTGTTTACATTTGATGAAGAGGATCCAGAAAGTCATAAAACCACCAGACTTCAGTTAAACAGTCAATAATGACAACAACAAAAAAAAAAAACACTGATAAAACTGATGATTTGTGTCTAGGGATCAATGAACTCAGTAAACAAATATTAATTTAAAACAAAACTAGAACATAATTAATTATTTTATTAATCATGCCTTTCTTTAAAGGTCTTATTTACATCCTTTTCGTAGTCTGTGCCCCTGCTTGGGGCCACACCCATAAAAAAATTGTCTAGACCCGCCCCTGCAAACACACACAGCAAACAAAACAAAACAAGGTATACAGACAGGGCCAAGAGGGACAAAAAATAAGTGGAGCCTACACGACTTCTTATTTCTCACTATTAAATAAATGTCAATTTCCATTACAGACCTTTAGTCCTTTAATTGTCCAGTCCGACCCCACCGATCAGACCAGAACAGATTCCAGTCCAAGAAAATATCTCTCCCATGATTCAGCATTCACATTTAAACTACTGTATATTTTTTCAAGTCTAAACTGCTACGTTCACCTCTTCCCACCCATATGTAATTAGTCCAATCTGTCCAGTACCTTTCAAATTTTCCACCCATATGTCAAAGAGAGGATGTCTTTTTTCCTATTTCCATCCATTCATCAACAGTGGAATACAAATGCTTTTTTTCTTGCCACCAACAATAGTTTTAATAAGTATCTTTTTCTCCCATCATGTTAGATTTCCTAGATAAATAAATAATGGTTTAGATCCTATGATGTTATTAATTCCCCCCACCACCTGGACTCAGTATCCAGCAGCGCTTGCACATTTTTAAAAGATCATGAAAATGATTTACTGATATATTACCACACAGTAATGTTCGTCCATCTGAACTTTCACAATAAATCTGAGCTCGTCTTCATCTGCTAATGTCAGCTCACCGTCTTTCTCCCATGTTAGTTTGATGTGTCTGGTGGAGTTTCCTTTCTCAGATTGTAGAGCCAAATAAACCCTTTAAATAAAACTTGTTACTAATGATTCATTTATTTAAATTAATATTTTTAGAAATGCCATTTTAGAATCTGTTATATTTTTGTAAAAATATTTTCTCATTTGAAGGATGTCCTTTCTCAGGTCATGAAGTAAATCTACTAATTGATGAGAAACAAACTCAGTCTGTGTCATAAGATTCCCAACGCAGCATTTTTACTATTCTCTGAAACATTTAGTCTGTCACTTTCTTGTTCAAAAAACACAGGTACAGAGGAGCAATTGCTTTTTTCTCAACAAAGTGTTCAAAAGAATTTTATCTCCAAATAAAGCTGAACTTTAGTCCATTACTGAAGTATTCATTTAACAGCTTTAATGTGAATTCAAAGCTGTGTCATTCCGATTGACCTCTGTTGCTTTAATTTACAAGTTAAATATAGATTTGATATAAAATCCATTTGTGCACATTGTATGTGTGTGTGTTTGTTTTCTACTAATCTGCAATAATCATTATTATAAGCTGGCATCCTACGTGCTTTCTCAACAGTCAGCTTTATTTTACTGATTTAAGGATCATCATCATTCTCTGCAGGAGTTTTATTTGTTGTTCAAAGGTTACAAATGCAGGTAAAAGAAAGTTTATTACTGTACATACAGGTTATGATTCACAGAATTTAAGATTTTTAATCTTTAGTAATCACACAGAAGTAGAACAAATTCTGTGAGTAGTAACAGTATAGAGTATAGACAGAGTATAGACAGTGTGACAGTCTATAACTGCAGGACTCATCGACTCATCACTCTTCACCAGCCAGGTATGTTTTTGTTTTTTCCTTTTTGTCCTCTTGAGAAATATATTCCACCACAGCGACTGCTGTACCTTTGAGCTTTTCATTCTTCACATTTTAATAGTCCATTTTCTCATTTTGGAAGATGCTTTTCATAAATAAAATCAAACTGTGAAGCTGTTGTCGGACTCTGTCTGGTTTTTACCATGTATAACAGTTTGGAAGTTAGACGATGGCTTCTGGTCCCGGTCACGTGTGTGGAAAGTGAAACATGTGAGAGCGAAGTGTCATACTTGTTGCTGCTGATTCTTGGTTTCATTTTTGGTGTATAGGTGTCCTAATGTGATAACTGAGGCCAGAAGAGAGTTACATGTAGCTCATTGTTTGTTCTGAGCCATGAACGGTCTGACCTTGGTGTGAATTGGCTGGAGCAGGACTGACCTATAATCTTTCTCATTGTAGAATGATGGAGTCTGTTTTCTTTGGAAATATTCGTGTTACCCTGTCTAGACTGACGGGCAGTGACTTTTGCTTCTTTAAAGCCCTGTTTCCACCAGTGGGTGCAGGGAAGGTTAGGATGCATTTTTTTCGTGTTTCCACATGTGAAAACTGGGAAGGGTACCCTAATATCCCGTCCTACTGTTTTTTAGGCCCTGTCTGTGGGGCACCAATCTAACCGACCCAAAAGGGTGGAGCTTGACACTCGGCAATCTGTTGATTGGTTGAAAAAACAAGTTATGTCCTGCGCGACCTGGCATAAAAACAAAGCAGGAATGGCACCTTGTTTAGAGCAACAGATTTTCCTTTTGTTTACTGAAACTCAGTTTAAAATGATGTTAAGAAAGACAGCCCACGAAGCTTTCCTTTGTTTCTGAGTCATTTTTTTGGTTATTCTTTAAGTAAGCGCAGCAATTTTGTCATGCTATTACGTAGACGAGGAGTCTGTCACTATATTAACTAAAATAATTTATTACAAAACATTATGAAATGCATGTTTTCAAGCTTGAGAGGAATGTTACAGGACATCTGAATGTTCATTTAGTTCCTATGAAGCAACAGACCTGACTGTCTATCTCTGTCAAGCCTCAGCTCCTCTGTGACAGACCCGTCGAACACCCGATAAGTTTGTTCAAGCACACTAAAAAATGAGATAATGTGTTAGTGACTGGCACAGTGATTTAGATCTTTTCGATGGTTGTATCATGACATGAAATCTTGCTTTACTGAAGTTTTAGTCTGTGTCCAGAACTGACAGGGGTTGCACAATTGTCACAGTTTTATTGAAAATATATTAAAGGGTCTTCAGAGACTCGCACCACCCTCTTCTAAACAGATAAGCTGCACATCTCCTGGGTAAAGTCAGTGGTGGTTGTTTATGTGTGTGTTTGTGTGTGTCTAACTGCATCCCCAGAGTTTTAAGCTCTTGTAAACCATCTTTGGTCTCTGTGGAATTGTAATGGGCTGTCAGTGGTTCTGCCTCCCATGAGGTTTGGCTCTTCCTAATATGTGTTGTTTTTTTGTTTTTTTTTTTCCTGTGTGATCATGACAGGAATAGAACCAAGACAGAGATAGTGTGATAGTTTTTGGTTGTAAAGTGCACAGGCCATGAAGAAAAATGATCCTAATTGGCACTGATGGCCATTTCCAGGGGGGCTTCAGAGTGAGAAACTGCCGAACCCTAACCTGAAATTTAGCTATAACCTTATTCTAACAAGGATGTCGCAATAAATGTCAGAAAATTAATGACAATTTTATGATTATCACAATTATAATGCATTAATGTCACACTACAAATATGTAAAGTAACATGAAGACTACTTTTATTTATTTCTATGTTCTGATGCCAATGTAACAAAATATGATGGAAACAAAGTAACGAAGAAGTCTGATTCCAACTCAATCCCCTCTGCTGAGTAAATAATAAATAAATCCTACATATTAACTGTGGATTCCTCTCAGAGAAAACAGATGGACAATGCAGGACCTCTACCTGGACTTGGGAGGCTTCTTTCTGGAAACTACATTTTGAACATTTCTTTACAAACTTTACAAAAAAAGCATCTAGCTAGCTGTGACTTCCAGCTATCCTTCAGCAGAATAGCTGTTGTTTGACACATAAATAATACTAGAAGAGTGGAAATAAAGAAACAAAAACAAGCAAATTACAGGCTATTACAAGCTGATGACTAAAGAAAAGTGTCGACCTCACGACGCATTTTTTATGTGTTTGAACAGCAAACTATCCTGCAACAAAGATGTTAAGTATTCGCTGCTTAACTCTTTGTGTTGCGCTGTCCAGCCCGAGTCAAACACAATTAAAAAATTACAAATGACACGATAAAATTTTATGTCAGTGTTACATTAGGTTAACATTAACAGCATTTAACCTGGTTACTGAGCATGTACCTTTAGTTTGTGGTATGAAGCTGGTGGTTGCAGGCGGTAAAACATGTTTTGTTTCCTTTCTCTTTAACTTTCTTCGTCATGTTTTACAGGCTGCTGAACTGTCCCCCACAATGAGACCTTGGTCTCTTTTTTCTATAACTACAAACAAATCCAACAAGAATGAATTAATCCATTTGTTTGGAGAGAATAACTCCTCCTCTGCTGTATTTTCACACTCAAACAGCCTGTTGTATCCATATCCGCCGACATGGATCAGACATAATACTTTATCAAATCTGACAATGTTGAAAGATCTTTAAACATGGCTATTATGAAATGAAGTAAGTAAGTAAGTAAGTAAAGTTTATTTCTATAGCACCTTTCACAGACAATGAACATCACAAGGTGCTTTACATCAATACAAATAAATTAAACACAACAAGTAATAAAATACAAATAACATACGTTAAAATAAAAAGCAAAATACATTAAGATCTGAAAGACATAATAAGCATAACACAGCCCTCGCACGTCAATTATTAAAAGCCTGAGAAAACAGGTGAGAAATGAAGTGATCTTTACCCTCAAAAACCACTTTGAATGAGGGGCCAAAATTAGTGTCTTAACTGCAAAGTCGCTTTTTGTCATGGACACATTTCATATATTGGAAATATGATGCTGCAGTGTTTTTGTTTTGTTTCTTGTAGAATGTGTTTTCAACAGCCTTAAATACCAAGAATGAAATAAAAATCTGTTTATCAGGCAGCAGTTTTACTTTCACTCCTCTCTTTCATGGTTAGAAAGTGGTAGTAAATTACAGGCGATGGAAGGCAAAATGCTTTTCATACCAGTTCTTTCATCATTTATTTGGCAAAGGTGAAATCAATTGTTTTGACTTCACCGTCGAAGCACCTGCTCCATCTTTAAAGATGTTTTAAAAAGCTGCTAGGATATTCCAGGACAACCTGAAATAAAATAAAAGTTGTGAGGATGTTTCAATGAGTTTATTTCTTAAAAATGTTCTGGGTTTGAGCCTCAGCCTTGTGTATTTATGAGTCAAGCCTCAGTGCTGAGACCTAACAAATTGCCACACAAAAAGCACAAAGAACTAAATTAGCTGCTCTGCATGGGTAAATCTTTTACACAAAAACAAGGAGAATCACTGGGGGAGCTTTCACTGATTTGGGAAAAAGCCATGCCTATATGCTGTTCCCCCAGCTTGGAGTCAGCTGTAGAATCACTTTTATCCTCTGGCAGCTGTTTTTTTTCTTTGGCATGCACTGTTAATGTGATCACACATCCTCATGTAGACATTTATGAGAGCTAAAAATGAGAACATGTCCAGGAAAAAGAGGAGGACTGGTCTCCCTGTAACAGAGTGATCCCCAACCCTGGTCATCAAAGCCCACTCTCCTTCAGGTATTACATGTTCACCTGCTATGGAGCCATTAATTTAATTCAGTTGTGATGAAGTAGGGGAACCTGGAATGTCTGCAGGACAGTGTTCCTTGAGGACCAGAGTTGGGGATCCTTGCTAAAACCCAAAAGCAAATATGTTTACATCTGTTTGCATAGTGTTTCACTTCCACATTGCTTCTCATTATGAACACTCACAGCTGATGTCACGTCTCAGGTCTTTTAGTGTGGTTGGAAAAGTTCTGGTTTCTGAAGCTATAAATAGCAGCTACCTGCTAAACAATGGGACTCATTAAAACATGTTGAACCTACTGTTATTAGCTTCAAAAGAAGGATTAGTTTCATTATGCGACTGTTAATTGAATTAAACTGAATAAAAAGTAGATATGTTTGAAAGCCGATAACATAAACAAACATAGCATATAGGCTAAGCTACAATCGAAGTAATACTACAGGTGTTACATAAGAACTAGATACAAACACAGATACATCAGGAAATGTCAGAGTAACCTTTCACCAGCGTTCTGTTGCACTCTTTATGCTCAAACTTCTTCAGGACCAGCGATCAAGTTCTAACATCAGTACCATAAAGTCCTGTTCCTGTCTTTTTTTGTTCATGATTATGCACCCCCCCCCCACACACACACACACACACACCATGACTAAATGTGAGTTGAACAGGTGGAGCTGATAATGTGACTATATGTGAGGTTAATCCATAAAGTTATGAATCCATAAGCATTTTAACATGTTGCCTATTTTGTTTTTAAATTATCTCTTTTTGAATTTGTGTCTACTGGTTATTAATGTGTTTTCTTCTCTGACAGATAATTACTGGTGTCTGAGAAATCTCATATTTAAATCTTAAGTTCTTGACAGAGTGGAAATGCTTAAAATATACAAATGTTCCTCCTATTATAGAAGCTTATGTGAGCTGTCATTGTAGATTTGAGGCTTTACGATTTAATGAATGCCATAAATGTTGAAATTAAAACATGGATAGTTTTTACTCTCACTGAATAGAAGCTTTAAGACATTTAGCTGCAATTGTAAGATCATTATTAGAAGTAAGATCATTGTGAAGAAATAAAATGTATCATGCTGCTTGTTGAATTCAAATATAGTGTTTTATTTTCATTTCTTAAAAGACATATGAGTGGCTGCTGATGAGGGCTTTTATTTTCAGCACCATGGACAGAGACACTTACAGTTTATAGAGTTTCCCAGTAGAAGTTGAACATTCCTTAATAAAATGTGCAATGTCCTTCTTTAAGCTGTGATTAAGTACTTTGCATGTAATATATTTATGTTTCCTAACCCAGCTGCTTTCAGGCAAGAGGCAGGTTCCATGTTGGATGGGTTGCTAGTCCTTTAAAAGGCTAAATTACTACATCTGCAGAAAAAAAATCAACAGACAGACTCTGATTGCCAAACATGTGAACTATTTGCAAGCTTGTGTAAGTTTAGCATTGCACTCCTGTCAGGGTTGTTCAGGATATGCATTATTAGCAGAGCTATGCATAAGCATTGGCTTACAAAGGTCTTGACTTTGAGTTGAATTTTCTGTTAATCAATGCTCATGATGTGGAATATAGCATGTCACTGCTCAGTTGGATCAAAGGGGTGTAATATGAAGCAGGATTAAAGCTTTGCCAGGTTTGTGAGGATGGAACTTTATTACAGTACAGAGTTTCTCTATCATAATATTAATTTCAGTATCACTTGACAAAATCACCATAGTAACATGGTTTTTGTTTTTGGGTTAAACTGTCTGGGTTAAACATCTCTTTCTGACTGATGACTCAAAATCAGACTGATAAGGCATTAAATGTGAAGTGCTGAATCTATGCTGATGCCTGACATTGCAACAAAATTGTAAACACTAATTTGAAGATGCGAAGGCCAAACACCTGATTATCAAATGATGGATGGAAAATAATGTTAAAAGTCAGTCCCTCAAGCATGTATAAGAATTTATCAGAGATTTGCATTTTAATCACTGTATTTAAACATAATGCAATTTTCATTCAGTGCCATTTTTCAACAAAAAAAATAAACATTTCTTAACCACTTCTCACAAAACAAACATGCATTGTTCTAAGCTCAGGAGGAAATGGGTTATAAAGGTTTGTAAAGTGGGAAATTAATTTTCCATGTTCCTAATTAACATTAACTTCACTTTTATTTGGTCAAGCAGGAAAGCTTAGGCTGGACTCCTACTGTGCTCCAGAGAAGTTTACGTAAACATAAAAGATAAAGTCATTTTACTGATTCTTGTCCTCTTGATATCTCAGAAAGCAAAACCAGACTGAAACATTTAAATGTTATGAAAAACTTCCAGATCTATACTGGTGCATTAGAAAAACGGAAAGATCCTGACTTACAAAAAAAAAAAATAAATAAAATAATAAAATTAGTTATAACTAACAAGCTAATAACTGACTTCAGACGGATGAAATATTAGCGTTTTACATACAGTCATACAGCATCTTTCAGCTTTCAGTCTGTAGTCTTCGTTGGAGCTGTATTGTAACATCTGGCTGTAAAGGTTTTGATATTCTTCAAGCTATTGCCAGTGGTTGGTATTTTGTATGTCAAATGACAGATGACACACTTGTTTTTATGTGAGCATGTATATGTATCCGTCTGGAATAAAGATCAGAATCATGTGTTCATACCAGACATATTTGGGCCTTTCTGAACCATTTTCGCCTTTTATTGCCGGTTACAGCCCATTTTTGGGCAGATTATTCTTTTCTGGGTTGTTATCTCTGACTTGAGTTCTACGTTTTGTTGAGCTAGCTAACACAAAGAAAACCTGGCTGTATTCTCCTCTGCTCTGATCTTCTGTTATTATTTTGCCTCATGCACCATTGTATTAATCCCTGCTTTATCATGTTATAAATGACATCATGACCATCAATGAAAAGGGATAGACTTTGTCTTTATTTTAATCTAAGTCATTCAATCCTTTACGCAATGACATGACTTAAAAATGGTCTGAAAGCACCATCCTTATTATTTAATTATTTTATTCTTTATTCATGAGTAATTTGGTCTTAAGGTGCAGAGAGTCGACCACAGATTAATCAGAGAGAATAGTGTCATAGTGCTGCATTGGCACATTTCTAAATGACACAAAATACTCTAGGAGTACAATGTAGAGCATTAATAGCATTAAAAACTCCTGAGCAAAAGAAATTTAGATGCAGCAATGATTAGTTGAATGAAAAATACTTATTCATAAATTTGAATCAATCAATTAAACTGAATTAAGTGGCAACAGTGACTAGACAAAAGAGCCACCTTCAAACCAATTTACCAAAATTTAAACGCAATGAAGTCATTTCATTCACATATATTGTTCATTGACTTGACTTTGTAAATGCCTGTGGATGAACTAGTTAGTGATAAACCAGGTGCTTTGCTATTTGTGCGTCTGAGTGTGCTGGAAGGTGCCAGCTGTGTCATTGGTTATAGTTGCACCTGCTTGTCCCTCACAAACTCATAAATGTACACAATCTCACATGCAAACGCATACAAGCAAGCATTCCTTGGCCTTAAACGCAGCAATACAGTGAGACTCACAAAGGGAAAGACACAGACACAAACTCCTCGCCCACAGCGGATTGTCGGTCTGACGACTTGCCATTTCGCATCACTCTGCAGAGATGAGTGGGACACAAACATAAAACTGCTCCAAACCATACAGATGGAGAGGCAGATAGACCCACTGACATGGATGTAGATGTTTATAATAACACAAGACTCATGATGTGAGTGATGCTGATGCTCTGACAGAGCACATCTATTCTCAGCAGAGACGGTGGAAACTGAGACATAGATCTTTGTAGCCTCTGTAAGGATGTCAGAGCTGGAGGCAGAAACTGGATCACAACACTCTGAAAATGGAAGTCTGAGGAAAACATAAAAAAAAGAATATATTTTGTGGGAGCTTAACCACTTCTGCGACAGGCACATTGTAAAGTTACAGCACATTCTTTTTAGGTGTCATAAACCCTCTTAATGAGCCTGCTTTTTAACTGTGGGCTAGCTTCATGTTAAGTGGGTTAAGTTCTAAAATAGTCTTAACTGTACAAGGTAGCTAATCTGGGATCACAGCAGGATGAGTTAAGCTGAAGTTGACTTGAGTCCCATTTATCCAATTTCAGATGTGCCAGATTGACAACGGTAGCCAACTACTATAATCTCCACTAGCAGCAGACTGAACACACTTTGAGAACATGCTTTTAGGTCTGCCTTTATTTCACATTCATGCAGCGAGCAATGAACTCAGGTCTAATTTTAATTAGTATGAGTAAAGATTGACCTTTTTAAAGTTCCGAAAACTGGGACCTTTGAAATATTCAATCCTAGCCCCAGACATGCATATTCCACAGAGAGACTAATTACATGATGGATTTAATCACAGCTTCTGTTTTGCATTTTGCACAGCTAAACATGCTTAACAAAGAAAAAAATCTTCTGGTCTGTAACAGGTGTTTAAATTTAGGGAATGCAACCTGAGATGAACAACAGAGCATGGCATATTTAATTTTGTAAATGTTAATTCAACAAAAGCTAAGTAGCAGAAGTAGTCTGTGCAAAACTAATTACAACTTTGCTGTGTCCATAGGAATGAAAGGGGTAAAGAGCAGACACATGCTGCAAACTAACCCCTGCAAACTAATTTAAACAGATACATAAAAATGTAATAACATTTACATTAATATCAATTTTAACATTTAATGTGTAGTTTATTGCATGCCATAGTCAAAGGTGGGTGAATTAAAAACCCTTTATGGATACTGGTTTTAAGGTATTCAGTACAAAATAATAAATTTAGATACTTCATCGACTTGTGTTCAGGTATAAATTGTGTCAATGCTAAAAAAGATTTATGTAATCAGAAAACATGAAATATTTATATCATTTGAATATAACCATGTAGGTGCTTCATAAACTATTCCCAGGCTAATTTTCTGATGTTTTAGATCAAATCATGCATTAATTAAAATATATTATCTTAGCAAGTAATTAGTGAGGATGAATTTACATAAATAATTCTGAGGTATATGGTCAGATTGTTTTTGAAGTAGAAACGATGTTTGTGTGTTTGTTGCATCTTGAACAAAGTTAAAGTTCAGTACAGTATGTTGGATGTTGTGCAGAGACCCAGCTGACCTTGTCTTCTGAGTAACTCTGAAATGGTCAACACAGCACCAAAGCATCAGTTGGGGAGGTGATTAAGATGACCTGCAAGCCCCCACACACACTGCAAACACACACACAGATGCATCAGCGTGCTGATTAGTGTCAGTGTTGCAGTAATGAGTACAGGGCTTTGTAAAAAAAAAAAATAATTAAATAAAAAAAAAATTGACTCTAATTAGTAACACGGCTTTCCTCTGAAATCACTGCAGTGGTTGGGAAGGATTACTTTCTCACCCCGAACAGAGAGACAAGAGAAAGAAAATTGGATAATGAGTGAGAACTACTTGTGATTGTATCATGACCGCATGGCTCATCCACTGCTCTGTGAGTGAAGAAAGGATCATGCAAGGGCACCAAAAGTTGAATGAACACATAACAGAACACATTTATGTACAACGGATGCTAGAGACAGACAACACTGGAAATGTACAATTGCACAAGCTAACAAGTCTGACTACGAAAGTAAAAGATAAGATTGTGATGGCCAACCATCTTGACTTCATTCTGCCTTGTCATTTTTAGATTAACTGGTGAATGTGTGTCACCTGCAAAGGTGGGAGTGGCAAAGCTTGTAAAGCCTGCTAATGCAGGTCTCTAGCTTTCTCTATCTAGGCAGCAGTTTTACCTCCACATGGAAACCAGTTCTCTTTTGGTTTGGTTTGCGTGTTTGTACATTACCCAACCACTCTGGACACTTCATTAGTTATGGCCAGATGAAGCCTCATGAAGCACTGAAGCTTTCCAGCAGAATGGTTCAGAAAAACGGTTTGTTTCTCAAGGCTTCATGTGCTTTGAAGCCACCTTCTGGCTCAAGTGTATAAAAAAGGCAACTTTGATGGAACCTGTGATGTACTGTATGGTGTGTCTGTAAAGGCTACCTGAAAAAAAAATCCAGTTTGTTTTTTTTAGTGATGACATCATGACTATATTGTATCATATACATAAGATTAATTTAGATCCATATTTATTTCCGAGGGAAAATTGACAAAAAAGAAATAAAAGGTCACTCCTAGAGTCATCATTAATGTCGACTGAGCTATAACCTTTGAACAAAAGTAGACATAGTTATGTGTTTCACAGGTGTGGTGAGCCGATTATTTTATAAAAGTAGCCTGTTTTATTTGTGCAAATAAATTATTTGGTCAAAATTGCATTGTCATGGAGTTTCCTAAAGTATAATTAGGGCATGAGGAGTAATATTTGTGTTCTGTGTCACTTCTGACAAAATGTGATTGGTTTAATCAGGCAGAGGATGATGAAAGTGGTTGTTTAAACCAGGTCAATGATCTATGGTTCAGAGAAGATTTTTTTTGTTTTTGTTTGTTTGTTTTAAGAAACATTTCTTTTTTCAACTGAGTTCATATTTGTAAATCAATTTTTGTCACCCTATAAAAAAAATTTAAAAAAAGAAAACTTGCCTGAGAAATTCAAGTTAGTTAATGTGTAGAAAAGGATTTGCAAGGTTGTAAAAAGATTTGTATTTGTAAAGAAAACTAGAAGTTCTTTTACAAACATCTGTTCAGAGATACAAAGAGAAATTCTCCCTAGGAGTGATTGTAAGTCAGACTTCTCCTAGGGAGAATTTAGAAATGCCAATCATCCTAACAAGCATGCTGCTGGACTGTGGAAGAAGGCCGGAGGACCCAGAGAATCCACACATACAGAAGTAAAACATGCAAACTCCAAACAGAAAGACCTCAGCCAAGTCTCGAACCAAAACCCTCTTCCTGTACAAACAATCAACCACATAAATGGAGGCTTGGAGCATTAATGCTAAAGGACTAATGAGGAATGAGATGAGGTGTGACAGGAACAAGAAGTAAGTTTAAGCTCTACAAAACAGGAAGCAAGACTAACCAAAATATTAACTTAAACCCCAATACAAAACAAATCCTCACATACTATAAAGAAACACCGCTTAGAGGAACAGGACAAAAAATAAATCATGAAACACAAAAACCACAGTCTGAATTCAAGAAAGCTAAAAAACAAAACAAAAACAAAGAACAGACAAAACAAATAAAAACAAGACGGGAAACTGAAATTTACCAGGAAGTCAACCAGAGATAAAACTCATCATTTATTTATTTATTTATTTTGTGTGTGTGTGTTTCCACACAAGAAAACTGGGAAAGGTACCCTATCTGTCCCGACCCGTCCTACTTTGTAGGGGCCCTTCCATTGGGATACCAATCTAACCGACCTGACCCGAAAGGGTGGAGTCCATGCAATCTGTTTATTGGTTGAGAAAAAAAGTTGCTTCACATGCGACCTGGCATAAAAACAAAGCAGGATGGCTTTT
Source organism: Melanotaenia boesemani (assembly GCF_017639745.1). NCBI lineage: Eukaryota > Metazoa > Chordata > Actinopteri > Atheriniformes > Melanotaeniidae > Melanotaenia > Melanotaenia boesemani. The sequence continues at coordinate 37,864,757 of NC_055682.1, forward strand.
GTTTAGAGCAATAGATTTACTTTTTGTTGATCAAATCTCTGTTTAAAATGGCGTTACAAAGCATGCCAAGAAGACAGAACACAAACTGTTAGATGGCCGCCATGCTCCTCCTTTGTTTCTGAGTCGTGTTTTTGGTTATACTTTAAGGAAGGTGCTGCACTGTGACGGTGTTGTGGTATTACTGAGGCATCTATCGCTATCCGGCTGATAATCTGCCTCTCAGGTAAGGTTACAGTTGGCTGTGGAAACGCACCAAGATTACAGTTTACAAACCATATCCGCACCCTGACTGTCCCGTCCCGCAGCCACTGGTGGAAACGAGGCTTTACAAGCACTTCAACAGAGTCAAATTGAATGCAGTAGTACTAATTAAAGGAAAACTTCCTAAAGTTGAGGGTTTAGATCAGGGTCGCTCAGTTCGGTCCTGCTATTTAATTAAAGTCAGGTGTGTTGGAGCAGGAAAACATTAAAGAGGTGCTGGACTGCAGTCCTCTTTTTCTTGTTAAATCAGTGTCAACAGATAGCTCTAAAGCTGCTGTAATTAGACATCACCAATAGTGGGAACAACATAATGGATTTTCTCTCCAATAGGAACTATTTTATTTATCAAGAAACTTATGAAGTCATCACAACTGACAGATAAAGGAATTCATGTCTCGGAAGAGCTTGTATTCTCAGTCCACCTGGCTACTGCTGAAAACAAACAAGTGGTTGTTCTTATTCTTCTCAATCAGTGATGAATAATAAAAACTTCCAGCTTCACAATCTGGAAATTTATTTCCAGATTAAGCAACAATCTTCTAAATTTTCTGCCATTTTCTTTCTTGTCTTCAAGAAGTCTGTTTCAAGGATGCATCTGAGTTCAACCAATGAAGTTTTGTTCAATGACTAAAAGATAAATGTTTACCAGCCATGTTCCTACATTTACAGTGTTGAGGAAGGTAAGGTGATGTGTGTACACTCTAGCTTCTAGGTCTGCTGCCAAGGTGTGGGTTTGCTGTGTGGAAAAAACACCCACAACCAACGGAACTCATTTTGTTCTTCTTCATTTAAAAATAGAAAAATGGATAGAAAGCAAAGAAAAAAAAGTGGTGGGATGAGAGAAAAAAGAAGTGTGATGTGTTCAAACTCAATTTCTCCTTCCTCAGATTGACTTCAAAGCTACAGGGCTAATCCTCTCATGCTTGCTCGTTAATAATCCAGTTAATAATCCGTTTAGCTGCTTTCATGCTGTGCTGTTTATGGTGCTGCAGAAAAGTGAGGCGAGGACTCGTGGTGTTTTACTCGAAGGAGCCCTCCACCCTTCATGTGTTTACATAGATGTGTGTCAGCCAGGTCACACGGGATCTTATTAATGCTTCATCAACACCTTCTAGACATATATGCAAATATACATAAATCTAAATTATAGACACACACTTTGATTTAACTTCTAATAATATGGGTGTGCATTTAAATGGGTTATTTATATGATGATACTAAACTCCACATTTCCAAACTCATCACCTTAACTGTGATGATTTCAAGTTGGATTTGTTGTCTTTGAATTGAAGGTCAGATGAAATTTTATGGGTAATCAATGCAGAAAACTGGTGGGCCATGCCACCAAAAGTATAAACTGTAATAAACACTGGTTTAAAGAAAAGAGTGAGGGCTAGAATGATGAAGGTAAAAATGTGCCAAAATAAACAAACTTGTAGATTTGATGTGAAAACTTGTAGAATAAAATGTGAGAAGTTGCGCATTAAAAATCTGAACTTGTATGTTAAAATATTCTGCTATAAAGAAAACTGAACTGAATTTGAAGTTACAGAGAAAAAATAGTCCATCTGACAAATTATCTTCCATAGTTTACTTGTAATTAAATTATTTTTCAAGTGTTCGTTTTGCTTTACAATCTCAACTTAGCGATCACAACTTCCTGAATCTGCTGCTGCAAGTCACAAATGTGCTCTCGAGAGTCACAGCGTGATAAAACTGTGGCCTGACTTTTGGCTCATTCCTTGCATTTATTTGTCAAACCTTGTCATTTATAAGTTAGAACTGTTCAGATTTGTTCAGCTAGCCAGCAGTCACCTTTCATACACACCAAAGAGCATATTCACTTGATCTTAATGTAATTCTTTATACATTTTGTTAGAGCATATGTTCGTTTACTCCTAAAACACACAATGGGGTAGTCAAAACGATGGTTAATGAAGTAACCTTCCCCAGGTTGGTGCGCCATAGCGATAGCTGCCAAGACATCCGAAAAGAGAAACTCTGGAGACGTTGGTCTCACAACCATTCACTCTGATTGGTTAAGTGTGAGTTTTCTTTACAGCAGAAAATTCTGACATACAAGTTCCGATTTTTGATGCGCAACTTCTCACATTTTATTCTACAAGTTTTCACATCAAATCTACAAGTTTGTTTATTTTGGCACATTTTTACCTTCATATAGAATAAAGCAAGCAATGGATCTGGTTAAGATTAGGTCATAAACAGATACAATGGTGGAAACAGACGTCTGTGTGCGCGTATATGTGCATGAATAAAAGAAGCCATTAAATATGAGCCTAGAGGGATCTTAGAGAGACGGCTCTACTATGAGTCCTCACTTATTTTTTTCTCTTTCATGCTTTCTCACTCCAGCAATCTGCTTGCTTCTTTCTCCTCCATTTTCCTCGACTTTGCTCCTCTTTCTATCCATTATGGAATAACGCCAGCCTCAAGGTTTTGGGCTGGAATCCATATTTTCATAGTACAAGCTTTTAGCTGCCATTTTCAGTGAACCCAAACGAGCTGGTTGCCAGATCCATCATGGTTTTATCTCTCATTATCTGTAAGACTTTTGACCCCATCTGCTAGTCCTCTGCAACTGTTGGAATTGGGTGTAGATGAGAGATGAAACAATTAACTTACATTTTGTACAATCAACAAAAAGAACTTGATGGGAGAACCAATACGCGGGAGAAAGAAATTGGAGAAATGATGTTGCTCGTCTTCTCTGTTCCTGCTTTGTCGCCAAAAGCAAAGTTAAAGCAAAGAAAAGCAAAGTTATGGGGAAGATATTTCGGAAAACTTGTGGCTGTCAGAGGTCTGCACTTTCATTTACAAAAGCATACCATTGAAATTGTCCCTGAAACATTTTTATTTCTACTTAACTACAATTATAATTCACAGGAAAAAAGCAAAATAACAAAACTAGAAAGAAAAATTGTGAACTAGACTTACAAGGATGACTTGATAAATATGTCATGGGCAAACTAGCTTGAATTTTTGTGATAAATAATTTCAGTCATTCTTTGGAAAAATAACAGCCAAAATATCTCAAGGTGTGCTTTCAGGATTAGAGGAACATCTTTGACATATGGTTTGCTGAAAACAGTTTTTTTAAGACTTATTCTTAATTAATTTAAAATAATGTATATATTTTATTGATCCGTTAACTGATAATAGCAATAACCACAGGGTTTATCATCATTAAATCTACGAATATCAGTTATTTGCAGAAAAATTAAGAGTATATTGTTAAACAGGCTGAACTAACCTCTAAAATAATAATAATAATAATAATAATAATAACAATAATAACAATAATAATAATAATGATAATAAGAGGAAGAAGAAGAAGAAAAAGAAGAATCTTTAAATAGTTATATATTATTATTATTATTATAATGTGTTTACATTGTATTTTAATTTTATTATAAATTTTGCTGTTATTTATTTTATTTTCAAAATAATTCTATAAAAAATAATGCATTAGACTAAAATGAGCAGATCTAACAGTTACAGCTAAACCCTGCGGGTAACGGTAAGTATAGATATTATCCTGTTTTTGGCTTATTAATATGCTGGCTCACCTGCTTTGGTGTGTACCAGAGAGGCGTGTTCTTAAGTTTCTTGTTGTTGGCTGTTATGGATGGTCAGATATGACATTACTGAGCTTTAGTGAGTCTGTTGAACTCCGTTTGGCTCCGCTATGAACAGCAGATGACTTGCAGTTAAACGGTGTTATATCGGTTTGAAATAACCTTAGTATGCCATGACCTTATCTGTCGGTTCAGACTCTTTATCAAAACGACATATGTATATAGGATAGGTGGGTTACGCTGATAACATTTACATATCATATAGTTCAGCTATAGTAATTCCAGAATTAAACACTACATATTTATTCTCACTCAGTTTGGGAGAAGGCACTGGACGCTAATAACTCAATACATATTGATGGGTTATTTGTGGTATTCTGTACTACACATGCTCATTGACCAGGGGTATGCCATTCTGATGGGTACGCCACACCACCAGGGCACCAGATGTGAAGTATGGGCAGCAATGGATTCATTCAGATTATTTAAGTCCTTATTTGTTAAAATGGCAAACACTAGAAATAAATTCAGTTGCTTAGGGCCATGGTTGGACATGTTAAGTAGAAATGCCATAATATTAACAGATGGAAATAAAAATTATAAAGGGACGAGGCATGGAACACATCATAGTACTTGTAGCTACTGCTAATTTCCAGTGACTGTCCCTAGGAGGGACTAATATCTACGATGTAATATCTCTTAGCAATAGTAAAAATCATGATGAATATACTGAAACCTGACAGATATGGGACAAAAACAAAAAAAAGATTGTAATCAGTGATACTGGATTTTTTTTACTGGAATGGGAAATATCTTTTTCAGAAAACATACTTTAAATACATTGTGTAATGTGTTCCTATGTTATTTCAGATAGGATACAAATTTATAATAAAATATTTCACTATGTAGGTTAACTATTAAAGAAAAAAAAAAAAAAAGTTGTTGTGTGCTCCCACGTGTCTGAATTGTTTTAAGTTATATTCTATTCTATTCTTTTCAATTCTGTTCTATTCTATTCTACAGTAACTTGGCAGATGCTTTTATCCAAAGCCACTCACATCTAAGAGTAAGAGCAACACAAGCAAGAATTCAAATAAGATGGGACATCATAATTAAGAAGTAGACTCTCATTGGTGATTACACTTACACACATCTGGTGTCTGTAATACAGAAGCTCATAGCTTTAGTTTTCATGAGAGTTTAGTTTTAGCTCAAAGATTTTCATTTAGTCTTCTTATCTCAATTATATAAGGGTTTTTTTTATTTCTATTCAGACAATAAGAATAGCATGTAGTAACATGGCCGTCTCAGCGGAGCTGACAGGTTTGGAGGTCACGCCTCCGAAAAATAGCTGATAACACGTCAGCAACGCGTCACGGGATGTTTCTAAGGAAAGCTGCAGGTGGCAGCCAAAACATGTCAGGTGTGTAACAACATCCTACTATTGTCTGAATAGAAAAAAAACACTTTATGGTACCACATTCCACTCCACAGCTAGTTAATGGCTTACTTTTGCCATGATAAAGGCTTAAAACGTAAAAAAAAAAAAAAAAAATAAACTAAAATCAGCATGGCAGATACAGTGAAGAGACCCAAAACAATACTGTTGGTGAAAGTAATGAAAAACGTGTGTGAGCGGGACTGAAGAAAAAAAACCAAAACACATCCGACAGGATTTTACTGCTGAAGAAAAAGCTTAGAGAAAAAACCAGGACGGTTGCAGACGTTGTGACAGTACTAAAATTCCACTGTGTCAAAGTAAATACTCAGTACCTAATACCATTTTTGATACCACGAAGGAAAAATTTGACTTTATAAACGGCAGCACTGACACAAAGATGTTCACTCAGGCCAGGTTCTCCACACTAAGAAGATGAGCAACACAAAAGTTTGGAGATCCACATAAAATCCAGAGAAAAAACAAAGCCCTTCATATTTTTCTTTTAAAGTTATACATGTGGTTTGGTCATTTTAAAGGCTAAACTGTCCATCACCCAAAAATTGATCAGTACTGAAACGGAGATAAAAAATAATTATGTGGAGTGAGTTTATGTTGACTGATGTTAAATGGTTGAGTGTCATCTGTGTCACTTCCACTGAGGTGGACACATGCTGTTTCTGAGAGGCTGTTGACTTTAACGCAGTTTTTTCAATATTTGGTAGAGCTTCCTTTTAACTGGTTGGGTGTTTTGAATTTCACTCTCTTCTGCAGAGTGATTAGTTGATTTCTTCCTTTTAAAATGCTGCAGGCAGATTCTTCATCTTGCCACTTTCCTGGGGAGGCGGCGAGGCGAGACCCAAGCAGGCTCTTGCTTCTGGTGTTAAGCGCCCTGGCATCCACTGGGCAAGATGTGCTTTGGGGACAGTGGCGGGTGGGGAGTTTGGTTGGGGCAGCACACTTGTTAAACTGTAACACAGGTGCTCTGAAGCAAGCTATGGGTAGACAAAAACCTCCCATGGAGCATGTCAAAAACTCACTTGAAGTTGATTTTCATTGAGAATTCAGACTGTGAAAGTAGGGTCTCATGAGCCTTCTGACTTTTGGAGTTTTGAGGTTTAAGAAGTTACTACAGGGATAACTGGCTTGTGATGGCCAAGTGTTCATAACAGTGTTGCTATTTGATCCTTCAGTGTCAGCAAACCATCTTTCTATTAGAACTTTGCCAGTGTTTCATGTTTAAAGTTAATGTTTTTCATCAAGCTAGTTTCTAGTTTCTCGTTCTAGAGAGCAGGTTTATTAAAATTAAATAGACATTTTCTGTCAGGAAAGAAGAAAAAGAACCAACATTTCCCTTTGTCCATCAATACCCATGCAAATGTGGAGAAAATTGTGATCGTGACAGAAACTGCTCCCAAAAGCCAATGAGAAATGTAATTTTTTGGTTTTTCTTTTCTTTTAAAAATAAATTTGTTTTTATCCCTGGTGGATATAAGTTTTGAGGCAAGACTGCAATAACATGACTATGTTTTACGAACGTCTTGCCTCTAGTTGGGTAAATCTTAGTCATGGCGACATGCAACTTACAGGTTTGGAATCTGTGAGATATGAGCTTTCAGTAGAGGAGTCGTTTGTCCATGTTCAGGCCATCAGGTGGATACGGGGAGCCATAATTTCTCTTTACATATTTTTTCGGACTTTGTTTACCTGGCCTTTTTAAATGTTTGATTTGGTTGTCTTAACTGTGTTTGGTAGGCAAAGAAACGGTTTTACTGAGCTGTTAGCTGAGATTCTGGACTTTCTGTGTATACCACACATGTTTATCGTAACATTTACAGACCTGATGTTCAACCTGTAAAACTGGATGTTAAACCCTTAACTCCCAGTAGTGGAGGGTGCAGGTAAAGCTAAACATTCAAGCTAAGAATGCAAAGTTAGAGAAATTATAGGCCAGAAACCTGGATAATGAAACACTGAAGGTGCATGGATGGAAGTTATTGTGCATATTGTGAATATTTCTCTCTCCTCACCATCTAGAAGCTGTGAGATTCTCATCCTGCTTTCTGTCTGTTCACCTGATGCTGATATTCATCAGATATAGTTTCTTCTGTGTTTAGAAAGAAGAAGCTTCACAGCTTTAAATTCATCCTGCTTTTTACCTTTTAGTTAGTAAATCCTGAAAGTGTCATAATTCTTTGTGAAAAAAAAAAAAAAAAAAAAAAATATATATATATATATATATATATATATATATATATATATATATAAAGACACATTTTAACTGTTGCTGTTTAAAGAGAAAACTGCTACTAAGCCTGTTTATGTGTTTAGTGCAGGGGTCTGCAACCTTTCTAATCCAAAGAGCCATTTTCCCCTCAGCCAGCTAAATAAAACTTCTGTAGAGCTGCAAATGTTACGAGACCTTTTAGAAAAGAAAGCTTATATATACACTGACATTACATTACCCTGGACTACACAAAAACAAAATAAACATAATAATAAAAATAACAACACTAATAATAATAATAGGATAAGCCCACAAGGGGATCACACTATTATATTTTGCTTACTTGTTTAATTGTTTTTCTCAGTTTAACTTTTTATTTTAATTATTATCTCAGAAAATGTGACTTGTTTCATACACATTGAAACAGCTTAGACCTTTAAAAAGTGATCAAGAACAGGCTGCTTAAATTAAAAAGGTTGATCTAGTACACATGTCGCCTTTTAATTGCAGCTGTCAGATCATGACCTTTTTATCAATTATTTTAAAACCATCATTAAAATGTTGTTATTCGCACATCAATTCATTAGGAATGTTATGAGGATATAAAAAGTGATCTGTGATAAGTATCAGCCAATAACTTGCATTGATCAGTGATAGGATCCAAAAATCCTGATTAGGGGGTCTTTAGTACCACTAAGCACTTACACCATCCCTCATGTTTTATATTATTTCTCAGTATTGTGTTATGATAATGACAGGCCTGCATTAAAAATTCATTATCTTTTAAAACACGACGACACTCATGGAAACAGATTCTTCCTCCCTCTGGATGTTTCACAAGATGTGGTGATGATTGAAAAACAAATGAAAAAGAGCATGTTTTTAAGCCACCGTGCTGTCTCTCAAACAGAAGGGTTAGTGGGATTGAGCAGTTGCAGCTCTTAGAACAATTAAAACCATGTTGAACTGGTTTCATGTCGGCAACAGAAGCCAGCTCACTTTTGAACATCAGCTTGTCTTGATGTGTTCAGCTGTTGGTGAGCAGACGCATGAGGGCTGCCTGCAGTGGTGCTGTGACGTTGTCTAAGATGGAGGCAGGACAGTTGGGACTGACGCTATAGCAAACTAATATCTGATTAAATGTTTGTTTTTTTTTTTGTTTTTTTTTGTTTTTTTGTAGTCAGTTGTATATTGAGTCTTTCTCATTTTAAAAAAATCACCAAAATGTAAGCATAGCTAAAGTAGATTCATTTGATTTGTGATATATTCTTTATTTTTCAATGAGCTTTTGCGTTTCTAAGAAGGCATAGTCTCTTGTTGAAGCAGACATATGTGTGTATTTGTTTGAGCACATTATTGGCAGAGTGAGGGTTTTCAATTATGAGAAGTTGTGCTGGAAGAATGAGCAGAAACTATTGGCTAACCATTTGTATCATTTGCAATTAGTGTAAGAAGCAATGCTTCATCTCTCTTTCTCTCTCTCTTTCTCTGTGTGACTCTTGTGCTTTGTCTTCCTCTCATCCATCGATTTTAATTGGCATTTCTATGGGAGAATTTGAAAAAGTCACTCAGGCAGCAACAGCTTTCTGTTCAGATTATGGACGGAAGTTGCCAGCAAGAGCCAAATAGCCCTTTGTAATCCTCATGGAGCACATTTAATTAACTGGCCCTCTCTGCTATTTTTTCCACCCTATCTCACTTCCTTATTCTTTATTAATCTGTTTCTTCTTTTCTTTTGTATGCTTGTCTGTTCTCTTACTCCATTCTTCTTTCAAAGATGTGAGGGCATTTTGAGAAGACTGCTTGGACACATTTACAAATACACCCCACCGACACAAAGGAAGTCTCTCAGGTGCTGAAACTCTTCTTCTAATGCTCAAAGACTTGTAAGTTCAGCATGTAAAAGCTAATGAGACAGCTACAAAGAAAGAGCGTGGTGCACTAAGATGAGGAGTTCCACATCAAGCCATCACTACTGTCAACTTAATGGATGGCAGAAGGGTAAGAGAGAGACTGTGGAAGGTGCTGATCTGGGTTATCGAAGAAGAGAAGTGGGGTGGGGGTCTGTTCTTGATTCATCAGCTTCTTAACAGAGTGGCTTCCCTTGTGACATGTTCATGATCAATTCATTATGTAATAATGAAATATAGACTGCCTAGGGAAACAGATTCTGGGCAGTCTATGATGGTATTTTAGTTGACGGCTGTTAAGCAAGCAAATTGATAATGATAAGATCAAGGGTTAGGCCTTTCAGTCAAAAATACTATTTAAAATCCCTGAAAATTGTTTTACTACTTTTCTTTTTTTTTTTTAATCCTTAATTGCCCAATTTGCCCGAACGCTGAGTGTTTAGCTTACTTACAGTATCATCATCAGCGAGTGTCTTCAGTCTTGTTCTGATGATTTTTCTTGATGGGACTGAAAACTCAGCCTCAACTATTTCCATTAAACTACAAAAACTTTTACTTTCAACAACATTGATAGGAGGCATGTCTTTAGCTATCATCTTGGAAATGTGTTCCACTATTTTTTGTTCAAATCTATCGTCAAACTTAATTTGTCTGGTAAGAAATCTGCTACTGACTGCTGATTTGTGGATGAAGCTTCTGTTGGATGCTGTACTCTAAAATGACTGGCAGAGGCTGTACTGGAGCTCATTCATTCATTCATTATACAGGCATAAAATGGTTTAAATAGGAGGTTGAGATACCCTATGGGAAAATGGAACACTTTTTAAATTATTTATTCATTTACTATTTTAGTGTTAGTGGTATTAGTTTTATATATACAACTTCAAATTATTTTTTTTGTTACCCCAGTGAAGAAATTGTACAGAGGCATCCAACTTGGTGGGATTTTATAGACTTTTGTAATTTCAGTGTGCAGACTGTTTAGTTGATCTTTTCCTTTGAAATGCAGCTAGCTATTTGTCTGTGTGCAGTTTGTTGTGCTTCAAGAGTGCCTGATGTTTGTAGTTGTGGTCATCACTGCGAATGTTGGGCCACAACGAAAGCAGTTTCTTTCTTTGTGGTATATTTTCCTTATGAAAAAAAAAAAAAAAAAAAAGCCATCACATCTTATTCTTATTAGTTCAGGGCTGCCGTGCCACATGTCTGGATGCATATAGTTCAAAAGGCTGAGAAAAACAATAGCGGCAGTCAGTTTTTTATTGACCCAACAAAATTAGAAGATGGCTGCTATTACAAGGAAACATGCTCACACTGACTCTAGGTTTACTCACACAAGGCATAGACATGTGTGTGTACATGTACAAATACTCACACAGACGTATTTCCACTCCACAGTCATGTTTACTGTCTGAAGCTTTTTGAACATTATAAATAATTTTAAGTTTAAAGCAGCCACCTGAATTTGTTCAGCTGCTAGTGATAGGAGAGGTTGTATCAGTGGTAATATGTGAGGCTTTGCATCAACTGTAAAGTAAATATTACAGCATGTGAATCTAAAAATTGTCCCCCGTGCTTAGAATTTCAAGACTCCAGTCCTTTTTCTGTCTCTCTCAAAAAAAAAGATTGAGGTACTTATTTGTGTATGTCATATTTTTTTTACCCTTTCATCTGCTTCTTGCAGTGACAATTGAATGTAAGCTTCCAAAAGCAAGCAGCAGAGCTCCCATAGACTTTGCCGTATGAAATTATAACTTTTGAACAACTTGGACTTGTTTTTTTTGTTTTTTTTTGCTGTTGTTCATTAACTTTGCTTGTTAATTACATCGTAAAGGCACCCTCCATTTTTCGTAGCAGTGTTCATGCATAGACCTACAGGACTCTAGATATATGTTCTGAAAACATGATGAGTGGAAAGCTCCATGAGAAGAATAGCGTGGAAATGCTTGGAGCAGCCTTTTGGAACAAATGAGGTTGGTGGCCATAGAAAAGCCTTCTATGACACTATTAGTAATCCCAGTTCCCACTGTTTTGTAGGGATTGCAACATATCATTAGATCCTGTAAGATTCATTAGTGTGAGGGATGGCAATGGCACCAATCTGTATCTCCCTATGGTCCTTCATTAGCCACTAATCCACTGATGATTGTTATAAGTGAGAAAGGCGTGTGTGTGTGTGTGTGTGTGTGTGTGTGTGTGTGTGTGTAATCCACTGATGATTGTTATAAGTGAGAAAGGCGTGTGTGTGTGTGTGTGTGTTTGTGTGTGAGAGAGAGAGAGATGTATTTTGGCATAGTGCTCTGAATATTAGCTTGGTGATTTATTATCTGGGTAATGCCGTCCCTTCTTCCCCAAAGCAGCATTGTCCTTTTGCCAATTAATTTTGAATCTGTTGCGACCACAAATTGGGGGCGAGAGCGAGAGCAAGAGAGAGAGGAAGAGAGAGAAAGAGAGATATCATCAACAAACACGTTGGTTGAACCCCAGAGTCAAGTGCAGTCTTATACATTTTTCTGTAAGCTATAGCTGGTTAATTCGGCTCTTCTGTCTTCTTTTGATGTCTGCTTATGTTTTTTCTTGTAATGTTCCCTCATCCCCATCTCCTCCGTAATGCCATTGATTTATGCAACTGCTCGCTCGTGCTTTTCTTTTTTTCCTCAATTCTTCCATCTTCCTCTTTTCGTTATTCGACTGTTTCTATAACAACCACAGGGTCATTTTTCAGCCTCCGCGCTTCACTCTTAATCCTGTTCATGCGACACTCGGCTCTTATTTTTCTTGCAGCTCTTTCCTGCTGCGCTGTATATTACTTGATTGCACCCTGTCATTCAGAAAATGCTTCTCTCGTCCGTGTTTATGGCCAGGGTTCATCATATAGTGCACAGTCACAGGCAAGCCACTTTCCTCATCTCTCTGAATTTATTTGAGTCCATGTAAATCTACAAATGTGAATCTATAAAGCAATTTATTTTTCCAATAGGTATCAAAACTGGGACAACTGAAATCCATTGGCTCCAGTCTTAAAATTACTGCCCGTTCCCTGCCGTGACAAGTGAACGCTGCTGTTCGGTCTGCGTAAGTGTGAATGAGAAGAAGGATGTACTGATGAGGGCTGTGTGGAACCTTACTGTGTTTCACCAGTGTCACTATGATTGCTGTTTACAATGCATTGCACTACACTGATTATAATTACTGGTTGAGATGCTTTAATGGCCTCATCAGTTTCTTCTGGGTGATGCTTCCCTTGTATCTTCTTATTGCACACTGACAAACGAAATGTAGGGAGACAAACGATCAATAGAAACCATGGTAACGTAATAAAATCTGTGTTGTTTTAAATCTATATATATATAAATGTATAATTTCTTTTGTTTTATCTGTGTTTGAACACTGCTTTTGCCTTTTTTCCTTCTTGTGTGCAGACTGTTCAGTTGATCTTTTACTTTGAAATGCGGCTAGCTATTTGTCTGTGCAGTTTGTTGTGCTTCAAGAGTGCCTGATGTTTGTAGTTGTGGTCATCACTACGAATGTTGGGCCACAACGATAGCAGTTTCTTTCTTTGCGGTATATTTTCCTTACAAAATGCGTGGCTGAAAAGCCAGCTGATATCACATCTTATCCTTATTACATGAAGTATTAAATCACACGTGAAGTTAAATTGAGACTGCATTGTTCAACAGCCATATAAATGTCAGAGTTACCATTGTTTTTTCTGCAGGAAAAAGTTGGCACTCACAACTTTAAGCAAGTTTAATTATCATGTTATGAAGGAATGTGTGTTAACTTGTTTTCTAAAGCTAAGTTTTACTATATAACTTCTCAAAATGTGTTCATTGTTCATAAGTGCTGCAGTGTCTTCAGTAACTGGATGTCAGTTTTCCGTCTTTAGTAAGGAAAGACTGTGTTTTAAATCAAAGCTTTCTTAACTAATATTTTGGCGTTTTTTTTTTTTATATCAAATTTTTATCATTTTCTGCAGTCTATAAATAAAAAAGAGAGACTAGTATTATAAATGCAACACTGATGGCAGATATTGGTTATATGGGGCTCGGTTGCAGGAGCAACTGCAGAGATCACGAGACCCATCTCTTTCCATCTACATCTACTGGCTCTTCTGATGGGTCACCATGTCAAACCCAGCCATTAAAAAAAGTTTGTTTTAGTTCAATTTATTCTCCACGCGGAGTGGGAATAACTGCGGGGGATGTCTGTGTCTTTAAGTGCAATAAACAATTGACTCAGTTATTTCATATTTAACGTGAAACTTTGTCGGTGGCTGGACGGGGTTGTGCCTGCAGGGGTGTCGGTGTCTTTAAATGCCAAATGTGATGTATACATTTTAGGACTTTCTCGGCACCTCAGTCGGGTGTTTACAAGGAGACCAATTCTCCCTCACAGTTGAAAAGAAATCCTGGAGGAAACCCTGGTGTTACTTAACATAGCGCACACATATGCAGCCTGTTGTTCCGTGGGCTATTGTGTAGTTGATTAACTTGCCTTTCCACATTAAATGTTTGTTCTTAGTCTTGGATTTTAATAATTTTCTAAATAAATAAGATTTCTAGTCCAGGGCAACTATATGTTTGTTTTTCTTTTCTCTCTCTCTCTCTCTCTCTCTCTCTCTCTCTCTCTCTCTCTCTCTCTCGCTTCATTACACGTTTCATGACAATCACTTGTACTCCAGAGTGACTTATAGTCCTGAAAATACTGTTCTTATTGCACAACACGCAATAAGAACCGTACACTCTAAGAAGGTGATTTAACCACAAAAAAGAAAAAAAGAAAATAAAGGAAGTGTCTGAACCACGGATGGACCACTCGTACTTGTTCAATGACTACTTGTATCCAAAGAGTCCCCTTCATCATACTGTTCACATTTTGACATCATTAGACCAGGAGGAAACCTAACACATGACAAGTTATTGACACATTGCCACGTTATGTTGTGGTATACCCACCACTATCATTAGCTTTTGTTTCGATCAACTGTTTGACATTGAGGAATTGCCATTGCAAGATTCTTTCTAAATATCCTACATCAATAATTTAATATGAGTGAAGTTTTGACATTTTCTATAAATTTCACTGGAAAGTTGAATATCCCAAACTTTTTCTGAGTAGTGTATAATTTTCCCAGCAAATATTGGATGTGCCTGAGGCTTCCAGCAAGTTGTATATACTCAGATTACTTTAGGAGATGTTCAAAAGGAAAAAAATAAAAAGTAATTCTAATAGGTAAATGTCAGAAGCTACCTGGGCAGAAGTTGTGCATAAAAAATCTTATGTTAAGGTCCATTGTTACTGTGTTCCAATAAATGTTAAGTGGGCATCACAATGTAAATGATAGAAGCAACCAAAAAAAAGTAAAAATATAGTGCCACGTCTTTGAGCTGAATTACTAAGAGAAAGAAAGGCAACAAATTGGACATCATCCAGAAAACCCTCAAATTAGTGGAACTATGCTCAAAGGTAAGAATAGGACAGCGTAAGACCGGCTGAGGTCACAAGTAATATTCTCCCCTATGTCCATAAATACTACTCGTGTCAAGTAGATAATTTTGAAAAATGAATTCCAGGCTCTGTGACTCGTAGGGCTTAAAAGGTGGAAGCTGGAGCGGATCTCTGTGGACCCTACAGTGAGATGTATATGACCGCATTTCAAACCTGAATGCAGAATAAGTGGTAAAGGCAACACTGAAATCATCTCTGGGAATGTACACCAAGATTAAGAAGATCAGAGGTGTGGAAACTTAGAGTGAGACTAAATCTGTTGTCTGTTAAATTGTATAAATAAGTCGCACCTGACTATAAGTTGCAGGACCAGCCAAACTATGAAAAAGAAGTGGGACTTATAGTCAGGAAAATATGGTAAACAGTAGAACAAACAAACTAGTTATGATTATCTACTTTTTTAAACTAAATTATTTAATTTTAAAAAAAAGCATTTAATCAGATATGCTTTTTAAATGTTTTTGTCTACATTAAAAGGCATTAATATCCGACTGTGAGCCAGAGCATCATCAGCCAGTAGCAGCTTCATGCAATTTATTTCCAGGCTGGTAATGGAGCAGAAGGCTCCTTCTCTTCCTCCTTCACCTCCTGCTCTACCTGCAGCTCAAGCATGGCTGCTGCAGCCCACAGACGAGCCTCTTGTGAGTGCTTCTGGATGGGGGAGGGGTCCGCGACTCATTGAGTAAAGTAAATAATCTGTGATTTCCTGTCAGTCTCAAGTCTCCAATAACACTAGAAAAAGTTGCTTAATGTGTCGCTATAATCGTAAAAAAAAAAAAAAGTCATTAGAGAGGTCTAAAAGCTCGCTAATTATAGGCTACAGTGCCTGTTTAAAATGGATAGAGAGGACTGTTTTTGTTTTTTTTTTTCCTGTGAACCAGCAGACACTAAAGTGGCATTTACGTATCGATACCCATGCTAATTCATATCGAACTAGATACTAAATTTTAGAATCGATTAGTATCTGAGAATCGATTATTTTGACAACCCTAGTATGTGCAGCATTGTGGGAGTATTAAATTCAAATACAAATTATTTATTAGTGATGCTTTTGTGTTTAGTGTGGCTACATTTAAACTTTGAAGTTTGAAAGACTGAGGACAGTCACAATGGACTTCTGTAACACAGGAATTTGTGTTAAACACTATTTGTTGAAAAGAAATTGTGATTCCTTTATCAGTCCCACAGCGGGGACATGTGCAGTACGACAGCAGCAAGACACGCTGTGGAAAATAAACAGTACAAAATGCAAGACATTGATTAAAACAAAAAAGAAAAAAAAGAAAATAAGATAGTTAGCATATAAATCTAAATAAAATTAAAATAAAATAAATATAACTTCAATTATGATTATACATGTACAGAGAGATGATATGCCTGACAATCCATATAAGAATATATAATAGCCCAAAAGGGAAAACAGCAAAACAGTGAAATGAATAGCGAGGTGGAGTGTGTTGTGCAAGAGTCCAGTTGCTAGTCGATTATCTGAGTGTCTATTTGTCTGCAGACTAGCAGGCATTTTCTTTATTGTACAGTCTGACAGCAGCGCACAGGAAGGACCTTTGGTACGCGAGGGGATGTGTATATTTTTTAAATGATCAAATAGACATCAGTCACAGATATTATTTGATATTTTACAATTAAATGACTGAGTTCACAGTCTCATCAAGAAAACCCATTAGCACAAGACTAAAGAAACTGCATGATGATACTGGAGGTGTGTTGAATCCTTGGTGAGGGTTGACAAGCTGTTATAAAGACTTGCTTTATTTGCCTTGTAAATATAAACCAATAACAACAGCCTGGCTTTAAAACATCTTTATTGCTGGCAGATGACAGTTTATAACAATGAGTCCACTTAAACACAAAAAGCCATTATACAATTTACTGTAAACAGCATAATGTGATGTATTTTTGATATATCTGATTACTCACAGTTAACTGATTTTATGGTCATGTAAACACATTCAAGATCAAAATGGTGGTGCCTGCTTAGCTTGGACATTACATCACTGATCCAAAACGTATTTTGCACATGAAGTAATGGCTGACACTGTCATTTAAAATATGTGATTAACTTTGAGGATTTGGACTTAATTAAAATATTGATTGTATGCCAAACTGCATATTTTAGGAGAAGGTAATTGGAATATGAATCACAAAGAAGAAACAGCACTTCAGCTGGGACATCTCTAGTGGAGTACAAAACCCAGAATCCAATATATTCCAAACAATGGAGAGAAAAAAAGGTCTCAACATCCCAATTAAGAACAACTCTCTGCTCATAAATATTATTATTTGTGTTCCTCCTTTGTGCTATCCATTAGCATTTTGTTTAAATTTCCTTTGGATTTTGGGTTTTATACTCCATTTAAATGTCCTTCTGCTTAATTTGGAGTTGAGATTTGCTGCAATATTTCTGTATTTTTGGTTACTGGAACATATTAAACCATGGATTTTAATTTTTTATGTGTATTTTTATTAAATGAAGGTAAACCAAGGCAGTAATTGAATAGAGCAATCAGAACGATGCTGAAGCTGTTAAGCGACATTGACCTCATGGACAAAAAGTAATTCTTTCTCTGAGAAATATAATTTTGTAATATGATTCTTACTGGGGGCTTTTATGCTTTTATAATCTTTACTCTTCACAAAAACAGAAAATATTGATTATAATGACTGTTTTAAAATGGCGTGTTCCTTGAGTTACTTGTGAGAATTTTGGTATTTTTCTTCAGCTTTTTTTTAATATTGTTATTTATTTATTTATTTTTGCCAGCTTGTACAATCAGCCCTGAATGTGCAACCTTCTTTTTTCCCTTGTCTTTTAGGACCAGAGTGGTACTTGGTCAAAGTGGAGTTGACTGTGACTGATGTAAATGACAACATCCCAGAATGGAGCATGATTCCTACACCCTACCTTGCAGTGGTTTCTCCTGATTCTCCTCCTGGTTCGTTGGTGTACAAACTCTACGCTCAGGATGGGGATGAGGGAGACAATGGTGAAGTGGAGTACTTTCTGTCAGATGGTAAGTTGTTTCCTTTTTTTTCTTTCCTTGTATGCTCTAAGGGCTATTTCACTGAATTCTTGTAAACCTAGACCACATTACACCAGTTCCTGATAAAAAAAAAAACTACATCTTTAAATCTGGACTGAATGTTTGACAAGCTGTAGTAGCCCAAGGCTTAGGTGTGGAACAGCGAGGCAAAGGTGAGGTGGAGGAAGCAGGAGAGTCAAGTGGAGAACAGGGAGGTGAGTGGAGGAGGAGACAATGACAAAATCAAATGCCAGCAGCCTGAATGCAGATTGTGTCACTGACTCATTTATCTTAATAGATGTACATATTGGTGAATCACCATTTCTGTTGTTTATGGTGCCTGATGTTTGATTGGTTTGTGCTAATAAAAAAAAATAATAATAAAAAAATAAACATTGGCATCAGTTACAGGAAGAGTAATATTCAGAATTGGTAAATGGTATGACTGATCTGTGTTAATAATAAAACATCAGTGGTGTTTGTTATTGGTATGTGACCCTTTCAGATTTGGAATTTTATTTCTTTAATTTCATATACAAACATAAATATGTCCAATAATTATAACCATGTCATACCATATCACCATCAAAGGAGTTTAACACTAACATTTAAGAAATAGAAGAATATAAGAAACAGAAAGAAATACTTTTTCTTTTTTTTAATTGGGGACCCATTGAATTTTTCAGAGACCCACTCAAATCATAACCTGTGGATCATTACATCAGCTGTTATGCTCCTCACACGTGGAACAAACTCCCAGAAAACTGGAGGTCTGCTGAAACTCTGCAGTTTTAAATCAGGGTTAAAACTTTTATTTACTGCCTATTATTAAAACAACCATTAAATTCCCTACACTGGAGGTGTATTTCTTGCATTTTATCTATTTTATTCTAGCTCTTTTCTTTTTGTCTTAATTTAATTTATATTATTTCTTTAAAAGTTTGTTTTGTGTTTTTTATTTATAATGTACTAGTCATTGCTTCCTTCACCCCACTGCAATGCGTTTAATGTTTTATGTAAAGCACTTTGAATTGTCTTGTACATAAAATGTACTATACATATAAATTTGCCTTACCTTGCCTTACACTGAAAACCTTTCAACATCACTATGTGGGGTTTGGGGTGGGAAAAAGCAGGATATGTTTAGGAACTGTTGAACTATTGAAACAGCTTGCTTACTATTTCAAAACCACAGAATAATAGTTAATGTGCCAGCGTAGTAGTGCTAACCAGGTCTGAAATTCAAACATAACTTCAGCTGAGCTCCTTTGTTGCCTTCACTGGAACAGTGTGTTGAATTTTATCAGAAAAGTTTTACCAGCACTTAGTCTACCAGTGTAAATTTCTCTTAAAGACAATGTATGTGTTATTGATGCAGCATGCATTTTCATCTAAGTTTCTATAAAAGGAGGGGCTTTTCCCGAAGGAGAGGACATTTGTAAAAAATGTTATAAAACACTTCCTTTTATCATTTTTCAGAGTAAGAGGTGCAAAGCAAATTGCGGTGTTGTCATATAGTGAATCAATCAATCAAATCGCCTGACTTACCGTACATTACCTTGTGACTGATTGCTGCTATAATATTTAGCATCAGGCCCACCCATTGTTGAGCATTAAAGCATCATGTGTGTGTGAATCCTGCCATATTTCAGTATGTATCTAATAAATCAGGTGTGTTTTGCATCTACATAACGGCACTGATGAATGAAAATATATCAGACATGAAAAACAAACCAATGATTTTTATTCGTTTATTAACTGTTTTTAATAAAAGCCCAAAATCTGAAGTTTCATTTCAAATAAATGCATTTGATGCTTCTCAGAGGCTGCCTCTTGCTGTACACGTCACTGGGCCCTCTGCGATGCACCAACGTACAGGACATCTTTTTTAGCTTGACAAGTTGACGCTGACAGCTCTCTAAAATGTCCATTCAGGTGGATACACTTTCCATACTTCTTTGTCTTCCCTGTCCGCCTCCTTGTCGCTCATCAGGCATGCAAGCGCCCTTTCACGGTATCTGTACTCCTCATCTGGTCAAATGGAGTGAGCAACAGATCAGCGCAAATTCAGAAGCTGTGTTTAAAAGCTAAAACAGAGAACATTTGTTAGATATCAGTCTTCATAGTGACTGACAGCTATGGGTCAATAAGAACACTTTTTGAAAGTTTACATTAAAAACCAGCTATTGTATCCAGAGATAACACAGCAGACTGTCTATAATACTAATGTGACACAAAAGTAAATCAGAAATCTCTGTTACATTCTAAGGAATTTAAAATCAATGTCAGTGATCCATAAGTGAGTCAACTCACCCTGTTTTCTGTTGCTGAGGCGTCGGCCCGCCAGCCTCTTTCATTTTGTTGTCCTCTGACAGCTTTGATTCTCTCAATGTTTTTAAAGTATCTGTTGCTCCTTTGAACACAAAAAGAGACATGTCAATATGTAAAAGTTCTTTTCAACCAATGCTCATACCATACAAATGTTCTTTTTTTAAAATGGGGACTTACTTTTTATTAAAGTGGTGTCATATTCTTCCTCAGACGTGAACCTGCAGATTACCTTTCACAAATCAGAATAACTTAGCGACATAAAACATGACTTAAATCAAAAATCTGCTCTGAAACATTATTGATGAGCTCTGACAGACTATTAAAAAAGTCCCATTATTTTAGGGTCTGAGTCAATTAAAGATGAAGGTGACGCTGCTGTATCCTCTAAACAGAAAATATATATAAATCAATCTTGTGATCAGAAGACAGACTATCATTTGGTTATTGATGCCTTCCCTCTCATTTCCCCTGTATTTATGTCCATCCTCCAAACTCCTGTGGACCATTTTTACCTCACGCTAACAGCCAATATCACAGTCAGAGAAAAGTTAGATAATGAGAGAAAAATTTTAGAAACTTTCTTTAAATAAATCTGCACCTGGTTGATAATTTCTGTATAAAGTTTCTGTGTGGTTGTGGACATATTTTATCTGAGGAACTTCAGACTGAAACCTCATCAGGAAAGAACTGAACGTAGCAGAAAAGTTTTCCCTTCCAGCAGTAATCAGAACATCATCATCATCATCAATCTCAAACTGCAAAATTCATCCAATACTTTAAAATAAATTTTTCACATGAGCAATATTGTGAATGGTTCCTGATTTCTGGTTTGTAATTGATTATTCATTAATTGTGTTTAGTCCCTGTTGGTGTGATGCTGCTGTAACAACACAATCTCCTATCAAGGAGCTATATTCTATATTCTATTCCATTTATCTGTTTTTAAACCTTAAATACCTTTTAACACTTTAGTAACAGTCCATGAAGATGCATATATAGCACAAAACAAAACTATGCTTAGTGAATAGCTTCACAATTGAGTTTGAGTTTATTTAAAAAAAGGGGGGGGGCATTGTATATTAATACACATTTACATTGTAAATATGCTTATATATTTTAACAAAGCTTATTTCCATCATTAGTCCCTTAGTAGTTACAGACGCAGGTCTCAGTCTTTTTGAAATAGACTAAATGCAAGAAGCAAACTACCAGACAAAGTGCATTGTGGGTTCAGCGCAATGGTATTGAAAGTGAACATAACCACAACATGCACACGTGTGGGACAATAGGCGGCTCTGGGTGGACAGAAGAACTCTGTAAAAATTCTGATAGAAATATGATCAATTTAAGACCTTAATATAAATATCTATTGTGCTAAACTTGGAAACAAAAAAAAACAAAACACATTTACTCCTAACACCTGGTTTTACTTTCCTTTTCACAGTAATTTTCCCCATCCATTATGTATTTAACTTACTTTAATCCCAATAAACACTATTGATCGTTTGTCAGTGATTATTGAACAATTATGTTACAGTTTATAACTGTTTTTCACCAAAAATTAAATATAAAAACACAATCAAAAGAAATTTTACAAATCTTAAATATTTAATCCAGTATGAATGAAACAGCCGTTCACTCGTTGTAGACACTCAGTTTGTCTGCAAGCTAAACTTAAGTAACTCAGTATCCGCAACAACTGAAACAATTTTAGGGCCTAAAACAAATAAACAATTTCATAATCAGAATCAAAAATGGGTCTTTTTTGCCAAGTAAGTTTGCACATTAAAGGAATTTGTCTTGGGGGCATGGTGGGGTGATAAAAAGGTCGCTGGTTCGAGCCTAGGATGGGAGGTGGTTCGAATCTTGGGGGGCAGTGGCCTTTCTGTGTGGAGTCTGAATGATCTTCCCGTGTATGCGTGGGTTCTCTCTGGGTACTCTGGCTTCCTCCCGCCATCCAAAGACATGTGTTTTAGGTTAATTGGTCACTCTAAATCTCCCTAGGAATGAGTGTGTGTGTGAATTGTTGTTTGTCCCACTCTTGCAGACCTCTAGTGAGAAGTTGAAGATGCTTGTGAACAGCAAGACAGCTGATCAGCACAGCACTTCAGGAAGGAGGAAGAAACTTGAATAGTTTGTTTGCCTCTCTCTGCAAGACAGAGAAAAGTGTTAGTGTGTGTGTGTGTGTGTGAGTGTGTGGGTGGGGGGTGGTGCTCTCACCCATAGAGGGGAGAGGCTTTAAAGGGGCCCCATCTCCTGTAGTGTTGGGGGAGGGTGAATGGCTGATTTTAATAGTTTCTTTGAGTACAGACACTTGACTTCTTTAGCTGCCTTACTGAGCTGAAATCTGCCTTTGTCTCCAGTCCTGAACACTTGTTTTTAATATTTATTTATTTTTTTATTGTAATCCTTTAAATCACAGTTTGATTATTTCAATGATTTATAATTAAAAATTCTACAAAACATAAAATATTTTCTATAAGATAAATAATATGGGGATGGGGCGTTGGTGGTGATTAGTGTCTTAGATGTGCCAAAGATTAGCAACATTGATTTGATGTCATTAGTATTTAGTATCAGTATCCAAATCAACATCTAAATCAACATTTTAATATTTAACATTTTAATAATCTGAAATAATTTCGCACACAGGCAAAAAGATCACTCTTAGCACCCCCTGGTGGTTCCATGATGCCATAATATAACTCGCAAAAGTACCAAGATTTCCTGCATCTGCCTGCAATGGAAAAACAGCTAAACCTGCTAAAATCAAATAAAAATGTCAAATATCACTAATTTTCTTCCAAATGAAGTGTTGACATTAAAAAATGAAATGTTTTTAAATGTAATCACAGTAGGATTAAAATATGTAGTTTTAATAAAAGAACAGCTTTGTCCACAAAGGTCACCAGAGGGAGTATTTGATGCTACTGGGGCGGTGTGGTTCAGTGGGTAGAGTGGTCGTCTTGTAGCCCGAGGGTTGCCGGTTTGATCCTCGGCGTGTCGAGCTCATGTCGAGGAGTCCCTGAGCAAAACACAGAACCCCGAATTGCTCCTGATGGGTCGTGGTTAGCGCCTTGCATGGCAGCTTCCGCCATCAGTGTGTGAATGTGATGTATGATGGGTATCACTCCAGGTACAGTAAAAGCGTCATATAAACACAGACATTTACCATTTACAATAGTAACAATAAAAGGACTAATACTAATTTTTGACATAAGATCTTTAAGTGCCACCAAAGCCCTATGGAATATTTTTCATAGAAAATTTTTAATGATTTATGTTTTCACTAAATAATTTAAAATAATTCAACTCATTCAAAGGGTTAAAATCCTCAAAATGATTGCGTGTTTGGTATTTTTGAGCAGGACGGAAGTTGTTTAAAAGATTTAAAAAAACAAAGCAGAAAAAAAAATCGATGTATGAAAATTTTATAGCAGTTTTTGTGTGCGGACAGGATCTGTTCCAGATGTTTGTATTTGCCATAGTATCCTAGAATATCCTTCACTAGGATCTGTTAAAGATGTGCAAACGGAAGATATCCAGTACTAGGATCTGTCACAGATGTGTATCCGGAGGGTATCCTATAGAGGGATCTTTTACAGATCAGATCTTCTCGTATAAAGATTTTGGATATGTGGCTGATATGTAAACTTGTATACTCTTGGATCTCTCTGCATATTAGAACTTTTTGTCCAATGTCAGCTTTGTAGGATGGTTTGTGACCATCCACTTTCCTTTTGATGTCCTTATGCCATCCACAAGAAAGGACAGAGTCGTCTGTACTTTCTAAGGAGGCTGAGGTCCTTCAACATCTGCAAGAAACTGCTGCTGATGTTCTACCAGACTGTGGTGGCCAGTGTCCTTTTCTATGCTGTGGTGTGTTGGGGAGGCAGCATAAAGAAAAGGGACGCAGCACGGCTGGATAGAGTGATCCGAAGGGCAGGATCTGTGGTGGGCACAGAGCTGGACTCTTTGGTCTCAGTGGCAGAAAAAAGGACCTTGGACAAGATCCTGACCATCCTGGACTCCTCCTCTCACCCTCTGCATAGAACTCTGAGCAGGCAGAGGAGTGTGTTCAGCCCCAGACTACTGTCCCTGACCTGCTCCACCAACAGACTCAAAAACTCTTTCGTACCCCGGGCCATCCGGCTGTACAACATCTCGCTGAGGGCGCAGGGGTCACAACCACAACCATAGTCTGAATAGTTTTTATGGACATGTGCCTTTTTCTCATTTGGAAGCACACTTGCTCTTATCCCATTCTGTTAACACTGTCTCAGCAGTTTTTGCACATCCTGCACTTTTTCATTCATGCACCTTGTTTGGCTACCACCGTCAACATATGTACATACTTGATCACCTGTACAGTATATATGTACATAGACCATAATAATGGTCTTCTTTATCTACCGTTGCCTCTATTTAATTTTAAATTAGTCTAGTTATGCTTAAGTACTAACCCCTAATGTCAAGTACTAACCTTTAATGTATGTATATGCTACTGGATGCTTGAATTTCCCTCGGGATCAATAAAGTATCTATCTATCTATCTATCTATCTATCTATAGAGGTTTTTAACAGGGTTTAGATCTGGAGATTGAGCTGGTCATGACAGGTTTTTGTTTTGATGTGGTGATCTTCCATCCAGACCGTGATTCACCTGGTTGTGTGGCATGAAAGGTTGTCCAGCTGTAATACTTTGAGTTGGGAAACACAGTCTTGGCATTGTGAAGTAAATGTTTTTCTAGGATAATCTTGTATGTGGTTTTATTAATGCATCCTTCACGAAGACACATCTGCCTGATTCCAGTCTTGCTTTTCTTTTCTTTTTGCATTTTTCACATCTGTATTTTTGTTATGGTCATAAAAAAGTATCTTCCATTCATTTTGCTTTAAGCACATTTAATTTAATATACAGCTACTTTAACTTCAGTCAACTGTTTTAATGCATCTGTGCTGCTGATCCTTAATAAAAGTGCATTTAGCACTCAAGGCTGTAAATTACAGTCTCTGTGGTTACTTGACCAAAAAAAATAAAATATCGAGATATATATAGTTTATCATGATTCAGGTAAACAATATCGAGATATGGCATTTGGTTCATATCATCGTTAACATAAAGTACTCTCAACACATACTCAACAGTAACAGTTAATGTGAAATAAGACATGTGATTTTTGTGAGTACACTTTGTTTAATCATCATTAATGATCATCTAAACATGGATCTGACCTTAACCGTTCTTGATAAATTGTTTTTATTTATCCTTCTTTTCATCGTTGCAGGTGGTGATGGTCGTTTTGAAGTGGACAGGAAGAGTGGCCATGTACGGACTACAGGGCTTCCTCTGCAGCGGGACAGGGAGTATCTGCTGACAGTGGTGGCTGCTGATCGGCTGGGTAGTCGTAGTGCTCCTGCTGTTGTCTCTGTGGTTGCTGGGCCCCGGCCACCACAGTTTACCAACGCTTCTTTCACCATTGCCATACCAGAAAACACACCGGAAGGACAGCCGTGAGTTGAATTTCTACACTAAACGTGTATCTACAGTGTTATTTCTATTTCGTCGTGTGTGTGTTTGAGACATCTACTAATCTCACACACACTGGCTTCCTAACACAGCTATGATTGCTGTTCAAACTGATATTACTTTAACATGTTGGTTTTTAACATTTTTTTTAATTCTTTTTTGGAGTGAAGGAGTGTATGAAAAATAGCACTATGAGCAGACATACTAGTCTCTGATGTGGCATTTTCCAGCTTCTTCAGGTTTACCTTTGGTCTCTTGATGGAATTTATAGGGATCCATGGAAAGTTCTGGATATTTTTTATTATCCAAGCATGATTTGTACTTTTCCACAATTTTGTTTTTAAATCTTTTTGGTCTTCGTAGTGTCACTTGTCCAGAGGCGTCTCTTTTGATTTGTGGTGTTGTAGACTGGAGCCTTTTAGTATAGCTGTATATAGAAATCCTGTTTATAATACAGGTCAATCATATTTATCATTTGTTGGAGCATATTTATTATACTAACAACTGTTACTCATTAGTATCAGCTCTTCAGGGGCTTAAACTGTATTTTACTTTTACTTAAAAAGAAAAAAAGCATCTTTTGTCAATTTAATTTTAACAATTTGGAATATTTTGTGTTGGTCCACTTTGCAGAATGCCAAAATTCAACCCATTTAAATCACAGATTGTAATGCAAACCAATTTAATAAAAGAAGGAAAATGTTTTTTTTAGCTCCTAAGCAAAATTATTATAATATTATATTATATTATATATTATAATGTAGCAGATTTTTGTTTATTTATTTATTTTTTTAGAAATCCTAAGTTGTCAGTCCAGTCCAGTCCACTTTATTTATAAAGCACATTTTGAAAATAAAGTCTCCAAAGTGCTGCACATCAACGATAATCAACTATATTTATTTAAAATAATATAGTCAAACTGAACTACTAACTAAAGCAGTTAGTTGTGTCATGAAACTAGATTTTCATTTGCAGTGCAAGCAGTAGGTGATGACAAACTAGTTTTGTTGGATATGTGTGAGCAGAGAAGTGCAAGTTCACATTTAACCAGGTAATTCACACAAATTAAAAACTGAGCTAGTTCCTTTTAATTCTCACTTTTTTATGAGCATCTCTGAATTCTCTTCCTGTTACATCTTGTTGAAGAGTGCTATAAAACACTGTAACACTGGATCCACAGCTATCTGGGCAGATGCATCAAATCAAGCTGATTTAATAAAAATAAAACACAATGTTTTACGTACATAGACTCATTTCATTTTATTAAAATCAACAGTGAGACCCAACAGTCAAATTCAGCAAATTGGCCCTCAGGAATCACTTTTGCCAACACCATTGTCTGAGATGTTCTATGTATTTTTTTTTTTTAATACTACAGTTAACATACGTTTAATAAAGAAAAGTTGATTTAGCATTGTTGCTACACTCCTCGAGCTTTCTGCTGTAGTAAATGGTTTAGAATGTCCTTCAGATTCTGCTTGTAGATGTGACGTTTTACTCTTTAGATCTCTTCTGAAATCTGATTTTGTTTTTGATTTAGTTTTTTTTCTGCTTTTAGTCAGTTCCTGTCTTGCTGTCTAATGTAGTCATGTAGTCAGTTTAAATTTAGGATAACAATTTAAAGCAAAATAACTATAAAAGAATGTTGAAAAATATTTAAGCATTCTTCTTATACCCGCATTTATTTACATTACACAATCATATTTTCTTAAAGTGGTTCCACACAGAACCTTTTCACAGTTGTCTTTGTCTCTGCATGTTTCTTATACTCCATTACCATCGACGCACACACACTTTATACGAGGGTCTAACAATAATGAAGCTTTGTTCCAAAAATTTAAATCATTACAAGTCTCTGGTGCATAACTCCACCATTAGTTTGTACTGGAGTTTAGACCACCACATCTGAGCCAGAAACCACCCAAAGATCCAGTGGCTTCCACCGTACTGTGCAACTCTGATTGGTGGAGTGCATGCAGGCACCTGTGTGAAGTGCATTTATTGTGCTTTGTATGTGCTGCTAAAATTTCCATTTGTACTATAATTGCGTTAGATTTACATGATGTAAACCAAACAGAATGTGTTTCAGTGGTTCCTGCTGTTTGTGCTGCTGCTTTAATATGTTTTTCTGCCATTATTATTCTAAAGAAAAGTTTAAAAATCACCCAAAGGTTCAACACCTTTGGGTTGTCGGAAACGATTAGTTGCACATTGATTCAAGATTCAAACAACTTTATTTTTCCTCAAAGGGCAATTTAGTTTACAGTCTACCGGACGGATAACATCAAAAACAATCACAAACATGAACATTCAGGCACTCTGTTATTGGCAATCAATGATTGCCGTTGACGGAGTACTTCGGTGTTCATTCTGAATGTTTATTTATTGGTCAGTTTTCTCGACTGACACAAGAGTTGTTTAGTACCTTTAACAGCCTCTTTAACCGATTTCTGCGTTTTTAGCTGGACAGAACTAGATATAATAAATGATTCATCACTTTAACTCCAAACATTCACATGAGAGTAAATTCCTGCATCAAAATCTACTTTCTCAAATCATTTCTTGGTCTTGGAGAAAGTCCTCCTCCTGAGACCCGAGCTTTATTTATTTTTTGTGCATTTTTAATTCAAAGTCAAAGTCAGCTTTTTAAGTCAATTTCTTCACATGTACAAGATATACAAAGAAAACTTAAGTGACATTTCCTACTGCCCCACAATGAAGACAAGACAGGACATTTCAACACTAGTAACCATTAAAATAAAATGCACAGGCAGTAGAGAAAAAATATGTCCTCACAAGTGGAAAATGGGTCAATGTTAATAGATAAAAGTAGAAAGTAAGCAGTTTACAAGTACAAAGCTCCTGTTTATTTCCACAAAAAGACTCAGAACCATGGGGATATTTCCCTGTCTTTAATCAATAGTGTAACTGTTTGAATTGAAAGCAAGATTTCTTGTTTTCATGCTCAAATTGTTCCCTCTCAATACCCTGCTCTCACACTCAAAAAGTCCCTTCTTGCTCTCAAATACATTGTTTTTCCTTTCAGAACAGTTCAGATTTATTTTGGAGAACATATGCGCATGGTGATGTCACTTCCTGTTATTTTCAAGACATTCTGTGTGTGTTGAACATGGTGGAGCCACAGTCTCACCCCCAATTTACACCAGGTGCGTGTGCGCCGCGGTTTAGTTCCGAACAGTAGGTCAATTCACACCGGGATCGTGTCAGATGTGGAACACCTGCAAGTACACTCCGCCTAACTGGATCCGCATGATTCATCCATGATGAAAAAAAACAAAAAACAAAAAAATAAAACTGAAAATAAGCTTTTACACTGCTCTCGTGTCTGACTTCCTGGCCCTATCTGAACTGCTGAGGTTGATGCATTCTGGATGCGCGCGCCGTCAAAAATAGACATGCCGCATATGTTTAACGGAGAGTTTGACAAGCCGTTTCTGGATCGCTTCTGACACACACCGTGGCACGCCTGGTGTGACCCAAACCGTTGATTAAAACAATCGCGAACAGCTGCAGAGGCCATGGCGCAGCCGGAACGAGGCGCACACGCACACAGTGGAAATTGGCCTTCAGCGTTAGCTGCTCATGTCAGAGGTAATAAGCTGCTAAACAGTTTACACGTTAATGTAATGAAATAAAATCTAAATTTGGCATTATCGCTGTGAGAGAAGCTGGCTTTGGACAGAGACGACAAAGGCATCCTTCCGGTGGTGCATATATCCTATATGCTCGCCGAGCATCAGTAAGTGACGCGAGAGAAGGGTCACTGTTGTCACCAGAAAAGGAAACATAAAAAAAAAAATAAATAAAAAAAAACTGAGTGTTATAAATCAGTATTGGTTTAGTTAAATTTCAAATTTATTAAAAAAAATAAATAAAAAATAAAACACAAAAAAACTGCTTTACTTATAACTTGGTCACCAAAGGAAACAGATTTTACAGATGTAATAACTACAGGTACTAGAATAGCAGCAGATTGTTTCTGGTAGCCACGGCTACAAATATGATGGACTACAGTCCAGTAAGCAGAGATTTGGTGAGGACACACATGGAGATGCAGGATAATTCTGATAATGATGATGACTCTTTGGTGTTTGTCAGAACAATGGTTTACACTACTGTGTGACATCAACTGGAGAGATGTGACATTAATACTTGTTAATCCTCTTTATTTTTTACATTCTTCAGATTTGGTGCAGAAATGGGAACAAAATGAAAGACTTGGGTGTCTGACCTGTGCTATACACTGACAAAACCATGTCTGCAAAGTGACATCTGTGAAATTACTCAGGAAAATAGATTAAAAGTGTTCTTAACCAACATGTGGTGGTGGAGTGTAGTTTTGCTCAGCTGCAGGGGCAGAGGTGGGGCACATTTGTTCTGCTAGCAGTGCCAGGTGGAGTTGATTAACACCGCTGCTGCACATTTTCTAATCAGTCTCCTCTATCTTAAGTGTTAGCCTGCTGAGGCCCAGGAACTTGCCAGAACAAGTTTCACAGAGAGACATTGACAAGCTAACCTGGGCGTTATGACAGTAACTTTTCACCTGATGCTAGAATGTAAGAGAGCACCGGGTTTTTTAGTGAAGTTAGGGAGTAGATTTGTTGCTGTAGTCTGTTTTAGCCTTAGAGAACCTGTTGGTAACAGCATTCACTCGGACGGTGCGATAATTGTATTCTGTATTATCTTCCCATTTATTCCCATAACAATGAAACATGTTGCCTTCACATACCAAATTCTACTAGTTACAGAAGGGACTGGGGACATGGATTCAGCAAATGCACTTGTTTACGTAATGAGACCCCGATACTCCACATAATTTGATTTGATTCTTGCTTACTCTAAATTTGACCTTATGTGGGTTATGGTGGACACAAAATCAGCCTCAAAATTTTACCATGAATTTAGGGTTGTTGATATTTTTTGTACTGGAGACATTATGAGAAAAATTCTTTTATAATTGATTTTGAGGACATGAGGAAAGAGATTATTTGATTTTATGCGTCCTTAACTAAACTATTGGGAGAGCTCCAAGCAGCTATATGTCTGGCAAGCAACTGACTATGCAGCATCTATCACTAAAATTACTACAGTCCAGTAAGCAGAGATGAGATGAAACATGACAATGACAGCATAATTGTTAATATTCAGCAGCAGGTAGCAAAACCAAGGACTTATATTTCCACATCAAGACTTCACTAAAATATACTGTTTGAGAAAAAAGCGATAATGTTTTTATTTATATAATATAAAAAGGGGACAAATGAAGCAGTCAATGTTGTAGTACAATGTGAAAACACATTGTAGTCTTGGCTCAGCAACAGACTAAATGTGCATTCTTCCAGCTGAAAATATCTTAGAGCCATGACTTAGAGCGCACAGAGGGCACATAATGTAACAAGTACGCCATGAAGATAAATGTGCTTTTGTTTCCAGTTCTAAATCTGAACTGGATCCAAACTGGTTGTAGCAAAATCCCAGCACCAAAACTTGGTTCAGAACATTCTGAAGCTGGTCTTTCAGACGCCTGCTGGGGGCTGTAATGCACCGCTGTAAGGTTAGACAAAACTACGAGCGTAAACGACAGGATACGGAAAAAACAGTCCGTCCATCTGGAAGAAATAGAAAAAGTCGCTGGCCAAATTTGAACAGACCTAAAGCTAGAGTGTCATTTAAGTGCTTTAACTAACAGCGCCAGCTGGTCTTTAATTAAGAGTCTTTTATGGTACGTTTAACCTTTTAAATGTTTTTCTCAATAATAGGCATTAATATCTGACGGTAAGCCAGGGCGGGGTCAGCTAGTAGCTGCTGTGCATGTTTACCTTTCTGTCAGGTCATGGAGCAGAAGTAAACATCTGCTGCAGCTGGGAATGCTGGGTAAGCACCGAGCCTCTCGTGTGTTCTTTTGGATGGTGAGGGGCCTGTGCAGCACCCAGCACTCATTGAGAAGACTAAACGTACGTGCTTCCACGTCAGTCTCCAAAATTCTCCAGTATCACCAGAAAAAGTCACTAGGCGCTCATTTGAAATAGTTGCTAGAGGGGTCTGAAAACTTGCTAAATATAGCAAAAAAGTCAAAAGTTGTTGGGCAAGCTCTGACGTGTGTACCAGAGTACAGTACAGTGACAAGCGTTGATCGGAATTTTATCTGCAGTTAAATGTGTTTTTTTTTTTTGTTGTTTTTGTTTTTTGTTTGTTTGTTTTTACGTGTTAATTTTCTTGTAATAAATTAATTGTAGTTAACACATTAAAGTCACAACTTTAATTAAATTATCACCAAAATCTAGTTTAAGTTAACTGTAACATGAAATGTGTAGAGTTACTGCATAATTTTTAAAAAGTTGGTCTTGAACTTCTGTGGTCGTTATTTACTTTACACAGGGAGAACATGCAAACTCCACACAGCTGGTGGATCATCAAATTTTTAAAGGTGCAATCAGATAAATAATTAGATAAATGAAAATTATATAACTACATGTACAGACTCACAAGAAGGGCCAAAATTGCAAAAGCAACTCAGAGGTGATCATAGAGACTTTGAAAAATAATGTTCCGCCAATCATTAACGACATTTCAGTGCATGCTTCACCATTAGGGAAAATGTCACAGTAAGTGTGTTCAAACAATCTTTAATAGTTCAGCCTTCTTTAAGTGTATACAACTACCCCTCTATTGCCCTTCTTGTCTTCTGTCTCATCATCTAATGTGAAGATTTTTTCTCTACAGCACTCTGGCATGAAATGGCATTTAGAAGAATGGAACATCTATTTTATTCTTTGCACTCATCTACAGAAATCCCATTACAATTATTGCGCTTAGTCAACAGCGTCTCTTTTCCCCTGTGTCTCCCCAGCTTCCTGGTGACACGTGCTGTATCTTTCCAAAACAAACCAATCAGTTACAGCCTCCTCATCAACCCCAGCAGTCTGTTCTCCATCACAGCAGAGACGGGGGAAATCAGCTTGACCCGGTCTATCGACTACGAGAGTGACCAACATCGCTACTTGCTGCTGGTGCGAGCCAGTGAGGGCCAGGAAAGCCTGAGCAGTGCAGCCGAGGTTTGTTTGTGTCATGGCACTGCTGCCGAATGCTACAACTGCTTGGTCTTAAAAACATTTATGACACTTCAAAGTTGTCTCATCAGTTTTTACTAAGTCTGAACGTAATGCTGAAGTCAATATTTGACAGCTCTTCAAATCCTTCCAGGCCTGCTATTAAAGAGAAGATTTAGCTTGTTTTGCAGGCTGTCAGTATGGCTGTCTTTGATCTGCACGTTTTCACGTTACTGACACATATTTGGCTGACACTGTAAACCTAGTGCATCAGGCTGTTTCTAAGTCTGGTGTTAAGTTGTGAGGCGTGATGATTATATTTCCCAGACAAGAGTAAAATTAGACATGGTCTGAAAATCTCTCTGTTCTGAAGCATCAATGAGCTGAATGTGTGTTTAGACTACACACTGCACACAACGTCAAGTCTAAAATATGATTGCCATTTGCTGCATGGATGCTTTTGTTTTAAAGATAATAAATGTTTTTTTACTAGGCCTCTTGATTGGCCTCTTTTTGTCAGACACGATGATTTGTTTTAGAAACAATAGTAGATTTTAATTGGCTGAATTATATTCAGTTTGGTCGTATGGTGCTCTATTATTTTAAATTAAAATGCCTTTAACTTCATAGCAGTTCTGGACACTGGGCATTTTGTAGCTAATGCTTTGAATCACATCCTAGTTAATTTTTTTCTTTTTTTTAAATAATAATTATTGTAAAGTGGGCACTGATCCAGATGTTCAAATGAATCACAGTGAATGGCTACTGTTTGTTAACTTAACAAGGTTTACTTCTCTCCTTCTTGTTGCTGAAGAACAATCGTGAGGCTGAAGCTCAGCTGAGGAAAAATACTTGAAGAAAATTAGTCAATAAAATTTCATGAGTTAGAGTTTAAAGTTTTATTAGTCTGTAAACATTATGACTTTATTTATGAGTAATAATTTAGCATGTGTGGGTTCAGATCATTACCGGTTTTATTTTTTCTCTTTCTTTCCCTTTTTGTAACTAGTGTTACAAATTTCTTTCAGTGCAACAAAGAAGGGCAAGATCAATATTTACTCCAGTTTTGTTCTTTTTTTATTTTTATTATTATTTTTTTTGTCATTTATTCTTTGCTGGTGAATACAGTTTCATAATAATGATGATGATGATTAAAAAAAATATTAAAAAATAATAAATAATAATTCTTCTGCCCTCAGCTAAATGTGGTTATTCAGCCTAAGCAGAGAGCTAAACACACATGGTTCCAGTAACCACTCCGGAGATGAGCTGTCTTCTTCGTAGCTTTTACTGTTAAACCACATTACTTTCTTCAGTTTTGTAAAACTGCAATACAAAAAATGAATAAAGACATTCTCTCACTATACAAGTGCATAAAGAAAGGCATCAAATATAAAGACCATGTAAGAGATAGATCCAAAATCATGTTAGCAACCGGAAGACATAACATTTCCCCAAGGAGAAAGCAAATGCTAACATACAGCATGCTAACCGATACAACAGGATAATAGCTAGCCTTCATCAATTAAGTAAAACCATATTTACCAAAAGAAATTTATGATGGTCACTTCACTATGTTAACCTAACACACACTAACAATCAGACAAACTTACAGACTATGTTCTTTCCAAGGGCATTGGCAGCGAGGACTGACAGAGAACGACACATACATCTGCTCACTCTGCGAGCTTAGGAAAAAATACCTCTTTTTACCATACGCAGTTTAGCTGCTGCGTACGTTGAACAGCCAGTAGGAGGCAGTGTTAAACCATCAAACAGATTAAATCTATTATGTTTCTTGAAAAAACACATGCTCAATGTGATAGAACAAAAATGGCTTTCAACTCTACTTTAACTACCTTAAATTGCTAAATACAATGACAGAACATATGAGGGCAGAACAATAATAATGATAATAATGATGATGATAGTAATTAAAAACGATTAAAAATAATAAATAATAATAATAGTGATCTGGTGCCAACATCATGAATATAATTTTATTTTTAAAAAGTTTTTTTTTTTTTGCCATGTTGTACTCTGGGAGCAGTTTGGTGATTAAGGGCCTTGCTCAGAGGCCCACAATGATCCTCTTCTGTTGGCCCTCTGGGCTTTATGGGTGGGGGTGGTGGTGGTGGTGAAGGTGCTTTTGGCTCATTTCTCTATGCTCTTCTACTGGTGTGTTTGCTGCTACTGGTGCCGGTTACATGTCTTACTAAAGTCTAAAGTAGACACAACACTGATTCATGCCCTATCTGGTTGGACATGGTTGTGTTACAGGAAATTTTAAGCCATTTGTATGGAGACATAAGTTGAGATGTTGTAGTAGTTGACATAGTAGAGACCTAAGACATAAAAGTGGATGTCACTTATAGAACTTAGTTGTGTTTTAATTTTTCACTGAAGCTTCTGTAGGTCAGGAGGAAAAGCAGTGTACCAGTCTGAAGGTTGGTGGTTCAATCTCCAGCTTCCACAGACCTAAAGAGTGTCCTTGGGCAAAATACTGAATCTCACTTTGTACTTAGATTGTTTGTTGGTGTGTAAATGTGTGTGACAGGGAAAAGGCATTGCATCTAAAACTAAATGTGTGTTTGAACATAACTGGAAAAGCCTCATAAAGATCTGATAAATTTATCTTCAAATATTATATCTGATTATTTTTTTCCTTGTAATTCCATATAGAAAGCCAAAAACAGGAAATCATATGCAGAAAAGGTACAAAATAAATATAGATACCCTAATAACTACATGGCTACACTTCTAGAGCCATGAGGAATTACTTTGTGGAATCTATGTCTGTTTTTAAATAAATGATTCTCCCATTATGATTTATTCTGCAATACACAAAAAATGTTTAGAGGTATTTAATTGGTCATTTCATATTTATTTTTAAGGGAAATACTATGAAAAAAATATGGGAATTATCCCGCTCTAATTTGGCATCCAGTCAGATGTAAAATTTTGTAGTTCAGCGAGAGGATAGTGCTGGCCAGGCCCATCAGTAAAACCTGCTTGCATTAGGAGGAGTTGCATTTCAATCCTCTGTTTTTACCTGCATGAAAATGCAGAGGTTGAACTTCTCTGAGAACTTTTAAAAAGGACAACTTTGCGTGTACCTAGTTAAAAGTGTGGAGATTGTCTTAGTGGAACCCTGATAGATTTGTCAAGTGACTGCTCTGGGACCCCCAGTGACTTTCTTACATTGTCAGGAAGTGTGACAGAACAGGCTGAGTGCTGCGGGCATTGAGACATCTGGTCTGGTTTCCATCATTACTCTGGCCTGAGGCTAAAACATGTCCTGCTGAACTGATCTGTCCTCAGCTGCTCCTCTCTGGGACTCTGTGGCCTACAGAGAACCAGAAGCCTGTGCAGGCAAGTGTAGAGAGGGAGGGAGAAAAGGGGGTGGATGAATAGGGAGACGATAACTGATGTCAAAGACAGACTGGTGGAAGGAAATGAAATGTCAAGTATTTTATACATGCTCTTGGCTTCCCGTGTTCATATCATAGCTAACCTCCCAAACCCCAAATGTCATTTACCTTCTGCTTTGAGTTGCTACATCTGGTTTGTCTTGTTTGTCAGGAAATAGAACAATTGTCTAAAAAAACTTTTTGTCATGTATGTATTTTCTCATGTTTTTTTGTTATTTTTAGTTAAAACAAAAAGACAAAACAAACAAAGAGAAACAAAAAAATTTATCCATCTATTTTCTGCCGCTTATCCGGAGTCGGGTCGCGGGGGCAGCTGCCTAAGCAGGGAAACCCAGACTTCCCTCTCCCCGGCGACGTTCACCAGCTCATCCGGAGGGATCCCGAGGCGTTTCCAGGCCAGCCGAGAGATGTAGTCCGTCCAGCGCGTCCTAGGTCTTCCCCGGGGCCTCTTTTCGGTGGGACCTGCCCGGAACACCTCACCAGGGAGGCGTCCAAGACCCAACCTAACCAGATGCCCGAGCCACCTCATCTGGCTCCTCTCGATGTGGAGGAGCTACTCTGAGCCCCTCCCAGATCACCGAGCTTCTCACCCTATCTCTAAGGGAGACCCTGGCCACCCTGCGGAGAAAACTCATTTCGGGGGTGGTGGTCCCCCTTTTTGAAGCGGGCGACCACCACCTCAGTCTGCCAGTACAGGGGAACTGTCCCTGATGTTCATGCGATGCTGCAGAGGTGTGTCAGCCAAGACAGCCCTACAGCATCCAGAGCCTTAAGGAACTCTGGGCGGACCTCATTCACCCCTGGGGCCTTACCACCGAGGAGCATTTTAACCACCTCAGCAACTTCAGCCCCAGAGATAGGAGAGCCAGCACCAGCTACCCCAGACTCTGCTTCCTCATTGGAAGATGTGTTGGTGGGATTGAGAAGGTCTTCGAAGTATTCCCTCCACCGCCTCACAACGTCCCCAGTCGAGGTTAGCAGCCCCCCATACCCACTGTACACAGTGTTGACGGAGCACAGCCGCCGGATGGTGGACCAGAATCTCCTCAAAGCCGTCCGGAAGTTATTCTCCATGGCCTCTCCAAACTCCTCCTATGCCCGAGTTTTTGCCTTAGCGACCGCTTAGCCCGCCGATACCCATCAGCTGCCTCTGGAGTCCCACAGGCCAAAAAGGTCCAATAGGACTCCTTCTTCAGCTTGACAGCATCCCTTACTGCTGGTGTCCACCAACGAGTTCAGGGGTTACCGCCACGAAGTTTGACTGAAATCACTGAAGAACAGATTTTCTAAGGTCAACACGCGTGACAGTATTCCATAGTCGATTTAAGAAATGGTAGAGACTAATTAATGTGCAGCCTTATAATCACAAAACCAGTTGTTTAAAAAAAGTGTAAATTAGGAAGAAGTTTTACTTTCTGTACAATGAATATTTAAAATTCTCTATTTAGAAATCTATAGTTTAGATATATTTTATATCTGCATAATGTAAATTCATTTTCCACCTGGTTCTAACACAGCATAATACCCACAGGGTTAGAATCATAAATGAACAATTATATTAAGATAAACAATAGAAGATTTTTGCCACAAATCTGTAAATGAACTTTGTGTGAACTTTTCCCATTTGGCTGTGAAACTGTTTTGTTTTTGGGATTTTGTGGACACTAATTGACCTATTGGAAGTTTGAAGCTGGTAACAGTTGATCTTTTGCCTAGAACAGGTCTAGATTTGATTTATTTTATCAAGTGTGTGCAGTTCTTTTTTTCTGCACTGCTTGGTTAGTGGCCACTGACACACACTTAAAAACTAATTGTGCATATTAGTTGCTCGGCAGTAAACTGGTGTACCTGTCAAGAATGTCAACAAGTACTGTGAATTCTGGGCTCCATATCACAGCTCAATGTTTCGATCAGTGTTCCCCGCAGGGTGCCTGATGTGGACTACATAGCATTTAAATTTTTATTGACTGATTTTAATGGTATTTTACTGTTTCCCGCTTATAACATCAAACCTAATGGAATACTTAGTTTAAAAAGAAAAAAAGAAATCCATGCACATCATGGAATACAGCTCTTGCTTTTAATGGTTTAGGTCTTTTTCACTATGTCGGCATTGCATTGTTCTGTACCTCATACCTGCATATGCCAACGTGTCAGCACCAATATGGCGTGGATATATTGACTTGTGTTAAAGATCAGGTGATGCTATGGACTGCGTCTGGATGAGACGCCACGGTAACCCTTTAAAGAGGAGCAAACATGCAGCAGTTAGCATCTTGTGTATTCATGTGGGAGGAAAACACTGAAAACACAGCTGGGGGCTTTTGTGCAAATGTAGCAAAACACAAACACATTCAGTATGAAATTAAATGAGGTTTACATTGCCCCAGACGGATGACCTTAAAGATAAGAAAAGTAAAATTAAGGGTTTAATGTTAATGTTTACAGTGAAGCAGTTCATGTAAATATTTTCGTTAGCCTGACTACAGTGTAAACATAACTAGTTTACTTATTTCAGTTATTCTATTCACTAGGAGTTAGCCACAGCAGATGTGAAAATGATCACCATGTTTTTATATATATATTACATTATATTAATTCCAACACATAAGACAGCCGTAAACAAATCATTCACTTCATTGGTTTTTTTCTTTCACCAGCCTTCACTGGCTGGAAATTACAGATGCACAGTCATCTAACGGCTGGTGTAAGAAGAGTAACTCTCCGTGAACTCGAACCATCTCTG
This sequence comes from Melanotaenia boesemani, assembly GCF_017639745.1. Lineage (NCBI taxonomy): Eukaryota > Metazoa > Chordata > Actinopteri > Atheriniformes > Melanotaeniidae > Melanotaenia > Melanotaenia boesemani. The sequence goes on from NC_055682.1 coordinate 37,903,846, forward strand.
TGATACCTTGAAATTTAGGAACTGCTTTTCATGTGATGGTGAGATTTGGGCAGAATTGTATTAAGATGCAGGATGGATGCTGTATCAGCTGTTGTTAGTGAGCGACTCACTAAGATAATTTGCCAGCGTTCAATAGTGCTTTTTTAAGAATGGCAGGAAAGTTACTGTTCAATTATTTTACCATCCTCTTACCAGATGTGATTAAAGTAGTTATTTCTTGCAGTGTTCTTCATTTAGTGTGGTTGGGCTTGTTCTGCTCTGGAAATAGATTTCTGATGGCACTTTTTAAGTGTCCATTTTATTTGATTTCCTTTAAAATTCAGATGTGATACCTAAAAAAAATTTACCTGCATCAAGTAGAAGGCATGTACTTGTCAAATACATTTGAATTTGTATTTTTCTTATTTAATTGGTCTTTCTAGCTTTTTAAGAAAGGATATCATGTTTCCCCTCTCTCTTTATTGTTTAAGATTTTGTACTGTCTGGAGTGGGCTTTACAAACGTCTTGTCTGCTGGGGCGAACAGGACCGATCTAATTGTGTTTACTGGACTCACAAAGCATGACTTTAATTTGCAGGTAGTTTCCAAGTTTTTCACTTCAGGAGTGATGGTTCATCTGCACCATTAGCTACCTAACCAGCCTCAGACATGCCTGCAGCTTCTTGGCTGTGTGCTGTGTGCACATTTCAGCATGTGTGTTTGAGCTCATCTTGCTTTATTACAGTTGACTTCTCCTCTCTTCTCATATAATCTTGCTTTTCCCCTGCCTTGTACACACACATATTTTGCCTTCATATATTTTGCAGTGTTATCACCATTCCCTACACAAAAAAGGGGCTCTCTGCACACCTTCCAGACCCAAAGGAGCAGAACCAGGTGCTTTTTAGCCCACAAACATTAATCTTTCAGAGAATAATAGAAGATTTGGGCACTTTGATTTAATCACCAGCCTGTTATTGTACAGGTAGATTAATTTAAAAACACTAGTGTATTAAAGCAAAGGTGAACACAATGAATTTTGAATTCATTACGTACATTTGCACATGAACGTAACACGGCACATTGTGACACTAGTGACTGACTGATCAAATGATTTTTTTTTTTTTTTTTTTTTTTTTTTTTAGCACCACATCACAACAGGAGTAATTTAAAGTTCCCTTTACAGTTTTCTATTTAGTTATTTTATCATAAAAACTAAACAGTCTGTTTTTTTTTTTCTTTTTTTTCTTTATCTTTTTTGTCAACATGTCATCACGTCATTTCATTATGTCATGTCACGTTGAACAGGCTGTGTGTTAAAATAAACAAATAAATAAATAAAAAGAACTACAGGTGAGCTACACCCCCACCAGCAGACAAACCACATGTTGGAAAATATGTTGCTTCAACCACCTGAAAAACAGGCAAAGCAAATTTATTTGTATAGCACATTTCATGTAGCAGACTATCCAAAGTGCTTTACATAAAACATTACAGCAGAGTGCAGAAAGCAATACAAGTGTATTAAAAAAATAAATAAACAAATAAACAAAGATGAAAAGAAATAAAATTAATGAAATAAAACAGAAAGAAAAGGCTCAATTGAAATAGATAATACAGCTGATCTGAGGCTTTCTGGGAGTTTGTTCCAGACATGTGGAGCATAGAAGCTAAATGCAGCTTCTCCATGTCTGGTTCTGACTCTGGGAACTGATAAGAAACTGGAACCAGATGACCTGAGGGTTCTGGCAGGTTCATCCTGGGTCAAGAGGTCACTGATGTATTTTGGTCCTAAACCATTCAGAGCTTTATAGACCAGCAGCAGAACTTTAAAATCTATTCTCTGACGAACAGGCAGCCAGTGTAAAGACCTCAGAGCTGGACTGATGTGGTCCACTTTCTTGGTCTTAGTGAGGACTGGAGCAGCAGAGTTCTGAAAAGGCTGCAGGTGTCTAACTGATTTTTTATGTAGACCTGTAAAAACACTGTTACAATAATCAAGCCGACTAGTTTTTCCAGGTCCTGCTGAGACATCAGATCTTTTACCCTTGATATGTTCTTAAGGTGATAGTAGGCTGGTTTTGTATTTCCCTTAATGTGTTTCTCAAAGTTTAGGTCTGAGTCCATAACTACACCCAGATTTCTGGCCTGGTTTGTGGTTTTTAGGTGGATAGACTGAAGCTCTGTGGAGACCTTTAATCATTTCTCTTTGGCTCCAAAGACAATCACCTCCGTTTTATTTTTTGTTTAACTTAAGAAAGTTCAGACAAATCCATGCATTAATCTCTTCAATGCATTTCCCAAGAGCCTGCATGGGGCCTCGTTTTCCTGGTGACATTGTAATATATATCTGTATGTCATCTGCGTAGCTATGGTAACTAATTTTGTTTTTCTTTATGACTTGTGCCAGTAACCTATTGACACAAAGTACTTTCTGTTCTCTAAATAAGATTTAAACCAGTGTAGAGCAGCGCCAGAGAGGCCCACCCAGTTCTCCAGTCGTTTAAGTAATATAATGTGGTCAGCTGTATCAAATGTAGGACTGAGGTCCAGTAAGACTAAGACTGACATTTTCCCATCATCTGTGTTCAAACATATGTCATTAATGACTTTGGTCAGAGAAGTCTCATGAGACTGCACTGATCAGTGCTGTGGTACTGTCTAAAACCTGACTGGAAGACATCATAGCAGTTGTTTTGTGTTGAAAAGTCACTTAGAGGATGAAAAACGTCTTTTTCGATTATCTTACTTAGAAAAGGAAGATTTGAGATCGGCCTGTAGTTGCTCATTTGTGTCTTGTCTAGATTGTCCCTTTTTAGCAGAGTTTCACAATCTGTAACAGATCTGGCTCCAGAGTTCTTGAGACCTTTTTGAAGAAACCTGTAGGCAGGATGTCCAAGCAGCAAGAGGAGTTCAGCTGACATAAGATGTCGCCCAGATCTTTGCTGTTAATGGGTTTAAACTGTGTCGTGGTGCTTAAACTGTTTTTGAGTGGACGCAGTATGTCTGTTGAACCTGCTGTTGATAAACCAACTTGTCTGATATTTTGGATTTTTTCTGTGAAAAATTTGGCAAACTCATTGCAGGCCTTGGTGGAATAAAGTTCAGGTGCTACTGACACAGGGGGGTTTGTTAACCTGTCAACAATAGCAAATACGACCAGAGCATTATGAAAGTTTTTGCTAATAATGTTAAAGAAATATAACTTTCTTGCATTCCTTAGTTGTAAATTGTAAGAGTGAAGTTTCTTTTTATACATGTCATAATGAACCTGTAGATTTGTTTTTCTCCATCTGCACTCGGCTTTCCGACACTCTCTTTTTCCATGCTTTACCAGTGTGGAATTTCTCCATGGAGACTTTTTCTTTCCAGAGACAACCTTCACCTTAATAGGAGCAATAGCATCCATAATATTTAACATTTTAGTATTAAAACTACTGACAAGGTCATTGACTTAGCCCCCTGACAGGGCAGGTGTTAAAGAGAAGACCTAGTTAAACATCCCACTCTTGTTTTCAGTTATACACCGTTATGTGATCACCTCCCTTGAGACATTTGTGTGAACGGGAACTGTGCACTCAAAGAAAACACAGTAATGATCAGACAGGCCCACATCACACACAGTAACCTTATAAACATCCAAACCCTTAGAAATCACTAAGTCTAGAGTGTGTCCTTTAATGTGTGTGGGCTCTGTTATATGCTGAGTCAGCCCAAAGTTCTCCAGACTGTTACTGAGGCCTTTACTCCCTTTGTCCTGAGGGTTGTCTACATGGATGTTAAAATCACCAACAATAACTACACAGTTAAAATCTACACAGATGTAGCCAGCAGTTCACTAAACTCATCATAAAATGCTGCACAATGTCCCGGTTACACTGAAATGATTCATTAAATAAAACTTAAATTAAATAAAACAGACAAATATCTGCCTATTTAAACTGGCAGGGTGGAAATGCCTGCTTACCTGCAGGGAACATCCGGAGTAGTTTTACTGCTCCAGTTTACTAAAACCTGCATAACCATCAGGGGAGCGTGCACCCCCGAGCAATCAGAACCCCCTTGTTATTATAGTAATTTCTGAGGCATATTGGAGCTTACAATAGACGTCTCACATTCAGCTTCCATCTCTTAATTCTCGTAAAATAGTTTGGCAGCTAGCTGCATTCTTCATATCTCCACGCTTCTTTTTTGCCGTCCCTCCTTTAAAAACAACACATTTTGTGCACAGGAGAGTTTTCTGGATAGACGCATGCTGTCTTTCTGCTGTAAGTGTAGAAAGCCTAAATATGAAGAAAATCACAGTTTGTGCTCATTGCACTTAGAACCATGCGGGATACATTGTGTATATATCAGGCTAAGAAAAGGAGGATGAAATGACGAAGCACCTTCCCATGATGCCTAGTGCCTGGTGTACAAGCCTATGATCAGGTCAGGTCTGGGTTCAGAAACATTGTGTCCATAGAATGTGGTCAGCTGAATATACTTGAATGAGCAGGTTATTCCATCTTCCCATAATGACAGGACCATTTTCCAAGATGTCGATGCCAAGATTCACAGGGTTTAGACTGCGAAAGAGTGGTTCAGGGAGCATGAAACATAATTTTCACACATGGATTGGCCAACACAGGAGAAGGCTTTGCATAATGGTTGGAATCTCCCATCATCAATACAAGATCTTGGACAAAATTTAGTGCAACTCTGGACAGAAATAAATGTTTAAATGCTTATCAAAACAATGCCACAGAGAATGCTGCTGGAATCAAGGCTAAAGGAGGTCCAGTAAATATTAGTGTCACTTTTTCTTTGGGATGGGCAAAGTTTTTTGCTATTTCCAGACAAGTGGCATCAACCATTTGTGCATTCAGACAACTGTTTGCAGATGAATTTACATGGCAGGTGAACTAAAAAGAAGTCGAAACATATTTAGTTCAGGCACAAAAACACCTCATAAGCAAACATTTTTATAGTGTTTAATGTTTATTTAAGTTTAATAATTGTGTGCTACATTTCATAAAACACATTTTATTAAATGCAGAAGAATATGTACAGTTCATTGCCCACCCGACTTTTTCAATAATTTTTACTGTCCATTCCAATAAAAGATCTATATCAGTCCAGCACAAATGAAAAAGTTCAAACATGTAAGCTTGTGATTATTTACATGTTTGTATGTATGAGTACATCATCACCCTTCAGGTTGTATTTATGATGGATAACATTTGTTTCCATCATAACATTTGTGTAGGTCTTGGGTGCAACATACATTTAAGGAATTACACCCTCAAAATGTTTTGTGTCTGTGTGTGTTTGAGTGAGCTTTGCCAATGCTGGAGTGGCCAATCAGGAATCCCAGTGGGCCACATAACTCACAGGCTGGCATGTAGGTAGGTAAAAAAAAAAAAAAAAAAAGAATGAGTGGGTAAGTAAGAACGGGCCTACGCTTTGATCTAAGTAATTATCTGAGAAGAATAAATAGCAGTGATGTGCGGATCACAACTGAAATATCTATTCCTCCTATACCAACATTTATATAACTGAACTTTCAGGATAGGTAGGAACTACTTTTCCTTCTGCCTTCCCTCCGCGTCCCAGCAGCACACAGTTCACTCACTGCTCAGTGATCAGGCCGATATGGAGGGATGAGTGGAGATATTTAAGCTTCATGAACAGCAACGATGCAAAGTTTGATGTGTGTGTGAAGACCACAAACCTCCTTAAATGTCTAAGAATCAGTTGTAACACAGAAGCAGAGATGATGAGGTTACGATGAGGCGAAATGAAGAGGAGAGGAAGAGGACAGGTGCTGTTAGGGACTATCCAGATACTATCTGAGGGAGAAAATGTGGAGCTGTTGGAAATGTGTTTCACTGTCAGTCGTTTTTAAGTAAGTGATTTATGTCTGTCTTCTGCTAGATTTAAATTTTTGTGCTGATGTTTAAACAACAAACTTCCCTGCAACCTTAAAACTAAGGCCTCCTGTTTTGTTCAAATGTACAGTAATAAATATGGTTGTGATTGGTTATTGTTATGAAATAAGTCAATAGTACAATAAATAACTGCATGCATCCAGCTTGGAGTAAAACGTCCCTGAGATTACCTCAGTTACACAGACCTAGACTCGGTCAGGTTAAAATGATCATTTCTTAGATCAGGTGTCATTAAACTATTCAGTACTTTGAATAAAATTGTGAGCTTTTAAAGAAAAGATGACAAAAAATGGAGAATAACATCAATCAGACTAGTATGTGCTGATGGTTAAACTGAATAATTTTAAATGTAGGTAGGAATAAATAGGTGCTGAAGTGTACGTCCCTGTGTTCTTCAAATCAAAGTAAACTGACTGGTCCCAGTCCACCCAGTGTAGGTACTGACCGCACAGAGATGTGTTTAGTTATTCCAGAGGCATCTATAGAGTCAGTTTAACATAATATAAAACAGAAGGTTGCAGTCTCAGTAGTGCATGTGTGTATTTCTGAATAAATCACATTTTCTTTTTATTTGTGTACTTGATGAAAAACATTTCAGTGGGTGAAATCTAAAATGAATTCAGACATAAAGACTAAACTAAGGGAGGTGTGGAAAACTTTTCAATAAATATCTTTGATGCCTTGTGGCAGAAGAGACGCTGAGGAGACAGGAAGTAGAAGAGAGAAAAGAGAGACGGAGCCGTTTGTGTGAAACACAAGTTGCTTCTTTTTTAAGATAAATTTTGGTCTTTATTTTGGTCTCTTGGGGTGTGTGAGTGTTAACCGTCTCTCTCTGCTGCTCTGTGTGTTTAGCTTCTGCACCTGCTGGAAGTCATGGCCCTTTCATAAAGGAAAAGCATGGAAACTACTTTTAGTCAGTATTTTTGTAATTTGGTGCAGTAATACAGGAAATTAGGCTTTTAATGTCTTTATTCACACTAGAAACTACAGTATTGTAAGTAGTAACCACATGTTTCACTTATCCAGTTTACGCCATGTCACGAAGAGGTGGGCTGGTCTTAAATATAAAACTCCCAGGCTGAAAACTGGTTCCATTCCAACACTGGCTTTTGCACATGTACAGTAATTTTATAGCTATATGCGTTTTAATTAATTCAGGCTTTCTCTGTAAAATGCACACATTCAAACCAGTTTACTGCAGAACCGTAGTCTTTAAAAAAAAAAAAAAAACATACACACACACACACACACACACACTGCTTCCATAGGAATTCAGAGGGTCGATGTCAGCTAGATGCTGTAAGACAAATGTACGTTATTAATTGATAATAAACCATTCTGAGCACCTCTGTGAAAGCAGAGGCTTTGCTAGTTTGCTGGTCTGAAATGTTCAGTTTTGTGTTCACGCAATACCAAGGATGAAATTCATTAGCAATGAGCTGTCAAGCAGCAATTGCTCCCCTTCAATCTGGGAATAAAGGTTGTAAGGTCATTTCCAAACAATTTGGACTCCCATCTTTTCTCAGTGAGAAAAATTATTCACCAGTAAAAGACAGTGATCAGTCCTCCCAGGAGTGGTCATGTCAGCCAACTGACCGCAAGGTCACACTGTACAATACTTCAACTCTAAAAGCCCAAGAGCTGCATGTCAAACTCTGCAGGTCTCAGTTAGTATGTTAAATGTAAGCGTTCATGACGGTACAATTAGCAAAAGACTCAACGTATAATAAGAACATAGACAGATAGCTGAAATTTGCAAAGTTGCATCTGAATAAAACCAGAAGGCTTCTGGAAGAAAGTCCTATGGACAAACATAACCAAAAGTAGAGCTTATTTGCCATAATGTACAGTTCCAACCAAAAACATTACTAAGCATAGACAGCACAACTGTCAACCATGACAGTGGGAAGGTGATTTTAGCCTTGAACTGCAATCACAGGACCTGGGCACCTTGGAACCATTGAGTTCACCATGACCTCATCTGTACATCAAAATATTCTGGAGGCAAATGTTAAGCCTTCTCATTATCAAATGAAAAAAAATCATGCAACAGGACAATGATTCCAAACATAGCAGCAAAACTGCAGTACAGTGGCTTAAAATTAAAATAATGCTCCAATCACAGGTCAGGACTCAACATGCACAAAATACTGAAACAGTACTTTAAGAGATTTCTGCACAAATGAATACTCACACATCTCAGTGAACATCATAGAGAGAAGTGTAACTACAAAATGTGCTTCTAGAAGCTGTTGAATCATTGGCTGTACTCAGCCTTTCACTCTCTACTTCTGGCTTAGTTTGTATATGATAATACAGTGTAATATGTTGTGGTAGTGTTCATCTGCAGGTATACTGACCTAACATTAAGAACTAGTAAGGACTAGTTGTCATACTCTTGGTTTAGCCTCTTGGTGAGTCATGTGCCGCAACTGAAAAAAAACATGAATACATACAATGTAATTACTAAGTCTGCCTCAGTGATAAACAGGAAATGAAAATAAAGCTATATTTTTATAGAATATAATGTAAATATGAGATTATTTGATCATAGCAGCAACTCTGTTCCAGTTGTGTCTTTATTTGTTATTTTTGTATGTAGATTTTATTTGTCTCAGACTGCTATGGAAAAGGTTAACATTTCATTGCTCTGAATCATATCCTATCAAGACTGTAGCCTCCTCTGTGGTCTTCTGTGTACAGTATATAGCCCACTGTCCCAGAGCAATAATAAGCAAGAAAGCATGCTTCATCTGAATTTACTAACAACTGATCCATTTTCACATTTTTGTGGACATTTGGGTGCTTTTGTTTCCTAGAATAAGTACTATTAAACTATTTAAAACCAATGTTTTACTGCTCTGATTCCACTGTGTTGTATCTCAGATTAATCTTTTTGAAGCTCATCTGTTAAAAAAAAAAACAAAAATGAAAGTAAAGTTTTATTAATCTGGTTTCACTACTTTCTTGTCACATTCTAAGCTTGGTCTCCTCATATATTATGAGTGTGTTTATAAATAACAGCATCCTGCAGAACAAAAGTTTTTTTTTTAATTATTGTTTTGTGGATATTTAACCACAAATGAGTGAAACAAAACAGAGAAAATAAAACAAGATATTGAGCTTGCAAACCCCAACTTAAATGTTTGGCATAGTCTTAAAAGTACTTCCTCCCACTCAGCTGTTTAGGCCCTACGTCACACAGTGACAACAGGGAAAACGGTTCACTGACTGAGCAGGGAACACAGAAAAATGTCGAAAGAATAGGACATTTTCTGGCCTGAGAAATCTAAACAGAGGAAACAACAGAAAAATCTGTAAATGTTCACGTTGATAAACCAGCGTTTTTTTTTTGTTTGGTTTTTTTTTCTAAGATGGCGCCACAGTAGGCAGCTTGTTACCTCAGCTCCCAGCCTGTTTCCTTGTTTTTTATGGGTTTTTTTGTGTTTATAAGCTCTTCTCACTTTTTTGGTCGTGTTTAGTTTGGACTTTAACCAGTCATGGACCTGCAAAGTTTCGTGAGAGTAGTAGCGTGTCTTCTGTTCTCTTTGAGACTTTTTGAGACTGTGAGCCGACCCATTGCAACAGTAGGGTACTCCCAGAGGAGAGACCTGAGATTCCAATGGAAATACTCCCTCAGAGGAGGGGAAGCAGAGCTGGAGCGAAGTACCAGGAGCACATATCTGTCTATGAGTATGTCCATATAAGCAGATATTACCTAACTCTATATTTCCATAACCCTTCCATGCATGCTTGTACATAGAACACCGTTACTGCAGTATATAGTTTTTATTTTATTGTATTTGTATTTAAAATTTCTTTTTATATTTTGATTCTACTTTTCTTACTCTGCTTTTGTGTAGTTCAGCTGTAGTAACACTAAATTCCCTGTTGTGGGATTAATAAAGTCTAATCTCATCTTTTCTCATCTCATCTCATCTTAAATATCCAAGATTGCACAAACTAAACAGCACAAAGATGAAGAAAACGATTGCTTGGTTACTTAATTCTTTAACAATGATTCTTAGTGATAACTACTACATGACTGGAAAGTCTGTGTGGTTGTGTTGGTAACTGTGACACAAACGGCACATCCAAGCTGAGTCAGTTGGTTTGAGGTCAGGACTGTAGGCTCTGGCTCCAGACTGTGGAGATGTGGGATCAGCACTGGTCGCAGAATCTCATCTCCATATTTCTCTGCATTGAGATTGCCTCCAATGATGATAACGAACCTTGTTTGGTAACAATCAGCACAGTGTCCTCCTCGTCTTCTTCACACTTTGACCCTACCATCCAAATGTTGCAGGCAGAATCTGGGCTCATCTCTGAACAAAATGCAACTCCACATGTTCCAGTTTACATGTTGCAGACACCAGCACAAACACACCTGACTGCGAAGGAAAGTCATGGCAGGCAATAGCAGAATCAGCTGTTATCAGAAATGATTTTTTTTTTTACAAATCTGGCTCAGTTTAAAAGGAAAATAAACAGACTTTCCAATGGTATAAGAGTAATTACCAAGAAGCATAGTTACAAGAAAGAAATAATCAACCAAACACATAATTTTGCTTATTTTTTTTGCTAAGACTAGATGTCCTTGTGTTGAAGAAGCAGAATCCACTTTGAAAATGTACATCTGTGTCTCACATGTGACTTAATGGCTTAATTTACTGATCACACCGAGGTATAGTACATCTCCTGTAGGTCTTCTTTTTCAAAACAGCATGAGCAGGTGTTTTCCTGGCTCTTTCACTACTCATAAGCCCCCCACGTACACACAGCTACACAAAAATTGACAGTGACTGGCAAACACAAATCGCCTTGGGGAGTTGGAATGGTCAGATTTTATTATGTTGTCTTTTGCTCCGATGCTGATCTTTGCTGAAGGATTAAGTGACATTACAGAATTTCATCTTACCTTCCTAAACTTAATACCAGTGGCATTTACAGACTGCTCATTGTGTGTCTCGTGTGTGTGATGAGATAGTGTGTGTGTTTGTATACCACTGCATTTACATGGAGGAAAAGATGTGGTGTTGACAGTCAGAGAAGCTTGTCTGGTGCTCATTTCTATATTTTTTGCTCTAAAATACTTAAAGCAGGGAGTCAAACATCTGGTAGGAAAGGCTTTGTTGGCCTTCTTTTCCCTAATGAATTAAACAGCATTACAGTGTCTCAGCAAGGCACACACTCTTGCGCTCACACCATACAAAGTCATCTTTGCGCAGGACTCCTTTGTTAGCTCAGGGCTTCTGAGGAACTGCACTAGTTTTCATCCTCTGCTGACCCACTGGGGTGCAGACTCTGCAGCAGCTTCCTCACCGAGCACGGAGAAATAAACCGGAGGGATCAGGCCAGAGGCTCGCCTTTGGATGAAACTGCCTTTCGGTTAGCGATAGGGTTAATTTGGGTTACTTGCAGATGAAAACCACTCTGGATGCAAAGAAAACCAATTTTGAACAGTGCCTGCAAAAGTAATCCAAGATTTAAAAAAAATTTCATAACACCGTCCCAGTGTGGCTTTTAATCCACAGTATTCCGACTTGTGATTTCTGGAGCAGGTTTGCACATGTAGCTCATCATGTTGCATTACAGGGACATATATGAGAAATGCAAAATCTTTTTTCTTATCATTATTTTTGTAATTTCTTTGAGTAAAATGTTATATTTCATAAATCCAGTCTCAAAGAAAATCTCTAGTTTCTTTGTACAATCTTGTGATTTGAGTCCTTACCTTGAAAATAGGTGTCAGAATTTTTATAGCAAAATATTTTATTGTTTTTTTTTTTATTTTATTTTATTATATTTATCTTTTTTACATAACAGGTTTTTGATGCCACACTTGAATATGAAATGTGTGACAGAGGTAAAACTGTGTGTTATTTAGCTTGTGTTCCCCATTTCTTTTCTGATTCTGTTTCTCCCTCACTTCCTTCTCAGGTACGAGTTGTTATCATTGATGAAAATGACTGCGTCCCAGAATTTCTCCAGTCAATTTACAGCAAGGATGGCGTGCCAGAGACCGTTACAACAGCAACATCTCTGCTGCAAGGTAAGACATACTGACAAGTCAAAGAAGAAACACTTTGCGTGTGATCCGTCTCTCACCAGCAGCACTGATTGCGTTCTTTGTTCCAGTCCTCTCAACAGTAGCAAAATATCACTTTCAACAGCATAACACCATCTTACACCCAGACAGTTCATTATATTTGCTCTGTTGTACAAATTTCCAAAGGGAATTAAAGTTACTTTCAGGTGTTTTTCTCTTCTTTTGCAATTTGAAGATTTGTAGAGAAATGTAGAAGGAAGTGTTTTTTTTGTGGTTGTGTGCTTTTTAACTTAAAAAGGTGCTAATGAAAGAAGCTACTACATAGTGTGAACATGTTTTTATTGTAATAATTTTTTTTGTTTTAAATTAAATTGCTTTTAGACACAGTGACTAAACACACACACAAAATACATGCTGTTACGTATGTGTGTGTGTGTGTTTAAATATTAGATATTTGTAAAGGTAAAAGTAGCCCTCATATTCAAATTAACGAGTCACTGTGCTGAAATTGATTGGCTGTTGAGTCCATTTAATTTGATTCAGGTGTGTTGGAACAGGAAAGCATGTCAGACTTGCAGGACTGTGGCCCATGAGGACCAGGGTTCTCCACCAATGAACTAAAGCTCAACTAGAATCAGATCTTAGGAAAAATCTGACTGGAGGTGTTTTTTTAATGTGAAAGTTGTAGTGGTGACTGATGTGTATATGACTGAATACAGTAATACAGAGAACCCGTCTCATTTCTAGCCAAAAAAAAACAAAAAAAAAACAGTACCTATATTATTTAATGTCTGAAAGTTCATGTTAATCCAGAGTCTCTGAGGAAGCCACATCCCAACTGTAAAAGCAGAATCATTCTGTTTACGCCTCTAAACAAACAAGGTGTAGAGTTTAATTATCCTCTGAACTATAACCTACAAACAGGTCTACTAGCTGCAGGCTAAAAATGAGAATGATCAAGAAAAACAATGTGTGGAATTAGAACAGCACATGCAGCATCTTAATTATTAATGACAGCTCTGATACCTCAGTGAGAATGCTAATTAACTTTGACTCCAGGCAGAAAACTCGCTGTTTTTCTACTTTGTGCAGTTGTCTTGCTGGTAGGTATCATCATCATCTCCATCCTCCACAATGCTCTCGTTGTCACTAAATACTGTAAACAATTTGATTAAAAAAAAGTAAATAAATGAAAAATTTGTTATACCAAATTAGTGAACTCTTGAGGAAAAACTTATGAATGTAATAATAGTTTGTTTTTCTCTTATTTGTTGGTACCTGTAAATAACTACAGTTGTTTGGTCGTGCGATGGATTGATGGTGTGATTTTGAGATGAGTTGCTTAGCAATTCTCCTTGTTGCCCCTCCGCTGATGCCTAAATGCCAGCTGCTGGATGCCATCCTTCACTGATGTTTGGCCCCCTTTACTTCCAGTACATCTCAGGATGGTGGGGCAGCGGACTAGGATGTGTCCCTGCTGCTGCCTGCAGCTGGATTTTGGTATTCAGGTTCTTCTATGTGGCTGTTCTAGTTCCCCAGCTCTTGTCTCTTCTCCAGAACCACAGCCAAAAGCTCCCTTTCTCCACTTCTTCAGAGAAGTCTTTCAGGGCTTTCCGAGCTTTTGTTTTTAAGAAGCCGATGTCTTTCAGGAAGCGCTTAGGTGAAAGCCCCACAAGGCCATTGCAGCTGACTTCCGCTAGATAGGTTGTTGCTCCTCAGTCCTTCTGCTGACAGTCAGACGCTTCCTGAATTGATCCTTCCCTCATCTCAGCAGAGCTGTCCTGGACCACTAACACCAACAGCACCTGTTCTTCCTAAGGACACTGACTAAGAACCACCTTCAGTCCTCCTGATGAACTTTTACTGCTGTGTGATTGAGAGCATCATAACAAACTGTGTGACAGTCTGATATGGAAGCTGCTCTATCACAGAGCGCAAGTCACTCCAGCCATTAAGAACATCCAGATGCTGTCCGCATCGAGCTGGCAGCATACTTAAGGACTCCTCCCACCCTGTCCATAGACTGTTTCCCTCCTCTCATCAGGCAGGCGCTTCAGGAGCTTCCGGACAAGGACCTGCACACCACTTCACACCCCACACCTCCCCATTCCTTCTCCGATCAAGACTGTACTCTACTAAAGTTGTGCCACTGGACTGTCCTGCACACACACACACACACACACACACACACACACACACATACACACAAACACACACACTACTACTGCTACTACGCACAGATCCATCTGTATAATATGTACATAGTACACACTCCGTGAATCACTTGTAAATTACTTACATACTATGTGCATACTGTTAATTTATTATTGATTATATCTGCACTTAATGCTTTTCTTTTTTTATCACCTCTGGTTAGATGTTAAAGGGCATTTTGTTGCCTTGTACCTGTACAGGTGCAATAACAATAAAATTTAACCTAACGAAATGTAATCTAATCTAATCAAATTAAATCAAATCTAAAACAAAAAAAAAAAAAAAAAAAATGGTGTATACAATCTCCTGCTTTAGTGTCTACAAATGGAAACTTACATTATCATTGGGCTGTCAAATTCTTAAGACTTTACTGATTAATCACGGCTTACAAATTAATTAATCATGATGATCGTGACAATGCCTGAGATTTGCCCATTTTTTACTGTATTGTATGAACAGAAAGAGCCAATACTACAAATATTTTTGTTAACTGAACTTTTCCTGGGTGAATGTCAGATGTCCAAGGATCAGTAAATGTTACGTAGTTCTTTATGCTGTTCTAAATCATCTCTACCATGTTCTAAATGATAATCGAGTATTCATACAGCGTCTTCTCACCAACTTTCTCCACGGTCATAAAACCAGCAGACGTGATGACTGAAGTTAAACAGCCAACATTGATGAAGAAACTGATGATCTGGATAAAAACATGTTTTCCTTTTGATCATTGTCTGAGCAGGAATAATAACAATCCTACAATGCAGCAAGTAACATCTGTTAGTAATAAATATAACTGGCTGTTACAAATTTTTCCTCACTTTACATTAGATGACTGGTTCCCAACCTGGGGTCCGAGCACACGGGGGGTCCCTGAGGCTTTAAACATTCACAGCTATTGTGACTAATGTCCACACATTGTCCATATTTTAAGAAACAGAAAAAGTAAGGCTATCTGTTGTTAATTTAACTTTGTGTTTATTGAAGGACATGACTCTGCTAGATTGCAGTATTTATGGTGAGGATCTCACTTTTGAAAGCATAAAACCAAGCAGGGTTTCAGCATGGAGTAGGGCAGGGGGTCCATGTTTTTTTTTTGTATATGCTTGAAGGGGGTCCTCATTGAAAATAGGCTGGAAATCACTGCATTAGATGATCACTTTAATTTTAATAATCGTTAATAGTTTCAATATGTTAAAAACATCTAAACAAACAAACAAAAAAAAAGAGGTATAATTTGAGTCCCCTCTTTTCCTGGCCTGTGCCCCTGCCTGGCCCCCCATCAAAACTTTTCTAGACCCGCCCCTGCATAGCTGAAGTGTAAATTCTTTGTACCACCTGTCAGCTACTCTGTTAGAGAAGGGTTCTGCCAAAAACAATGCATTTGGGTATATAAATATGTGCGGGTGAAGCATAAACCGCTAGTTTCCTCCTCCTCAGCTGAACTATAATCAAACACAACAGAGAAGAGACAAAAATGCCAATCAGCTGATCACCCACAGCCGTCGTGATTCATGTAACAACAGGAGAGGCAGGAGGAGTGGAGACGCAGCGCTGACACAGAGAGGACAGAGCAGCAGCGACATTTCTTTAAAACTACAGGAATTTTTTTTTTTAAAAGATGTGGGAAAAGTGGCGTTGAGCCCTCTCACCAGGAAAAGTGTGGGTGTGATCTTGTTCCATCTTGTCTCTTCATCTCGACACTCCAGTGTTGAACTGAATGATGGCTGTCTGGGGCTTGTAATGCTGCGCATGCATTAAATGGCTTAAAAAATATTAAGGCAGTTAATTACATAAATTAGATGCCGTTAACGTGTTATTTTTGACAGTCTTACTCTTTCAGTCTTCTTTACTGTAAGATTTTTTAATTTCATTTTAATTGGGTACAGTTCATTTTTACTCAACAGATTTGTTTTATTGTTTAAATGTCTGATTGAGCCTAAAAATAATAAATAGAGACAGATTTTAGTTCTTTTGTGATTCGATATGAAGGTAACTGTTAAATCAATATCTGATATTACCCCATCAATGTTTCATTCCTAAACTGAATCAAATTTGTGGTAGAATTTGTGAAATTGTTATCCACTGAATTGATAGTGTATCACCCATAATACATTAAACTAAAACAAAGGTTTTTCATGTGTTTTATAAGACCAATCCAGCTTGCAATGCAAAACTTTTATGAATTTTGACCAAAATGAGCAGTGCTTTTACATCAGGTGACATGACAAACTCTTTATGAGACTAAGAATATCAACACACTTGCATTTCTAAGCAAAAACAGCCACGAGGCACGGTCAAAACAACCAGAGGACATTATGAGAGGAAGCAAGGAAAAGAAGGAAAGTGACAGAGTAAGAGATGACACAATGCTGACTCACATCAGACTTTTGCTGGCTGGAGAAAGCTCAGAGAAGAGAGAAGATGTAACATGGACGCTGAATTAGCCGTCGTCAGGGAGGTGCTTCTGTAAGAACATGTAAAAGTTTCGTACTGCTGCTTTAAGAACTGCATGTGCAGATTCCTCCTTATTCCCCCAAATCAATCATGTCCAGATAGCACCATTTACAATAAAAAGATAATTATAAATATATATCTTTGTTTATAGCGAAGCACAACCAGAGCAACACAATTTCCTTGTACAGATCTCCCATCTCCAGTTGTCATACCAACAAAGAGGATGTTGGAAAATATTCTGACCCAAAAAGTGAGCAGTACACAAGCTAATGCAAGAAGCCAAAAAACTCTGGCTATTCTGTCAGAATGATGTCTACTTGCTGAAAAGAGCTTCGGGATGCAAGATGGATGTTAAATTAGCCTTTGTTAGGGGACTCCAAAGTAAGAAAATCTATCAAAGCTCTGAAGTGATGCTTTTACCTCTTCCTAACAATTATGATACAAGACTGTTAAAGAACCACAGAACAAAATATTGTGCAACTTTTATTTTTTAAAAAAAGATTGGGTGGAATAAATCCAGTTAGCTCAGTAAAATGGCCATTAAATAAATCATATCACCATCACTTGTGAGAGAAAATAAGTGACTGGATGGAGTAATATGTATGAAGTGGGAGGTGCAGCAGGCGCTGAGCTTTCTGCCATCAACAGGTGCATCAAGGGAGGTGAGAAATTTCCCCCTCCTGCGCTGCAATGTGCGTACTCACCCATGTGCATACGTGTTTGGCCATAATTGTGGAAAGGGTTATTCATGAATCTGTAAACAGGGGAAAAATAAATAAAAGCACACCAGAAAAAACATAAAATAAAAAAAAAAGTTCTCCTAAAAAAATGTGTTGGATATAATAATAAAAACTGTAAGTGTATCCTAGAAACTTGAGAGTTTGAACTTTTCAAATTTAAACAAAACAAGTTGTTAAATTTAGTGAGGTGGAAAACGTCTTATAAAGGGCACCTTCGCCAAAAATATCTCCAGTTTTCTCATTAAATGTGAGAAATCCTGAGCAAACATTCTTAAAGGAATGCCCAAGTAATGCAGTTAATTTTCCCCAATCCGTCTCTGAGCAGCCGTCCTTCTGATATGGAAAATTTTCCTCTTACTTAATTAAATGAGTTAAAAGGAAAAGTATTAAGTTTAAAAAAATAATTAGCAGGATAAAATTGGCTTTCAGCTTCATTTTGCTAAACCATGTGCTTGTAATCCCATAATCAGTTCCATCATAAAAGTGGACAAATGCATGTGATCCAGCTGGGGAAGAGGGAATGGGAGAGGGACGGAAAAAAACAAAAACAAAAAAAAAAAAACAAGCTGCACTACCAAGTAAGTCACTTATCTTACTTCCCATAGCGATCTGAGGATCCTACAGTTTCTACCCTCAATACAAATACTTTCTAGCACACTGATATTCTAGAAAGATGTTGGAGATGTGTCCAAAAATGTATAGTGCCCTACTTCTTCACTCTGTTCCACGTAGCAATGCAGCACAACGAAGCTGATGCAAGGTTACAAAGGGATTTACTGAAGAAATGCTCAAACAGTGATCCGAGGAGTAGATCTGTACTTAGTAAATTAAATATTGACTCATGTGACATGTGCTTGGCTGCAGAATGCAATTAGATTCTGGGCAGACACTGGTATTACAGTTCATTTTCTACCCATCATCAATGGATGAGAGGTAGTTCATCACTTTCCAACAGCAAAGCTGCTGCATTTCAGCTGCTGTTCAGAAAACTGTCAGTCTTTGTAAGCAGCACGTTGGTGCATGGCAAACTCCTATAAATTCACCTTTTCCAACATGTACCGCTGAAATAAATCTAAATAACCAACATGACAAACACTGTAGTAAGTCATATAAAACAATGTCACCAGTTTAAAAATGGTCATTTCCTTATTTCATTTGAAATTATTTTAGTTGTACGTTACAATTTCCTCATCTAACAACAAAAAGGGAAAGTGATATTTTTCCCACCTGCACTGATGCTTTTAATTAATTTAATAGAGAAATATGAAACATCTGTCTTATTTAAATTGTTAACACATGGCATAGTTTGATTTTGTAGTAAATAATATTACTGCTACTACTAATAATAATGATACACAAGTTGTGGGAAATTATTTAAACAACACACCCATGCTGGCAAGTATAGTTAGAATACAGTGTAATAGACCTGCAGCTCTCAGTTAGCTGCACGTTCAGTCTTTGTTTACTCCAACCCGTGATGGGAAAGTTGATACACAAGTTGTTTATACAAGAAAACAAGCCAGTTTTGATTTCTTTGGTTCCCATTCTGTTCACATTTATGTTTTTATGAAGGCCAGCCGCTATATTTCTAACAGTTGTTTGGGGTCCGTGATCCAAGTTTGCTCTGCCCATATCAACCCGGATTTGTCCTAAATAACTGGTGGTCACTATAAACTTCATCTCAATCATAGCCTGTTAGGATGCAAAGCAAGTACTCAAGCTTGGAGGTAAATGAAGGTGGATATATATATAATATGCACTGCCTCTAGCACTACATGACAACACCTGGGTCCAACTGGACTCACAGCAGTCTGACTACAACTTAATTATGACGTCCCATCTTGTTTGAATTTGTGCTTGTGTTGTTCTTACTCTCAAATGTAAGTTGCTTTAGATAAAAGCGTCTGCTAAATGACTGTAGAATAGAATAGAATAGAATAGAATAGAATAGAATAGGTTTGATGTGTTTAGTTACGGATTTATTTATTTTTCACTGTTACTTTTTTCAGATAAAGTTTAGGTAGTAGATGTTTTCTACCTCGATGTGGTTTGACTGGCGTCTGCAGGTTTCCATCTCACAGCTGTGACATGTCGTTTATCAGCTGATAGTCCTGCCTGGTTCATCAGGTTGGCCACGCCCCTCGTCGTCTGACTGACTCTGGAGTAGAGTCCTAGGTGTGTGTGAGCATGAAAGCTCCTTCGTGATGGCATCTTTTCCTCGCTTCCTGATTTCTATTGCCTCCTTAATGCATTGTTTGTTTGTTTGTTGCTGCTCTGGTTATTTTTGTGTTGCCATGTGGTGTAATAACTGAAGCAGAGACAAAGGAATAACAGCTGATAAATGACACGTTACAGCGGTCAGATGATGTTTCTGAGAAACACGCCAGTTAAAGATACAAAGACGTCAAGATACAAAACAAACCTTTTCTATCTAAACTTTGTCTGGCAAAAGAAACACTGAAATGAATATCAGAAGAAAGAAGACAAATGAACTTATTTGAACTCTACAGATTTTTTTACCTGCTTCAATCACACAGAGGTTATTTAAAAAACAAAAAACAAGTTATAATCAGCCTTATTTGGCTGTCTGTGTTAGCCCGTGTCATTACCCGCTTCCTTTTCTAATGTGTTGTTACATTACTGAGCTCAGGCCATTATTCTGTTTTTCCTGACAGATTTCTGCATCATTTAATAATAATAATAATAATAATAAATTTTATTTCAAGGCGCCTTTCAAGACCCAAGGTCACCTCACAAAAGACAATGAGCAACAGAAGAGCAGCCACATACACCCGCGCCATCTTGAGAACTCATTTGTCTCCCGTTAGACTCACTAACCTCACGTCTTGTTCAGCCTCTGCTCACCAGATAGTCTTTACTCTTCCTGCCGTCACACATCCCAGCCTTTCTTATTTTGACTTCCTGTATGTGATTCCTCTGCTTCTAGTTTGAGCCTTTAAGCACTGCTGTTACATTTTTGTTATAGCTGTGCTGGATTCCTGCAAGAGACTCAGTTTCTGGCCTGAAAAGGAAACATCATAGAAAATGAGGAACATTATTGAGAAAGAAAAATAACATCCACTTGACACAGCTCTATTTCTTTAACAAACTTTTCTGAAACCAATCATTTTAAGAATCCCATGACTGAAAATGGCAATGGTTTATCATTTCGCTCTTAACTGATTCTAGTAGTTTGGTGCTTATCCAGAATGATAAAACACAGGAGCAACAAATGTTTCGCTTATTGTAACAGCACTTAAAAATCTGTTAAACTATGTTCACATAAAATGAGATTTTCCTGAAATAACTGATGAACTAAAGTTTAGTTTTGCAGGCTTTTAATTCCCCTCTAACAAATTAATTTAAAGCTGTTTAGAGTTCCCCAAGGCTTCATGGCGATAAAAAAATTAGCTTGTTAGCTGAAACAAACATCACTAGTTGTTTTTTGTCTTGTGTTTGTGCATACATTATTCACGTGTATGTATGTGTGGTGCTTTTTGTGAATGAGCACATGAGGTAAATGCAATGTAAGGTGAATTGGAGAATTGAGCTTTTGAAATGGTGAAATGTTCTTGTTAGTGTAAAATATGCTTATTCAAATCCCTGGTGGTCTTTTCAGTTTTAGCAAGGCAATCAATTTGTAGCCAAGTGAGTTCGGGTTTTATGGATTCCCAATGTGTGATGCAGGAGGAGAAAAGTTGCAAAATGATGATCCTCTCATTGCATGCTGTGCAAATAACGGGCTCTCCCCTTGTGCTATGAAACCACACGTCTTCAGCATAACTTTTCCAACATAATTTTTTTCTGCAAATAGTTTTGGAATTATTGATTATTTTTTAATAAGAGTTGGTCTTAAAATAAGAGATTAGAATAGAACTCAATATATAGTTCACCTCTAATTTTAGTTAAAGTTCTCACATTATAACTTTCAAAGTATTTTTCATCCATTCTTTCAGTTTATGTAAATAAATTCTGTGGGTTTATTTTGTGCAGGTAATCATATTTATGGAAGCAATAATAGATCTGAAGCCTGTTTGTTCGGGTTTTGTCTTCAAACTTGTTGAGGATGTGAAAATTCAACATCCATGCAGTTATAGCGTACCCAGTATTGTTTCTGTTCGATCTTCAAACCTCTTTTTTCTCTTCTTTTCATCTTTAGTGTCAGCCAATGACTGTGACTCAGAGGAGAACGCAGAGTTGACCTATTACACCCTGAGTCCAGATTTCACCATTTCCCCTCATGGGACCATCTTCCCTGCCGGGCCTCTGGATTACGAGAGAAATAATCACCTGTACGAGTTTGTGGTCATGGCTGTTGACAAGGGGGAGGTCCCCCGCACAGGCACGACGACCGTACGGATCAGGATGGCCAATGTCAACGATGAGGCGCCCGAGTTTTCCCAACATATGTAAGTAAGAGTGGGTTTTGATGGGGGTTCCTTGGTGGTGTGGGGATTTTCACCATCTCCTCACAGCAAGAAAGTTCCCTGTTTAAATCTTAGCTGTTCCTTTCTGTGTGGAGTGGGCATGTTCTCTCTGTTCCTGCTTGAGTTCTCACCGGGTTCCATGCAGGTGAAACATGGAAGATGCATTTCTGATTCCAGAGTGACCACTCGTGTGTATCTAAGCTTCTGTGTCCACTGGTATTTTTAATAGGATTGCATCAATGACTCATCCGGGGTGTTTTCCGTCTTTTATCTTTTAGCAGCTGGGAGACGCTCCACCCCCCCTGTAACACTGAAATTGATTAAGCGGGTAGCAAATGGATAGGTGTTGCTTTTGGAATGGAACTTATGGTTAGCTGTGACTTTATATTTCTAAGCACATGAATTACAATGTGCTTTTGTCGATGTAGCAACAGGAAAATAATAAGTTTCAATGTCTTCAGGTTATTCTTTTTAATATCAGTTTAATCCAAGAAGTTTTGTGACATTTAGGTGCATTAATACTTGTTGCATACCCTGGCTTCTAGGATGAAGTGCGAGGAGACTGGCAGAGTTTCTCAAGTTCTCCTGTTATTCCCGTTCCCCTGCAGCTAACGCTGTGGAAGAGACTGGCTTCTGCTGCTATCAGGCAGTCTGTGCAAACCTTCCTCTTAGGACAGAAGCTTGACATGTAGTAGAAATGGCTGTTGATAAAATCAAGTGATCAGTTGAAGGTGAAGTGTATACCCCCCCACCCCAATCTGAGGATGTTTTTTTTGTTTTTTTTTTGCTATGTGTGTTATATGTGTAGATTCAATACCCCTATTATTCTAATTCTTAGACAAAACACCCTATATCCTTCATTTTTTATGTTTTTTATCTTTATTCAGCTTCACAGTTTTTTACACAGCTTAAGAGCAGTTTTAAACATAAAATTATCCACATGAATGTGCAAAATGTCTTTTCAGCACTAAGCTTAATTAGCTTATTTGTGAGAAAGATCTGATGTCACCATATGTAAAATTGGTCTGTCGTATTGCACACAGCTAATTAATATCATTTAATGAGCTAAGCATGTAAGACATGAAATACAGGCTCCAGAATCTCTTTCTGTTAGAACTTGAGACTGATCTTGACTGTGCTGCATTTTCAGGTTAGCGCCTTGCAGCTGCTTCCAAATTCAGCATGGCAGCTGCTGTTAACACCCTCCTCTCTTCCCTCCTCTTTGCTGCTGTGGTGCCTGCATCTTTTAATTGGTTGATTTTCTGGCAGAAAGCTGGGCAGATTGGTGAGGCAGGGTCAATCAACCATGCCCACCAGCCCCCTCAGGAGGCCATGAGCCCAAACTCACTGTGCATGTGTGTGTGTGTTCCTTAATTGAGAAGGTCCTGGAGACATGGTGTGTTTGTATGGACAGAGTAATGTAGTTATAAAGTGCATTCATAAGCCAAGCATCTGATATGCTTGTGTTTGTTGTTTATATAGATGAAGAGAATTAGTATGCGGGTGTGTTGAGGTGTATTGATTTACTGTCAGCGACAGCAAAATAATCAGTTTTTCCTCCATAACCCTCGGCTCGCTCCTGCAGCTGACCCAGAAATACTTCATGACAATCTGTGATGTATCATTCAGGCACATACACACCTTCCCACTACTCGAAAGTCATCCATACAGCCACATACATGCCTAGCTGCGTACACACATTTCAGTATGTTCACATGAAAACAAGACAAACTACTCTGAGGCATTTAATGAAACAGATGTGGAAGGAACAGTTTGGAAAGATGAGATTTTTGTTCATAAAAATAATTAATATGCGTTTTAGCTCTGCAGTGTCAGTGTGTGTTCTGGGAGAAAGAGGGTGTGTGTGTGTCGGGTCAATGCTTGTGATAAAGAGATAGGAAAAGAGTGTGTGAGAGAGGTCATTAAATATGTCATTATCCAGGCAGAAAATGTGACCTGTTTGTATTGATCAGTAGAGTTGGAAGCACACTGTAATGAGTGTTGGTGTGTGTGTTTTGCCAGGTCAGGGTAAAAGCTTCACGTCTGAACAGTCCAGCCTCATTTCTGATGTTTTCTGGAAATTGCTCACAGTGTGAATCTTTATTGGCCGTCATGTTTATGTTTCAAGAAGTTGGACACTCCAGGTCCCATATTTTCTCTTCACTGCATGACTCCTATTCCTGGTGAGTGACAGGTGGGCCAGATTTCATCGCTGTGTTGTCACTTTGCCACAAGAACTCTCTTCCTCTGCCTACCGTCATCCTGCCTGTTGCCACAGAAACCATACAAGGTATTTCTGTACTGTTACTCTATGTGCATCCATACATGTTGTGTGAGTGACTCCAGCGAACTGAAACATCAATCGTCCTACTTCCACTGGAAAACTGGATCTTCCACTTCTAATGCACATATAAAATTAGTCAGAAGTAAGCCAAATTTTACGCTAATCTGCATGTCATGGCAGAGGCTCATATTTAACCCCTTAATCTCAGGCTCTATTTTCAGACAAAAGATGCCTAAAAAGACATGCCCAAAGTAAATAAAGGATTACTCCTCAATAACGGGGTTCATCTTCGTGTTCTTGGTGTTTAGGGACATTCAGGGAACCAGAGAGAATATATTCCCTGCTTAAAAAATATTTTTTCTGTTAAAATGTCTGAGTAAAATGCAATAAAACAAAGAAGAAATGTGAAATTTCTAGCCTCACCATTTTTTCCTCCTGTTTGACAGAGATAATAACATGATGTCACTGATTAAAATAAATTCTACAAATCAATGTTTGTACTAAGATACACTTTCAGTATTGTTGTTTTTGTAAACATTATAGGGTCTAAACTTTTTGTCAGCCCTTACAAGGGCTGCTCAGATTTTAAGGATTTATTTCTAGAGGTATTTATCGACTTATACCAATTGCATGCCAGTAATATTGTGATGCCCTAAGACAGTCATCAGTCGTATGAGTCAATATCAGTCCTTGAAAATTAAGTTTTTTTTTTTTTTATTATTAAACAAAAGAAAACCGAGAATCTTTCAGCCTCTAAGTCTGACTACACAATGTTTGACTTTTTTTTAAGAACTATTTTCTTAAGAGATGGGTGGACTGTGGATCGAACCCCATGATACTGATATTGTTTCCTCACAGCAGCATCAGGCTGGATGTTTATCACTTTTAGTATTTTATAATATCATTCAGTTTGAGACAGAAATAAGAGAATCATGTGTGTATAGAATGGGAAGGGTGTGTGTGTGTGTGTGTGTGTGTGTGGGGGGGGGGGGGGGGGGGGGGTTGTGTTGCCTGTGACATGAAAGGAGCTTTATAAATAAAGTTTTATTTGATTTGATTTAAGATATATTTGTCAAGGAGGAGGGGATGTTTACAATGGACTGATGACTTTAAAGTTTGTCTCAATGTTTATGAGCATAGAGCATATCAAACTTTCAAAACTGCCTCATATTATGTTAATAGGTACGTAGCCATATCCTCGTCCATTATAGAGAATGGACAATCACTAAAATAACTAGAAAACTTAAATAAACTTAGAAATCAGCAGTAAACCCTGAGTAATCTGAATCCTCTCAGATGCCGCAAAGACACAACTGCAACACATTTAATCAAGTACACAATCATAAATCAGATGTGCTTGAGCTTTAATAGGGTGGCAGTTATATTGATCCTCTCATTAAATCACTTATTCACACAGTGGTGCCCACTGTGTGAATAAGTGATTGAATTTCTCCGTTTTTTGTCGGCTCTTTCTGCCTGGACTGCAGTAGCTGTGTTGCTCTTCACTCTGCTAGAATTATGATCTGAGATGAGTATGATCTAATATCTGATGCTTATTTTGCTCGTTTCTCACAACCACATAAATGTCCAGAGTCAAATAGTCTTTGACTGACTGAGATAACCTGTATTGTAGTACCACTTAGCAAGACCTATGTTGTTAGGGTAAGTTAAGCCAGATCACCTAAAGAAGGCTGAGATGTATTGAAGAAGCTTTAAATAGACCCTGTCTGGTGAAAAATAGCAGCAATGTATATCAAATAAACATTAGCTTTTCCAGTTTTCTGATACTTTTACATACTATACAGTAGTTATCAAAATACAATTTCCCCAACCATAGTTAGCGGTCTTTACTGTACACCCTGTACTGTTGCTGTTAGCTTTTCACTATCTGGACAATTTCTTGAGTGATGGAAAGAGACAGAAAGACATCACAAGTGTACAAGGACATCATTTTAATTGCACTAATTCTATTAGTAAACATGGAGGATAACATTTAGGTAACATTCATCGTGCAATCTGAACTTATCTGTCATAGCTGATCACAGGTTATTTAATCACCTCTGTGTTGTAACCACAGCCAGGTGTGTTGTGTCCACTTCACAGTCCCAAAGCTGTGATGTTAAAAATAGGCTAACAAGAGTACATTAACTTCAAACTAGTCATCGGGCTGTATCTGACAGCTGGTTGCTGACTATTTCAACTTCATCATGGAAGTTCACCTTTCCTGGGTGCCAGGTATTACTTGCTCATCCTATTTAAATTTCAGAGGAATATAGAGATGAAGGAGAACAGGGTTAATTTTGTGGAAAATTAAGCTGAAAGATGGCAACACAGATGTTGGAGGGGCTACAGATATGCTCAGACTTATGCTCTAGAGATTAAAGTGCAAAGTTGATGATCTCCAGTCATGAAAAGAGTTCATGTGTTCACTAACTTGCTGGAAAAATAGACTCTGGGTTCATTTTCTGAAGAGCCAATTCCAGGCTGTGAAGGTCAGAGAGCCAAGCGCCTACTGAGAGAACCAAAGTTAGTTTCTGAAGTTGTTAGTGGACACTGTGGATAAAGTTTGTGGAGGGTTGCAATGACTGAGAGGATCACAGCCAACACTTGCTCCATTTTTTTACTGTGTAGTTTAACAAACGTCCATCTATCTGTTTTCTTTCTCATATCCGAGACTGGACTCAGGAAGTGAGAATCGGACTATACTAGCAACACGTTTCAGCTCCTCCAGAGGTTTTTAGGGCTTTCCCAAGCCTGAATGGAAATATAATCCTTCCAACGTGTCAAAAAGTCAAAAGGCAAATGGAGATCATCATCAAGGTGCTGGTGGGTGATATGGTTTTGTAAAGGAAAAGATGTGGTGTAGGACTGGAAACCAAAGCGGTGAACTGTGGTATCTGAGCCCCAAGCTTCTCCAGGGCAGTTTCAAGCCCGGGAATATTTATAGTAAAGGTTGGTGTTCTTCATAACAAGTCCGAACGAAGGAACGAAGGAACGAACGAACAAACGAAGGAACGAACGAAGGAACGAACGAAGGAACGAACGAACGAACGAACCTTTTTTACCTAAAACACATAATTTTAAAACCATAAATTTTACACACATGTTGCTTTAATATTTGTTGTGTGCATCTCTGCTGTGGGAATGCTGCTCATTTAAGCTGATCTAAGATCTTATTTTATTTTTATTGTCTGTTCTTATTGTTTTTAAGTTTATGTGATCTTTGTTTTAACATTTTTAACTCATGGAGATCCTCCACAGCAGGAGCTCGTCCTGCTTTCTCTGCTGCCAAGCTGTTGTCATGGTGATTATCCTTCTCTGGGTGGCTGGGGGCCATAGGACCGCAGCCCTGTGGCTGTAGTGAGGAATCTGGGTGGTTCCTGTGGTGGCACCCTCTGTGGCCATGGGTGGACTGGCTCCTGCTGTGGACAGATCCCCAGCATATTGTTTCCTCACATCAGCATCAAGCCAAATGTTTATATTTAGTAATATCTTTACACCCACATTCAGTTAACCGACAGAAATTCAGGATTGGAGTTCATGTTTATGTAGAGTAGGTAGAGCGAGAGAGAGAGAGAGAGTGTGTGTGAAGGAGACTAGAATCAGTTGTGTGTTTTTTTATGTTGCTATATTATATACTTTGGTGTGTGAAGGCTTGTTTTATCTTTATTGTATGTTAATATGGATAAATTGTGTTTATTATGTAAAGCAGCACTTTGTGTTCCTTTTTGCATGAAAAGCGCTAAATATCTGTAAGTCAGCGTCCTCAGTGGACTTCCCCCAGGCTATCAGAGTGGAGATTAGTGCATATTTTCTTATGGTTAGAAAGCCATGCTTGTGTGAGTGTGTATGTGAAGGTTATCCAAGAATATTTATAGTTGTTTATGAATAATTCTTCTTTTTCAGCAGCTGCTTCAGGTCTTAGAGATCTTGGCTTTTCATTGGAGAAGTACACAGCTATTCTGGTGATGACGATGATGATGTGCTCTTATAACCTGCCTTGCTGAGATGGTGTCCTTTTTAACATTTGCATTGAACAAAGCGAACATGTGTTCTCTGGTGGGGCAGTTGAGACGTTTAAACAGGTATTTTGAGAGATTATTTGTGGCCTGACAGAAACTGAGCTGACGATGTCGATCACACTGCCGGCTAAAGCCAAAGTAGAGATATACACATACTGAAGAAGCACGGACAGAAGCTCACAGCTAACAGTTTGTGGGGTGGAGAGTCATCCCTACACAGTAACATGACCAGGATTACACCATCTGTCTTTAACAGACTTTAATCCCATCTCCTTTAATCTTGCAGCGTTGTGAGAGAGAAAAAGATGGAGCTTAAATTTCTACAGACACACAGTCAGCTGACAGCTGTTTCCCACAATATTATGACCAAACAACAAAATTGCAGCGTAATGAAAAGTGTTAAAAAAATTGAACTGATACATCTGCAAGCTGTTTATTATCAGCTGAGTTAGGGCTTGATTACAAATAAAATGTACAAAACAAATTTTTTGAAGACAGATCTTCAGATCCTAACAGGACAAATAGCTAAACTACCTATGGTGTTTCAGTTTAGCTCATCTGAGTGGTGCTTTCACAGTGAGGTTATGATTTTACTTGACAAAAGGATGGAGACTTTTGTTTTGTTTGGGGTTTTTTATATTGTATTTCTACATTTCACAATAGTTTACTAAGTCCTGTGGGCTCGTCTGATAATACTTGTAGACAAACAAATGGATTTTTATTCAGAGCCCATAAAGTTTTTCATTAAATAAAAACAAACATATCACAAATGTCAGTCTCTACTAGAAGTGACAGTGCAATATAACCAATAAAGAACAGTATTCCTCCAAATTGTCAGTAATCTCTTTCATCTTTGTGCATTTGGGAGTGTGAGGAGCCCAGGAAAGGTTGTATATTTCTTTTCTTCTGTTTGTCTTTTTCTTTTCTGTTTGACAAGCTTAAATTAGCTTGATTTTAAATGTTGATGTAGACATTTGTAATGATTAACACTGAAAATATCTCCAATGTACTGTCAGCTTTCAAACCATTTCCTGGAGCTCTTTCTGTTTGGTCTTTTTTCCTAGTACAGGCATATACACAGACTTTGTGTACACTGCAAAGGGAGCAAAATCGAGTCAAACACTCTGACTAAAAAGATCACCTTTTGTTATCCTATTTGTGTACTTTATCCTGTACTTGACTATTTGCTTTTCATATTGGCCCACTTCATCATATTTTAAAGCCCTCAGTGTTTCGACTTAGCTTCTTGCCATAAGTTCCATTTTCTAAAGCTTTAAAACAGCCAATAAGGCGCAAAATTTTAATTTCTTACAAGACTACTCAGTTCTTTGTATTCAAGGCAGAAGAATTGTATGTCACATGGTGGTTGTGCTTTTGTCTCAAAGAAAACTCAGTATGCTTTTATTTCTGACCTTTTCCCATCTATACTAATTACATACAGGCTGCTCAGCACCATATCAGTGAGTTCTTTCAAATAGGAAGCCTGAGAATCAGCTGAGTAACAGCAGCATCAGTTTGCTGTGGTACTGTGGGTAATGGAAATGAAAATGCTGGCCTTACATGTGAGCCACAAAAATATGTAATAGTACCTCTACTTGGAACAATCAAGTTCATTTGGACTTGATCAGAGCCATCAACTCATCCTGGGAGTAAGTCTTGTTGGGTTGCTGTAAACTCTGCTTGTATTGTTTGAAGGTATCCCCAGAGCAGGTGGACATTTATAGGCTTCATATTCCCAAATCCATTCAGCTGGGACAACTAAATGATAATGGCATCTTTCTCCTTTGTCTTCAAGTAGTTCTTGAGTCTGTTTGACCATGAAAGTTCAAACCAAAGATCTTGGACATGAGTACCAAACAGTTTTATGGTTAAACTATTATAGAATTCACTATTTAAAGAGTTGGAGGTTTGTTGTCTGTAACATTAAAACATTAAACATCATGTTGTCACACAATGTTGTGCTGATTTTGGGGACTTTAAAGTCTTGACATTATTCATCATTAATGCGTCTTGTAGCAACACATTAAACACAGAACATAAACAACCATTTAATAGAGGTAAACGTTAAATAGCTTATTGTTAAATAAATCAGTCTTATGCTACTTGTAGAGCTCTCATTCGAATTGACCTTAAGGCAACACAAGGAAACCGTAGAGAGTGACCAGTTATGATTTGAAAAATTTATTCATAACTAGTCTACAACTACATAAGATAAAATCTAAATGTTTAAAGGCTAACAAGAAATATGTAAATATGATGTTCAACCAAAGTTTGTGTTGTGACGAAGTATAAAAATGTAGGATACGAAGCATAAATGTGGTTTCATTAATGAATGTTCAAGAAAATGAAAAAATGCTATCTGAATCTAACTAAACTAAATTTGATGTTTAGGATGTAGGCCTATTGACTAATATAAGAAGATTTATTCACAATCATCAATCTTTTGTGACACCAATCACGTCTCAGAGCAGACTTTTGAGACGGGATCCGTTCTCCTCAGAGGTGACTGAGATGACACACTCATGCCCGGTTCTGTGGGACTGTTTCCAAAGAAGGAAGGGAGGTTCAGGTGCAAAGGTCCCCACGACGCTGTCTGATGTCCTGGAAGTTTGCTCGTCGCTTTGTGTGGGCTGTCAGCCCATTATTGGGTCTGCTGTGGTTGCTCTCCTCTTTGACTCTCACAGCGACGAAGCTTAGGAGTGATGTCACCAGACGGTGGATCGCGAAAATTACTAGCAAAATGTTCACATGAGTGATTTGAAAGTAAAATAAAAATTTTTTAAAAAAGGCTTCAGGGGTGAGGGGCAGAAAAATGGCAAAGAACTCTTGTGAGTTCTTCTGATTAAAAAAATAGTTAACTATTAATAAAGTTGTGCTGATGCTGGCGACTGCAGTAATGCGAGTGCAGGCGTGTTACATAAGTGGCTGCAAAATCAATATACATGAACAACAGAGGCTAAAACTTGGTTGGGAAACATAACAAATATGCACAGAACAAAAAGGACAAATACAAAAACAGGTAAAATGTTTCATCTTGACTCCATTTCTTTTTTCTCTCGCATCCTCATACTCTGCTCCTTCTGTCTGAACTCGCAGTACCGCGCCTGGACTGAGGCGTGGGTCACCGTCTTCAGCCAACTGGGACAGATTCATTTATGCAGCTTTGGCAGAATCTTAGATTCCTGTTTTTCATGTCATAGTTCGATTTAATGTTAGAAAAATTCCCATTTCTTCATTCCCTTTGTCAAAAAATATCAGATTTAGACATTTGTGAACACGTCTAAAGTTATATGTTGTTGAAACCATTAAAAGATGCACATATAGAAACATTAATTATTCAAACAGGATGAAAAAAAACAACAAAACTAAGAAATTATAAATTCATTCATTATCTTGACCGCTTATTCCATTACGGGTCGCGGGTGAGCTGTAGCCTATCGCAGCATTTTAACAGGTGAAAGGCAGGGTACACCTGGACAGGTCACCAGTCTGTCGCAGGGCCAACACAGATAGACAAACAACCATTCACACACACACTCTCTCCTAGGGAGAATTTAGAATAACCAATTAACCTATCATGCATGTCTTTGGATGGTGGGAGGAAGCCCGAGAACCCGGAGAGAACCCACGCATACACGGGGAGAACATGCAAACTCCACACAGAAAGGCCACCATCCCCAAGATTCGAACCTCCCCCCAGCCGAGGCTCGAACCGGCAACCTTCTTTCTGTGAGGCTGCGGTGCTAACCACCACACCACTGTGCAGCCCAGTAATTATAAAGCAAAGATATAAATTAGGAACGAAAAGAAGTAATGCTCTGAATAAATCAACTAAATTGATTGAACATTTTATAAGTCTTGATATGAGCTTTTTGTACTTCCTAGGTATATGTAGTTATTGAAAATGACACATGTTGTTTGTCCATTATTTAATATACAAAACAAAACGCATTAATAAACAAGTGGATTAATAGCAAAGTAAGATGTCCAACTTTCTTATATCTAATCTGCAAATCTTCACCAGTCTCATCAATAGATAACGTTTTAAGGAAGAATCATCTAATCTCATCTTTATTGAAATTAAAACTTCATGAGTCATATCAAAATAAAGGTCTGATCCAAGAGATTAACATTAGCTTACTTTTAGAGTAATAAAACCTCTTTTTCAGTGTTTTGAAACACATTCGACTTACAGATGAGAGACCAGTTTTAAGCAGAGGAAGAAACGAGGAATGCAACAAAATGTTCTGGGAGGCATCACCTGTTAATAGTTGGGTGAACAAAACCAAAGATGGAGATAATTTTGTTTTGTTAGTGGTTTTGGGTGGGGTCTGAGAGTCCGTCCATTAGTATGTGACTTCCCATGTTGGACTTCCCACCATAATTTCAAAGGGATTTGTTGATTCTTTAGGGAATAAGAGGAAGCCAACTTTCCCTTTACAAAAAAATATTTAGGAGCAGCCAAAAAGTGTTTTTCTTTCAGGAAGAGCTAATCCTCTGGTCATCTGTGTAAAATCCACCTTTGACAGTTATTCCAAACATGATCTTTCTCTTAGGTGTGTGTCTCCCCTTCCTGCTGGCTCCTTTGTCTTACCCCAATTCACTACAATCTGATCCATAGAAAAGCTGCACAGTACATTGTGTAAGTTGTGTTTCTTGCCAGAACACACTAAATGACCATGATAACTTTCTGATAAGTATTATATCTTCCACATAACTAGCATGTGGCTTTTTGACATCCTAGAGTGCAGCCAAGTAAACGTATGCCCTAGCAGAAGCACCTGCTTAAAGTTTACTTACATTCTGGATTTATATTATTCTATTGAACCAAAGAAGACTTAAAAGATATAAGATTTACAAGCATACACTGGATGGGCATTAATGTGCACACAGGCTATGTAGTTGATACATACACGATCATGCATTTCATCTAACAAACAAAACCAGTGAACAGCAGTTGCTTAGATTGACATGCACACCCTTATCTCACTCCTTTCTCTTTTTTTGAATTATCTGGATAAATAAAAAGAAACTTATTAATTAAACTGTGGGATTAATTTTCAACCTGAGGCATTAGCCTCCAGGATGCACTTCCTTTTCTCTGCTGTTATGTATGATGAAAACAAACGGCAGGAAAAGAAAAAGGCTAAAACGTAATTAGTGCTTTGGTTTATGTCTGAGGTGATTTTCAATTAATTGCAGCCAAATTAGTTATGGTACAGCAGCAATACGATCACTCAAGAGACCTTTTTGTTCTGCGACAGCTAAGCTTCTGCTTCATCTTTCACCACTGTGCTTTTTCCCCCACCTAAACCCCCCATCTCCATTTATAGCCCTTAATAAGCTGATGTCTCATCCAATCTGCTTGTATTTTTCCTTTTGTCAAACTACTTCCCATGTAGGATGCAGGTTTTGTGCAACAAACAGTATAATTAAATGACCATAACATTTTTTTTATTATTATTTAACATAAATTACTAATGAAAATGTTGTTCCGATAATTGTCTTTGTTTTATTGATCAAAAAAGTCAGTTACCATCAGAAAAAGTGGGAGTTTCAAAACATTGTGGTGCCATGGATATAAAACAGACCAACAAAATGTCCTGCAGTCAAAAACTTATGCCAGCAGGGAAGCTACAGACTCGGCTGGAAGTCAGAACAGTGTAACATAAATCCAAGCCATTTCCGGTAAATGTTTTTAAAAGTTCCCAGAGAGAAGTGACCCTAAGTTCTTTAATGTTCTACACAAGATCAGTCTGAGCGTTACTGACCATAGTTAGTCCTGTGATGTTGGTTGTCTGAATAGGTACACAGTCCAGTGTTGGCTCTTCATAAAAGTAGTTTACATGAGTAACTCTGGTATGTGCACAGTAATGACCGCGGTATTAAAACATTGATTTTTTCACTTCATCAGGCATAAAACTGCTTCTTTTCTGGTTTCCAAGTAGCTGTATTGCCACAGTGATGCTCCATGTCAGCTTCACTCTTCATAATATAAATATATTTATTTCTGTCCTCATTAATACTCTGCAATTTAAGTACCCTGGCTAAATTCAAACATCCAGGGTTCATGCTTTCCATGAAGGCAGGCCAGTTGGCTAGCTAGTAGCTTATGTCAGGCCAGTGCATCATAGAAAAGCTGGTATAATATTCAGATATTCAGGATGGGGTCACTTTTGCTCACCTTATATACACAATCCTTGTGTTACAGGATTGTAATTCTAAGACTTCATCTAAAAAATCATGAGCAGAAAATGCATAAAAAACATTTTAACAGACCAAGATTACATTTCTGTAAAATACAGTTGACCTTTTAACATATTTTAAGCAGCTACTGTCTAATGCAGATAGCTTGTTTACAGGTCTATGTATTATTCCATTTATCAAATATTCATTTGTAGATAATTTATTGTTGAAAAGATTTAGCCTTTTTAATGGCATCCTTCTGTATGCTCTAAGTCAACTTTTACCTGTCTGCTTGCAGTGCCTGCATGTCAATGTATTAAAGTCCCTTGTGGCAGTCTTTAGTTTGCTCCTTTTAACATTTTCCTCCATGGAGTAAACCACATGCTTTAGCTAAGTCCTCCATAAAGAGATGGAGTCAATATTTCTCTCGCTTTCCCATGAACCGCCGAGGGCACTGAGGTAGTTTTCTAATCTGAATATCTTTGTTTTGGTCTGAGAAACTGCTGCTTTAGGAGACCGTTATAATGGCTAGGTGCTGGCACAGCACAAACTTTGCATCACGTGCAGTCAACAAATGGGATGTAGACTTGTCTTAATTTATACCATTATATTGTTTTAAGAAGGATCCAATCAATCGCCAAACCTCCTGTGTCACTAATTATTTTCCTTTGGCTACTATGACAACTTAATGATTTAGAAGGTACGTTGTTTCCAACATCAAGCTAAAAGGTTTTTTTTTTAAGGTCAAAGTACTTCTTCCCATTCAGGCCCACAGATGCTTTAATTTAATATGTGAAAAAAATGGCAGCTGGAATAAGCGCCAAAAATTTACTACATTGACTTAACATCAGCAAAGTGGAGAGGGCAGCCTTTCAAGAAAAGTTTTGCTTTGAAGCAAAACTTTTTTGAGTCATTCAGACATGAACATGCAAGGACAGAGAAGAGTTCAAAGCTGAAGTTCAAAGTGTTACGCTGGGATGCATGGATAAAATAGTGGTGGGTTTTTTGAACAAGAAGCTGAATTCAACATAATGAAAAATACAGATCAAGACAAGGGAATTAGTTAGCTTAGTATGAAGCCTGTGTACTTTTGCTCAGCCCAATACCTTTTTTCTTTTTCCTTGTTTTTTTTATGAGTATCACAGGAAATAAAAAGCTGGCTGCACTGCTACTGGCCTTGAAGATGTTCTCACTTAGAAACATGTAAGACTGCAGACGTTTCATGATGAAAGGTGTGAGGTGGTTATTTTGGGGATCCAGGGTTTTTTTGTTTGTTTGTTTGTTTGTTTTATTTTTTCTCAACTGTGTGATGGTTGCCAGAATAGTGATCTTTTTTAGAAGAACTTTACCACTTTGTTGCTGCAGAGATACACTTTGGTCATTGGGAGGGACAAAGTCATATCGTGCTAAGCAACAGGAATCTCAGTTTATGTACTTTTTCACTTTTTTTTTATTTTTTTTTTTACTTTCGTCACATTCTGCCAAACCAGTCACTTTATTTTTTTTAATTATTGATTTTAATTTTAAATATCTTCTCTCTATATCAGGACATACACTAATCTTCATTTGCAAACACTACATTTAGTTGATGTTTCCACTTGCATGCTTCCATGTAAGGAGCTTTGCTCTATGTGACACATACTGTGCAAACATATATAAGAGCAAACAAATGTGTCTTAATCTCACCACTGCAGGTGTGTTACATTATGAGTCCTCCTCCACAGTCCGTGTCCATGAGGCATTGACTAAAATATTTTTTTGTGTTTCTCATCAGATATCGGACCTTCGTCTCAGAAGATGCAGGTCCCAATACACTTGTTGCTACGGTGCTAGCAAAGGACCCTGATGGTGATGGGATCACATACAAGATTACCACAGGAAATGAGGAGGGAAACTTTGTGATTGACAGCCAAAAAGGTAAAACAGCTTTCTTTTACTTCTTCTGAATATTGGTTCACAATCAGCTTCAGTCAAATGTACGTGTGGCAACACGAGCTCCCACACAAAATACTCCATAATATTTTAGGATATTGGTTTCTCATTATTTTTTTCTTACAGTAACACACAATACTGCACAGTCACATTTTTCATCTACCATTTTTCCTTATTTCTAGACACTGTTAAAAGGTATTTAATCTCAAACAATATCTCCATATATTTTCACTTTTGTCTTTTAAATGATCTTAATTGTCCTTGTTTTCTTGTACACACCATGTAGAATTACCCTGCAGTTTATCAAGTGTGTCCCTGAAAGCCTTAAAAATACTGGTCACCGTAGCCATTGCACTACAGATGGCTCTCTGCTTTTTCTTTTACTCCGAGAAGCTTTTTATAAAGGGTTTAAATCCTGACAGCTCATGTAATGAAGATGTTAGAATATCTGCCACAGTGTGAAGACGGTTCCCTCACTTTCTTTGTAATAGAATATTCTCTGAGGTTCATAGTCTTACATCTCAACTGCTTCTGAGGCTGGAGCAGCAGTGCCAGAGCAGTAAAATAGGAAGCTGGGTTAATGAAACGCGTATGTTCCTGTGTGTCTGTTGTTCATTATATCTGCAATTTCATAGTTGTCTGACCCCTTTGTACCATGTAAGGCCCCCTGAATCTGCATATCACATAATAAGGTAATACGATGACTTTTAAAAATTCAATTACTCCAAACTTCAAGGTATAATTCCCTCTGTTCACCAGCAATGACATTCACCATCAGTCCAACTAAGACTCATAGATGTAATGCAGTTCTATCAGCTATTGGATGAATGCAGCCTTTCTGTGCTATTTATGTCGCTTAATTCTAGTTGAGTACGGTTCCGGTGAAGGATCCTGTTTGTCTATGGTCAAAAACTATTAATTATTTAATTCAAATTTGCTGTCTTTAAAAGTACCAGCGACCTTTTTATTAAAGTTTATTGTAGATACTAATTTAAATGTCTATCTGATAAACATCTTAGCAAAACCAAGCAAATTTGCTTTTAATAGTTGATGTTTCCCTACTTGGAACAACAGTAATTTAAAAAATAACGTTTTCCTAATTGCATTGGTGTAGCTGTGCTTTTTTTTGCCTGTTATTTGTTGTTGTTTTTTAGCTAGCTAGGAGACTGTTACCTGTGCATGTGTGATGCTTACAAAAGGCTGTGCATGCTCAGATGCTTGTTCTATGATCTGCGAAGTCTGATTTGCAGCACCAGTAAGCAAACTTTCAGTCATCATCATCTGCACTTAAATGGCACTCACACATGCATTCCTATTCTATCAATTATTTAGGAACCGGTGCCACATTAGCACAGTATTTTGGTACCCAGACCTTTTGACGAGTAATCATCAGTAGAATAAACTGACTTCTTGAACTATAAATCATTAGAAAAGGCTACTGAAGCAGTAAATCGAGCTTGTCATTTATGTGACATGTCAAAAGGTTGTTGGAGAAAATGGCTTAGGTGTGCAGTTTCATTTATTTATTTATTTTTTTAATTACTTAGAGAACCTACCAAGGGTTTTATTTATTTATTTATTTTATTATTATTTTTTTAATCCTCCATTAGACTTGTGCCAAGGCTTCAGGAGCTGGGAAATGAAACATAAGCCAACTCAATGCACCTATAAGAATAATAAAGATTTTTCCCATAGCAATGAAATGCTCGAAATACCACATGCATGTGCAAGTTTGCACATGTAAAATTAGGACAGTGCACCTAACTTTTGACAACATGTGCACCTGTGCAAGTAATTAAAACACTGATAACTTACAGTTTAGCCAACCTTGGTGACTGTCACTAAATTAAGAAAGTTTTCTGACCTTTCTAGAGACTTGTTTTTTGTTTTCAAGTAACTAATTACGTATCTAGCGACTTTTTCTGACAGTCCCTTTCAGCTGCAGCAGATGTTCACTTCTGCATCCAGACTGAAAATGAAACATGCACACAGGAAGCTGCAGGGTTACCCTGTCGTACAGTCAGATATTAAAGTATATCAATATAGACTGTTGACAAAAACATTTTTAAATCAGAAATGTTTTACTGTACTGTAGACTATTAAAAATGGGGCAGAGCCGATTGGTGTGTTAAAACCAGGTGTTTTACTTTAGTGCAATAATTAACGCTGACATTTTATCATGCAGTTAATACTGTTAACTCTCTGAATACACCTCTCGTACACTATACTGAAACGGCCTTTTATATAACCTACCTGCTATACTGAAAGTTTCCTCTCGTATACTGAAATGCTATCATACATAATACTGAAATCATTCACACACACACTATAGTGAAATTTCTGAAATCACATTTCACTAATATGTATGTATGAGAGGAAATTCCAGTATGGTATACAAGTCTTATAACTTATTTGTTCAGATTTAGATGCACTGCCACCTACTTCAGTCTCAGAAGTCAGTGTCTACCTTGCATTTCGTGAAGTTCCTACACCCACCATGAATCTAAAAACTACTGATTAAATGTTCATTCAGCTATTTTACAAAACGATGATTTAAAACATGTGAGTACACACTGTCATCTTCACCATGATACTGATCATTAATGTTTAACATTTACTGTTCAGGTAATTAAATTTTGAAATCAGTTACATTATCGGTTCATGTCTGTGGATTAATTTCTGATTAATATATTCTGGGTGATAGAGACATATGTCTAAATATACAGGATTTAATAAATTTAGCAAAAGCAGTAAAAATATGATCTGGATCTGATTGCTGAGGTGCTCCGAAATGTCTGAACAAACGGTTCTGAATGTCTGTCAGAACAAAACTGGGACTCATAATAATCAGAGCAAATGATCACAATCTGGTGGAGAAAGTGATGTTCACATCTGCACATGGGAGTTTCATCCAGATCGATACTGCTGCATTTAAAATCATGTGCATCTACAGCCAGTAAACCTTTCTGTAACGGTTCAGCAGACTGGACCCACAAAAGATCAGAGACCTTAGGATTGGATGAAAAAGAATTTATTATGCCGGTCTCTAGAAAGTTATATCTGCACCTTCGCGGCTGGCTCTTCTGTGGACACAAGAGAACAGAGGTGAGAAACTGAATGACCGTTAGAAGGACTCTGGCAGTGAAAGAACGTACCAACCGAAGTGATGGGATTCTTATCTGGTATCTTCTCTAGAGAGCTGTGAGCAAGTCATTATTGAATTGATAACTAGAGGGTTAACAGGGCTCAGTTACTCAGATCCAGACAGGATAGGGAAGACCAAGGGGGCCAGTTTTTTCTTCTATCCATCCAACCAGGAAATAACAAGCTTGGTCCAGAATCCAAATCCAATCTGGTCTGAAGTTCAAAAGCTGTGAAAGCCACAAAAAAGACAGCAGAAGTTACCAGGCTGGAGCAGGCAGGTACAAAAACTCCTAGGAGGGAGAAAACAGGTCAAAACCCAGATGAGAGAGACTGGAAAGACTCAGGAGAATACTCTGACGATCCAGCAGTGAGCAGCAGTGAGACTATTGCTTATCTAGGGAGCAACACAGGTGGAGAGCATTGGGAATCAGTGCACAGCAATCGGAGCCACACGAAAGGTGCCTTCAGAGGTGGCTGGAAAAGCCCAACTCCAGCCCAAAACCTTGACACTTTCTACATAAATTCTACACCTCATCTGTTCTCTCATCATCCCGTTCATAGCTGACATGCTGCAATTGCAGTCATCTTTAATTCTGCACACATAAAGCCCAAACTGTGCTTTATATCCAACCCATGGTCAGCCAGAAGCACATCACTTGAAAAAGTTTATGCAGAAGTCCACTGTTCTCTAGGACATGTTAATGAAATACTCGTCTGAATACTTGCCAGGGGCAGGACATATGTCCTTGTGTCCACTCAGAGACATGAAGACCATGACACACTTTTCGCCTATCAGTCCTAAAAACCTGGACTAGATCACTGGCCATCTGAAAACCACCACTTGCTGTCTTGACGCCCTGCCAACTGGGTTTTTTAAGAATGAGCTGAGACTGATGACTCAGCAGGATTTAGAAAAACTTGTCCATGCATTTATCTTTAGTAGACTGGACTACTGTAAAGCTGTCCTCACAGGTCTCCCCAAAAAGTCCAACAGACAGCTGCAGTTAGTCCACAACGCTGCTGCTTGAGTCCTCAAGGCCATAAAAGTAGATCGTAGAACTCCAGTCCTCAGATCTTTACACTGGCTTCTTTTCTGTCAAAGAATTGACTTCAAAATCCTGCTATTAGTTATAAAAGCACTGAATGGTTTAGGACCAAGATACATTCAGAGTCTTCTGGTTCGTTATGAACCAACCAGATCCCTCAGGTCATCAGGGTCAGGTCTACTTTCGGTACCCAGAGTCAGAACTAAACATGGAGAGGCAGCGTTCAGCTTTTATGCTCCTCACATGTGGAACAAACTCCCAGAAAACTGCAGGTCTGCTGAAACTCTGCAGTTTTAAATCAGAGTTAAAAACTTTTCTATTTGCTGCTTTTGATCAAAACTGTTAAATCCCCCACACTGAAACTTTATTTCTTGCACTTTATCTTTTTTGTTTTAGCTTTTTTCTTTCTGTTTTTATTAATTTCCTTTAAAGTTTGTCTTTTACACTGCACTTGTTATTGCTTCCTGCTCTCCACTGTAATGCTTTTAATGTTTTATGTAAAGCACTTGGAATTGTCTTCTACATGAAATATACTATACAAATTAATTTGCCTTGCCTTACCTTGTCTGAAATTTGGAAAAAGACAGAGATTAAAAGATGAGACCCACTGCAGAATGTAAATAGATGGCAGGTACACCCCAAATCGCGATTTCTTAAATGCTAAATAAGTAGGATTTTTTTCTGTAAATATAATTTAAAGTGTTCTCATTTGTTGTGAGGAATAAAAGGAAGCTTCCCTATAAACAATCTGTCTCTCTACATCTATGTCAAGCTTTTATCCTTTCAAAATAAGAGTTACTTGACAGAATAACTTTGGTGCACTGTGTAGCTCTTAACTACTTACTGGTTCCTTAACCAATCATATGTGACTCCCCACGGTTGCCAAACAACAGCAGTGTTTGCTATTTAATGTCGGCAGAAGAGCAATGGCCTGCATGTATGGAAACTAAAAGAAGACCAGAAAAAGTTTCAGAAAAACCTTGTTTTTCGCTTGTCATCATGATGTTTGCTGGTGCTATGTTCGCTGTCCTCCATAGACTGTAAAAGAGCCGTCCTCTCAAAAAATGGTGGAGGGGAGACGAGAGGAAGAACACTCTCCATGTTTTTCTCTTTCGACCGCGGTTCTGATTTGAAACGCTAGGTATAAGTGCTACTTATTTCGCCTTTAACACAGTTCTGTGTGTTGATGACGTCAGTGCACATTCTCTATTGTAGAAACAGATATACAAAAATTAAGTGACAACCAATGAGGGACACAAAAACAAATACACACAAAGGCGGCTATGCAGCTTGTCTGCACTAGAATGTGTGACACCATAATGCTTGTAATATGATCCAATATATTGTTTCACCTACCCCATATTTGGTCATTAAAAGTTTTTTATGATCCTTATAATGGAAGGCGAGCACATCAGTTTCTGCCCACCCTCTCCAGCCCATCTCATTCTGCCTCTGCTACTGATGAAAATCGTTTATTGCCTCTTCTTCCCTTTTGTTGCTTGCTCCCCGTCTCCATACTAATTCTAAACGTCCGACAATCATTCAAGTGATTGTTTTCTTCCCTCCTGGCAGAAGCAGCCTTGCTGGCTCTCCTCTCCATGGTAATTTGCCTGTAACTCACCCCAGAATACAGTGGGTGTCCCTGAGATTTAAGGCAGCCATTAGAATCTGAGCTGGCCCGTCAATATCATGATCACGCTGTTCCTATTAAAAGCCATAAATACAAAAATGCACACTCTGTTAGACGTATTTACTGAGCGCTAAAAGAACTGCTGCCAATAAAAACACTTCTAGCATTTTTTTTTTCTCTTCTTCTTCTTCTTCTTTTTTCCTGGTGGAAGTTTTGAACATTTTGGAAAAACAGTATTCTTTGGAGAAGAAAACAGTAGGGCAGTTTGTTTTTCATGAGGACGCCAAGGTAACCATTAACGAGGAGGAACAGGTCATCGTCTTGTTTTATTTAAGTTCTGTAGCTTTCCCCCCTGTACTGCCTGCCTTCTGTTGTGTTGGGTCTGATATTCTGACCCCTTTCTGATCCCAGCTTTATGTAACAAATTCTCATTGTTTTGCCCTCATTCTGCTCCCTATGTTCCCTCCAGCAGATATCCTGCTAGTCTCTTTTTCTCTGATGCTATTCTATTTTCCGCTTGTTTCATAGCTTATTTTCTTGACCCCTTCTCTCCACTCTTCTTTCTTTGCTCCATTTTTCAGTTTTTTGAGGTTGTAGTGAAAGAATAAAGTACTTCCTTTGTCCTTGTCATTACACCCCTCCACCCCAATCTGTCTCTCACCCATCTTCATCTTTTTGCTTCCTCCCTCCTGGCTGCCTTCATATGAAGTGACGGCTGCCCACTGATCCCCGAGGTAACATCTTCTCCATCCTCCAATAAGTGATGATATTTGTTGGCCTTGTTAGCTGCAACACATTCCACCCCCCTTCACCATTACATAAACATCAACATACTAACACATGATTAATGCCATTTTTATTCTATTCTTTTTTTTCTCCTGTATGTATGTAAAACTTAAAGGTATTTTATCATGAATTATACCAATGCTACATTTAGACTCTACCTGGTATAATATATTGAAGTTGGCACAGATGTTTAAATGACACGTTTACTCTCACCATAGACATAAACATACACCCACAGAGCCAACTTGCTTGTGTGTGTAGATCCACATAAAGACAGACAGATCCACAAACACGTAGCCTTAAACTCCACTGAGGGGACACATATCTCATATATAAGAACAGACGTGTGCTGAATGCTTTGTTCTTGGAATGTCCTGAAACCTTTTCCATGTCCCATTTTCAACCACTTACCCAGCATGTGTTGCTTTCATCCAAGGCTTTTAGGCCCTATTAGATGTTTATGCCTACGAAAAGCCGAGTAAAGCAGGGATCAGACTACAGGGCGCCTTCGGTTTTCCCTATATATGTAACACAGTGAGCAGGCCATAGCCTCTCCCTGTGTCTGCCAGCAGCCTTTACTGAACTGTTCACATTTATCTGGCCTTCTGTCTTAATTCATTAAGCAAGAGTGCACTCCACTGCCCTGTTAGAAGAGTGTGGGTGGAAGCAGAGAACAAGGTGGACTAGTGCTTTCACTATTACTGCATCTTTAGAATGAGTTTTAATTAAGGTTTTTGGGCTGAGAGTTTAAACGGTTATAGTAATCTAAATCCATTTCTGACACACTACACCTGCCCCCAGTTCATTCTGCTTCTGTCATTGTGTTTAAAGGTGTCTAGCTACAGCAGTACTACTTCCAATTGTAAGGCTTATTTAAAATTCAGATGTTTGTGTTGGAGCACATTATACATGTACATCAAAAACACTGTAAACACATTAAAATACTCATATCTATGTTGCAAAATTACTTACTAATGTGTCTTCTAGGGTAGACTGTCATTTATTATGTGTTTTTTTTTTTTGTTTGTTTGTTTGTTTTTTTGTTGTTTTTTTTCCCCCGGGGATGCTGGATCACACGCCAGCAGCTGGATAATAACACACTGGCTGCTTTGAATGCACACCATGGCTAATTTAGCAAGAGGACATTTTTGGAGGAAGCGAGAAAAAGTAGGAAAGTGAACAGATCAAGAGATAAGACAGAAGTCAGCATTGGACCGGATAGAGCTCAAGGAAGAAACAAGATGCAACACTAATGCTGAGTTAGCCTTTGTTAAGGGG
Organism: Melanotaenia boesemani; assembly: GCF_017639745.1. Taxonomy (NCBI): domain Eukaryota; kingdom Metazoa; phylum Chordata; class Actinopteri; order Atheriniformes; family Melanotaeniidae; genus Melanotaenia; species Melanotaenia boesemani. The sequence goes on from NC_055682.1 coordinate 37,947,947, forward strand.
GAGCCTCAGTAAGAAAGTCAAAGTTCAGTAATGTCCCTTCAAGTACTGGTCTGATACTGGTCTGGCATGTGTAATTCTTCCCTAATTCCCCAAATCAATGATGCCCACACTGCACTATTTATAATAATAAAAAAAAGCTAAACACTGTTTGTTTCTAGAGAAATGCAACCAGAACACAAGTTTCTTGTGCAAATCTCTCATCTCCAGTTGTCATGCCAACAAAAGGAATGTTGGCACATATTCTGGGCCAAGTAGAGAACAGCACACAATCTGATGCAGGAACTCAAAAACTTTATCCAGTCAAGACTAGCAAATCATGCCAGTGGTCAGCCACTGGCGGCCCACAGGTTACACTGATTTAAGAAAAAAAAAAAAGCATGTGTCAATGTGCAGAAACGTGATGCTGTTGCTGTGTTAAAAGATCAGCGTGGCCCTTTCAACAATGGTCGAGCGGAAGAGGAGAGAGACACACAGAGCAGGAGCCAGGGCGGTAGAGAGGGAAGGGGGAAATGTCGGAGCCGAGAAAGTCGCTGTGAGAAACTGCCTGTTTATCTGTGAATATTTTTGCTATAAGCTTTACAAATGAACACCACACAGCTCTTCTAGTTAGTGTTGTGAAGTCTGCTTGTTTCACCTTTGGGCTTGTTTTTCTGTAAAGTCGCCTGGAAATATTGCAGTTGCGGGTTGTAGGTTTTGGGCTTGTTGTCTTAAGTGTAGTTACTTATTTGGTTTTGCTTTATGAAGTCCTGCTCATTCTTCTAAGCAGTGACAGTAAGGCAATGACCTGTGGCTGCAGATCAGGAAACATGAACACCACAGTTCTTTTTTTTTTAGGAATGACTGTCCACAGCCTCATTTCCTAGGGTATCACGGCCGTCCCGTCCGAACACCTCTACCACACACAGTGTCTGATTGGCCAGCAAATGCTTCTGGCCTGAATCCCAAAATGTATTAGAAAAAAATTTGAATTACAAAATCTAAGGGGCAAGAGGAAGATGAGACATGAGAACAAGCAATGTGGAAGAGTTGAAGGCCACTATTGAAGCATCCTGGTCTTCCAGTACACCCCAGCAGAGCCACAGGCTGATGCCACACCACACTGAGGCAGTTATTCATGAAAAAGGGGCCAAGAGCAAGTACTGAGTTCATATGCATGACTTTACTCCTCAGATGTTCAAAATGTTTGTATTATAAATAGTTTGTCTTATTAATTTTATGTACTATTCTAATTCTTGGGGTTTCATATTTGTAAGCCATAATCATTCAAATCATAATGAATACTTGAAATATTTCACTTTGGATATAATGAGTCAATATAATATATTAGTTTTACTTTTTAAGTTGAATTATAACAAATAAATTTTTTTTGGCAATATTGTAATTTTTTGAGTTTCACCTGTAAGTTGGTTAACTTAAAATGTTAACCTAATTCACAGTTAAATGGTGCGGAAACATTTAGCATTACCAGTGTACGCTTGTGTACGCATTTGATTCGTGAGTATAGCTGGTCAGAGAAGAGCACCCTGCTCATTTTCTCATTATTTTAACACCCAATTTTTATGTTTGGCTGAATGGTCCTTCTCACATTCTTCTGTCATATGACAAACTCAGAACAGATTTATTTCTATTCTACTCAGACTTTGGAGTGCTGGAAATCTGTGAGGCAGGAAGTTGGCTGCCACCTCCCAGGGTGGAGGTCATTAGTCATAACCTCTGTACGCATCTCCAAACCAAGCCAAACCAAAGCAAAACTATGGAAAAGAATGATTCTGTCCTTTATTGTGATCTGTCAAGGTACTATTTTGATCCTTCAGGTGTGTAAATTTCCTTTTTACTCACTGTAGGACTTCTTGTTTAAAGTAATAACACTTTGCAGAGGCAAAGAGCCTCAGACACTGACCCTGATGAAGACCTAGTTGGTTGCAACGTGTTGGTCTTTTTTTAACCTTTTTCTTATGTAAAAATAAAGACAATTTTTTATCTTAAGAAAGAAGTCCTACAGTGAGTAAAATCCAAACCAAAACTATATTTTTAATAACCACATTGGTCTGGTGAATAACAGTGTTAGTAGGCAGAGAAATCACTGTGCTTCAAACTAAAATGCCTTGGAAACCACTAAAAGAGTTGCTTGAAAATTTAGGCAGATAATCAAGGCCACAAAGGAATAGATTTAATCTACTTTGGTCCTGCTGGCACTGCACGTAGCTGTGAAAATATATTTATAGCAGGTAATTTGAACTATTAATTACTAGTATTTCATTTGAAATAGATACATACCAAACCCTTGGATACCAAACCCTTGGATGCTCTTTTTAGCACCTTTAAGGAAAATAAAAGACATACACACACACACACACAAATATATATATATATATATATATATATACATATATACATATATTATAGATTATTTTATCTTTTTTTTTTTTTTTTACCTAAAATTACAATGTCTTGAGACCCTATTTTACAATGCAACCTCTATCCGCTCCAGCTATGCACTGTACAATTTCCTCTTTGGGCTTGGATAATGAGAAATTCAGCAGAAACCTTCTGAGCTACTTTAATTTTCAAGTCCAAGAAAATTGCTATTTTTCTCTCTCTTTCTCTTTCTGTATTTTTATTCCAATTTTCCTTTTTTTTTTTTTTTTTGCATAATAAAGGTATTCATGTAGAAAGGTGAGAGGTTTGCCTTGAATACGTGCAGCTGAGGCAAGAATTGAATTTCAATTCAACTTCATAAATGCTAGCATGAAATAATTTCCCATAATTGAAAGTCTGATTAAAGTGTGAGCAGAAAGAATCACGTTTGTGTAAGTAGTTGATGTATCAAAGGACAAACACAGACACGTGCTCAAACCCTCAGAAATCTCACTATTTGGTGTTTTAACAATTCAAAAGTAAAAACGTGTTTGCAGTCAAATACTTATGACAGACGGAGGGAAAGTCGACCTTAATTTGTTAGTCTTGTTCTATTTTTCTCATTCAGAGTCTGAATTTCATCATCTAACCTTATTTATTTCGGTAAATATTTTTTATATCTCTGTGGCATAGCCTGTTTAAGGCTTATCCTACATAAACATGCTTAGTTTTATTGTGACTGTTGCATGCACATGTCCCCTTTTTTCTTTTAACCCTGTCCTGTCCAGCATCATGACATGCAGAACGGTGCTCTGTGTGTCAAATTGTGAAATTGTTCCGGACAGATTTGCTCTACCAAGCGAGTCAACATGTATAACCAGCTGCCCTTGATATTTTTGATCCTTTTTATCATTATTTTCCTTAAATTCTCATTTATTTTCTCTGCCGTTAACTGATATTAATCCCGAACCTGACAGGGAAACCAAAAGAAAAAAAAAGAGTGAAACCAAAGGTAAAGAGAAGATGGGTGAAGAGACAAAAGAACAGGAATAAAATGTGGAAAGGAAAACAGACAACAGTAGTTGCATTAACAGTATAAACTATTTCAATGCCAGGATAATGACTACATTAAGAAAATAGCTAAACACACACACACACACAAAAAAAAAAAGAAATAAAAAAAAAAAAAGAATACGCACAGACCAGAGAGATAGGCCAGAGACCCAAGGGCCCAGCAGGCCCTCAGAGTACAGAGCCCAGAAGAGCCGAAACAGGAAGACCTTTGTACCCACCCAGCCCACAGCAAAGGAACCCCCTATTTCCTTCTCACAAACAGCCAAGTACATAAATCAGATAAGTAGAGGGGTTTTCGGTGTGTCTGTCAAAGTTTCACATCAAATCAATTTAATTCAGCAAACAGCAGGAGGGCGTTTTTCTATATTAAATGCATTTAAATGGACTTCCTGTTGGGTGAAAGTTTAGAGGTCTGTGACCTGGGGCTGTGAGCATCTGCCTTAACTTCTACTCAAGCCTCAACTTTTAAACTTCCAGACTTTATTTTTCCATTATGTACCACAAGGGGCTTTTCCAGGTTGGTACATTAGCTGACCCACTAACAGCCACAGAGGAGAGAAATAGACCACATTGTACTAAAAGTTGAACACGGGTCTCTTGAGAATTTTGTGTACTGTCTTGGGCTTGAAAATAAAACACAAAAGTAAGGTACTGACTTACTTTGTGTTTGATCTTGTGTCAACTGAATGCCCAAAAGATTCAGTAGGAAATCTCCCTCTGAGCTGTTAAACAGGGAGTTAAAAGCATTTGGGTTTCCCATTCTGAGCCAACAGTGCATGTTAGTAATGTTCTCTGTGCAGAATTTTCTAAAATCTGGGTCAGCTTTGCAAGACAAACAACTAACAAAACCAAAATATATTACGCTGCATGACGCATGTAGCTGATTTGCCCTAAACCACAGAATCAGAACTTCCCTCACATGGGCAACACACTGTTGCTATTAGGGAAAATTAGGCTTTGAAGCAAAATAATTTATAGATACAAGCTTTTGCACAGTATTCTCCATTATCTGCTAACAGTGTTGCCCGTAGTCTGCCCTGAAAGTCAGCAAAACACTGCTTGACTTTCTTGGTACTACATAAGCATTTGCCGAATAGTCGCTGTCTATATTGTAGGAAGTGTGATTATACTGTGTGCGAACACAGCACTTGGCTGTCTTTTATACTGATGCATTTCAGTGTAGGTTAGTAGCTTTCTTCAGACAAGGGTTTCTTTCTCTTTTTACACTTTTTAAAGCTGTAAAACAAGGACTGCACCATCAATTTCTTTGGCTCTCTGTTTCTGTCTTTTAACCCTGTATAAGCACAAACATGCATTCATGTATGACTTCTGATGGAATTATGTTGACTTGCATTCATTTTTTGGACAAGCACATGCACAAATACTTATCCGTAAGCTGTAAAGCCATGGAGCCAGCATTTCTTGACAAACACCTCGCGGCAGACACCCCCTCCATGGCAGTCCTCCATCTCTTGTGCAACAACACACTGAGAGACAAACAGAAGGGACATACTGTGCGAGTGTGGGAAAAAAAAAATGATAAGCTTGCTTAGCTTTAACTTCAGCAGAGCAGACATGTTCCTCTGTTGTTCATCTTACCACCTCTTTTGATTATAATCCATATGTTTCAAGTAGGTGCTGTTGTGATCACACACACACCCACACACAAACACACACTGATATATGCAAAAATGGAATAAAAAAATAATAATCATGCATCTTCTGATTCTAATCTGCCTCATCAGTCCTGGGAAGCAGAGATAGAGGAATGAATAGTCCACATACATGCACATCTATGATAAATGCACATATGAAAGCAATTTCAGGGTCTCTTGTGAAACAGCAATCAAATGAGCACATGACACCAATAGCATCTGCCCCTGCCTCTGAAGATAAGGAGGATGTAATAAGTGTTTCCACACTTTTAGCCCACACACACACACTTTTACGCCAACACACAGAGACAAAGTAAACAGAGCACCAAATGATAAGATACATACCGAGTGGGGGAGAGTCATTCAAAACACTGAGTGGGATGGAGATGAGACGCCTACACCAGACTGAAAGACTCAGTTAGGACAAGAGAGGATAAAATGGAATGCTATAATGACAGCACTAAAAGAAATACCAATCAATTTAGTTTTCTTATGTTGTATAGTCGTTATTAATGACTGTGTATCTGAATGTTTCAGAGCTTAAAGCTCAAAATCAGGAAGCCATCGACAGCCAGAAGCTTCTTCTCGCATCATATTTGCAAAAGAAAGAATACCAACGTTTTCATCCGAACACAGATTACAGGGATTCTGCCAACTGTTTAACTTGGTTCTCGTTATGTTACCATGTTGACTATATTATGACTTCGCTTTATGAGGTTCATACTGCTAGTTTACCAAGAAGATTGTCATTCTCTCCCAACAGAGCTGGTATAATTACTAGTCTGTGAAATCCAAATTCAAATACAAACTTGTTTAGCCCCCCACCCCCCCCATTTCCAGAAGGATCTGCTACTGGCATTTGTAAGGAGCACCTTTTCATTCATTATTTTGTTTAAATATTTAAATTTCTTGTGTTTTTTTTTTTTAACATTGACAGTTGTCCATTTTAAAGTAAGACTACTGATATTTTCACTCCTCATAAAAAAATTGGAGATTTCCATAAAATTTCAAGTGAAATTTATGGAAAATGTGACCATTTAAATTCAATTCAGCTTCATTTGTACAGCACCAATTCACAACAAAGTAATCTCATGGACTTTGACATAATTAATTCAAGTCAATTCATTGTGATCCAATTAAAACAAAATGCATTAGTCCAGTTTATTATAACTGCTCATACGAGCCAATTCATATAATGTAATTGCCTACGATTCACTGCCCCATCCTGAGCATGCACGGGGAAGCGTGCATTATCACCCTTATGCTACACTGATATTGTTTCATGAATGTAGGCCACCTTAGTAGAATCATGTGAAGATAATTCCTTCATCTCAAACAAGTTATGAAAACAAAAAATGGATGCAAGTTGTCATTGAACCTGAACATTTAGTTGTCAGTTCATAGTTCAGATACCACTTTTGGACTTTTTGTGGTAAATCACCTTGTTAGAGAGTATGTTAGGCAATAAATACAAAAACATTGAACAGTTGTACATGTTTATTCAAAAGTTTAGATAAAGTCAAATTAAGTTCACCTTGTAAAGTTTATAGTGCATTTTAGTGTCATTCTGACATCATACAAACTGTTTTGGGAAGATTGTATCTACTTGAAATCCAGACTTCAGGAAGCAGCTTGAATTTTTAAAGAAAGGATGAGTTGTCCTGTTACATTTGGACCCCTCTCTTTTCAAATAAACTCGATGATGAGTACACCACATTTCCAAGCGGTCGTTTCAGTATAAATTCCCTCAAAATTTCAAATGAATTTTTAAGACTGGATGGTTCCCTTTGTTGAACTGAAAGAGTTCCTCAGTCCCATCGTGTCTATAGATTTCACATGGTGAAAAAGATTTTTTAAAAAACAAGATGGATACATTTTAAACCATTGCCCTGATGCACGACTGTCTTACAAGGTTGACTTTATTTTTCTGTTTTTAGGGGTTAAACTTTTCTTAATAGAGAACATGGTTTTCTGTAAAGAAGGCCATTGGTTTTTATGGGAAGAGTTTCTTTTTTTTTCATTTGGTATGGAGTGGCTTGTGGTGGTATGGTGGTTAGTGCTGTTGCCACCCTGGTCAAATCTCAGTCTGATTGTTCTCCCTGTGCATGTTTGGGGTTTTCTCTAGATGCCCAAGCTTCTTCTCACAGTCCAAACCCAGATATACCATGTAGTGAGTGTTAGCATGCATGTTTTTTTTTTTTTTCATTGTTGGCCTTGTGATACTCTGGTGATCTATCCTCAGTGTAGCTTTCCACTAGCCTGATAGCAGCCGGGAAAGACTCCAGCCTTATTGTGACCCTGAATTGGATTAAGACAGTATAGAAATTTGAAGGGTGGACGTTTGAATGAGTGAAGTGTTTGTCTGAGAAGCTCAGCCTTGGTAGCAGCCTTAGGTTGAGTGTGAGTTGGACCAGCTGTTAAAAGATATAAAAATAAAAAAAAGCTGTACCATTAAATAACTCAGAATTTTAGACACACATTTCATAAGTAAGATCCATGCCTTGTCTTTATGCATGCTTATTTATATTTCATACTCAAATGGCTCTCACAACTTTTTTTCTTTTTTATTTGTTGTGCATCACAAAAAAAAGAAAGAAGAAAGAAAGTCATGAAATGAGAAATGTTATTACCATCATCTTTACAGCAATCACTGAAGCAGTTACTGTGGTTAATATGGCTGCTCAAAATCAGTCTGCACATGCACCATTAACCCTCTTCAGACCACAAATTCTCATCTCTGCTGATTGGTACCATACCACAGGGCGTGATGCCATAACCCAGTGGACATGGCCATATCGATCTGGCTTTTGTCAAAGTCACTTGTGTCAGATCATGTTCTGGAAGACCAGCAGCAGTTGGTATATTTCAGTCCTTCTTGTTTTATTGTGATTATGTGTTGATGCCTTTTACTATTTCTAAATATCTGGAATGTCTTTGTTTTATGTAAAGCACTTTGAATTGTCCTGTACATGAAATGTGCTAAACAAATAAACTGCCTTGCCTTAAAGAGTAGTTTACTCGTGATTTGGTGACACATGTCTAAACAAATCATGACGTCCAGAACAGCAACAGAACTACAACAAACAATTTAAGGCATATTTGGGTATTTTGTAATAGTTTTCAGTTGTTTGTTTGTTTGTTTGTTTTTTATGCATGCATGACTTAGTATATTAATATCAGGGTGTACAGGTTAAACACACTACCACTAAATCTTACAGGTGTTATATGAACAACAGCTGACAGGTTGTGTCATTGTTATGCTTGGCTGCAGGTTTGATCCGGCTGCGCTCTAGCCCACCACCTCGCCTCCAGGGCGTTGAATATGTCCTTAATGTTACCGCCACTGATGACAATGCCTCAGGCGGCCCTCAGGCGATGTCATCCACGGCTCAGGTCATAGTTGGCGTGGACGATGTGAACAACAACAAGCCTGTGTTTGAGAAGGTGAGTTGTCCAGGAAAACACTGTATGCATGCTAATAATCTGCCTGTATGTGACAAGGTGTTTAACACCTGTTTTCCTTGTGGCTATGCAATCTGGTTTTTTCCCTTCTTTTACTTCTTTTAATGTATCACAACCTCAGTCTCTCTGAGGTTTCTTTCCTCCATATCTTCCCCATGTAGCTCTCCTCCATCATTTCTCTGTAGCAGTCTTTGTCTTCTATCTCCTCTATTCATTAGCCTCTATCTCTCCTCTCTGGAGGAGCGATTAGTGAGTTTGACCCTCATCTCTGTTTCGCATCTCACTCCTATATCATCTTGGTCTTTTAATTAAGGCTTTAAGGGATGTGAAAGAAATCCCGACCGACCTACTCTAGAGGAGCTACATCTCCACCTGCTTTTTTTCTTGCAGTGTTTCAGTTTTAAATTAGGTGACTTTTCAGGCCCTTGAGGTATGGATAGCCAAGCTAAGGAGGGGGGTGTTGATCAGTAAAGCCAACTCACTTTTTCATGAGGGAGAAAATAAAAATAATGAAACAACTGTTTTCTTTTCAGATACACTTCTTTGTAGGGAGAAAGAGGGGGACTAGATTATTTGAAGTAAGAAGGAAAAACAATTAGAGGAATTAATTTATGCAACAAATATTTTTTTTAGTTTACTTTATGTGCTTATACACACACACACACACATATATATATATATATGTGTATGTATATAAGCACATAAAGTATACAAAAAAAAAAATATATATATATATATGTGTGTGTAACTAATTTGTGTAATTAATTGCTTTAGAATTTTTATCGCATCAATGAATGTAAGATGGAGATGGAGAAAGTGAGTTGACTGGCTCTATGCATGGATTTGAGGGCATCAAACTCTTGGGAGATAAGGATGCTTTAACACACACACTTTACTGGTGAGAGGGTTCAACACCATTACTGCACCATCTGCACAGCGTGGCAGCCTCCTCCTCTCCTATTGTGAATCACGTCGGCTGTTGGTGATCAGCTGATCGGCTTTTTTGTCGCTAGCATCGTCTCTCTTGTTGCGTTTGTTTATCGTTCAACTTAGAAAGAGGAAACTAGCGGTTCGCTGTTCACACTGGCACATATTTATCCAAAAGTATTGTTCTTGGAAATGCTAGCTAAAGTAGGCAACATTTATCAGTCTCATCTCAATCAGATCCATGTCATTGTCATGGAAACAAGGGGACGTCTTCACTAAATCATTGGTGCTGTGCAGATGTTGGAGACACAGGCCTCATCATTTAGGAGGCATTAATGTAGTGAGAGAAATTATAAACAGGTTCTGAAATACAAATCGGGGAGCTCTCCTCTCTAATAATGTAGCTGACAGGTGGTGAAAAGGATAGAAAAGCTTAGATGGGGGCCAGGCAGAGGCACTGACCAGGAAAAGGTTGGCACAAATGAGACCTTCTTTTAGGTCTAGATTTTATGCAATATTGAACCAATTCTTAGAACTAAGGTGATCATCTAATGTAAACAAAAGCAAAGAAAACCCAAGTAAGCATTGGTTTGCTCTTTCTATTGATACATGTTAAAAACAGGCAGATTTCAGGCATAGTCACTCATGGTGATTAATCATGATTAATAATTGGTAAGCTGTGATTAATCTGATTAAAAATTGTAATCACTTGACGGCCCCTAATAAATATAGATATGTATATACACACAGACACACACACACACACAGGTGCTCATCTTTTATTAGAATGTCATGAAAAAGTTGGTTTGTTTCAGTAATTCCCTTTAAAGTGAAACTTGTATAATGTAGACATTCATTCCTCACAGACTGACATATTTCAAATGTTTATTTCTCTTCATTTTGATGATTATAACTGACAACTAATGAAAATCCCAAATTTGATATCCCAGATAATTAGAATATTACTTAAGTCCGATACAAAAAAAGGATTTCTAGAAATGTTGGCCAACTGAAAAGTATGAACATAAAAAGTATGAGCATGTACAGCACTCAATACTAATGCCTGAATTACTGCAGCAGTGCGGCGTGGCATGGAGTCCATCAGTCTGTGGCACTGCTCAGGTGTTATGAGAGCCAAGGTTGCTCTGATAGCTGCCTTCAGCTCTTCTGCATTGTTGGGTCTGGCTTATCGCCTCTTCCTCTTCACAATACCCCATAGATTTTCTACGGGGTTAAGATCAGGCGAGTTTGCTGGCTGTCATGCCTGCTCCACCTCCACTAGTGCACTCATCTTTCCCTGCCTACTGATCACCAGTTCTGACTACAATACCCATGATTCCTCTGCTTCTGCCACCTTGAATTCCACCTGTGCTCAGTCATCATCAGTCTCATGAGTAACACCTGTAAACCCTGCTACTCAAACCTTCAGTTCACACTAGTCATTGTGTAGTTTTGTTTCCATATTCCTGTACTGGTTTACTCTGACTACGCTGGATTAAAACTACTTAAACTGCTTCCTGCGTTTGTGTCCGCCTTTCCACCGGTCCGGGCTTACACTGGCCAATTAAGAACAGGGATACCATTGACCTGAAACCAGGTACTGGTAGCTTTGGCACTGTGTGCAGGTACCAAGTGCTGTTGGAAAATGAAATCTGCATCTCCATAAAGTTGTTTAGCGGCAGGAAGCATGAAGTGCTCTAAAACTTCCTGGTAGATGGCTACGTTGACCATGGACCTAAGAAAACACAGCGGACCAACACTAGCAGATGACATGGCACCGCAAACCATCACTGACTGTGGAAACTTTACACTCCACCTCAAGCAAAGTAGATTCTGTGCCGCTCCTCTCTTACTCCGGACTCTGGGACCTTGATATCCAAAAGATATCCAACATTTCCTTTCATCAGAGAACATAACTTTGGACCACTCAGCAGCAGTCCAGTCCTTTTTGTCTTTAGCCCAGGTGAGACACTTCTGACGCTGTCTCTTGTTTAAGAGTGGCTTGACACAAGGAATGTGACAGCTGAAACCCACTGCCTCCAGCTGCAGTCCACTCTTTGTGAATCTCCTCCAGATTTTTAAATGGGTTTCGTTTCACAATCCCAGGGTGCGGTTATCCCTATTGCTTGTACACTTTTTTCTACCAAAACTTTTCCTTCCCTTGCCTCTCTATTAGTGTGCTTGGACACAGAGCTCTATGAACAGCCAGGCTTTTTAGCAATGACCCTTTGTGTCTTGCCCTCTTTGTGCAAGGTTCTCAATGGTCGCCTTTTGGACAGCTGTCAGGTCAGCAGTCTTCCCCATGATTGTGTAGCCGACAAAACTAGACTGAGAGACCATTAGAGGCCTTTGGAGGTGTTTTGAGTTAATTAGCTGATTAGAGTGGGGCACCAGGTGTCTTCAAAATTGAAGCCTTCCACAATATTCTAATTTTCTGATATTCAGTTCGGGATTTTCATTAGTTGTCAGTTATAATCATCAAAATTAAAAGAAATAAACATTTGAAATATGTCAGTCTGTGAGGAATGAATGTCTACATTATACAAGTTTCACTTTCTGAATGGATTAACTGAAATAAATAAATTTTTTCATAATATTCTAATTTTATGATGACCACCTGTGTAATAATAATAATAATACATTTTATTTGTTGCCGCCTTTCTTGACACTCAAGGTCACCTTACAGGATAAAATACAAGAGTAAAACAAATGTGTGTGTGTTTTAGGCTTAGATGTCAGATTTGCTCTTGGAAACCCAGATGTTGGAGAGATGGGGAGAAGGAGATGCATCCATACGATGCATACAAGACATTTTGAAAGGCAAAAAAACAGAATTATGGCTTATTTAAAGAACAAATGCTATAGGCTGATTGACTGAGAAAATAGGCAAAAAAAATGAAGGAGAATGTGGGAAATTAGACAGCGTACAGATGCGGGAATGGTTTAAATTCATCATGGATGAATGGAGGCAATGAAAGAATCTTCTTTCGACTTTAGCAAAAGTGAAAGAGGAAAATCTGAGACTGCTGCTGAGTTTTAATTTCTTAGTAAAGACATCCCAAGTTAGTTGATGTGTCTTCTGTCGCCCAAAGCAGAACACTCAAGAAGACAGGCACCTTTATCTTGTTTTGATGCCAAACCTTATATCCTCTCAGGAACTTATGGGAAGATCAGTAGACCAAGTCAGAGAGCAAGAGACACACAGAGAGGTGGTGATGCAGAGCAGCAAGATCTCTAAGATAAAGCAGGTTCCTGAATTTCCCAGTGGCAGTCTGACTACAGAAACATGGACACTGATCATATTTGTTTTCAACCTTAAGTCTTGAGGAGAAAGCTCTTAAGAGGAGCTTACCAAACACTGTTGGTAAGCGCTGGAGCGTTGCAGGAGCCGAGGCTGTGAAGAGGTTGAAGAGGGCTGCAAAGCTGTATTTGATCTCAGAATACCCACATCCCTGCACTCTGAAACCACACATGAAGTCAATAGATGGTTTAGAATAAAGAGGACAGACCTGTGGCTTTCTGCTGCTCTTCAGGTGAGAAAGTGATGAATCTTCACAGAGTCACGGGGCTGAGGGAGATCTGATGTCGACAGGCCAAAACTTGAATCACTGATGATGCATCTTATGCTGGGTACACACATAAGGATTTTCTAAATCTGAAGAGATTTTTTTTTCTGTGAGAGACCCCACACGAAGATAAAAAAACAAAGTTTAACAGTTTTGATCGTTGTTGTGCTCCGATAATCTCAGCACACATAAAGATTCTGTCCCGCAACCGATCTAGAATCTAGACCGCCGAGCAAGAAATCTTGAGTGATCAAACGTGATCTAACAAAAACGAAGAAGAACCATGGCAGCAACCGGAAAACACAACACCCAGCATGCAGAGTGCATGGTAAAGTAATGACAGTGGTCTTGCGACTATTGTTAACAGAAAAATCTAGAACTGAAAAAAATAATAGACTGCAGACAGCGTGAACACGAATTTTATATCCTTCCCTGCTCTCATGTCAGCTCACTCTCTGATTGGCTACAGTCTGTTCCACAACACAATCCACAGAGTACACCTCAGATCGGCTTTCTGCACACACATTAAGAATTTTGGTCATACATATTGAACATGTTTAATACTTTTGATTGTACGACCCATTTCGGAGCCGATTGTTGGGATAGTTGGGCGTTTGCCACCTTTGGTAGGGAATGGGGAAGATCAGGACAAAAACAGCCTGATAATCTTTAGTGCCCCACTTAAACATGTCCACAGATTAAAATTAACTTTCCAGTTGCCATAAAGTATGATTCCATAGCGTTCAGTTCAGTTTACTTTATATGTATTTCTAGTAGTAAAGAACACAGACTGTACACACGTGGACAAAATTGTTGGTCCCCTTCGGTTAATGAAAGAAGAACTCACAATGGTCGCAGAAATAACTTGAATCTGACAAAAGTAAAAATAAATAAAAAGTAATAAGTAATAATAAGTAAAAAAAAAAAAAATAATGAAATTTAACCAATGAAAGTCAGACATTGCTTTTCAGCCATGCTTCAACAGAATTATTTTAAAAAACAAACTCATGAAACAGGCCTGGACAAAAATGATGTTACCCTTAATATTTTGTTGCACAACTTTTTGAGGCAATCACTGCAATCAAACTATTCCTGTAACTGTAAATGAGACTTCTGCACCTCTCAGCAGGTATTTTGGCCAAATCCTCATAAGCAAACTGCTCCAGTTGTCTCAGGTTTGAAGGGAGCCTTTTCCAGACTTTATGTTTCAGCTCCTTCCAGAGATGCTCAATAGGATTTAGGTCAGAGCTCATAGAAGGCCGCTTTAAAATAGTCCAGTGTTTTCCTCTTGGCCATTCTTGGTGTTTTTAGCTGTGTTTTGGGTCATTGTCCTGTTGCAACACCTGCGACTGAGACCAAGCTTCCTGACCCTGGCCAGCACATTTCTCTCTAGAATCCCTTGATAGTCTTGAGATTTCATTGTACCTGCACAGATTTAAGACACCCTGTACCAGATGCAGCAAAGCAGCCCAGAACATAACAGAGTCTCCTCCATATTTCACAGTAGGGACGGTGTTCTTTTCTTGATATGCTTCATTTTTCTGTCTGTAAACATAGAGCTGATGTGCCTTGGCAAAAAGTTCCATTTTTGTCTCATCTGTCCATAGGACATTTTCCCAGAAGCTTTGTGCTTCTCGTATTAGCCGTCTCTTTGATTTGTCATCAATTTTCCTCCTGCAGCCACGTCCAGGGAGGTTGGCTACAATCCCATGGATCTTAAATTTCTGAATAATATGTGCAACTGTAGTCACAGGAACATCAAGCTGCTTGAAAATGGTCTGATAGCCCTTACCTTTAACATGCTTGTCTATAATTTTCTTTCTAATCTCCTGAGACAACTCTTTCCTTTGCTTCCTCTGGTCCATGTTGAGTGTGGTACACAGCATGTCACCAAACAGCACAGTGACTACCTGTAGCCTGTATATAGGCCCACTGACTGGTTACAAGATTGTAGACACCTGTGATGCTAATTAGTGGACACACCTTGGATTAACATGTCCCTTTGGTCACATTATTTTCAGTCTTTTCTAGGGGTCCCATCATTTTTGTCCAGGCCTGTTTAATGAGTTTATTTTTTTAAATAATACGGTTGAAGCATGGTTGAAAAGCAATGTCCTACTTTCATTGGTTAAATTTCATAGAATTTTTATTTATTTTTACTTTTGTCAGATTCAAGTTATTTCTGTGACCATTGTGAGTTTTTCTTTTATTAACTGAAGGGTATCAACAATTTTGTCCATGTGTGTAGGTAGTGAATACAGGATCTGCCAACAACAAAGCCACAAAATACATAAAAACATGAAGATGATTAAACATCCAGTCAGCTGAGTCAGTTTGCTGAACTCTTCACCTCCTCACTTTCCTGGAGCTTTCAAGGTGGTCTCCTCCCCTCCCCACCCATCTCCTCTTCATTTAGATGAAGCAAACTGATACCAGAACTTCTCACAGCATCTTTTTCTTTCTAAACTTATGTTGGTTATAAATTGAACCATCTGCTTTTTATAATGTTTGAATGATTAGTTTCATATTTACCATCCATTTCTAACACATAACACCCCCCTTTGACCCTTAAGGTTAATTACACACCTGAATCAAGGCCTGGACATCTTCAGCTAACTTTCTTTTTAACCTGTAAGAAACATCAGGAAATATTTAGTTCATGGAAGCTATAAAGATGCAAGAAGTAAATCTAACAGGATAAGATTTAGAAAAATAGATGTCAAAGTAAGGCATCAGCACTATAGAGGGACTGTCTGCCCCTTTCCCCATTTCTTCCGCACATCAAACTGCAGTGACAGATATATATGGATAAAGAATTGATTCAGGAAAAAAGATGAGCGACTGAAATAAAAGCATTGTTGAAATCAGGTTAATAAAACTTTACTATACAAGCCTGAAAATTTCAGCTGTTAATATAACCTCTCAGAAATAAAACATGGAAACATTTCTTTACCCCAACAACAAAGGGAACTGAATAATTCTTTTACATAAAGCTGTAAGGATCAACTGTTGTGAATCGGAAGCTGATAAGTGTTAAAGAAATATCTACACTAGTACATGAACCCCTAGACAGATCAATGATTAATTTCTTTAACAAAGAAAAAACAATCTCACCAACAAAAGTTCTTTTGCTCTGATGTGGTTTATAATGCCCCAAAAAACCAAAGACCTGGAAATTATTTGGATTTCATGAAGAAAAGAGGGAAACGTTGGACTCTGCCTCTCTGAAATGCTCTTTTTATTCCCAAAAATGTTACTGACCTGATGTCAGTTCACCAAATAAGTTGTCAAATGCTCCTCCAGTAGTTTGTGTTTTGTGCCAGTTACTTTTCCAGCCTGTTGTTGCCCCTGTTCCATTTTTTAAAGATGTGTTGCTGCCATCAGATTCACAATCAGCTCATATTTTCTATGAAATGATTAAATGTCTCAGTTTCAACATTTGATACGTTGGTTACTTTCTATTGGGAATAAAATATGGGATGATGAGATTTGTAAATCGTTCTATCAAGCATTCTACTTTTGTTTACATTTTACACAGCATCCTGATGCTGTGTAACAGAATGAATACAGATGCTGTATAACAAGACACAATAGCAAGATCCATAATCAGAGCTTTGTCTGGGCATTTTTACTTTAAATCTGCAGAATACTTACTACATCATCCGAAAGTTGAGGTCTTTCAGACAATGTGGGGCTTTGCAGTTACTTTGTGTGTGTTTTGAGTAACTGATAAAATGACCTAGTGCAAACTACAAGGTCAAATTAGCCAGGAGCGAACTGAAGTTTGCCAGGGGCTAACTTCTAGCTAGTTCCTGCTCACTCAGCTAGAGCAAATGGCTGCTGTCCACCGGGATGTGTGCCTATGCTGAGAGCACAAGTTCTCTACTCACTTTTACTTTTACTTCTATTCCTCCACTGCCTTTTCACTTTTCATCCATAGAAACCTGGATTAACTTAAGATTCTTTTGAGTAGTTTGAGAGGCTGTCCGCTTGTATCATGCTGCAAAAAAACTGTGTTTGAGTTGATTTACTTCACCTGATATCACACATCCTGCAATATGAAAACTGGACTTGCCCACATTGTTGTGTTCATGCTGGAACAATTCATCTTGAAGCGGTTAAGAACCATGACTGTTCAAAGGTAATCAGATATATTCAGTGCTTAAAAATAAGGATTTCATGTTAACCAAAGTACAGGAGACACAGTGAGGACATCCAACCATCCTCTGATGGGTCTAGAGATAGACTCCAAATCCATACCACCATTCAAAAGAAGCTGAACAAAAGTACACACATGAAATGATGCAAAATTCACATTCTTTGTACATTTTCTCATTATATTCTTTTATGCATTTTTGTTCTACCAGCAGGAAAAAATGCCTTTAATCCTAAATCTGCCCTTTCAACATAAATAACACTTTACATCCCACACACTTCTGCTCTCTGCTGATAAAATGGAGTATTGATCTGAGATTGTCCTTACTTACACTGCCACGGTCTACTTTTCCTGCCATTTGTTCTCTCCACTGCTCCCATCTTCCTCAGTGTCAGCAGTACCGAGAGAGCACATCAGTTCTGGAAAACCAGCCAGCGGGGACGTTCGTTCTGCAAGTTCATGCTGTGGATGCAGACGAGGGCTCCAACGGCAGGGTCACATATGGCTTCATGCACAAAGACTCCACTGTACCTGCATTCAGTATCCACCCAGATACTGGTACTAAGACTCAAAACACGAAAACACGACACATACTTTAAACCCAGTAGATTCTTGTAAAGGCTTATTTGTTTTTTCAGAGTAGCTGCCATGTTTGACAAGGTTGGCTGAGTGCCTGCAAGTTAACAAGTTAATGTTTATATTATGGTGTTGTTTTTTGAGAATGAAATGAGCAGTCACTTGGTTAATATGGCTATGATAAATGATAATAATTTAAGGGCTGGGGCTGGGATTTATAGTAGATGCATCTTAAGATTAATTGGATTTCTTCTGATTGACCTTCACACAGTTGAAACTTTTAACATGTTGCTCTCTTTTACATATTTTAGACACAATTCTACCTTACTTACCAAGCTTTCTGATACAAAGAAAAGGTAAATAAAAGCCAAAGTCCAAAAGTTGTGAATTTATTATCATGGTCTCCCAGGAATAATTGTGACAGCCAGGAAGTTTGACCGTGAACGCCAACGTGAGTATGCAGTGACAGTGACTGCCACCGACCAGGCAGCTGACCCGCTGATCGGCATTTGTCAGCTCAACATTCTCATCTTGGACCAGAATGACAACAGTCCCAAGTTTGAGAACATCAGATATGAGTGTAAGTACATGTATAAAATATAGTTGTGCTACTTGATCTTAGTGCTGCTTTTGATACAGTGGACCACCAGATTTTATTAGACAGACTAACGGTGAGGCCTCGTTTCATCATTTTGGTCCTCAGCTGTGGAACAGCCTGCCAGAGAGCCTCAGGGCTGCAGAGACTGTTGATGTTTTTAAGAAGAGGCTCAAGACCTTCCTTTTTAGTTTAGCCTTCTGATTTGACTTTATTCATTTTCTGTTATTTATCTCACCTTATCTTATCTTATCTGTCTCATTTATCTATTTTATTTTATTATATTTTATTATAGCTTCTTAACTGTTTCCCTATTTTATCGTTGTTTTAATCATCAATCAATCAACCTCGTTTCATCATTTTGGTCCTCAACTGTGGAACAGCCTGCCAGAGAGCCTCAGGGCTGCAGAGACTGTTGATGTAGCTTCTTAACTGTTTCCCTATTTTATCGTTGTTTTAACTGTTTTAACATTTTTAACTCCAGTGTTTCTTTATGGAGATCCTAAACTCTGGGAGTCAAGCCTGCTTGGTCCGCCCTCTGCAAACATGACTTGACTGGCTCCTGGTGTGAATGGGTCCCCAAAAATGCCGTTTCCTCACAGCAGCGCCAAGCCAGAGACAGATATTAGGAGTTTGTGTGTGTGTGTGTGTGTGTGGATGGGTGAGGGGGGGTGGGTGGGAGGTGTTTAATCTGTCACATAACTGGGTGTGTAAATGGCTTATTGTTTTTGTTCTGTGATTTTCTTTTTTCATTTTAATATGCATTCATTTATACTATGTAAAGCACTTTGTGTTGCCTTTGCATGAAAAGCGCTTTATAAATAAAATTTGATTTGATTTGATTTGATTTGTCTGAGACTGAAAGACCTCAACTTCTTTATCACAGAATGAATACAAGGAAATTATTTTAATTATATTGACGACAAAAACTGACATAAATTTGCAAACAATATGTTGAAGAGCTTCTGTCCACATTTATTTTAAACCAAACAAATCTGGTGTTGCATTTTGTGAACTGATCTTGAAAATTTTATTGTCATTTGATCAATCAGTGTGTTTTCCTGTAAGATTTTATGCTGCATACAAGCAGCTAATTGTACTATAATCAAAAAGGAAAATAAATAAAAGGTCTCAGAACCATTGAAGCATTAAACAAATAACTACTTGTTCTTCCACAGACTTCCTTCGTGAGGACACCATGATCGGCACCAGTTTCTTGCGGGTGGCAGCTCATGATGACGACTTTGGTACCAACGCTGCCATTGCATACACCATGTCTGGTGAACAGCCAGAGTATCTGAGGGTCAATCCTCTGACGGGTTGGGTGTTTGTCAACCAACCCATCTCACAGGTACACGCATACTGTGTCCAGTTCATACATTCTTTCTTTAATTTATTATGCTCATAAAACTAATGACAAAAACAACAAAAGCCACTCATACAAACAAATTAAAGAAATCCATGACTGAAAGAGCGTAGGCTAAAGCTAATACACCTACACTCTGTTACATACAAAATATCAAAATATCATACAAAATACAATGGGAGTGGTGGTGGTGGTGGGGCACGTCAGGTGGCTGTCACGGGTGGCCTGGTCCTCCTGGGCATGGTGCAGGCCCTCTGACTTTGGGGTGTGGCTGCTTCTGGGCTCTTGGGACTCGGGCGCCTTAGCTCGGGCTGCCCTGGGTGGCCGGTTCCTGGCGGGGTCAACGGCTGTGACCGCGGGGGGCTCTGGCTGGGGCCTTCCTCTGCTGCCCTCGGGGTGGTCCTAGTGGTGAGGTGGCTTGTTTTCGAGCCCCGGGATTGCTGCCGATCGCCTAGGTCTCTGGGCCGCCCTAGTCTGCCTCTAGCCTCCGTATAGGCGTGGTCACATTTGCCCAATCACACTCATCTCTGCTCAATCCTCATTCCTCATACTCTAGATGCTGACACGGTCACTAAGTTTTCCTGTGGGTTTATACACTAAGAGATGCTTTGGTTTAGGTTTTTTATTTATTTATTTATTGTGTGTGTGTGTGTGTTTAGTACTTTAGTTGTTGTTGAGATACATGTTTTTGTTGTTGTCTTGGTTACTTTATTTTACAAACTCCTGATGATTGTCAGCTTAGTTTACCTGTAAAAGGTGTAGGAAATTCTCTTTTGTCTTTCTGTACATGTCTAGTAGCTGGTTGTCTGGTGCTAGGTTGGATTGAAGGTCATTGCTTCTATCCACTGTATCTTTGTCTCCTCTTCCTTTTTACTTCTCTCTATTACTGTTTTTTTTTCTGTCAGGTCCAGCAAGATTACATAAATTCCATTATACCAAAGAAATAAGATAAAACAATATATTTAAACAAATAAAAAAATAGAAAATGAGATTATCAAGAGGAGCCTTATACTCATAAAGCTCCTCTTGGCAGAGCTAATTTGTTTGGCACAACACAGCAGTCGGACCATCAATCTGCTGCCACCATGCTGGACAGGACAAGTTAAAAAAAACATACAAAGTATCATAAATGGCATCACTTCTCTGATTAGATTTCAATAAAACAAACACCCAAGAAATGAAATATAATAAATTCCATACTGAGACATCATTTAACATAATTCTGACCTCATTTTTTATTGTTCTGTTTTCTTATTTTCTGTATCTTAATATGGGGTGTTTTTTTGCTGTAATTTAGGGCAAATTTATTTGACCAACCTTTTCATTAAGACTGTGAATTCTCCTTTCACTGTATTTAGAAGTTTCAGTCTACTGTTTAGTGGTTATGTTCATCAAATTGGTGATTAGATTTTGTAAATAGGATATCAAAAAAACCTGATCCTAAAAATAACTGGCTGAACTTAAAGGTAATCAGAGAAATATGACTGCAGCTCGTAAAGATGAATCATAATTACACAACTCATTCAAGAACTTGTGAAAGGCTGGCAATACATTTTAAACAAAACGCCTCATCAGAGAAAAGTGACTATTTTTGTGTTGCAGCCCCGTATAGCTGACAGTGAGGGGGCAGAAGTGCAATGGCCAATTACAGACATACAGCAAATGGTTATGTCTTTATTGGAGCCTTTTCTTTGCCCAAAGGAAAATGTGTGACATTGCTGTCACTGTACTTTGTTTTCTAAAATGTTGCCTCATATGATTGAATCAATGAATAACTAACTGTTTTGGTGGGAACATAGAGGAGAAATCGAGGAAATTGCCACGTTATAACTACAAACTACTCTGTGACTCCAAGACTCACTACCCTCCAGTGCCAGGGGATTTGCATATTTTTATCCTCGGCACCTTGAATTCCACAATAGCACTTATCATTTTCCTGTATTTCTGCTTGAGAGAATGTTTTCAAGAGCATATCCATATTTGAAGATACAAAGTTTTTCCACTAATGAGTACAACTGCATGAAGTGTAATGCACCAGCAGGCACTGCCTCCTCATTTACTTCAACCTCTGCCAGTGTAAATGTTTCAGAGTCTAAACTTCTAACAGCAGCAATCGAACTATGAGACAAACCTTGAAAAAATTATTCCTGACTCTGTGAAAATCTGCTCTCTACTTTTAAATTTTATAGCCTATGAAAGTTTTAGCTTGGTGCATAAAGCAGGAGGTCCAACATAAAGCAAGGTAAAACTACTACTTCTCGGACTGATCATTTCCTCCTACTGCAGTGGATAAATCTAATTGCTCTTGTAAGGTTTGCACAACTGTGCTGTTCCACACTGACCTATGGCCTTAAATGAAATCACTTCTATTTAAATATGTTTATGTTTAGTCTAAAAGTGGTCCACAATCAGTTTCACACAATCATCCTACACTGGATGATTTGTCTGTGATATTAATTCTCATTTTTAAGAAATTTTCTAATTGTCAACATAGGAGCAGACCAATTATAAATTCTGTCCTTCTATTTTAAATGTTATCTGCATGGTCTTTTTTTTTTTTTTTTTTTTTTTGTCACAGAGGACCTACATCACCAGAGAGATTGTGGCAACAGACGGAGGAAACAGGAGTAGTTCAGTGGAGCTGGCTGTCACCATCACCAACGTGAAGAACCAGCCTCCACAGTGGGAAAAAGACAGTTACAGCGTGGTCATACCAGAAAACACCGTCCGAGACACGCCCATCGTGGTATGTTGGTCCGCTGACATGTTAGCATATAGAGCACAAAGCCATCATTTAATTTTAATTTAACAACTGTATTAATTAGAAATAATTATTAAACAATGATGATTGTGTTTGGAAGGTAAATCATGTGGGATACCAATAGCAAACTGCAGGGTTTGCATTCCCTTCTTAAACAGTCAAAATACTCTTGAGCCAAAGTACATCTGTGTTGTACATATTCAGCATTTTGATATGAATGCATGTGAAACTGTCATGATACCCAAGGAAAAGAGAACTTCTGTCAAACTGCTCTTTCTAACTAATCCTGCAGGTATTGGACATATCCCTGCAGCAACACACCTGATTCAGATTTATGGATCATTAACAGACTTGTGTAGAATTTGACAACAAGCTGTTGGAGATCCATTTTATTTGAATCAGGTGTGTTGCTGTGAGGAAACTTTTAATACCTGCAGGACACCGGCTCTTGAGGATGGGAGATGGTGATCCTTGGCCTGTGGTTTTTTAATGATGCTTTTGCAGTTCTTTCAGTCCAGAATTGTTTTCGCCGTCTGCCAGACTGTAGCTTTGTTGTTGTCATAGAACAGATTGAGATGTGCTTGTGTAGGAATTAAATTTTTTGGTTGTAATACTCAGAAAATGCTTATTTTGTACAGAAAACAACCAGACCATGACCATTTCTCATTTGATTTGATGGCAAGTCACAGTATTAAGCTGAGTTGTCTCAGTCGTGTCACACAGTCGAAACATTCCAAGGCCTAAACAGAATTAAGTGGACTGGATAAACCAGGTAGACTACTGTTTACCCGTATAGCCCTGGGGAGTATTCTTTCACATGACAGGCTACAGACTAACTGCTAGTCCACTCGCAAAACACTCAGAAGTCTGTAACATAGTCACTCAGATAAGGAGGACTCTAGTGGATCCCTGCAGGGTGATAAACCATCTGAAAAGGTTCTGGTGAATCTTCAGCCAGAATCCCTAGCTGATCATTCATAAAGTCCCAATCCTCATCTAAGAGGGAGATGGTGACCTCACCTGTCTGAAACATGCTAACATGAACCAATGGCCAGACAAAAGGTGCCTTTTCCCAGCTGTGCAGTGATATGCCATAGTGTGGAACAGGATCAGAGCAGCTTGTGGGGCCAACAGGGTGGACGGACTCAAACTCAGTGTGACACGGTAAGGCCTTTCACTCCTTGCTTTTTGTCAAGCCATGTTTCATGCAACATTGCTGAGCTGTCACTCTGTGGCACACAGAAGGCTCTGTTGCTTAGTTGTCTCTTATTGGCAAGTGTAGACGACCCAGCGGGAAGCTTCAGTTCACGTCCCAGCATCAAGACAGCTGGGGAGCTGCCTTGATGCATCGTAGCTTAATGAGTTACCCTATGGTAAAGCAGGTGCTCTGCAGAACTGATGCAAACTGGAAAACATCTTCCTGGTGTGCTCATGGTCTGTTCTTGAGGGTCTGGTTGACCCACTCTACATCACTGCTGGTCTGGAGGGTGATCCAAGGTGGTTCTGATATGGTTGATTCCCTTCCCTTCAGTGAAGGCAGCGAAAACAGTGGAGATGAACTGGGGCCCATTTTAGATGTTGATAGTGTCTGGCACACCTCAGTGGGCAAAAAGGTAGGCGTTGAATTCTGTGACCACCCTGGTGGTGATAGGAGCACCTTGGGCCATTTAGAGTAGAGATCATAGACCACCAGGAGGAAGCACTGATGCTGATGGATGCCATGGAGTTCACCACAGATGTCGACTTGGATGTGAGTCCAAAGTCCCGGTGGCCACGACTGTGTGCTCACTTAGCTTTATTACAAGCCACAGTGTTGGTGACATGACTGACTCATCTCACAGGAGTAACGTCATACTGTGGTGACCCTGCTATGTGGTGGCACACAGCTGTGCAGCACAATGCTGATTTAAGAATAAATTCCAGTGCTCTTTTATTTTTTTCTGGAGCTGTAAACAAAACAAACAATTTAACATATGAGCGAAAGCAGTAATACATCAGAAATGAAACTCTCATAAAATTTGTTTGTAGTTGATGAATTGATCAACAAAGGCAGAGGAAAAGATCAAGTATCCATTCTGTGAGAACAATACGTGCATATTCACATTCATTCACTCCAAACTGGTTTAAGCCCCACAGCTGTAGAAAATGCAGCCCCTTGAGTCCATTCAGTCTTTACTAATGTAGTTCAGGAGAATCCAGTTGTTTCCTTGTCATTGTTTATCAGCATTCCCTTTATATTCCACAAACACATTCAGTGAATCAACTCTATTGTTCTAGGCTTTCTTGAAACCAATAAAGTCCATAAGTTGTTCACGAATATTTTGACTTGAATAGTGGAGAGTACTTCATATCGGAATATGAGTGTTTAATTGTGTTTGTGTGAGAGGTTTTGAAAGATACTCATTCAGTCTTAAAACCCCTGTTAGGCAACGATGAAGTGACTCTGATATGGACCTTTAAAGATTTATATCCTATACCAGCATACACAGTGACCAGACATGTTTGCCAGTTCTCCATGCTTCATGTGATACCTCATTATTCTCCCCTCTGTGCTCTGCAGGTTGAATGGGTACAGCTAGGTCACTTAGAACACGCTGCATCATGCCCGAGATGGCATTTTTGATTTTAATTGGGTCATACACAGCGTCATCTGTTGAACGGCCTCTTCTTAATTAGCTTAGAGTGAAAGCAGAATGAAGATCAGGGTACATTTCCCTTTGATCTAGCAGGATGTCAGTTGGTTGTTGTCTCGTCTCACAGTTTTAGGCTTTCTATTATCATGGGCTGTAAAACATTCCTTTTATTTTATTTTTTTATTTTTTTTTAATAATGGACACTGTGGTTGTAGCTCATCAACAGTGGTCTACATATCTGTTCGTGTCCTGAGGGTCACTGCTGGCATTGAACATTTTTGCAGCGCTCAGAATAGATAATTGGAAACATGCAGGCATCCTGTCAGTTTTTTAGATTTTGCTTGCAAGTCATCCCTCACTTATTCCATAAAGTGACAGAAATGGAAACTACATGTGTCTTCATGCTGCCTCAATGCCAAGTGTGAATATTGTTTGGGTTGCATGTGGTTTGTTTAGTATGTTGAAACGGAGATCATCTAGGAAGTCAGTGTAATGTATCTGTAATTTTACAGTATAACATGATAATTTAAGTACAGGATATCCAAATAAATGTTTACTGACTGTGGATATTTTGCTTTCTGCTCTTATTTTTATTTTTTAAAAAGACCATCAAAGCCACCTCCCCTCTTGGGGATCCTAGGGTAACTTACAATTTGGAGGACGGTATGGTTCCTGAGACCAACATGCCCGTTCGCTTCTACTTGACCCCCAACCGAGAGGATGGTTCTGCATCCATCTTGGTGGCAGAGCCGCTGGACTATGAGACCACCAGGAAATTCATTCTGCGGGTTCGAGCTCAGAATGTTGCTGCTGTACCACTGGCTGCTTTCACCACCGTCTATGTCAATGTTACTGGTAAGCCTTTTGTAAATGTTCTTTTTCCCCAGTCCTCAAAGGTAACATGTTTTCTTTAAAATACTTTCCACTTTCTTTCCTCTACTCTGATTTACTTTTCTGCCTGTGTGCCCCTGCATAATACCTCTGCATGCACTGCATTTTTGTAGTTCTTTATCTTTAGAAGGTTACACATACATTTATTGGTTTCTATGCACCATTGTGTTCAAAATTACATATCAGAGGTAATACTCAATTACTGCAACCAAAATGGTTACTATAGGTTAAAAAGGATTGTAAGGACACAAAAAATCCCAAGCATATGCATTAGACATATTCTCTAAAAATTGCAATAATATGCAATAATTTGATATACTAACCAGATCAAATGTTATCTTACCTTTGACCAGATTCATAACTTTTACAATATACCACTCTGCATCATATCCAGTACGGGAGAACAGGGACATTTGTAACACTTGCAATTGCTCCAGTCAGGAAGAAGTTAGGAATCATCTAATTCACTCTGCACATATTCAGTTTAGTTCTTAGTCTGCATATGAAAAAGTGTTGCCGTGAGGCAAACACAGCAAAATTTGTGAGGGAAAATATAATTTTGAGATAAAGTAATTTTTTTGGCCCAAATTATTTTTGTGGTTACATAGCTTGCTTTGTAGTTGAACTTGTCAAATCATGTTGATTATGTGTCTGTTCAGCTGTCTCTCAAGCAGGTTATTTGTGGCAATGTTTTAGTTGTTACCTGTATGTCACGCTAGATCGTAAATAATGCGCTCAGGGACAGTTGTAACACACTTGCATGGGGTAGGTTGTAACGGTTTAGAAAAATGATGAATGTATGAGTAAAATTGTGATTTGAATGACAGCATTTTGTTGTAGGGCACATTTAAATCAAATTAAATCAAATCAAATCAAACTTTATAAAGTGCATTTCATGCCAAAGGCAACACAAAGTGCTTTACATGATAAAAGCAGTTCATGCATATTAAAATAAAACAAGCCTTCACACACCAAAATTGATAACAATAGCAACAACATAGCAAATTAGAAACTCACTCATTATATTTTCTTTCACACACAGTCACACACACACACATGTATACACACACAAACAAAGCAGTTGCCATTTTCCCAGGGATGTGCCCCCATCAACAGTTAATTCAGCATCCATCTTGCATCTTACCTGTACTGTGAGATCACTCATGCCTGCAAAAGACACTCTTATCTTGACTCTTGTTCTGTCCCTTTCTCTCCTTCTTTTCCTGTCTTCTTCCGATGTCTTCTTGCATTTCTTTGTTGAAATAGCCACGGTGCACATTCAAAAACGGCTGGTGTGTTTATATCTGTTTGCTAGCTTGTGAATCAAAACTCGGCTACATCATGCGGCGTCCCAGAAGAAAAAGCTGTTTAGTGCGGTTTGTCAGCCTCTCGATGCTGCTGGACAGCGACGGTTCCAGAAATGCACATGATAGATGTCACTATGTCCGGAATGCAGCGTTTTAAGGTCGGAAAGTTACGTAGTGCATCTTTAACTCCTATGCTCGGGGGGGGGGACTTAAAGTGGGTAAGCAAACTTAAACAGATGTGACTTGAGTCTGGATTTGAAGATGGGGAGAGTGTCAATATATCAGATGCTGGGTGGTATGGAGCTCTAAAAGGGAGGCACTTCTCGCTATCTTCTTGCAAGGGGGGAAATAGGCAGACCGTGTGATGTTATTGATGTGGGAATGACAGTGTGCTACCAAGGATGAAACCCAAACTCTTAACCTGAGGGGAGGGGGAGACTGAGGAACTGTTGATGGTAGAAGTTTGAGGTGAACCAGGATTTAACTTTGGATAAGCAGGAAGTGAGGGGGGAGGGTGGGAATCTGATTTGCTGGAAAGGTAGAGTTGGGTGTCATCTGCAAAGCAGTGAAAGTGGATATGTTGCAGAGGGGGAGAAGATAGATAATGAAGAGAAGGGACCCCAGGACAGAGCCCTGGGCACACCTGTAGTGACTGGAGAGGTGTTGGATGCGAAAGATTTGAGCTGTATGAACTGAGTGTGGTCTGTGAGACAGGAATAAACCAGATCAAAACCAGGGAGTTGTGGGTGATGCCAATGGATGAGAGTCTGTTGAGGAGGATAGAGTGTGAAATGGTGTCAAAGGCTACACTGAGGTCATAGAGGATGGAGAGTAGACCAGTGTCAGCTGCAATGCGGAGACTGTATTTTTCAGGAGGGCTGTTTCAGTTCTGTGACAGTGACAGAAACCAGACTGACAAGGCTCTTAGATGGAGTTCTGAGTTAAGTAAAAGCGTAATTGGGAGGCGACAATTTACTTTCAGGATTTTGGAGATGAAGAGTAGGTTGGAGATGGTGTGGCAATTATTGTAATTATTGGCATCTGAACCTGTTTTTTTAGTATTTGAGCGACAGCTGCAGTTTTGAAAAATGATGGAACAGTTCCAGTGGTGAGTGAAGAGTGCATGATGGCAGAAATGAGGAGGATCAGAGAGGAGAAGCAGGATTCGACCAGAAATGTGGGGAGAGAATCAAGCTGACATGTCGAGGGCTTGTAACACAAAAATTCAACAAATCAATTTTTGGGTTCTGCACAGATGATATTTGACTGCTCAATAAATTGTCCAAATAGGTAATTATGTCCTCACACTCTGGCTTTCTACCCCAGTGGGTCCAGGTTCCGAGGACATTTATCCTCATTGACCACAGCCAAACACCTCCAGACTTTATCTTAGTATCTTTAACTATCACAAAACAAAACCCCCCAAAACTATTCTAGTGAACTGGGAAACTATTTATAAATCAATTGCTTAACTTGTTGATTGATCATGCAAATTTAGAGAAACTAACTTCAGCTCTGAAGAACAAATAAATCAATTGTCTCCATTCTTCGGCTATATCCAGAGCTCATTCTTCTTACAAGTACTACCATATATCAAAACACAATATGTAAATCAATTAAACAAATCATATCCTAAATCTTCTCATTGTAATCATAAGATCGCCCCCGTCCCATCCCTTCCATCATAGCATTACTTTTGTGTGTTTGTTGATGTGTTATTAATGCTGTTGCCTTGTTGTTTGGGTTTGTCATTGTTTCTTATGCCGTTAAAAAATCTATCATAAATTATTGTACTCTGGAAAAAAAATCGGACATTTTTATTGTTTGCAATAAACTGGGGCATACTTAATACAGAAGTTTTATCAAGTGAGGAACCTCCTACTCAGCGATATCTGCATCATATTACAGTGTATTTGTAAACGGCAGCATTTGTCTGAATGGAGTCCTGAATGTACCAAGTTTTTGATGGATTCAAAACAGAAATACATTTAATGCCACATGTAGAAAAGTAAAACATTGGCTACAGCAGGCCAAGTCACTTACAAAACACCTACAAAGCCTCTATCTGCTCAAGAGGGTGGTCCCAGCTTGTCGTGGTTCATATTCAAATTGTTACATGTATTATAACACAATAGTCTTTGTTTCAAAGTAGATTATATATTTAGTTGTCCAAGTTTGTAAATGTTTATTAGCATGCAGTTAGTTTTTAGTTGTTTTTTTATCCTTTTGTAGTTTGTAATCAAAAGTTTGTCCACATGCTTGAAGTTTTCCATTCTTATGATTATTCAGCGTTATCGTATCCGATCTTTTTTAAAAACAGCAAAAGAACGATGATGACACAGTATCACGGTGTGTGCTAAATATTGGTAAATTTTTTTATTAAAGCTTTTAAAGCTGATAAAAACACAAATCCAAATATTAGCACAATCTTACCAGCTGTTGGGTGTGATCAAAGGTAAAAACATAACGCATGTAAAACCCCACTGATCCTCTTTTTCTCTTGTCATGTTTCTCCTGTTTATCAACTGTCATATAAGTTCTTGTAAATCTGATGACTATATTCTCTCTGCTCTCACCCCCATCTCTTTAAAGTGAGCTTCTGTAGCCATCATGCCTACTTATTATATTTTTGTTACCAGCTCTTGACACTTCTCCTGCCCCAAAAGCCCCAGAACTCCCTGCATTGTAATACTGTTGAATCATCCATGCACATTTGCAAGTCCACGCGTACCCCGTTCCATCAAATTGGTCCTTAATCCAGTGAGAAGAAATTAATTCTCACAGCCCCTCTCTGTCCCCTCCTAACTTCCCCTTCTCTTTTAGCTCGCCACTCCCTCCTTATCTGTCTTAATAAGAAAGCTCTTTGACTTCTCCAGAGGCAGTGAGGCTGAGGAACGGAGGGAGGTCTGTAATAGGTTTAAGACCCCATTTTTTATTCACAGATAAAGACATTTACTCAGAAGACACTGGAAGGAAAAAGGCTCATGGAGCAGCATTTGATTTAATATGTTGCACTGTTTGAGTCATTTCTGTAATACTTTTGGCTTCAAATCAGCTTAGTTAAAATTGGACTTTTGCTGTTTTGGAAATGTTATTTGATCTTGTTTCTCTTGTAGTATGTAAAATGTTTTTTTTAATTCTTTTTATAATTCAAGATAACTGTTGAAAAAAGGCCCATTTTGTGTCCCTTGCGGATTAACCAAATGTTGGCTTTGATCTTTGTCACAAGGGCTTAAAATAGAAATAACTGCTATATATAAGATATATAAGACCAATGTTTATAAAACTTTGAAGAACTTATCTTGCCTTGTACAGTTACCACACGTAGACGTAGCACATCACAGTATTTCCAGTAACTGCAGACTTGAGATTCTTTATGAATGAAACTTCAGTCATAGCAGCACCTACAGAGAGCATCCCAGCCCAGCTCCAAACAGGTCTCAACATGGAGCTGGAATATCTACTGCCAGCTGCTAATTTTCTTTTTCTTAGTTATTTTCTATTTTTTATACACATAAAGTTCTATTTTCAATTCCTAAAAAATAAACCTTAGAGGTGTGTGAATAAATACAAAATGCAATGATTTACTAATCTCATCAAACATAATTTTGTTTACATTAAAACAAAGAGCACATATTACATGTTGAAAAAAGATGCTCTGGTATTTCATGAACGATTTTAATGTATCATAGGGCCCATAAAAAAAAAAAAAAAAAAAAAAAAAACTTAACAAAGGCATCTCTTAGTGTATAAGTGTATGAACCCAGTGGACAACACAGCAACTGTGTCAGCATGCAGAGTGTAAGGAGTCAGGACTGAGCAGAGAAGAGTGTGATTTTGCAAATGGGGTCATGCCTCCACGGAGGCTAGAGGCAGACTGGGGTGGCCCAGAGACCTGGACGGTCCCGGAGCACAAACCCCAGCCACCCCACCACAAAGACAACTCCGGACCCACCCAGAGGACGGCAGAGGAAGGGGCACTGGTCATCCAGGGCGGGAAGAGCACAGGGCCCAGGGCCCCAAGAGCCCAGAGTGCCCACCCTCGCTCCTCCACCCTGTAGCCCCTCACTCACAGCCTCCCCCTGCGCCGTACCCACAAACACTCGCTCTCACAAGCCCACATCACACTTAACCCTCTCACCATGTCCTGAGGGAGACAACAATTTTGATTAGTTTTCTCACATATTTCTTTATAAACTGACCCAGCCCATATTTGCTCCTCAAAGACTCATCTTTTAATATATAATAAATTAAAATTCTTTATTTTGTACTTATTAAAGAGTAAAAAGATATTGTTGTTGATAGTAGTTTATTGATTTATTTTACCACTTTTGTTTTGTTTTGTGATTTTGTTTTACTTAATTTTTTATATGAAAGAAAATAAATATTAAAACCAAAAAATAAATAAAAAAAAAAGGCTACTTCACTATTATATTTTCCTTCAGGGGATTAACGGTGTTGTTCATTTCCATCTTTTCA
Organism: Melanotaenia boesemani; assembly: GCF_017639745.1. Taxonomy (NCBI): domain Eukaryota; kingdom Metazoa; phylum Chordata; class Actinopteri; order Atheriniformes; family Melanotaeniidae; genus Melanotaenia; species Melanotaenia boesemani. The sequence goes on from NC_055682.1 coordinate 37,979,753, forward strand.
TCTAGTTTTATTTGTCTATTTTACTTCATTACTGGTCGTAATTGCCCCATCCCTCCTTTCTTTTTTAATATATTGCAAACCTGAAATGTGAAAAACAATTGTATATGAACAAATGAAATGAAGTTTGGTCCAAACTGTCTGCAACTTCATCATGGTCTGTTTTTCATGTCTTTCTCTAAAATTAAGCACATGCTTATATTCTGTCCTTAATTATTTTTGTAACTGATGTTAAATGTTGGGGAAAAAAGGTTGCTTTCTTTGTTGTAACTGAGGATGAGGAATCATGCTGTATCTTTGCCTGTTTACGCTCCAGCAGCTACAAGCAGCTTTCAGTTCTTCTCAGTGTCCATTGCCCGGTTTAAAATAATTCTGAATGCCAATAAAACTAACTTGTGATGTTTTCTTAAATTAAATCCTTTGAATCTTCTCTTACTACTCTTTGAGGTTCTGAGATCAAGTCTGATCTCAAGAAATTCTGACTGAAGGCATTCTTTCTTTTATGCTTCTTATCCAGCAAGAGGTTGAAAAACTAGTTTAAACTGGGTTTCTTCTTCTTTAGAATCAATAGTTGCCTTTCTTTTAAGGCCAAACAGAGATTTGTTTCTGGTACTTTTATGTCTGCGTCGGAATATGAGATGTTTTTTATTTGTATTTTACTTTGTAATGCTTTGCAAAACAGTCTCAGACTAATTGAGTTGTAGGTTGTGTTTTCAGGTTTGTTATCTGCACCATCCTTTGAGACATCAATCGTTTTGAAAGTTTCTATTAAACTCTACTGATATTAAATATACTCAAAGCAGTTTCTGTCTTCCGTCTTCAGATGTAAATGACAACGTCCCATTTTTTACTTCCTCCATCTACGAGGCCTCAGTCACTGAAGGAGCAGAATCAGGAACTTTGGTTTTCCAGGTTTCAGCCAATGATCTCGACTTGGATCTTAATGGCAAGGTAACCAAAATGACTTAATTAACAAATAAAACATGTACAGATTTAGAGCAAATCTGAGGTCATTTATCAAATCTATTTGATTAATCAGTCTTTGTCTGTTCAATGATCTCAGATTTTCTTCCCCTTGCTGTGGAAATTTGAGGTAATTAACTGTCTTTTAACATCTGACCTTTTTGAATGATTATGCTTCCCTGTTTAACTCCTCCTGTCAGATCTCTTACTCCCTGCTGGAGGATCGCAGCGGGGACCACCGGTATTTTCGAATTGACCCAGAGTTTGGCTTCATCTACACACAAGCCGTGTTTGACCGCGAGACCAAAAGCTCATATCTGTTGGAGGTTCAGTCCGTGGATGGTTGGGAGTCAGCTCGGCCTGGGAAGCATGGACAGCCCAACTCTGGTAACTAACAGGACACAGACGTGACAGCTATCTTCTGATTGCTGCAGCACAGTTTGTCCAGTGTTGTAACATCTTGTGGAGAGGAGTAGCTGCAGTACATGAGATGGAGTATGTGTTACACCGGCTTCACGCTGGGAGTGTGGAGTGCAGAACAAAATTAGAGCATCCACACCGGCTGTGTGAAAATATGCGCTGCCGCCACGTGCCTTGTAGATTTTTGGCATGTTGCCTGTTTCAAACATGTGAAGTAAGAATCACAGAAGAGACTCTCAAGAAAATATGTTGGGCATCATATTGCATTCATATCAGCAAGAATACGCATTTCACTGTAGTTTGTGTAGGTAATGCATCACAGACATTAAAAACACAGCTTACCTGCCATAGCGATGATCAGTGAGGAAAATGAATGATTTTCAGTTGATTTCAGCATCTGAAGTTACAGCTGGGAAGCTTTCACACCTTCACTTTTCAATTCATATTAGCCATGGATTATTTAAATCCATCATCAGAGACGTGCTTTGTTAAAAACATGCAGCCATGCAATACACAACCTATACTACCCACAGAAAGTTTGGGATATTTGGCTTTTTGCATTGTGTCAATATATACTTCTACCTATTATAAATGCACTATGACCTATACAGATGAACTTTATTTCACCTTCTGGATACTTTTAAATGCAAATGTACAACTATTCAGTTTTTCAGAACCTATTGCACAACATGCTGTTCTCTAAAAGAAAATGAAGTGGAAGTAGTGGAAGTAAAAAAGGAAGTGTCTGAACCACTAAATGTTCTGGTTCACTACATTGAGCACTATTAATTCAATCGAACGTCCAATCACAATAAAAATATGTTATGTAAACATGTCAGCTGAGCTGATCAGCCTCGATTGGAAAGAATTTTCAATCCAATTGAGAAGGGTTGTTTAAATCTTTTCACGATCGGATCAGCAGGGAAAAATGAAGCATGTATACCAGGGGTGCCCAAGTCCAGGCCTCAAGATCTACTATCCTGCAACTTTTAGATGCAACCCTTCTCTGACACACCTGAATCAAATGAATGACTCGTTGCCAGGCGTCTGCAGAGTTGAATGACGCGTGGATGAGGGAACTGAGCCATTTCATTCAGGTGTGTTGAAGAAGGGTTGCATCTAAAAGTTCCAGGATAGTAGATCTCGAGGACTGGACTTGGGCACCCGTGATGTATACACTCCTTTCGATTGTTCCTGCGCATGCTTGAACCACATGCAGGTTACGTGACATAATGCGTTTCAAGACCTGAACAATGGCAAAACTTGGCCGTTGCGGAAACAATGTTCTTGTTGGAAATTGAGCAGTTTAAGGCTTATTGTGCATTTTGGTGTTCAAAAGGTTCAAAATAAAAAAAATAAAACTTCTTCTTCCCAACCAGTAGGTAGGCACTGTGCATGTCAAAAGCGTCACAGTCGTATTTCTGTCCATCATGTCAATACAGCTGATCTGATCACTGTGTCTGGCGCCCATGTAAACATGTCAGAAGCAATCTCAAATCAGATTGATTTCAGCTGAATCGATGAGACATTTGTAGATGTAAACATAGTTAAGTACCCACCACTGTTCTTTGCTTTTGTATCAGTAAACTGTTTAAGATGAAGGAATTACCATTAGCTGCTTCTACTTCAATGCCCCATATCCATCCATCCATCCATTTTTTCAGGGTTGTGGGGGGGCTGAAGTCTATCCCAGCAGCTACTGGGCAAGAGGAGTACACCAGGTCAGGTTGCCAGTCCATTGCAGGGTCACAGAGAGTAAAAAAAAACACACTCCTAGGGAGAATTTATTGTCTGTTAACTCTAACATATTTAAGTGTATCATGAACTTTTTATTTTTTTTGTAAATTTAGACTGAAAGTTAAATATATCCCTGACTTTTTTTCTGGAGTGCATTCCCAGTGTGAAGCTTGCTTTACTTTTATGCATAAATACTGCCCCAGAGTTTAGTTGTTGTGTCACCAGACTCAGTGACCCTAATTATGTTTTCCCACTACTTGGACATTTAAATCCATGCTGTAGATTCTTGTGTAAGTTCAGATTGCTTTGGCAACTAACACTACATTTAAAGTTTCTTTATTATTTCCTTATTTTATGTTGCAAATAATCCAGAAAACAAATGTTAATGTATTCAAATGGATTCCAACATTTTTACACCAGGAGAAAAACTTATATTTCTTACCAGCATTTATGCTAAGGTCAAATGTTCTTAAGATTTTGGGCTCAACCAGCAGACACGTTGTCAGACTTTAAGTATTTGTTGATAGTATTTAGATTTTGTTGATACTGAATATAGTCAACTCAATGTGGTGATGGTATTTCTGTAAAAAGGGGACAACACTAAAGAGAATAGTGCTGTAGACATCTGCTGGGTAGAGTTCGTTTAAGGCTTCAAATCTTCATTGAAGGCTGAAATAATCTCTGTTTTCCTCTTTCTGTGTCTTTCTCACATCTGTTCATCTCTCTGTACTGAAATACCAAAGGCTATCCTTCTCTCTCAGCCCGTCACTCTTGCCTCCCTCCCTTTTCTATCTCTCCGTTTCTCTCATTTGCTGCCAGACGAAATGCATACATGCTCTGGTAGAATAGCGAGAGGATGAAGAAATTAACAGATGTTGAGACAGATGGGTGGATTGAAAGAGGTGTTAGTAGAAAAGGCAGTGAAACGGAGCAGGAGCCATAGCCCTGTCTCTAAAAAATAGTTTTAACACTCTGTAAAAGTGTAAAAATAATAAATACAGACAGAATATAATGATGTGAAAATCACTAAAGCTCTGTAGATAATTGAAATGGTACAGAGACAACATATGAAATAATTAAACTAAATTTTTTTATAAATTCTTTGGCAAAAAAGGACAAATAAGTGTATTTGGCTTTGAGTTGTGGCTGAGTAGAAAGAGCCAGAATATGTGAGAATAAAAGAAGTAAATGTGTCCATGGCTGTGGATCTTTTAGGGTCTCAGGCAGAGCTGATTTAAAACAGACTTGGAACTTTGTGGGCTCAGGAACACTTATCAGCACCATTTTCACCAACAACTAATACAAGGGAAACAATAAATAAATAAGACTTAGACATGACACTGTTATCACTGAGATGAAGTGGAAAGCTGTCCTGTTGTCTCACAAAATAAAATGTGAACTCATGATGGTATTTTTTCAGGAAAGGCCTTGCCTGTTTCAGTAAGACAATGCTGAACCATGTTTTTAAACAGTGGTGGGTCTTTAGTGGAAAATGACTGTTAAAGCAGCCTGCCACTAGCACGTACGTTACTGAGGACGTTTGGCTCATAATGAATCAGGACTACGATACAAGGTAGAAGTGAAGCAAACATTCAGCATCAGAGGAGATGGAACATACAGAACAGGTAAACCCAGACCTCCGTTAAAGTTTGTACAAGTAGAAATATCTTAGAACTATAACATAGAAGACTAAATCTGTTCATTTAGGCTGAAGAGCTGCTCAGTACTCATAGTGTGATTTTTAGATAAGTGGTGTGGGGCAGTTGTTTGACAAAGTCAGCCTCTCTGGTATGGAGAAGGGTCAGTCTTCCTCCTCTGTAGGTCGGTGGTTAGTCTGTCTTTAAGGTCCTCTGTTTGGATAGAGCAGAAACCAGACCACGGGGACACAAACATCATGTTTGCTGCTGGAGTTAATGAACGAGTTAATGGATCGTTTTCAACAGATCCTATTGAGTGCAGAAAAAGAGAAAAGCTGGATTAATGGATCACAAGTTATTTTATTTTTATAACACAGTACTACAACTTTTTTTTTTCTAATAAATGATTGTATATTATTAACAGATTATATGTCACATTGAGTCACTGATGTTTGTAGCCATGGGAACGAGCACTTAACTAGGACAGAGACTACAGGGGAAAATAAGTTATAATTTTATTTGAATAAAATTTTATTTTGAATATGACATGAGGTTGCATGAAGAAGGGTGGGTGATGGACAAATGAATGGATACCATCCTAAGTACATGTTATAAATTTAAGACGACATAAGAAATAAGAATGATGTTTTTGGTTTTTGATGTAGATGTGAATGTTTTTCTTAATGTTGTTTTATTTGTAATCTTCTACATAACCTTTAGTTGTGAATTTATCTTTAAAATCTAGAGGTCTGTCATAAAGACTACAAGTATAAACTTTTATGTGTGAATATCTTTAGGAGAGAAATTAGCTACAACTGTTAAGATCCATTTTAATAAGGCTGAGCTTCTGGTGGAGGGGACAGGTGCTTGTCCACCCTCCACCTCCTCACCTCCCCATCTTTCTGTGACAGAGCCTGAACATGTGCAGAGTTCTGGCATCTGCAGCTTGTTTTGTTTTAGCTTCGAGGGCCTGCATTAGTTTGCTGTCTGTGCCACGAACTTCACACCAACTCCTCCACCCTGGCTTCAATAATTAATCTCATCTCCAAGCCGTATTGCAAATCATGCTCGTTTTGATATATGAATCAAAGGATGTGTAGAGTGCTGGGTTGCACAGCCACAGAGCCTTAAGCCAATACCCTCAGGGTGCTTTGAAATTCACTTCAGCCTGCGATTGAATGCTGAAAAGAAAAAGAAACAGCTGGATTTGATGGTAAAACATACTGTAGTAATGGAGACATTCTGCAAAAAGATGGTAGACAATTTATTGAAGATTTTTGTACATCTGTCTGAATGATGAAATTCCTGTCTACTGTGTGTTAATGCACGACAGGGAAGTGAGTGAAATGTTGCTAAGCAAAAAGAAAAACAGATGTTTGTGCTGAAGTTGACAGAATAAGAACAACCCCATGTTTCTAATTGCCTTTCCTTCTCTATCTCTTCTTCTTTTTCCCAGACACAGCATATGTCCGTGTTTTTATCAGCGACGTGAACGATAACAAGCCCGTGTTTGCACAGGCATCCTATGAAGTTGATGCGGATGAGGATGCTGACGTAGGCTTTGCCATTCTCACCGTCAGCGCCAATGATGGGGATGAAGGTGGGTGGTGTGATGAAGGAATCTCTGTCTGCGTGTGTGTGAAAATATATTTCCATGAAGAGAAAAAATTGAAGTAAAGAAGTGATGTTGGAGCTACGAATATTAGTCTATATCATACACATTTAGTCACTCACTTAAAAAAAGAAAAGAAGTAAGTATAACTTGATTTTCTTTTTGTCTGCCACCCTTTAACTCGCAGTGAAAGGCTGCAGCAGAATAAATGAAAAACATAATAAAATGTGAGTTTGAATCAGCCACTGTGAAAAAAGCCATTTAATATAAACTTTCAATGGAGGCTTATTTCAATGTTTTGAAACATTGAAATTGTGCATTGAGAGGATTTTGAGCTTGGAAATATTTTTCTCACTCAAGTCAAGCATTTCCTACTGTTAGGACTTTCTTAGGAAGCTGATAGATGTCCTCTGACATGACTGATGTTTTATTGCTTTCTCTACCCTACTCTACCCAAAATATTTTTAAGTTTGACGGACTGGTGCTTAGATTCTTCAAGTTAATTTCTATCATCTAAAAGTCATCGACTTCATTCATCTCAACACGGCAACCAAACCAAGAACCAAGTATTTTTTATCATTAATCTCATAGTTTAACATCCCGTGACTTCTAAGCTGAGCTACTTTATCTTTAATAGACGCTTGTCTTTAACAAAGCCCCATTTAAAACATAGATTTAAGAGCTCTCCTACATCTTTAAATAGAGAAAGTCAGGTCTGCAGTCTGAGAAAACAAGATACTTGTCACAAGTATGGCCAACTAACATTTTGGGCAAAAGCTGACTTCACACAACTATGAATGTTTAATATTTCCACTTAAAACCTGTGAAATAGACTGAATTTGGGATGGAAGCTTCTCATTCTTTCAAAGCATTTTGTAGATTGAAATATTAAATAATTTCTACTTTCAGTGCAATAAGTGATTTTGTAATATAGGAAGGTGGAAAAGATGAAACATATATGCACCAAGATATGCTGTATTGGTAACTGGATGTATGCAATAGCAGCAAACCTACATACACCCCAGCAATGACACACCAACACTGACGGAGTCATGTCAGGACTGTTTTTTGACATTCATCTAAATAAATTATAGTATAAAACACTTTAATGCTGCAGCCCTGATTCTAAAAATGTTCAGACACTGTGTAAAAATCAAATAAGAACAATCCAATCATCCAGAATCTTTACCGCTTCGTCCATTAAGGAAGCTGGAGCCTAACCCAGCGTTCAGCAGGTGAGAGGCAGGTACACCCTGGACAGGTCACCATTCCATCACAGGGCCAACATAGAGACACAAACACCATTTAACCATTTAGCATGTCTTTGGACTGTGGGAGGTAGCCAGTGTACCCGGAGAAAAGCCACAGATCATAGAAAGCCCACTGTTTAAACCTCCCCCCCAGCCGAGGCTCGAGCCAGTGACCTTCTTGCTATGAGGCTGTGGTGCTAACCACCACACCACTGTGCAGCAGATTAAAACAATGGTTTTGAAATTTCATGAACTCATATTTCATTCCCAATAGAACATTAATAGAACATAAAAAACATTCTGAAATGGATCCTCAAACTCTTCTCAAATTAACGGTAAGTTGCCTTTTTTTTATGAAATTGGAAAATATTTTTAGATGCCGTTTGTATCAGATTTGTGACCCGCTGTCCATCTTTATATCCATGAGACTCTTCCTCTCTGAAATGCTCCTTTTATACCCAGTCATGTTGCTGACCTGTTGCCAATTAACCTTATTAGTTGTGAAATGCTCCTCTAGTTGTTTTGATTTGTTCTAATTACTTTTCCAGTCTTTTGTTGCCCTGGTCCAACTTCTCCGAGATGTGTTATTGGAGGTTGTCATCATGTAGAGCACGAAAACTGATAAGACTTCAAGAAAAAAGGCGTTGTCACCACATAGGTGAATTAATCTGGGTTGTCACAAGAAAAAATCCTTTTAGGTTCAGGTTATAACACGAGTCATCAAGTTCACAGTAATATCCCGATTAGGAGATGTCTGGCCAGCTAACGCATTTCACACCTCATAGAAAGACAAATTTAAACTTTGAAAAGCTCCTTTGTTCTTCAGCTGTTTCTTTGTAACTCCCTCAAATCAGAACAAAAACTTAGAAGACTGACTTTTAGTTTTCTGTGTTGTTTGTTTGATGTTCGGAAAGTCCACTTGAGTATTTGAAAATATGTAAAGAAGACTCTGAATATCAGTATGTCTATCCAGTTACACACTATATGTCAGTTTTTATCTTCCTGTGTTTTTATATTGTCATCTTACACCATTAAACTGTCACTGCAGCATCTGAAGTTTGGAGCTGCACTCTTAATCATCGCTTTTAAAGATGAAGTCAATAGATTTAGATCAAATGATGACAAACAGCAGTCAGAGATCCAAAGTGTGGTTTTTCTAATTATTTCCAAAGAAGGTGTGACTGAAATTGGCTTTGTAATTATACCCCTGATTGTGTATTACAAAATGCTGTGTGTCATATTCTTATTTAGCAGTGGAGAAATGTCATGTCTGTGTGTTTGAGTGTGTGTTAGGAAGACAGAGAAACTGACATCAGAGAAATTCTCTTGCTGCACCTCTAAAATGATTCTTCAGAGAGCGAATCTGTGGAGAAAAAGTCAGAGTTTCTATTCTTGCATGAAAGGTGTCTGAAAGTGGATCAGGGTTGATTTGCCACTTGCATTTATGTAAAGCTTTGAGACACGTATCTGTAGACTGAAACAAAGTTTAAACCTTTTACCCTTTAGATGTGTTACTGCTTAGTAGATTCCCAGCAATAAGGAGCTATTTACCACAAACATTTAAAATGGACAGATTCAGTGGTTGTAGTTAATATATATATATATATATATAGATATATATATATCTGAACTGACACTTTAGGTGAACATAGTGGCCATAAAAAGGAAGTCCAGGTTTTTCTGAACAGTTTAACTCTGTAGCTCCAGTGTCATGACACAGTCAAAATACAAACATTTGACTTTGTGTAATAGCAGGTGATAAAATGTCCTGACTGCTCAGAGGGAGCACGGTTCATCCAGAAGGTGATCCGCTTTGTTGCAAGCATTTTCCCCATACAAAAATGAAATGTGAGCCTGATGCCTCCTTCAGACTTTGTGGGTTTGATTTCTTTGTTTTCAGTTCAAATAAAATGTTGGGTTTTTGGAAAAGTTATTTGTTTGGATTAAAAGGCCTCAAAGGTCTCAGTCTGTATCCATTCAAGCACAGCAGCTGGAATCCTGCTGTCAAAACAGAGCTTTGAATTTTCATATAGCTTTTATAAGTGCAGCTATTTTTATGTTTTGGGGGTTTATTATTTCTTTTGAATATTGTTTCTGCTCTGTGGAGCACTCTGGGTTTCTTTTCTATTATAAATGTTTGATAAAAGTAAAGTTGAAGGTTAAACTGAATTGGACTAAAGTCAGTGGTGGGTACACACCAGCAGAGTAAACCTTCCTCCATCATGTTAATAGGACTTGTAATGTGTTCACTGCTATAAAACACACAGTCTTCATAGATTTCCTTTCTTTTCCACCAGCTCATGTTTTCCTTATAGAAAACATGAACAGTTTGTGTCAAATGCTGTTGAATAAATGTAGAGGAAAAGCAAATCTAAAGTTAGAGAGAAGTGGAAAATATCCACTGAAGCCCTGATGTGATGTACACATCACATACAGTAGTTGAGTTATTCTGATTAATTCCACTTAGAAATATTGTCAGATTTAACATGTAGACTCACTAATGAGGATGAAGGACAGGAAGATGGTTTACCTGTTTAGAAACTCAGATCACAGCAAGTTGACAATAAAGTGGAAAAAGGTCTTTCTCCAAAATACCAGCTAGAAATTGTATGAAATGTTCTCAGGATTATCCAGTTTTAGTACAGTACCCAGGGAGGTGAATGAATATTAAACGTGGTACAGCTGGGAAAAACATTACATTTGACTTAATTTGTTTGTTTATTTAAACTTCTGCATTACTGCCTGTTTGTGTTTCTTTTGGGATTTTTCTAACTACTTAAGAGATTCAGACAACTAGAAAAAAAGGGGGAAACAGAAGAGAATGAGAGTAAAAATAGGGGATGCAATCGTATGTAGTCCCTAATGTCTCATTTAAAATGAAAACAGACGGTACAAAACGATGTGGATTAGAGCGTTCTCCCCTCTCCTTCCTTGACTTTCATCTTGTTAATAAGATGTGAATCCCATCATGTCTTCAGAGGCTTCTCCTTTCCCTTTCATAATAACGTTGGGCTTGGTGAACGCGGTGGTGATTGAGATGCAGACCTTGGCTTTACTAGAAATTGCATTGAGGGGAGCATTTTGTTGATCAGCATCTAATAGATTATTAAAAGTGCTTCGCAAAGGCAAAAAATTAAGAGATTAGAAAGTGAGTTTGGGAGAGAACTTTGGAGATGAGAAGAAGGACGATTTCAGAGCCAAACAACAAAAATAAAGATTGCATGAACTGATTTTATCATAAATCATCAGTAAAAAATAATGTTGGATTTCTGTTTTTAAAATTTTGTTTCTTTTCGTTTCTGTCTATTTTGTTTCCAGGACAATTAATGACGTATTACTAGCTGTATAACATTGTAGAGGAAGTTTTATCTTTTTCAGTTATCTTTAAAGCTGTTTTTGCACATATATTGTGCAAGAAACTTATGAATGATTCATGTGTATACATGAATATCTGCATGCCTCTGTGTCAATATAAATATTTCTGCAAGAATTCTGTCTGCATTCCTCCGCTAATACGCTGACTGTCTCCCCAGCACTTCTAACTGATATGAAAGGGGCTCATCTTATTCACTTCCATGGGTTTTATTCTCCGCTGCACAATATCTGTTCAATCTCACAGCATTTTATGTTGATGCTATTCATGTTCAATTCAAAAGAACCTTTTAGTAGATGGGTGGGATCCAAAGTGAAGTGTTGAAATACTGACGTGAAACAGCTCCAAATAAAGTATTTACCGGCTTCAGATTCCAAGACCTTGCACTTTCCACATGTCAATGCCTTTGGTGAGTTTTGTTTATTCCTATTCACACTGAGCACTAATCTAAATTCATAAGGCATTTATTATAATCTGTTAAAGCCTCAGGTGACATTCAGTACAGAGTTCATGGAAAACACAGATAACAACAATAATTATATTAATTTATATGTGTCACTTCTCTGGTTTTGAAATAATCGTGCACTCCAAACAATACCTCGGATGCCTCCATTGTTCACATTTGACAGCTAAAAGGGCTGGATCGCTTCAGTGTTGTTCTATGAAAAGTATTTCTGTTCCATTTTCATATATCTGTCATACATTTATTTTAAGTATTATTTGATTCATATTAAACAGTTTTTTGTTGTAAAATAAGTAATATATTAGACTTACATTTATAACTGATTCATTTTTATACAATCCATAATTGTACCCGAAAACAGCTGTATCCAATCAAACCACATTTATTTATTAAGATTTCAGTCTTGTCAATAAGACTAAAGAAAGTATTCTGTTTTAGAGGTTAACTTTTTACCCATTTTCATTGAAAGCTCATTGAAGCTGCTTATCTTGAATAGAAAGATATTTTGACTTTTGAAGTGCATAACCTAAAAACATCTCAATAAAATTAATGGAGACTGTTTAAATCCACTTGATTCCAACACTTTAGCTTTATTTCTTTATTTTTACAATCTTGTCTTATTTTTTTTTTGTTTGTTTTTGTTTTTGAACAGATGTACAAAAACTTCCCGACTTGCCCTGATAATCTGACCGCCACCACCTCTGCTAGACCTCCTCAATCTATATTATACCAGAATCTTACATCTCCTCTGCAGGAGTTCACAGGAGGGTGTCTCCATGTGCAGCTTATGGGCAAGACCCCATGAGCTAGGGTCGAACCACCAGTTTCCTCATTGATAACCCTCTCCACTAACCTTGGCTCCAGGGTGGGGCCTCAGGATCTATGACCTGGCTGGAATCTTCAAATTTCTAGACAACATAGCTCTTGGCATTGGTGGGGGATTCAGACCCCTCCACCACGGTCAGGTGGATATTCATAGTGAGACTTGAGGAGAATGGATTATCGGGCCCTGGCGTGAGTTTGGTTCAGAAGTCTGGTGCAAGCTGGATTTCACCAGCGCCTGCTCCTCATTTCAAATTCTGTTCACAACTTTCATGGACAGACTTTCTAGTCAAATTTCAAGGGCCAAAAAATGTAAAATAAGTATGGATCCCCTTCCCATACTTATTTACTTTTTTATCATTTACCTATTTATTATCAGAAAAGCAAAATGCTTCCTTCTTTGCTTGTTGAGGATGATGTGGTTTAGTTTATCTAGTGGAGGCCTCGAGCAGGCATTAGGGATGCTTCTAGCATAGCATGAAGCCCCAGGTCAGAGCCTGTGGTCTACTGTCAGAAAAGGGAGAATAACAGTTAACCTGTGTGATGCTGTCCTAGAAAGAAAACACCATGAGACTTCAACTAATAACTTGTGTTGCTTCTGCTGATCTAAGTGTGTCTCTTACATGTTCTGTCCTTTTGCCAGGAGTAGTTACACAGCCTTTCTCCACTTCCCCACTAAACAAAATGTCAGTGCAACAGGAGGCACTGTCTCAGCTGAAGGAGTTTAAGTACGCTGGCATCTTGTTGATGAGCTGGGGTACAACCAAGCAGGAGATTGACTGGCACGGCAGGGCAACATCTGAAGTTATACAGATGTCATAGAACGCTGTTGTGGTGAAGACTGAATTAGCAAGAAGGGGAAGCTGTCAGTTTGCCAATCAAACTACATTTTAGTGCACAGTTATCGTCCTGGCCTGTGAGTAGTGACTAAAAGAATAAGATTGAGAACAAAAGCAGGTAAAATGAGCTTCCTGTGAAGAGTAGCTGGCTCACTTGCAGGTATAGCTGAGGATCTCAGTCATCGAACAAGGGTTCAGAGAAGAGTCGCCTCTCCTGAGATGGTTCGGGCATTTGGTTTGATGCCTTCTGGATGCTTTCTAAGGGCGGTGTTTCTGAGATGTCCCACTGCTAGAAGGCCTTGTGACAAATCCAGAACACACTGGAGAGATTATATTATATATACATTTGTCATGCTGCTGCAAAATTAATCAGGAGCCCTGTATTAGGTTTTAAACACGTTTCTCCTAAGATTTCCATTCTGTTCTCATACTTGGTAACCACAGATGTGAACATAGAAACAGCCTGTTGTTAAAAGCCTCAAAATATAGTTATTTAATGTACAAAAACATGAATTTAACTTTGTGTTCACCGCAAGTAAATAGAAAGATGTATGTGAATGTAGCCTGCTCTGCCGGTAACTCAGGTTCTCTCTCTGCAGGTGGAAATGCCAAACTGCGCTACCAGATCACATCAGGAAACACAGGAGGAGTGTTTGATGTAGAGCCTGAGGTGGGAACCATCTTTATAGCCCAGGCTTTGGACTATGAACAGAACAAAAGGTAGGTACTTACTCCAGGGAAGTCACCTTTGAGGATTCTATTACATTCCCATTAACCTAAAGAGTTTAACATTATACTGCATGTTTATATGTTTTAGACATTGTATCCTAACACCCACTAGCACCCACTTACCTTAATTCAGCCGACACCACACCACTCCGTTTTCAGTTGTTTCTATTACAACAGAAGGCCGCTTTCAGTGTGGGTGGATCGTATTAGCAAGGCGGCTAGTAGGTATCATTTGTTTGTGATACATACAGAACAACAATGGAGGATGTCTTGCCGGTGATTTAATTGCTCCTTGGTTTGAAGCTCACAATAACAAAATGGTTTGAGCAAAGCTAGAGGAGGCTGTTTGCTGCAGGACACAACACTCAGGATCGGCGAACTGCCGCTGCTGCCAGTGTTGTTATCCACAGTCGCAGCTTTGGGGTTTCAAAGATGGCGGGATCAGGTGTCACTCTCGTGACTTATCCCATGACTTTAAATTTGGCCAAAAGTGACTCTTATTTTCTGCCCAGCCCAGCATCTTCAGCAAATCGGGAGGGGTGGTGTCGGGCTGGGCCAAGTGGGTAATAGTGGAAAAGGGCCATAAACGAACAACAAGTAAAGAAATAAGTCTTTAGACTTACTCACTCACCACCAGTCCACCAGTAATTGTTGAATATCATCCTCCAGCAAGATCATCACATACATTAATACTTCCTGTGTTTAAACGATTCCTAAACTGGTACCCAGTGTGTTAAATTCTGATACTAAAGGCTTCTAACCAAACACCAGCACATGATGATGTGAGAGAGGAATGTATAGTTTGAAAATGCTTCTCACAAATCTGTGGCTGATACTACTCAGGTACAAGCTTCACGTCCTGGCCTCAGATGGGAAGTGGGAAGATTACACGACAGTGACGGTAAACGTGGTTAACAAGAACGATGAGGCTCCGGTGTTCACCGTTAACGAGTACTACGGCAGCGTGACAGAGGAGCTTGATGGTTCGCCGGTGTTTGTGTTGCAGGTACGATCCATTTGGTATTCAGCAGCAGAGGAGGGGTTTTTGCAATCGAGTTTTTTTATTCCACCTCTTCTTAAATAGATTATGATCTTCTCAGCAAGGCTTCCCCTCTTTTATGATGATGCATGTTTCAGATATTTTCATAGCTGTTTATAGGGTTCATGTGGTGAATGTGAGTCAAGTCCAAAGTTTTAAGGCGCTATCAAGGAGGAGCTATTTAACAAATGTTTCATAATAATGCCAGTTTGATTTATCAAACGTTTTTCAGCCAAGAACCACCTAGCCAATGTAAAGCTTTTTTTGACTGGAAATGAAGATGCCATTTCTGACTGATTTATTAAAATTTAAGACATTTCAAATTTCAATAATTTTCAAAGAAAATATTTCAAACATGTTGAAAGTAAATAATCCACAACGAAATTCATGGGAAACCTTTTCTTAACTGCTCTCTCCTGTAAACTTTACAATGACGGGATGTATTTGTAGATATCGTCACTATCAGCACTTTGTAAGGCAATTTCCTTGAGTGAAAAGTGCTTTATAAATAAAGTTTGATTGATCGATTGATCAGTGCTTTTGTTTTTTTCTTTTTTTCAATAGAACAAATTTTTTCCCAGCAACTTGTTCAGCTAGGTCTGTTGACATTTTATTTATCCTGCAACTAACTGCCATCGTGCAAAGACACATGTTTTAGTTTTTCTCCTTCATGGTGTTAGCTACGAGCAAAGACCCCACAGACGAAGACTCCAGGGACGTGGTGGAGGGTTTACGCATCAAGTCTTGTGTTGAATTCAATAAATTCCTTTCTAAAGAAAAACATAAACAACTTCAACTGCAACAAGTTCATAAACAACAATATATATTTAATTAATATCACAGGAATGTTCTAAATTTACAAGGACTCTAATTGTGCCTTTTTTCTATTTTAAGCTCCTCCTGGAGTGTCCCCACGTGCCCCATTTGGGAAACTGCTTTATGTGGTCTCCTTGTTTCAAACTGCACTGGAAGAAAAAAAATCTTCGCCTGTTGACGGGCATTACTGCAGAGGGTTTTTCAAGAGCCTGAGTTAAAACCCTCAATCTGGTGTTTTTCCTATTTCCTTAAATTTATTTTCTATTATTTATATGTGTTAGCTTATCTACATTTGAAGGTAACGGCACAGCATAAAGAATGGGTTGTGTTGACTGTGTTCTGAATTATTCATATTCAGTACTTCTGTTTCTAAGAGCACATTTTTTACTCTTTAAAGGAACAAAAATGTATTTCTTTCCAATGTCACACTGCAGTTATAGGTCGAGTTGAAGTGTTGGTGCCTTGACTGGGTGTAATTGTCTATGAAAGGGCAGACACACAGTAGGAACTCTTACAGATGGGGTGAAGGTTAGCGATGACAACCTGATCTCAGTCAGATTTTACCTACAGCGATTTATAACTGCACTAATAAGCTGTTGAGTACTTGTTGAATAGTCGAATACTCGGCAACGTTTCAGTATTCAGTGATATATCTTTCCCTGTGACGCAGGTAACCGCATCCGATCCAGATAAGGATGCTGACCAGGAGGCCCTGCGTTACTCTCTCCATGGACAGGGTGCAGAAAGTGAATTCATAATTGATGAGGTCACGGGCAAGATCTACGCCCAGCGGACTCTGGACCGCGAGGAGCGCGCCGTTTGGCGCTTCGTCGTCCTGGCTACAGACGAGGGCGGTGAAGGTCTGACAGGCTTCACAGATGTCATCATCAATGTGTGGGACATCAATGACAATGCGCCTGTCTTCACCTGCGCCCTCAGCTGCCACGGAGAAGTAGCAGAGAACTCAGTAATGGGGACATCTGTTATGGAGATGACAGCGACTGACCTGGACGACTCAGCTGTGGGACAGAACGCCGTTCTCTCCTACAGGATTGTGGGCAGCTTAGATGCTGCTAACGCTGAGGCGGGAGGTGTGCCCACCTTCTCAGAAATGTTCATTATTAATTCCAGCACAGGGACCATCACTGTTGGCATGAGTGGTCTGGACAGAGAACAGGTTGAGTCATATCTTCTGGTTGTGGAGGCCAGAGATGGAGGAGGGATGACCGGAACTGGGACGGCAACCATTCAGATCAAAGATGTGAATGACCATGCACCGAGATTCATTGATCACTCCTGCCTGGCAAGAATCTCTGAGAACGCAGAGCCCAATGCAGAGGTGGGTCAGGATGGGTTCACTGTCCAAAATGAGATTATTTCACAGAAACAATGTAGTTAACCAATTAAAACGCTTCAAATCATTTACACAAATTAGGTTGTGGATAAAAATGTATTTAAATAGATATCTTCTGAAAAGGAGCATTTGACTTATTTAAAGTCAAATATTATTTAAATGAATTCTTATTATATAAACTTACTGTGTGAATTTAACTGCATTTATTCATTTATTTAGATAAATTCAACTAGGGATGCACGGTGGTGTGGGTGGTCGCACTGCAAGAAGGTCACTGGTTCAAGCACCTCAGCTGAGGGGGAAGGGGTTTGAACAGTGGCCTTTCTGTGCAGAGTTTGCATGTTGTCCCCGTGTATGCGTTGGTTCTCTCCAGGTAGTCTGGTCTCCTCCCACCATATAAAGACATGCATGCTAGGTTAATTGGTGACTCTGCGATGGACTGCCGACCTGTCCAGGATGTATCTTGCCTGCTAAGTGCTGGGATAGGCTCCAGCTTCCCTGAGACTCTGAAATGGAATAAGCAATATAGAAAATGAATGAATAAACTGAACTACATATGATTGTGGCACCTGTGCTATGAAATTGACAGAGTATTGCATCAACATAAATCTGCAACACATTAAAATTTCACTTCATTTGAATGATGGATACCAACCCTTAAGCTCTCAGCAGTTTTTATCACTTTTCTCTAAAATACACCTGGACGATGTATTTACTGTGTCCTGAACATGCTACATTTGTAAGCATATTTAAAACCATCTGTATTTCTACTAGGAGTTGTATTAATTTTCCACCACTTGCCTTGATGATGGGAGAGTCCAATCACTGTGACTCCTCCTTCATCCGCCCAAGATTTTTATTGAGGTGAAGGTGTCTGTAAAAACGTGGCATGCTTCCCAAACACGCTTTTTACAATTTAAGAGAAATAAAAAAATCTGTTGATACATGAACTTGATCTTCCATAGTTCTGATAGTATCTTGGCCTCAATTCTTAGAAACATAAAATTAAGTTATCAGGATAAAGTGGCTTGATTTATACATCTTAACTCCACAGACTCATTCTGCCAGGTCTACAGGACCAGTCTAAGATGCCAGTTAAAACAGATTATGAGAATTCAACCAACTTATCAGTAATATGCAGTTATCAATTAGCCAGTTGATACATGTTTCACTGGATATTTGGACACCCCTGTTACTGTTTGACTGCTGGTTGTGCAACTGGGCCATACTTTAATATGTTTGCTGTTAACAACTTGGTGTGCTGAGACTCTCTGGATCTGTTTGGCCTAGAATAGTACAAAACTAGATATTATAGATTTAAATTACACAATTTCTGCTCCATCTATTCAGGCTTTTCTATTTCTAACTCTGGAGACTACCCCCACCAAGTCTTACACTGAATGTCATGCCATTGTCCAAAACACACCATAGGTCCTGGAGCTGACCGCAGAGGACCAGGACACTGGAGAAAATGCCCAGCTGACCTTTAGTGTTGTGGCTGGAGACCAAGAGCAGAAGTTTTTTATGGTCAGTCACAAACAGGAGCAGCGTGGCGTCCTGAGGCTGAAGAAACGTCTGGACTATGAACGGCACAGCGAGCAAAGGTTCAACCTCACACTGAAGGTAAATGGAAGCTTCTACCATGCTTCATTTGGCCTGTGTGTCTTTTTTTTTTTTTTTTTTTTTTATCTCTCCTATCCGTGTTATTAAATTCCATGTTTGTGAGGGCTGCAGTGGTTCAAGGAGATATGGAGAAAAATCAGGGTCAAGACTGATGGAAGCCAGAGGAGCTGTGCTAGAGTGCCTCCAGTTGAAATATTGAAAATATTTTATATGAAAATATGAATATTTTAATTTTCTTTGACAGGTTTTATTATTATTGAAACATTTGAATATGTTCATTTTAAAGCACCTATAAAAAACAAACAAACCCTGTTTTCCTCAGCAAAACTGAACGGCCCAGTTTTTCAATCAGATAAAATATTTGTTTTACTCGGTGGAGGTGCCTGTCTTTGAAATGTGTTTGTAAATAAAAAGAGGAAATAATTCAAATAAAGTGACATAAGTGACTCTAGTCCAGCCTCGCCACATATTCACCAGTCCGCTGTCCTCCTCTGTGATCTGAGACTATTTGCTTCGTGTTTCAGGTGGAAGACCTGGACTTCTCAAGCCTTCTGCACTGTGTGGTGGAGGTGGAGGACTATAACGATCACGCTCCAGTCTTTATTCCACATTTTCTGTCTCTTGCGCCACTCCCTGAGGACATCAGCGTGGGGACCAGTGTGGCACATTTAGTGGCCAGCGACTCAGATTCTGGCCAGAACCGTGACATCACCTACAGCCTATCAGAGGAGTCGGATCCCGACGGTCTGTTCATAATCGACCAGTCTGGTGTACTCTCAGTGGCCCAGCCGCTGGATCGAGAGAAAACACAGCAGCATCACTTGGTTGTCATAGCAGCTGATCATGGGGTTCCACCTCTAACAGGCAGCGCTACGGTTCAGCTGCCTCTGTTGGATGTGAACGATAACGGACCAGAGTTTGAGGCAGCGTACTCCCCAGTAGTCTTTGAGAATGTGGCTGGTCCTCAGGTAGGCTTGACTTAGTTTGATCTCATGTACTTTGTAGAGTTATTGATCAGTGGTGGTATGGATAAAATAAGTAAAATAAAATCATGCTCCGGCTCCCTTCTCTGTTTAGATAGTAAGGTTGAACCAAACATCGACCCTCCTCCGAGCCGTGGATCCGGACTCTCCAGAAAATGGGCCGCCCTTTCACTTCACCGTACCTCCAGAGTATCGCCACAGCAATGATTTCTACCTGCAGGACAATCTAAACGGCACAGCAACATTAACCGCTCTGAGGACATTTGATCGTGAGCGTCAGAAAGAGTTTCTTCTTCCTATTGTTATGAGTGACAGCGGCCATCCAGCCAAAACGGTGACCAGCACCCTGACTGTGACCATCGGGGACCAAAATGATCACGCACACGTGGCGGGAGAGAAGCAGGTTTTCATCAACAGTCACAGAGGTGATTAAAACGATCAACAGAGCATTTTAATCACCACACTGGAAGGTTTCAACCACTTGGTTCCTTATCATCAATCATGCTCGGATTAAAACACAAACATCATTTTATACAGGGTCACAAAGGCAAACTACACAATCACGCAGGTAATCGCAGGGCGTTTAAGCACCTTCAGTCCGTTGCATGTTTGGGGCTGGGTCTCTGTTGAGTTATAAAAAGCCAACATCATTTTCTGATCAGTATTCATAAGATCCCTGTGATACAGTCTAAATGTGGAGCTCTCTCATAGACATTAACAACACATATATGCACTATTTCAGCCATAACCATTAGTGCTGTACAAAGCAGAACAATGCAGGGTGAATTAAGGTGGCAGAAAATCATTTGCACAGAGAAATATTGCAGACACTAGAAGAGATATTGCACAGATCAGAAAATACTGTATTGCACACATAATATGAATATTGCACAATAATTAGAAAAGAATATTGGAAAAAAAATCACCCTTGTAAGCCAGAGGTGTTTACAAATCACTGTTTGTTGAGAGTTTGGGTGGCTTCAAAGAAGAAAATGATCAAGTCTGTTTTTGGACCAGTACCACACACTGAGAGGGCAGAAGGTCAAAAAGGTGGTGACCAGGGGGAGAAGGGAAGAGACTTTTTATGATGTGTCGTGATCTGGAGAATTACCTGGTGTCAACAGTTGTCCCATGTAAAGGAAAAAGTTAGCCGATGACTTTTGCTACTGAGTTTATGATCCTTTAAACCAGTTGTTTTGAAACTTTTTGAACCACGACCCCCAAGATAACATAGGTTGGTGAATGCGACCCCCATCCCCAGGCAACAAAGTAATCATTAAATGTGATGTGTCAAATGGGTCTTCCTGCAGAGTCAGAAACTTCATAAATAAGGGAGATAAAGTGGTTTTTGGTGACTCACCACTGTGACAAGGTACCTACATGCCCAAAATCAGCTTCTCTCACGGCAGTAATGTCAAATTCAGATTTTAAATATGGCATGTTCAATAACTTTGTTTTTTATGAGTTAATGTGTTAAAAATTAAGGTGCTAATATCAAAGATTTATCTCTTCATCAGTGTTTTAATTTTGACAGCCCTGGTAAATATCCCACATTTATTTGATAAATGTAGACTATATATTTTTTACAATTATCTGGTGAGCCCCTGAAATTATCTTACGACCCACATGGGGGTCCCGACCCCCAGTTTGAGAACCACTGCTTTAAAGGGTTTTAAAATTTAGCCAGCAAGTAAGCAAGTTAACTATTCTGCTTTTTGTTCCCCAGTTTTTTCCCCAGCTGTAGTGGTGTGACTCATCCAGGAAAGGTCACATATGTGTATGATTTTAGTCTGAGAGCCAATTCTGCAAGTAGAAGAAAAAAGCTCCAACAAAATCTCTTCCTACCTCTGCTGACAGCCAAAATACATATCTATTGTTTATTTACTTTCATATAAAATACTTGCCATGAATGGGAAACTGTCTCAGCATTGTCCACCTCTTACCTTAGAAGCTTTGGCGAAGACAAACAACAGGCTGAAATTCATCATGTGAGAGTCTGCTTTTCGTTTTGAAGGCTCTGAATCATTCTCACATAGTTTAGTTCTTTCAACCGGGATATAGTTTTTGTGCATTCGAACATCATATTTGGTAATTCATTTTCCCCGTTTAGATCACCTGCAGACTCACATCTTGGTTCTGCTGAGAGGAAATAATAAATGGATCCTGGAGGATGAACATTTCATTTTTCATCTATTTTTATTTTGTTTGTTTTATTTTAATGCTATTACATATATAGCATATGCACCCCACACATACATGCTCGTGTCATGTGCAGATGAAATATTACAGAACATCACTTCAGATCCCATATCTAATGTCTGCTGTTAGAGTTAGCTCATATACTGATGCACTCTCTTTTTCAGGTCGCATGCCAACCACAGTGCTCGGAAAGGTCTACTCTCCTGACCCTGATGACTGGGACAACAAGACCTACGTCTTTGAAGGTCATGTGCCAAGGTAGATAAAGCTTATTCAGTGGATGAGTAGAAATGTGTTGGGCATCTTTTCCAGATTTTCCTTAGCGATGTGGCTGCACATGCAAGATGACTCTGTAAAGTATTTAGAGCTAAAACGTATTTTTATAATCTGTCACTGACATTTTCAGAAGAGGCATTATGTTCTTTATGCTAGTTTTACCAAAAGATGGAGCAGTGCAGAGCGATGGCAGAAGTTAAATACAGTCCAGTTTGGTGTAAGGAGAACTCAAACTCTAGCAGAGGACACCACCGATGGCCTGATGTCGTTCATGACGGACACTTGAGTTGATCTACAATAATTTATCAAGCAGCAAATATAACGAGGGTCACTGTGCCCCCTTACCCCCGAGTCATGTTGTCTTTTCCAGTTAATCTTCCAACACTGTCCATACTGGCTGTTGTCATTTTTAAATCATGGGAAGCAACAGCATCCTGAGTGTAATGTCTATTTTCCCTCTCCTTTTCCTCATCCTCCTGCCCAATATCGCTTCTCAGATTGAATATTAATCTCCTCTCCATCCCAGTCTTGTTTTTTCGTCCATGTGTGTTTTTATTATTTGACGTGGAGCTTTTAGCCTGGTTTTTGAGACTTCCTCTTGACAAAAACGACAATGAGTTGACAACACATGCACAGATAGAATTCCCCGAAGTCTCAGTACTCTCCAGCAGCCCACGATCCTTCAGTCTTTATCTTCCAGACTCAGCAGAACCCACAATGACAGACGTCTTTTCTCTATCTTTTTAGACTTCTAATAAAACTTTGCCTGCTGTGTCTTGGTATTTTTGGCTTTATACTTTTTTATTTCAGTGTTAATATATACACTTAATTACTTCGTTGAACTGTGCTAAGTAAATGTCTGTTTGGTTATTAACATCAATAAATGGTGTAGAATAGTAAAATTTACTTTATAGAAAATACTGAAAAAAAGTAGCTGATATGATCCGTCTCTAAATTAAAGTGAGGAAAAAAAAGAGAAAAAGATTAATCTGAAATTCTCTTCCAGTTAAGTGAACCCTGGTATTAAGTACCAGAGCTCAGACATGATGTTCACCCCGTCAGAATGTGCTGTAAGTTATGTTAATGCAGCCCTTGTCTGTACAAGTGGTTTATTATTTGATTTGCCAACGTTCTGTCTTGGATTTCCTCTCTAATTAAACTTGAATGAGTTCATTTACTGTACAAGGGCAGCATGGAAGAAAAGGACTAAGTCAGATTGCTTCCTTCCATGTCTTTGTGCCTTTTAGTCTTATTTTTGTCCGTTTTCCTCCCTCTCCTTAATAATAATTTCTGCTCACTTTCTGATATTTTCTCAGAGGGTAATTGATTAACCATATAAAAGCTAAAACACGTAATACAAGCTATGATTGAAGTCCTTGAAGATTATTTCGTAATGGTCTTTTTTCATCTTGGATCAGACACTGCAGGCAACTGCATGTGGAAAAATGACACTAATATTTTTAGCCTTTATATAACATGGATGACGCAGACACATCACATTATACATATTTTACATTTAACACGGGTTACATCAGTCAGTTATTTTCAGCCTTCATCCCAGTGACAGAATATTGTTTTAGTTTTTTTTTTTTCAAATGTGGAATTTTTTTGTTGCTTTGTTACAAGAAAAACTGATTAAAATCAGGAGGATGCCCATCAGAAGTTAGTCCCTGTAAAAAATTATCTTTTAATAATTTAAATAAATGTTTTCCACATGTCTTCCACCTCCATGTCTCACACAGTGATAAGTCTTAGTGCAGATATCAGTATATTATTTTATAGCAAATGATTAAAGATAAATTCATTAGATGAATTAATAAAAACGATGACTCACCCTCCTCTGGGGTTTTTGGGAGTCTTATCCACTTGTAGCCGACTCACTGGTTAAAGTAAAACTATGGAAAGCATACTTAAAGGGGCTAGAGAATCCTCTTAAACTTCAATAGCTCTGATTACCAGTTACATATTAATGAGAACCTGAAAGAGGGACTTTTCCTCAACATTACAAAGTTTAACTTGAACAAAAAAAAAAAAAAAAAAGAAAAAAAAATGCAACAAAAATGTCTGAAGGTGAAGACTGAGAATTTAAATATTCACAGGGGTGGAATATTTACCACACTCATTCACACACACATACACACCCACACACACCAATTAAAAAGGAGGTAAAAACTTGAAATTTTCAAAAGAAAACATGTCACACTAACTGCAGACAATAACGCAAATAGGGGGGAGAGACAACCACGGTGGGCAGCTCCACCATCTCCCGCCTCTGGGTCCACAAGGCCACCCGACCAAACCTGCAATGCAATGAAACAAGTTAAAATTCACACAGATGAGCAGTAACATATAAAACCAACCTCTGTGGGGAAAAATTGGACACATTGAAACAGCAATGAATATTTACAAATAGCATTAACACAAAACAGCAATGACTAGAGCATCACACGTCACGATGGATATGAGAGCCACAGGCAACAGATTGCAGCCCAGTCTACTCAGCTTCTAAAGACTCGGGTGGCAGGGGCTGTTTAGGGAGACCTAAACACAGTAAAACACACTTTAGAGATGGCAAACATAACCATAGCTTAAGGAACACTAGCGCCTACCAGTCAAAGTGTTACAGAAGCCACAGGCTACAAATACCTTAAACAAAGGCTGGAACACAAGACACAGCCACGAGGTGGACCAAATAACCAGAGCTGAAAGAAATGACACCTACCAGTCTCAACCTGCTGCACATGCCAGGCATGAAGAGAGCAGGAGGACACAGGATACCTAGTCTGTCCTGTAAACACACACCGTGCTAGGTGGAGGAGGAGGACCAATACACCTACACCTACCAATACATAGGTGTTATTTGTTTATTTTTCAGTTACATGTTAATGTATATTGAAATGCACTTTGTACCTGGTAAACTGTGTCTGGATATTGATTTTAATGGGAAAATCTGCTTTACTGACAACACTGTTTGTTGCTTATGTGACTGATTATGTAAATGAGTTTTCTGGGAATGTCTTAAATCAGTCATTAAAAGCAGGGTTAGGAAGAGGAAAAACATCAAGCTTTGGTTAAAAAAAAAAACAAATTAGTTAACCTCTCTATGTTTGACACACTTCCATTATCACTGGCCATAAATCTGCTGTTTAAATGTTCAATATGAATAAAGTCTTTGAGACACTTGGCTGTTATCTACTCACTGTGTCATAATTGAAACATGTCTTTATGAAGACTACCTCATGATGCATTACTGAACCATTTGCACTGTAAACATCAACAATGGAAAACTGCAGCCTGTATAACCCAAAACCTTAAATTATTACCCAGTTTTATGCACATATTTGTAATAGCAGGCTCCAATGATAAAGTTTGTCCCTTAGCGAAGCAGTGGGTAGTAGAATTACTAGTTGCTAAATATACAGTCTTGCCTACATTTCTTCCCTCAAAGATATCTTTCATGCTGACATCTGCTAAACAACTGAAATGAATATTCTCTGCAGACTCGCCGGGATGCGTGGCCTAATAAGCAATCAGCACCACTCCAGGGGACATAAAATATCTGAGATCGGGTCATGCAGCTGTCACCCTGCTCACCTGAGCTGAAACTAGAACACAATCCAGTCTCAGGTCGTTGCATACCAATGAGATGAGTTTAAGAGGCAGCAACCTAAATGACCTTAGTTGACCCAGAGTGCATTTTGTCATGAGTCAATGTGTTTGTTCTTCTGTCTCAGTTACTTCATACTGAACAAACGAACGGGGTTCTTAATCATTAAGGAGAATGCCCCACCCGGTACCTACCAGTTCCAGGTCCGTGTTTCAGATGGGATCTGGCCAGATGCCGTCTCTGGTGTTACCGTACATGTAAGGGAACTACGAGATGATGCCATCTACAACTCAGGGTCCCTCCGCCTCGCAGGTAAGGTTGATTTTCAAAGTCAGCTGTCTTTTCAAAGATAGGCTCTGGTAAAAATGGCTGTTCGATAATTGTGGCTGCATTCCTGATGTTAACAGATAGCTGATGTTGTCTTTTCCTGATGTTCAGTCAGTTCCTTGAGGAGCTTTGTAATAATATAACTATTGCTGGGCAGTAAAATGGTCCACACCAAAAACTGGTTTTAGGTTTGTTATAAGAATTTGTCTTGTACCACAAACACCAGTTTAAATAGCCTGAACAATGTTGGGAATGTGGTGCAGCAGGAAACTGTTTCAGGGGGACATTTTTCACCACTAAACATGCAGCAATTATTGCAGCGTTATTGGAGATGTTGAGCGGTGAAAATGGACGGAGAAACTTCAGAGAATGAGGCGGTAGCTTAAGTTGAACATGACAGAATAAAAAGAGACGTATCTGTTGTCTGGAGGTAGATTTGTTTTAAAGTAACACAACATAACTTTGACATTCTGAAGACATTACATACATTCCTGAAGCCACTGAGGAACCACACTTCATCACCGGCCTGACTCACCCTCTCTTCATTCAACCCTGTGCCTGCTGCATGGCGGACCTGTAGCTTTTGTACATGAGCTGGCTGCTCTTTCAGTTTAGATTAGACCCACAAATATTTCTTTTTTTTTCTTTTTTATTATTCTTTTTATCTTTTTTATGCAACAGTCTCTCTGAAAACGAGTTTTCTCGACTTTAGCTGATATTTTTTCCTAAGGATCTTTTTCAGAACAGCCTCCAGCTGCAGCTCAAACACTCAGAGCGAGTGTTAGAGGCTGCTCCTGTTTTCTTAAAGCACTGCTTTGTGTTTGTAAAGCTAAAAACAGAGGCAGCTTTTTCATTTTTTTAAGAGCCATATGGGACAACAGTTCTTAATTTCTCAGACAACTTCAATGTTTCTGTTGGTCTTTCAGCCGTTGCTGACTTTCTGTACGAGAGTTCCTCTAAGCTCAGACGTCACATAGACAGGAAGCTGCAGAGGCCACAATCTGACTCTCATCTTGCTTTTTCTGTTCTTTTGGCTCGGACACCTTGAAAATCTCTAAACTCGCACACAAATTCCACAATTTTCCACGTTTTACAAATGATTTAAATCTCATTGTCAAGTGCTGCGATTCCATCCACATCACAGAGCCCTGCGCTGCCTACTCTGGTCACAGTTTACGGTGGAGCTTCAGGCTGTTTTTTTACGGTTCAGTTATTGTTGTTGTTGTTGTAAAACTGTATAAGCTTACATGTAGATGTGAAAAGTTATGCACTGTCTTCACAGGTTTTTTTTTATTGTTTTTATTCAGACATGAACATCTGTTCAAATGATCATGAGACTGCTCTCTTTTTAATAACAAGCTCACTTATGTATGTTGTTTTATTTATTTTTTATTTTTTCAATGTATTCTTCCTTGTTCAAAATATATATCCAATCCAGTTTGACATATCTTATTAAACTGTGTGACCTCCTTGGATTGGGTCTTCCAAGCACCAGTTTAAACCAGTTTACAGCGGCTGCAAACTTACTTGACATCCGCCTGTCAGCTGTGCCTGTTAATGATGGCCTCTGACAATCGTATTATCATGACAACAAGCACTGTTGGACCGTTAACGATACCAATTTGGATTGATTCCTGCTGACTGGGATGGTTTGGGGAAAACAGTCATTATTTGCAAACTTGTCTCCAGTTACAGAAATACTGCTGATTGTTGTTTACTCTTGTTTGCACTGTTTCAACAGTATTTTAAGGATATTTTCTTCTTTTTTGGGAAAATGTTACACCCATTATTACCTCTTCTCCCCTGACTCATAGGGTCTCAGCTGTCATCATTGCACACATGGAAAAACCCTGTTTCCATTACTTATGATGGCAAAATAATTAGTCGTGGATTTGCTCAGCCAGCACATTCCCCTCATATGTTGAGCAACATCCATCACTACCTGATGTACAGCACATCGGCTGTCTGCTCAGAATTAAATTTGCTTTAGAGAAATGGGACATGGCTGAAGGATTTTATGATTTCAGAGATATTATTATATATTTAATAGGAGCAGGCAGAGGCCAACAGATGCTCTCCGAAGAGGAAAGGAGAGCAGAGGAAGAGAATGAAGGTGCAAGTGAGAGTCAAAGCTCATATAAGCAGATAAAAGGATTTCCTACTCGTTTCAGGAGAGGGTTCAGATAAATTAATGTGACTAAATCCAGAGACGGTGTGGAAGAAATCAAGTGCACGTATTTTTAATGTTCGAGCCAAATGTGGAAAAGCAAATGTGTGACACGAAAAATGGAGATCAAAGTGACTTAAATGCTGAATGAATTATTTTGTTTTTATTTATTGTTCCGGAAACATGAGTTTTCAGCCATTTGCTGTTGTAAAGATAAATTGTTACAGGTTATCTCCATTCAGTGGTCTTCTCTTTAAGAACTTGAATGATGACATTGACGTTAGTTGAAAATAAACTGTTGAAATCACTGAGCTGCTTTTAACCTGCAGTTCAGCCAGTAACAATCTCAGGGAAAATAATGTGACTTGGCCCTTTTGAAACTAAACGTAGGATTAATGACTCTGAGATCATCCTGAGGTTCAGGCGAGCTAAACGTGTGTGCATGCATGCGGAGGATATGTAACCGTAGCCATTTCCAGGATTTTATTTTCCATGTGGCACTTTGGAGTAAACACTCATTGATTCTCAGTCTCAGGGATTATGAAAATACTCTACTTATAGCATTACTTATACCCTCCCTGACACTCTAAATCCTATTTCAAGAACAAATGTGGAATGCAATAAGGAAGCTCAAAGAGAGCACTAGTTAAATCTGTCTTACTAAGATTAGGCTGCCTCTCACTCTCCCCCTCGATTTCTCAGTATTGATGAAAAGGTAAAACTGTAGTAAACAAAAAGTCCTTGAAATGTCCACATAACACAAGCTGAGACACACAGCCAGACACAAGGAGTTCATTCACTGCATACAGCAAGCTGATGCAATTTTTGTCACACCATGGGGACTTAGTAAAATATCCCTGCCAGGATATTGTCTTTTAACAGACAAAATAATGCAGAAATACAAGGAGAACAATTATTCTGTCTGTTTCTTCATCTGGTTGAAGATGTAGTGAAACTGAAGTAGGCAAAAATAGGTAAAAATGCTCCAGTCAGTCATAACTTTATCCCCACCAGTCTGATATAAAGTAGGTTCTCCTCCTGCTGCCTAAGGGTATATTCACACCAGGATACTCTGGGGACTCGGTTAAATTTGATTTTTGAAAAATGTCGCACCTTCCTTTGGTTTGCTTTCACACTGCACTTTACAGAAGCAGACCAAACCCCCTGAACAAGGTAAGGAACACTTACAAACAGCCACTCACTAAGACGAAAGAAGACAATCCGGCTCATCGATTGGCCGGGATTGAAAACGACTCATTCACAGCAAACAGTGGAGCAACAATATATTTATTCAGTCTTGGGGTTTCTGTTTTTACTTTGGTGTTAAAATCTAATGCGTTTTTCACCAGAATCTATCACGTATGAGCAGCAGGAGAGGCAGCCAGATATCCAAAATGTTGCTCTACTTCCTCTCTTTGGTTCACCTGGTGGTCAGATTGCTTTCATGTTGCACGAATAGTGGATCAGTATTTTGTGTTCTTTCTTTTTGGCATGTGGCTTTAAACAACATACATCCACCATATATTTAAACATGGTGCTGTTCCTGCTTTGTTCTTATTGTGTATTCTTATGGGAAGGACAATCCATTTGACTAATCATGTGCCAAACTCCATCCTTTAGGTTCAGATTGGTAAGATTTGTGCCCCAACGGAAGGGTCCTAAATAAGTAGGATGGTCCAGATTGTATACTTTGCCAACGAATGAAAATGTGCATTGTCCCACCCTAAGTCTGACCCGTTGGTAGAAACGGGGCTTTTGTCATCACCAATGCTAGTTTGTCCCATGTAAGGATAAAATGTAGAAAGACTAAACTAAACCCTTGATTTTGTTTCTTTTTATGTACTTAAAATAAACATTTTGGTGTCCACTCAGAATGAGGGGTCATGACCAATATTTCATTACAAATCAAACCAGCTAGAGGAATTTTTCAGATAAGTTATGAAAGTTAACTTCATGATGCCAACAGCTCATATCTGCTAGGCTTAAAAGTCATACTGTCAGATTTGTTTTGGTGCCCAGAAGCAAAACCTGAAGTGTATATTTTTAAAATTTCTTCTACAAGCACTAAACAAGATAAACACATCTATATCATTGTTTACTACCTCTATTCTGGACCAAAAAATGGCTTTGAATGAATTGCTCATAAACTGGCATATAAGTGTACTACCTATTATTAATAATATGTAGTAGGTGGTTTTGAAAAAAGCTGTACTGAGTTGGGTCTTTGTCCAGAACTGGTGCCAGAGTTTTCCTGAGTCCAGCTAACAGGGATTTCCAGTGTCAGAGGGTCTCAAAAACATGCAGAGGTTTCGTCCAAGAGGTTCTAGTGAGGACAAGGAGACATAGATCAGTTTCTATGGTCAAACAAGTTTAACTACATCACTTGCTGATACTGTGGAAGCTGACGCAAGACTGACAAGCAGTAGCTCTACATTCAGAGTGCTGGAGTTGTCACCTGTCTTTATCCCAGAGGAGGTAGAAGACTCCCGGCATCTGAAGCCTGACACTCTCACACCACAGATCAGTCCTATAATTAGGGAGAAGAGACAGGAAGAGGGAGAGAGAGAGAGAGAGAGGGAGGGAGAGGTTCTACTGGGAAAAGCTAGGGATAGGACTGTGACTTCTACAGTTAGAAGAGAAAGCCAGCATTACAAATTGGATGTGAAGAGTCTGAAGGACTAAGAAAGGAAGATAAGTTGCAGCAAGACAACTACTCACTAAGCTTTGAGCTGTGGCAAATGTATACAGCCTGTCACGCCGTGTACCAGGTAAACGTGGCTGTGACATGTTTCATGTTTGGATGCATGTAGAAGACCATGGGATGTGGATATCTGTGAAGAGCTGTGATTGTAAAGAGCAACACAAATTCTCAGTCTCACCAATGTAAAGTAGGTTTTATGAGGTCACACAGACTTGTAGACTCTTCTAGAAGTAATAATTTCTCTGATGTTTGTTTCCATGCTGCATCCTTCTTGGGCTGGGGCGTGGAAAAAGGGGGGTGAAGGAGAAGGATTCTAGGGGCCCAGAAGGGCCCTCAATGCAACTGCAATTCTAACAAATTTATCTGATACTCAATGATAAACTTACAATCACGCAAACATTTTAGTTACAATGCATTGGTATCACTAAGTTCTTTGTTTTAAAAGCATTTCTGAACACCCACCCGCCCTCTATATTCCCTTATATGGTTCAGTCCACCTGCTCCATCAGCTGCTGGGGTCTCCATAGTGGTTTGCTTGTGACTGTATTACATTCAGTTCACATAATACAATAAACCATGTGAGGTCCTGCTATTTTTTGTTTCTGAGCCTACCTAATTGATTTTATATATATATATATATATATATATATATATATATATATACATATAGGATATTATTTGTGATTTGTTGATGACAGTTGATATCGAACAGGCAGGGCTGATCTACCACAAGCTTCACCGTCCGCTCCTCCCTCTGAACGGTCCACCTACAACGTTTCATTAATGGTTCTTGTTTGTCCTGTTTTATGTATTTATTTTTATTTGTTTATTATTTTCACTATTATTACTTTATTTTAGACTGGATTCCTGTTTCTGCTTTTGTCAGAGCTCATCTTTTGGTTGTCGATTGTGGTACGTCTCTGCAGCTTGTGATATTATCAAACATGTTTGATATTGTCGTAGACCCAAGACTAAGAAAAGACTAATTTGAAACAGTGCAGATTACCGCCTTAAACCTAACTACTGAGATGACGGGAGCGCGCTGTGACTCCAGTAAAACTCCTAGATTTACTAAAGACCGTTTTTAATCTGCGACTGTGAAAATCGTTTGGTGTACGCCCGGCATAAATCAACAGATAACACTATCAATGAGGTTTCTGTTTGCTATTCTGACAGAGTATGCCAGATCAAAACACTGGCTGTGTCAAGCATCTGTGGCCTCCATATATAAAACCGCTGCTCAACCACTTCAGCTAAATGCTGCACCAACAATTTCCAGTTTTTTAAAAATATGAGAAACCATCCAAAAGGTTAATTGTATTAGTTGTTGTAAAGAGGTCATTTGAAATTGAATGCAGTTGTAGATGTAACATTCTAACAGTCTCATTACCTACCTGTTGACTAAAACCTGCAGCCTAATCTGCTGTGAATCACTTCACTCAGGATAATAGGAATACCGTGAGCTTGTGTTCTTTCAGTAAACATGTGAAAGCTACCAAATTTGTTTTCTGTTATGTAAGAAAATAAAATCTCTTTAGACTTTAACATCATCCCCATCCAAAAAAATCCATTTGCTAAAGCTGTAATTCCCAACCTGGGGTCCTGGCTTGACATGAGGTGAATGTCAAAAATCTACTCTAAGCCGTGTGTAAATGTAATGTGCAAAAATATCAGTACAGTTGCTGGATTATGACGTCTGTGTGTGGATTAGGTCAAACATTAAGTCAAACATAGCGGTATGAAGGTTGTTGCATGGACAGGCGTCTGTGTGTTTTATGTGCTGCATCTAAAAGTCTGTAAAAACTGCTGATGTGATTCAGATTATGATTATTATAACCAGTGTGGTTTCCATGAGAGCAACAGATGCAGGGTCCTGAATCAGACATGCAATCCAAAGACTCATCATATGCAATCTGGAATACAGAGCTGGAAAAATGTCTACAACAATTTCCCCTGCAGATGAAACCTTCCAGCGGCACAGAGAGGATATGTTTTTAATAATATACTACTATACTATATTACTATACTAATATACTCAGAATACAAACATGCTTGAGCATGAAATTCTCATTTTACTGATGCTGACACATGAAAGAACCATTAGGACCTTTATCTTTCCAGCCTTGAAGATGTGGAGATTACAGCGGGGTGAAGGAAGCAATAACAAGTGCATTAAAAAGAAAAAAAAAAATAAAGTAATTAATTAATTAAAAGAAAAACAGAAACAGAAAACTGAGATAAAATCTAAATATTTAAATCACAAACAGAAAATATGTAAATATGATGTTCAATCAATGTTTTTATAGTAAAGAAGTGTAAAAATGTAGGAAATGAACCATGAATTAATTAAACTGTGGGGTTAATTAATAAATATTCAAGAGAATAAAAGGATTTCTGAATGTGACTAAACTTAATTTGAGGGGCTGTTTTAAGATGTAGACCTAGATTAATGAATAATAAAGGAAGGTTGGTTCACTATCTTTGTGACACCAATCATGTTCATAGCATCTTAGCAAAGGGGATTTGTCCTCGTCAGAGGATTCCAGTTGACTTTAGTGACACTCACACCCAAATCTGTTGGACAGTTCTTGAATCCAAAAGAATTCATTCATTCATTCTCCGTACCACTTAGTCCATTTCGGGTCGCGGGTTAGCTGGAGCCTATCCCAGCATTTTAGCAGGTGAGAGGCATGTACACCCTGGACAGGTCACCAGTGCATCGCAGGGCCAACACAGAGAGGCAAACAACCATTCACACACACACACTCCTGGGGAGAATTTAGAGGGACCACTTAACCTAACATGCATGTCTTTGGATGGTGGGAGGAAGCCGGAGAACCCACGCAAAAGAATCCAATCCACTTTATTTATAAAGCACATTAACAAAAATGTCTCCAGAGTGCTGCACATCAAAAATCAGCAATATTGATGAATAAAATTAAAAATGATAACCAAAGGTTTCTCTGTTTAGTTCCACCAGCTCTTATTAAAACACTAGAGGTCTTCCTGTGTTCTCTGTAAGGGCTAATCCTCACGCCATTCGTTTCAAGTCCAAATGTGACATTTGTTGATCAATAAAATTCCAAAGCATGGCTTTTTTTGTGTGTGTGTGTGTATCGCTGCCTGCTGAGCCCTTTGTCCCACCAGAACTGATTACACAGCAGAAAGCATTCATACAGTTTTAGGCTGTAAAAGGACAAGTACAAAGTCTCCCAAAAACACCTATCCATTTTTTCACCTATTTGTGTGAAATCTCAAACCCAGAGACAGAGAAGTGTCTATGCACCGCCTCCGATGAAGCCTCTGGAGAGGAGAAAGCAGAAGTGAGTTGTAAGGTTGGATCAGTGCCAGGTGCAAAGGCTGCCATTGTGTATTAGGAGGTACTGCCCTTCCCCCAGCCCTTCTCACTGTCTCTCTGTCTGCCTGTGTCCCCAATTCTCCCACTGGACCGACTGATGGGAGCTGACATTCGCCTCAATCCCTCACACAGTATCCACTGAGCCCATTCTGAGCCCCCAGTCTCTCCTCTTAATGCGTGGGCTCTGTCTCACACCTCTCACTCACTGACCTACTCATCCAGCCCCCCTCTTTTATTTATTTATTTTTTTACAGTTTCTACTGTATTTGTGTGTGTGTGTGTGTGTGTGTGTGTGTGTGTAATTATCCATGTCTGCTAGAACCAGTCAGTCTTACAATGTTGAGATTTGATATTTTTTACAGTCTTTATCACCCCCTGGTCATTTTATCATGTTAAAGATGTTAAAGGATCAGCTTACATTATGCCCTCGCTACTCTACAGTAGAGCTTCCTCAGGACCAAACAAAACTGGCTGTAACTGGTTGTCCCCCCCCAAAAAAAAACATCAAAATGAAGTAGTTTTCTACTTGTTTTTAAGCAGAGACTCTCAATTATGTCATGGATACAGGTGATGTAATGTACAGATCCAAAGTCTAAATTCTTCTTTTAAGATTTTTTTATTTATTTTTTTTTTTATATTTCTTATTAGTGCCCTGGCAGGAATCATGACTAATGTTCTCCACTGAGTCTTTGTTTTCTACCTCTTATATTTACACAAACTAATGTATCTGACGTTTCTTAATTACACTTATTATTTTTTATTATCATTTTTCTTATAGTGTGATGTTTGTGGTAATGTTTTTTTTTTTTTTTTTTAACAAGTCTGTGGCTGCAGAACGAAGGAGCAAAGCTAGAACACTGGTATTTATGTCACTCACTTTTCCTGATGTCAATCCAGAATCTAAAATAGATATTAACTGATGATGTGTTGGTAATTTATTCAATTCATCTTGAAGCTAGATAGGTGATGAGATTAATAATCTTTAAGGCTACATAAACAATGCAGGTCTTAATCCTCAAATCTGACTTCTTTTTTTTCATCAAAGCTGGTTTTTTTTCTTCTTTTTATTTATTCATTTTTTAGCATGGTGTTTTACATTATCATTTCAATGCAACCTTCATTACCCTCAAGTGTGAATGATATAAAGCCCTGAGGTGAAACTCATGCGCAGAGGAAAACACGTCACACGCAGCACGCTTTGTTTACAGAGGTAAATATGGATGCTACCCTCTGTACCGTGTGTATCAGTTTAAGTTGTTGTGCAGTCAAAGCTAAAGAAAAATATGATCTCACATTTTTCCATCCATTTTTATATTCAACCTTACTGTGTCCTGTTTCCTCCGGCGCAGATTTGTGATGTCTGTCTCACTTAAATGATGTAAAAGTCGGATGAAATGCGACATGACCATTCAGGCCGAGTTCTCTTTGACACAGATCGGATATGTATGTGATTTAGCACCACATATGAAAGTGGCCTGAATGCTCACTGAATTGAGTTGTAGTGTGAACATAGACTATGTTGCACCTTCTAGACTCAGAGATGCTCACAAGTCCTTTTTTTTTTTTAATTTTTTGCAAGTCCAAGTCAGTTCTCAAGTCTGCAACCTCAAGTTCAAGTCAGGTCTCAAGTCTTATGTCTCAAGTCACTTTTAGTTGTAATGAGTATTGTGCCATGTTATACCTGCTGCCTGATCTGCTTAGAAGGCTGCATTATAAAATTCAAGACATCTATACTCACCCTTTATCTACCAGCATTTAGTAACAGCACAGATCTTTAGCTTAAACTGACAAATGCTCTCTCCCTCTCTAGACAATTTCTTTGCTTTAGTGAATTTGGAAAACCTGTAGATGAACATGGAAATTTATTCAGATTATTAAATATGTTCGAAACATAACTTATCCAAGAGTTTTTAATGTGAGCCAAAATCCATCTGGACCCACTGAGAAATTTAAAATACCAATACTGCAGTTGATAGAAATTCTTTCCTGAATGAGAGCCATTCAGGAAAAGGGCCATCTTCCTTGCCACTGCAAGGAGGGCCAGTATAATAAGTATAGCCGGTGTGTTGCAGCAGGGAGACATCTAAGGCCTGCGGGATAGTGGGCCTTGAGGAGCAGGGTTGGGACCTCTAGTTTAAGTGATTAAAATTAAAACACTGAGACACTGAGCTAGCAAACAACAATGTAATATACAAGTAGCATTAAATAGATAACCTGAGCGTTCTGAAACTCATCCCATGACAAATGAAAAAGTATTCCTGCACACTTCATTGCCATTGATCATGTACGAGGGTCTGGGATGCTTACTTTTTGTCTGGGGTTGGTGGATGTAGTCATCTTCGAAGAAGCTACTGTACACCTGTTTGTTTCAAGGTGTCAAATTATTTGCATGTCCTGCCACTCTCTTATGTTACTCATACTCTCTTATGTTCTCCAGTATGTTATTCACTCTAGTTATTCTCTTAACTCTGGAGAGAGTTTATGGCTACACAACTGTGTCCCATGTTGAGATTTCTCTTTTCTTCTTTAGTTGTCTTTAAATGTTAGAGAAAAAAGCTTCTTATATCTTATGTTCCAGCTCCTCCATGCAGCGGCTTCTTTATCTTAAGGTAATTCCGACTGTAGATTAGGAATGTTTTTCAGTGTTATTCAGTCACTCTCATCAATTTCTTCATCACATTTGGATTCCGAATCAGATCCCTTGGAATGGTTGAAAGCGCCTTTCTTCTTTAACAAGTACTCCTGAAATGTGCTGTAACACGATTTAGAGCTTTGTTATCTCCTGCAATCTGAAAAAAAATGCAAAGTACATCTACCTAAATATGCTTCTGATTGGCTGAAAGACATTAAAAAAATCCCTTTTACAGCAGATTTAATTTTAGTTTCAGTCTTTAAAGTTTATTTAACTAATTAGCCCAAATTGCTCCATCATTTAATTAAATAAAAAATTGCTGTCTTCAGGGATTTTCTTCATTTTAAACTACACACATGGGAGCATGTGGGCAGTGATGTTTTGCAACGTTTGACGTGGATGCACCTTTATACTTGCATAAAGGGAGCCTAAATGAGCCCTTAGAAATGAAACATCAGAATTAATTTGAAATATTAGTCCATTTTTTAACAATTACATGCGGTAACCCAACAAACATTGTTTCTGTGAGCCTTGCCATTCATATTTCCATCCTCTTCAAACAATAACACATTATCATCAGGTGTATTGTCTAGAAGGTAGATGATGAATCCATCATTAAGTGTCTGCATCATTTGTGGAACATTAGTATTACGGTAACTTTAAACCTATGGCTGAAGCTCTCTAGAGGGGGAGATCTGAGGTAAACTGTCCCAAAGGAGGAATTATCTCTGAAAAGCTGTTACCTGATTGTCTTTGGTCCGGTCTCATTCATGGACAACTGTGCTGTTCTTAATCTCAACAAAGCCAAGTGGTTCCCAGAGTACTCATTACTGCCCAAATGTGGACTTGCAGCTGTTCAGCTTTGTGCTGATAAGAAACGAGATTTAGCAGCGATAAGTTATCAGAGTTGGAATGTCTTTCCTGGTCTGGTTTATCTTCTGCTGATAAATGATGCACGAAAGCATTGACAGCTGCACCGAAGGAGGTGTACTGTAAAATTAACCGAACTACCTCCTGTTTTTATCTCAACAGTTTATTTACTTTTTCTTCATTGAAGTTCTCGTTCTGTAGAGTTTTACATATTGCTGCATGGCAGGATAATAGGTCATTACAGTTTATTTAGATTCATAGGTTTATCATGTATCGTATGTATATTCATATCAATTTATATATTATCTTAGTCGTTCTTTAGAGTCTGTGCACCTCCTTGGGTTAAAATGAATCTTCACAAACACTATCCGCAATGACGTCTTGAAATGTGCCTTCATGTGAAATTGGACTTGAATGCAGCATTAAATTATGTCTACAAGCTAACTAGTTTGCATGTCTCTTGCCTTCCCACTTCATACGTTACATTGAGTTCTTGTCATCAGTCATTAGTCATATTGCAATTTAGTCAAAAAGCTGCAGTGAAGCATTTTGTATTGAAACACAGGATTCATGTATCCCACATTGGCAGATGTATCCTAATGGCTGTGAATGCATACAACTATTAGGGTGTTAGTATTTTTCTGTGGAAGGGAGGAAGAAAAAAATTATGGACTACTATGACAAAAACCCATGCTTCTTCCTCTAGACCCAAACAATGTGTGAATTAAAAAGGTTGTTACCAGGGGTGGTTTAGAAAATTTTAGGTTGGCACATGGAAATGATTTTTTTTAAAGATCTACACTTGAAATAATGACTGATTATCACAACTGAAGTGGTCATCTAATGTAAAAGGGAACCAGCCAGTTATTTTTCTTATATTGACTAATCCAGGTAAACACGAGAAGTAGACCCTCCACCATTGCTGAGGTGGCATTTCTGTACATGTGTAGTAGAACAGATGAGAATCTCAACATCGTCCAGGAAATCTAGAAGGACTTACGCTGCTCAGGACTGTTCAAACAGTAGTAGAAAACTTAAATGAAGGAAAAAAAAGTGAATGTGAAGATTATAGAGCTTCATGAAGATTGTCTGCTGTCTGTGTGATACTGAGGGGGGCAGTGGATGACGCTGTTTATCCGCTAATGGTGGTGTGTTTGCATTGGGGAGGAACACTGGACATACTTTAGCTGGGTAAACCTCAGATGTCAATTTTTGAGGTGGCACATGGAGGGCCAGTCAGGTTTTTACAGTTTACCCAATGCCCCCAGGCCACCCCTGTGGCCTACCCTTTGGTCCTACCCTTGGTTGTCACTAACGAGCAGCTCAGTGTGTTGTGTAATGAATCTGCTCTCTTGTACCATTTGTGGTTCTGTTAGAGACAAAATGTCTGTTAGTAAAACAATCTTTTGCTTTACTTTTGAGACTTAAATTTCATCTAATGGCCAGGTTCTTCCTGCAATTTAAAAATAATTATTGTAGTGCCAAATGGGTGATCCTGGACTAGCACAGAAAAGCTAAACTAGAGCAAGAATGTTATATTTATCAAGAGCCAGCTGCTTACTTTGATTAGAAACTGAACCTTAAGTGAAAAGTCTAAATTCCTGTAATCACCACTTTTTGAAAGCCTAAGCTCAGTTGTTACTTTCGCTGCAAACGCACACACAATCACACACACATGCAGTGCTGACACATAACCTTACAGACAAATTATTTTGTCAGATAAAGTGAAACATTTTAAATAATTTTTCCACAAAGCTCCACTCTGGGATATTCTGGGCTATTTCTTACTTAAGCAGTTTGGATATAATTGGATTTATCCTATCGAGCAAGCGTGGAAATAATGAGGCCACTTATATATGGTTCCGTTCCTGTTTGTGTTCCTCAGACATCACAGCAAAGGAGTTCATTGAACTGAGAGGGAAGCAGCGGAGCCGCTACGAGTTGCTGGTGGACTTCCTGTCTGAGATGCTCTCTGTTCCACCTAACGAAGTCAACATTTTCAGCTTAATGGATGTAAATGAGCGAATGCTGGATGTTCGCTTTGCTGTGCATGCTGGCCCCTCCTTCCTTCAGCCTGAGAAGATGCACGGTTATCTGGCCGCCCACAAACAAAAGGTAAGGCACACTTTATCTCCAGTAGACTTTCATCTGTGCTGACAGTTGAGGTGGACCCAATAAAGTCCTGTCAACTTGATTGTTTTGTTGGTTGATGTGTTGGTGACTCTGCTTTCAACTGACTGACAACACAGCCTCTTGAATGACGCATAATGTAATCAACTGCACACCAAGTAAGCATGCCTTAAAGTCATAGGTAAGTCAAGTACAAAGAAGTCCTACATGAGCAAGTGCGAGCATTTAAAAACAGTCAGTGCTGTTTGAAGATGCTTTTGTTGGTTGCAGTTTTCTGAAAGTGAAGTCTGGGTTAAATTCCTCAACAGTGCTTAGCTTCTAATTACAGGAGTCATTAAACCATGTTCATACTACAGAAGTTTAAGTATTGACTTTAAACCTTGATCCTTCCATACAGAAATTTCTGTGGATGATAACTATTTAACCATTAGCCCACCTGCTCTTTCTTCTGTCTGCACTGCTGGAAAACTCAGCCTTTCTGGAAACCAGTAGAGAATCAGATGTGCACAGAGGTGTCTCTTCAGGTGTCATGGTTACAGCTATATTAGATCTGAAAAAAAGACTTTGTTATAAACAGATAACAATTTCAGCTCATGTGTGAGGCTGTCACTTTTTCACTTACTATAACCTTGGAAATCATAATTTCAGTTTCTTAAAGATATCAAGTAATAATAATAATAAATCATTATTTGTATAGCACTTTTAAAAAACAACGTTTACAAAGTGCTGAACAGCACAAAGCAAAGTAAGGTAATGAAATCAACAATGAAAGGATACATGCACGAGTACATTTTGAAAATAAATAAAGTAAATAAAAATGTTATGAAAAAACGTAGTCGATAAAAGTGTGTTTTAAGAAGTGACTTAAAAGATGAAACTGATGGTGCCAGCCTTATCTCCTCAGGCAGGTTGTTCCAGAGTCGAGGGGCTCGGACGGAAAAAGCTCGGTCACCTCTGGTCTTGAGTTTGGACCCTGGCACAGCTAAAAGAGACCTGCCTGAGGATCTAAGGCTGCGGGAGGCTCGTAGGGTGTCAGTAAATCAGTAATGTAGCCGGGTGCCAGACCTAAACGAGCTTTAAAAGTAATCAGTAAAACCTTAAAATCAATTCTGAAACGTACAGGGAGCCAGTGCAGCGAGGCTAAAACAGGAGTAATATGTTGTCTCCTGCTAAAACCAGTGAGAAGCCTAGCTGCTGCATTTTGAACAAGTTGGAGGCGAGAGAGGGATTTATTGTCAAGACCGGAGAGGAGGGAGTGGGAGTAGTCGAGTCTGGAGAAAATTAGAGCATTGATAACTTTTTTTAAATCGGGCCGGGAGAGGACAGGTTTGATTTTACTGTTGGTGCAGAGGTGAAGGAAACAGGACTGGGTGACTTTTTTGATGTGAAGATGAAAATCAAGACTGGAATCAAATAAGACACCTAGGTTTCTGGCAGAGTGGGTTGTGTTAGAAGAGAGAGGACCGAGGCTTTCTTCAATATGGGCGGTGGAGTGAGGAGGGTTGATTAAGATACTTTCAGATTTAGAACTGTTGAGTTGTAGAAAGCGTTGTGCCATCCAACTGTTCACATCGTTGAAACACTCTAACACAGCAGCTCGGCTTCCAGTGTCCCCTGGTCTCAGTGGGAGGTAAATCTGTGTGCCGTCCACATAACAGTGGAAGGACACGTTGTGGCGGCTATAACATGTCCCAGGGGGAGCATATAAATAGAAAACAAAATGGGACCTAGAATAGAACCTTGTGGTACACCACTGGCAATGGGGACAGAGGAGGACGTAAAATTACCTATGGTGACCGCAAAGGTTCTATCTAAAAGATAAGAGTAAAACCAATCAAGTGCAGTGTTTGTGATGCCAACCCAGGTTTTAAGATGATCAATTAAAATAGCGTGATCAACGGTATCAAATGCAGCACTCAAATCTAAAAGAATTAAAATGATGCTCTCTCCTCTATCTAAAGAAGGTCGTTAGAGACTTAGAGGAGAGCTGTTTCAGCGCTGTGTAGTGCTTTAAAACCAGACTAAAATTTCTCAAAGATGTCATATCCATTTATAAAACCTAAAATCTGATTAGAAACAACTTTCTGTAAAACTTTGGATAAAAAGGGAAGCTTTGAGATCTGTCTAAAGTTGTAAAAATCATCAATACTTAAATTAGGCTTTTTTAAAAGAGGTTGGACCACAGCATGTTTAAAACAAGGAGGGACAACACACTTCTGACAAGGACAGGATAATAATGGATAAAATGCTGGGCCCAACTGTGCTAAAAACATCTTTGAGGAATTTGGTGGGCATGACATCAAAACTGCACGTGGTTGTTTTCATGTGAGATAAAACATCAGCTAAATAGGAGAGAGATGAAGGAGTAACATTAGTAAAACAATTAAAACACTTGGGAAATTCTCTTCTTACAGTGATGGTGTGACTCGGAGCAACTATTTGATTTCTTATGTTATTGACCTTTTTAACAAAGTGATTTAAAAACAGTTCACACAGTTCTGTGGATGCTTCATTAAAATGACAGGGCTTACACCACTTTACTAGTTGAACCTGACATCAATACGGGAGACAGTACCACAGCAAGCATCAGTTGAGAACTGGATGGATTTAGATCATTTCTATCTACATCGCTTCTCATTAACATAGAAGGAATGCATGTAGTGAAAGACATGTTGCCTTTGGCTTAATTTCTCTTCCATAATGGATACTTTGATGTTTTGACTGATAGGGTCTAATGCTCAACGTTTTTCATGGTAAAAATCACTTAAATGTGCCTTGACTATGAAAAGAAAACATGAAGAGAGTTCTTAAGACCGAATGTTCAACCAAATCCTTTCTGTGTTACGTTCTTTGTTTCATATGTTTGAAAATTAAAGTCTAGAAACAGTACTAGAAAAGTAATAATAATATGCTACCACCAGCGTCCACCATGATGTTTACAGGTAAGGTTTGAAACTTGACGCATGCACCAGAACAAACGCTGATGTGAATCCCCCTCTAGCCAATGAGCAGCTGGTAATCTTCCACCAGAGTTTGGCTGAGCCATTCTCACCTGTCCAAATCACCTACCGTAGACCTACTGCAAACAACGGAAAATTCAGCTCTGTGTACAGGTGTAAAATCACCTCAGGGGTGTGATAACATCTGTGCTGCTCTCAGAAACTTTTGTCCAGCAAGTTAAACTTGGCTGGTGTGGCTGAAATGCTGCCTTTAAGCATCTTGTTGCTTTAAATGCTGAAGGCATCAGTATTTGGTGGAGGTTGCAGAACTCTCTGTCCATTTTATGTTTTTTATGATTTTAGGACTGTTAAACAACACCGTTAAAAATCAGAGATGTTTTTGTTGAAATGAGCAACCCAAACAGAATATACCGGACTGACGCTCATCCAGTTTCATACTGAACAATTGTTTTATTTCAGTTCTTTCAGGGATTAATATCCTTACAAGCAGAACTTTAAATAAACAAACCAATTATAATAAAGTGATTGATAATATGGAATAAATTTATTAATATTAAGGGTATTTTCAGATTTAAAAGGTGGTTTTGTTTAATTCAGTTATGATTTATTTAATTAATTTTTTATTCTGATGTAAACAAATTCTTGTTAACGCTTTACATTTTACACATTTTTACTTGCTTACTTTTTTATAAATTTCAAGCAGGATTTTTGTATCATCTGCAAATCACTTTAATTTAATTTAAAACATTGCAATTAGCAAATCTCAAGGAAGGTGATTAATTTTCATGTTGCACCTCACCTGATCCAGGTTTTTTTAACCTGCAGCGTCCATGGATTATTAAATCTACTCTCTCCAGTCATAGCTTCTGTCGTCGTTCATGCGCGACAGTCATTTAAAAATCAAATTATTTTCAGTCGCTCGTAATATTCATAAAGTTCAGATCTCAGATAACATGTTGATAAAATCTACAAAGAATTTTGAATCCATTTTATTAGAATTAGAAATATTTAATTCCAAACCAAATTGAAATATTTGTGCAAAAAAAAAGAAGAAAAAAAAAAAGCTGATTAGCCTTTTTCATTCTTTCCTTTTTTCTGCTTTTAAAGAACCTTTAAACAAACATGTTTAGTGCAGACTGAAACTCCATCGATGCTTCTCAGTGTGCAGTTACGAAT
Source organism: Melanotaenia boesemani (assembly GCF_017639745.1). Lineage (NCBI taxonomy): Eukaryota > Metazoa > Chordata > Actinopteri > Atheriniformes > Melanotaeniidae > Melanotaenia > Melanotaenia boesemani. Next base: position 38,023,813 of record NC_055682.1, read on the forward strand.
ACTTTAATTCTTGTTTGGGATATTATTTTGAGAATGTGGGAAGTTTAGTTAATTTTATTTATCATTCTTACAGATTTTTTCAGATTCATTATTGATTTTTATTGTAAATTTTTACAGCATCTTCTGTTTCTCCTGCTACTGGTTGCATCAGAAGCCCAAATAACTGATCCGCCTCTGTGCTAGACATTTAAGGTGGTGGTGTTTAATGAAGATGTGCTCCTCCAGACATTCGTCCTCATATGGCTTTACTCTGTGTAACAGTTAAACACACCAATAAATTAAACTTGATTCCAAATTGTTTTGAGCTTATTTTAATCTTCATTTTAAAAACTTGAAGTGCGGAATTTGAGACATAAAACATTGATTCTTTATGAACCAAATGTGTATGAAGGAACATTGCAACATGATCCCTGACTCTACTAAACCTTCCTGAAGGTCTTTTGCAGTCAAACGGGGATTTGGATTTGTCCTTCTAGCAACGCTGCGAGCATGCGGCTGTTACCTGTACTAGTGTATATTAATTACAGTGCAGATACCTTCCAGTTGCTATAGTGTCTTATGACATGTCGCCTCTTTGTGAGCATCAATAGTTAGTTTTCAGAGCTGAGAAGCATCTTAATGGGCTCCGTTGCTTCTGATGGTTTGAGTGGCTTCAAAGCTTTATGCAAAACTTCATCATTTGGGCTTTTGGGATGATCGTTAGTGTGTAAAATATCGATCAACACTGATAAGTTGACTCAGTAATCAATGAACCGATAATATGGAGCTAAACTAAAACTACGAAACACTAATTCATTAATCATTTGTAAGGAGCACACAAGCACAACCACAATTTCTTAATTTCAAAGAGGAAAATGTTGATATTCAAAGGTCTGTAACTATAATAAAATCAGACCTAAATGTTTTATTGTCTATAAATGAAAATTTTTTCTTTCAATTTTTCCCCATGAAGTGAAAATTTTAAAGCTCAATATTCAGAATATGACTCAGTCTTTGTAGATGTCTTTGTCTTTATTTAAAATGTCCGATTGAATTACAAATTAAAATTATATTTTGATATTTTAGTCTTTTTTGTGTAATTTAATATGAATGGAAGTGATTGTGTTAAATCAGCATCTGAGTTGGTCTGATATGTTTGTTTTTGTTTTTTTGTTTTTTTGTTATCCTGAATAGAATCAAATCATAATGTGGCAGACAGACGTTTTGATAATAAATTAAATCATTATCCACTGAATCAATATCATACTGTAATATGACCAAACTTATCAGTTTATCTTCATGTAATCATTCACAACATAAAAGAATTGGACCATCTTTTGCATGCTACCTGCAACCCTTAACCGTTCACCTGCAGTGGAGCATGTCTGAATTGTTCTTCTGTTATCTTCTGTTGTCCATTAATCATTCATGGCCGCCATTGACCATACATGGCTTCCCGAAAGTATTCAAAAGGTTTAGGTTACTAATACGCAGCAGCGAAAGAGACCTGATTTTACCTATTATCCTCAATGATAGTTATATTCAGTCAACCACAAGAAAGGAGAAAAAAAAGAACAAACAAAGAAAAGTGCTTCATGGTACATTGATATGCTAACCTAATTTGGATCTAAGCTGTGTTATAGGTCTTTAAAATCTTATGTATCTTATTCTTTTAAGTCAAATGTGTTTTGATTAATACCATTTCACCATCTAGAGAACAGACTCAGGTGAATTTAAATAATAATAATAATAAAACCACAGTAAAGAGTGAAGCCTTAATCGCAGTGACGCTCACTCCCTGACCGCCGGCCTCAGTCAGACACCATTTCACGTTTCAGGAGTCTGAGTGGAAGCAGGCGACCTGTCTGTGTGTGATTGTTTAAGAGGGAGTCATCCATAGAAGTTGTGTGCATTTCACAGCCGTGAGGAAAAAAAAAAAAAGCTGAACTGGTGTCTGCAGGGAGAACGTTGAGCCAGGCTGCATTTGCATTTTGTATGTCTGTTTGGGGAAAAACAGTCCAAGTCCAGTCATGATCATGCTGGTTGGTTCAGGTGAATCACCACACAGCCTCTCAGCTTCTTCCCATGACCTCCTGCACATGTGACTGGAGGATGGAATGGACATGCAGAGAAAAACATGCAAGTGTGTGGATAAAACTTTGGAGCGAGAGGGCTAAAGAGAGAAGCATTTCATTTGAATTCAGCCAAGTTCTCTGGAGAAGACATTGATCAGAATGAGATGTGAAGCGTGGCGAGGGAGAGAATGAACGAGAGACGGAGGGACGGAGGTTGGCGGACAAGAAAGAAAGGAAGGGCAGAGGAGGGAGTTGGAAGGAGGGGTGCAGAAGATGAAGCAGTGCTTATTATTAATGGCTTCAATTCTCCAGTAATGCCTCAGAAGTAGAAGTTTCTTTTAAAAAAAGACTTTCTACACTCTATTCTCTGTTTCTCCCTGCTCTAGCTCAATAATGAATCTTATCCCTCAGTGTTTTCAATCTAGCTCTCCCCACTTGACTTTTAATGATACTGCATCAGTTTTCGATCTTTTGAAAACCATTGGTATGGCATTTGGATACCAAGGTTCATCTGGTCATTATATTAATGTGGTCCTGAGGGCAGGAAAGAGAATTGTGGAAGCTTCTAAATGCATTGGAACAATAGTTAAAGGAACAATGCATCCCTGCGGTCCTTTATTCCATGCTATACACACTGCTCTATCCTTGAAAGATTCAGTGCATACTTCATTGCTCTCTGTGCATCTCAGACTGCCCACATTTGGGAGTATAGATACAAAGGATGAGGAATGCTGATGTTTTTGCAGACATTTAGGCTTTGCAAGTTCCAGGTCTCATAATTATTTTTCCTTTTACTACAGAGTAGGAAGGTATAAAGTTTATGTTTAGGTTTGCATTTCTTGTGCATGTCATTGCCTTATTTACTTTATTTCTTTTAACTTTGTTTTTATGTATTTGTCTTGTTTGTTTTTTTGTTGTGTTTTTTTTTTTTACATTTTTTTTTACATTTTGTTTTTTGAAGGCATGGTGTAGAATGATCATTAATGAATTATCTTGTAAGAAAAAAAAGTATTTAAGGCTTTCAATTTTCATATATTGTTTATTGTCATGTCAACAAAATTTCAAAATTGAACATACAGTCTAACAAATAGACACACACCCACTTTTGTCTAAATTCCCATAAACTATTTGCCCTCTCAGACCCCAGGGTTTGGTGGAATTGGTTGAGTTTAGCTCTGTGAATTTAGTCGTATTTAAGTTAAACTTTTTAAAACTTAATGTAAAGCAGTTTTATTTGTCAGCATTAGCGCACTCAGTGTGGTCCAACAAAACATTCATAAAAATGTATTTGTTGTTGTAATGAGATTGTACAGAAATACGTGTCCCCAGCTAAACGTAACAACTGAATCTATATATATATATATATATATATATATATATATATATATATATATATATATATATATATATTGGCTGGCTATTTAAATGAAATAACATCCAGAAATGACTTCAGAAGTAACCAAAGGTGAGGAAAAAAAAAACTAATTGAAAAGCAGTGAGATGTGTTTGATTGTGTCAGTTAACTTTTCTTTTTGAGACATTTTAAGAGATAGAAGCAAAGTAAAAGGAAATGGCTTAGCTCATCCACTGCAACAGAGACCTGGCTGCAGTGCATCTGGTTTTTTGGACATTGATTAAACACAGTTGGTGGTGCTTGTGTGGGCAGTTGGTGAGCGATTGCTGTCTTTAGACTACACCACCCAGCTGATGGTTGCTGTTGTACAAGTCTGAGGGACAAAATTACAAAGCAGCTGCAACAGAAACCTAATTTTCCTGCAGTGGTTGTAATGTCAGTGTCAAGAAAAGAAAGATTATCTACATCAGTACTGTTAAGCAATTTACTTGGAACTAACTAAGAATTTTACAACCCCAAGTCCAGAAAAGTTGGGATTCAGTGTAAAATGTAAATAAAACAGAATGCAATAATTTACAAATCTAATCAACCCATATTTTATTTCCTGTAGAACATAAACACCATGTCAGATGTTGAAACTGAGACATTTCACCATCTCACGGAAAATATGAGCTAATTTTGAATCTAATGGTAGCAACACATCTGGGGCAACAAAAGAGTGGAAAACTAATTGGTACAAAACAACTGGAGGAACATTTGACTAATTAGGTTAATTATCAACAGGTCAGTAGCATGACTGGGTATAAAAGGAGCACTTCAGCGAGGCAGAGTCTCTCAGATGTAAAGATGAACAAACTGAGTCTAAAAATTGTGGAACAATTTTAGAAAAATGTTCCCCAATGTAAAATTGCAAGATCCCACCATCTAGAGTGTATATTATCAGTAGATTCAGAGAATTGGAAAAGGCCAAATATCAAACTGGATACTTGTGATCTTTTGACATTTGAAAAGCCTGCATTAGGGTTGGGGCTGCATTAGTATCTATGGCGTGGGCAGTTTCCACATCTGTGAAGCTCCATCAATGCTGAAAAGTACATGGAGGTTTTAGAGCAACATCTGCTCCCATCCAGACAACGTCTCTTTCAGGGAAGGCCTTGCAGATTTCAGCAAGACGATGCTGAACCACATCCTGCATCCATCACAACAGCATGGCTTCACAGGAGAAGAGTCCGGCTGCTGAACTGGCCTGCCTGCAGTCCAGACCTTTCACCAGTATAAAATATTCTATTGGGAATAAAATATGTATAAATGAGATTTGTAAATCATTGCATTCTTGTGAGTTGTGTTTAAATATATTTGTTTTTGTCAGTTTTTAAATTGTTATCTTATTTCTTCTTCTGTCTTTCTTCATTTAGCTGCAGTCATTCCTGCAGGTCAGCGTGTTTCAGATCCGTGCAGACGAGTGTCCCAGCTCGGAGTGTGCCGGGGCAGGTGGATGCACCAGCGTCTTAAATGTGCGGGACACGCCCACAGTGGTGGACTGTGGGTCTATGAGTCTGGTTTCTGTCACAGTGGAATCCACGGCTCTGTGCTCCTGCCCAGGAAGAGAGCAGTCCCATCAATCCTGCGCCACATATCCCAAAAACCCCTGCTTCAATGGTGGATTGTGCGTGGACACCCAGCATGGATATAGGTAGGTTTAAACAAATGACTCACTTCTTTTCACTGTATTGTTATTAGTTCTAATAGATTTTCCACATTAATATTACATTTCTGCAGTTTTCACTGAACATATATAGAAACATTAGTGCTGTTGAGGCATGTTGTTAATGAAGAAAATCACCGCATACTATTGGAATCAGTGAGTTTAAAGTAGAATTAACCATATCAAATGCGAACCAGGCAAACATCAAACACCAGCAAATGGTAAAAACATAAGAGTAAAGCAAGTGGATGGCCTCAAGCAAAACAGATCGTCACAAATCACATGTTTATTTCTAGTCATGAAATAATGAGAAACATTTGGAGAACAATATTTCTGAAACCAAGTGCTTTCCTCTACCAAGTGCTCACCAGTATCTTTGATGGATCAGTTCTTCCATCTAGCTGTGATGATGAATCCCTCTCTAAGTCGCTTTGGTCCAGTCACAAATAAACCAAACAAGCTGGCTATATCCCACCCCGATGTGTCGTTTCCCAAATTACTGTAGACAAGAAATGACAATCACAATGTATTTTGTATAATTCAGTGCAGATTGTGCTTTTAAATACTGCAGCCTGCTAATAGCACACATAATGCATCATCACAATGTTACACTCGGGACCAATGCCAGCCTGATGCATAAAAACACACATGAGGCGGGTCCATCTCAGCTCTGTCACTTCTTTCTGTTCTCACACCGACCCACCATAACGGCACATCTGTCCTGGTTTGGAAACGGACCACACCGAATTTCTATAACAGTTGGGACACAATCCCATCTCACCATCTGAATGTTTGTGTGTAAAAATCCTTCATTAAAAATAATAATAATAATTAGTGCATTTTGCAATTAACTACACAGTCATTAATATTATTATTGCATTAATAATTAAAAATGGTAATGGCTTGATTACTTAGGGATTGAAATAACACTACCTCAAAAATCAACACTAATTTAATCTGCTGGTTAATGGTGGTGTCAGTGCAGCATATGATGTAACGCACATGGCAGCATGTTATTGATAAATAGAGGAATACATCAACACAGTGTGTTCTCTTACTGTTGCCTTACAGTGTAAAAGTTTTAAACCAAACTGGGAAAAATGGGCAGTCAGAAATGTTATCAGCACCTGTCTCAACAATCACCACCTCCACATTGTTCATACATTACAATGAAGCCTTACACTGCAGTACGTCCTAATACGGTACTATAACCGGGAAAATATTCATTACATCACATTTTTGTGCTGTAAATATATTTCTAATGGGGCTGTTGACAAAATTTTCACCATATGTTGGTAACAACCAAAATAATTGTGTCTTTAGAGGAGAATTTATTACACCTCAATGCACCATTTGGCTTATTAGTTGTAGACTGTCTGTATTCCAATGTTAGTGTTATTAGCACAGTAATTTTTAGCAAACTTAAAAATACAATTTATAGCATCAATACGCATTGATAAATTAATAATTTCACGACATTTAAGTGTGATAAGGGAAATACATACTTGTAAGCTTTAATGCTCCCACAGCTTGTGTTTCAACCATGACTTTCAAACAACTTTAAGATGTGAAAATGAATGATTTATTACATATACATATACATATACATATACAAGAAACCAGCCCCATCCTAACTAATGTAATCTGTGGAAGACAGACCACACATAAAGTCAAACATGAATTATTTCCAGCTTTCATTGATGCTCAGCTAAAGCAGAAGATAATAAAAAGTAGTGGGGAGGAAATGGAGGAGAAATTATGCTTCATGCGTGTTTTTACCTGTGTGTTACAGAGTGCGTGCCATTCATGTTCACTTGTATTTAACTTCATCTAATGCTGTAATAGCATTATAACTGACAAGTTTTTAACTTGAATCCCAGGTTTTTCCTTCACATTGATTTTGCTCATTAAGGCTAAAAAGTGTTGTTTCCCACTGTTGAGTTGCAAAAGCAGATGAGATGAATTTAAATGAAGCTGCATTTAATTTTATTCAAGCTAAAGGGAATTTTTGAACCTCCTAACAGCTGGTAACAAGTTTTACAGCTGACACATCTTCATCTTGTGGAAAGTTTTTGTATTTGAATGGAAATGTGAGCAAATGAAGGGACAAAGATATTACAGTGTTTGTTCATGTCTTAACTTTTCATTCAGCGCATCGGGTACTTGCATCATTTCCAGTGCCAGTACACGTTTTAAGACTTAAGACTTGGTTTAGGTTGGAAAGTGTTCATAAAGATGAGCTGCATTTAAACAAAGAGGTAAATGTGATGTCCTTGGTATTATATCTGAATCAATACTTAATTTTGTATCAACAGGGCCTGCAGAGTCTGAACCAAGAGGAGAAATTTTTATCGATCAGTTTTATTGATCTGTTGTTAGATTGATATATGTTATACCTTTTCAATGCCAACCAGCCCTGACATGAGACCCGAGTCTGAGTATGTTCTATGAGTATTCGTCCTGTAAACCAATGTCAGAGCTCTGCTATTCATTATCTTAATTTATATGTGGGCACTTAGAAGCTCAGAAAAATGGACAAAAAGAGAGAAATTCTCAGCATGGCCATTGTCTTTGTGAGCTGCCTGTGGTGTTTGGTCATTGTACGCCTGCTGTGTTAGCAGAGAAGATCCTGAATCTAGTTGAAGCTCAGACTTGTACTGTGAGTCAAGGCAAAGGAAATGTTATGCACAGTTTTCACTCAACTTTCACAGCTAACCCTGCTAACGTAATATATCAGTTTGGTAAAAGTTAAAGTTCAAGGATTTTTCTCCCATTATTAAAAATATACCCAGAGCCTCAGTATGTTTTTGTGACGCTACAATTGGTGTTTGTTGGTCTTTCTGTTCCGACCCTTATCTTTTAATTCTTTGGTGATAAAGACAGTTTATATACAGTTGTATGAAAAGAAAGCACATCCTCTGTGGTTTTGGAGGTTTTGGTTATTGGGACATAAATGAATAAAATCAGATTCTTACCAGGTTGTAACATTAGGAACATACAATCTCAGATAGCCAACAGATAATATCTCAATACATCTCAATAAATATGTAAGAAAATCTTAGTTTAATGCAGAAAATTTTATAGTGTGGTTTGTCATATCAAACATTGTAAAATGGATGAAGAGAGATTAATTATCAGGATTTATCAAGCCCACAATCTTTGATCCTGTCCTACATGTTGTTTTTTAAGCCACCAAGTTAGAGTTGGCTGTATCCACTGAGACATTTAAACCAATGTGTGAGTGGCTCAAAACATGTCATGATAAACTCCATGTTGAAGTCCATGTTAAATCCCACAAAACAGTACAACTACGCCAACTATTACCATGCTGACATAGGCAGGTAGCTTTAGCTAGCCTTAGTAGTTAGGCTACCTGTATTTTTTATTTTTTTTAACAATAAGGTATCCTCTGTGTAGACAGAAGACTACAAAACCTGTTTGAAATCAGTAGAAAATATAATAAACTGTGATAGTTAACTTGTGGCTACTAGTTCATTATATCTGGGTCATTATGGCTATAGCACTCATAACGTAACAAGAATAATTTTCAATCATGAAATTAATCTTAGGATGAATGTAAACAAGCTTTCTGAGTTAGCCTACGTAAAGAGTTTGCTACTAAACAACAGACCGGATGCCAAGTACAGCATTCAGTAGTGGCTCCACTGATTTATGGCTCCCCAACAACCATAAGTTCTACAAAAAAGCAACAGTCTGCCTACCCTATGATGACCCTGGGTAGACATGCGTCCAAATCAGTGACGTGTGGTCAGGGGAGGCAGGTGAGGCAGTGCCAAATTTGAGTATTTCCTGATCAAATCCAGTGCAGAAACCCTGGTGGAGGCACGTGCAAGCTGTGCCTCAGCTCTGACTGTGCCATCCCATACAAACTGGGTTGTATGACAAATGCCGTTTTCTGTTCCTCAGCATATGGCCAATGTGAACTTTACAGAAATATTTGTTATACACCATGACTCTCTACAGTCTGTGTAATATATTTAATGTATTTGTAAGAGAAATATTCCCGTTTATCGTGCAATAAAGTGCAGAGAAAAGTCAGCAGGTGAGGCAAACAGTACTCTGCCTCACCTCAAGGGGGCGCACTCACACACCAACACAGTGTGTGTGTGTGTTGCCAACTTAGCGACCTTTTTTTTTGTTTGTTGTTTTAAAGCGAGAAATCTAGCCACATTTTAAGTATTGGAGACTTTTGTAGACTGACGTATATGAAAGTAGTTTATTCTTCTCAATGAGGAGTGGGTGCTGCTGCGCAGGCCCCTCTCCTGTCCAAAAGCAATCAGAAGAAGCTTTTAGCCACAGCAGTAGCTGCATTCAGAGCAGGAGATGATCACCTGTTTCATGACCAGGCTGAAAATGAAACGTTCAAAGCTGCTGCAGGAGGATTTCGCGCTGGCTTACCATCAGATATTAATGTCTATTAATGAAGTGTGTGGAGGAAAGCACGTGTTGTAAAATGTTGCAGCTTCCTAATTAGAAAACAACCAACACTTAATAAAATTAAACTAGAATAAAAGAAAATATTAACCAAAGAATTTGTTTTATTTTTATTTGTTTTGCCTTTTTAAACATTTTTAGCTTTAGTCTTTTCGTCCATTTTTGCCTTTCCCATGACATTCCTCTCCACAGCAGCCTCCATGTACCAGGCTATTATGCACATTAGATGATGTCATTTAGCGATTTCTAGCGACTTTTAGGACAGCCAGTAGCTACTTTTCTCACTGAAGAGTTAGTAACAGTGGGTGTGTGAGTGTAATTGAAAGAGGAATGCTGATAGGATATGAAGCATTACCAGTTGAATGCTGTTGAATGAATATTGAAATAAGATGCTCTTTTCAGTTCTTACAATTGTAAATCAGTGCCTCACCAACCATAAACTTCACCGCACGTCACTGGTCCAAATCAATAATCCCAAAATATTAAAGACAAACTGTTATAATACTTTCCTGATATCTCTTGAATCAGACGTGATTGATCATAGTATCCTAATTGGTAAGAGACTCTTAATTTGGGTGCTGAAGGTGGAAGGTTTGGAATGAAAACAAAATGCAGAAATTTGGCAAGTTGTCAACACATTAAAAATGCATGGCTATAAATTATCTCATTCCCACACGTTAGTAATAAATGGCCTTTTTAATAAGTGGCCATGCAATAGACTCGTTCCCGTAAGCATTGCATAAGTACTCCATGACCACACAAAGAAATATATTTTCTTCCAGTGTTGCCAGACGGGCTCAGTAGACAACAACTGATTTATGGTAGTCTCTGAGCTGTGTGGCCAGTTGTTTGTTCTTCTGCTTTTAAGACAAAATATCATTGATGAAAACATAGTTAAACTCATTACTACAGTGGGGAGCTTCTCTATAGCCCCCAATCTTTGTGGTCAGATGTTGTCAGAAATGTTTGGTGTGAGTGTCCACCATGTGCTTTCTGGCCTGAAATCTGTTTCCAGTCACCAAGACAGAAGAAATGTTTGGCTTTTACAAAATTCCAAACTTAAAATAAAACTGTATGCTTCTGTGTTTTCTGGTGTGATGATAGAAACAAGCCTTTCACAGCCTTCTTTAAGGATCTGACTTAGTTCCAGTGTTCGATCTCCAACAAGTGATCTGGTGGAGTGTCCTCAGTGGCATCAGCCACTGAAAATAAATGCAAAAGAGGTGAGAGCTTTTCATAAGAATCATTTTAACTACAAATAACTGGTGATGAAATGAGCTCTTTGTTGCTTTCAGTGGTAGAAGAGCAACAATGACCTCGTTTAAATTTAGCCTAATTCAGGCTGATGCTCTGCGTGTCCTCGGGGTTGACTCTTTAATGGTGGAAGTGAAGGGCTCTTTGCAACCAATTAAATACAAGATCAGTGAATGGGCCTGAGCTTCTATCACTGACTTAACTGTAACTCCATGCAAACTTTGGGTGTTATGATGAAATTAGCAGTCAATTTTCACACTTGTATTGGTTTAAGAATAAAGTAGAAATCATCTTCTGTTCATTGGTGTAGGACCACAGTTCACAGCACAAGAAAAGACGATAACAGCTAAAGTGAAAAAAAAAGAAAAACACCTCGTAACTTAAAAACCATCCAGTCTAAAAAGGATGTCAGCAGTACACATCCTTCCTGTATATCCACTTTGGTGGCGTATTTAAGAAGCTTGGATGAAATGGTGAGAAAGAAAAGCAGTCATCAGCTTTGAAGAAAATTAAGGTTGTCAATGGGAGCCACTTAAACTGCTAGTCTGTAAATTAATAATGAGAGACAAATCTTTCATGCAGATACGTTTATATGAAATTATGCAATTCTTTGTTTCAGCGTAAAAACAACAGTTTTCTTATTAATATATAAACAGTCAGATGCAGCACAATAACCTACTTGTCATGATCTGAGAGTTTTGATTTAGGTTTTTGTAGTCTTGTCATGTTTAGTTATGTTTTTTTGTCTTATTTTGCAGTTCTTTGCCTTGTGGATTTGCTCATTCACTTCATCTCTTCCTCATTAGTCCATCTATGTATACCTACCCCTTGGTCTCCTTTTCACCTAGCCAGTTCATTGTAGTTTTCATGTCATCTGCCTGCATTAGGGTCCTCACCTCCGCCTGGCTCCCTGACACCACTGTGAAATGCCATACTTAAATATCTACCAGCCTGCTGTAGTACTAAAATTCTAATCATAAGATATTGCAGATTTTACCTGAGGAATTACAGTATGAAGAAGAACATTGGTCACGTGCAAGGAATTAAAGACACAGACACACCTGTGCACATATTGACTGGACCTTGGCAGAATTTAGACATCACAGAAAAACTGTAACATCCTAACAGCTGTTGTTTGTTTTCTTCCACGTAAGATGCCCAAATGCTTTCATCCATACATGCATATTTAGTCACACACATGTGCACAAACACACAGTTACTCTGAACACGCAGGACAGCCAATGAACCAAGACATTCATCACACATGGACACAAAAGCTTTCTTACTGTGACTTAAGGAAGTTAATTTCACCCTTCAGCCTCATTTAATTAGAAGCAACAATGAAAAGGGAGGATTTGAGTCGGGTTAGCCAAAGCCAGCATGTAATAAGGCTCAAAGCTGGACTTGAGCAGGATAACTGCCTGGATCCACATAATCCCTGAATTACACTCATGCACTGAAACACATCACTTTACACATGTTTAGGATGTGGACTCTTTTCTCCTTTTGTTGTTAATCTAATCTACAAACAGTGTCAACTTGTTTAGCATAATAAGACATCCTTGATGGCTGTAAACATGACTCTCAAACCAAACAAGTGATGAAATGAAAACCTTGTCTTTTTTAAATAGACTATAAATGTACTCAGCATATAACAATTTGCTGACAAGGCCTGAGCATTTCTCAGAGATTAATTTTAATAGTATTACATTGTTCTAGATATCTAAAATACCACTCCACGTGCAGACATGAAAAATGCTAACGCACCTTACCCCCACCCCACCTTCTGCAATCAAAAAGTGAGCAAAGTGTAAACACACTGAATAAAACAATATTAGCATTTTGTGGAAGATGTCAAAGTAACTTCTAACATTTATGTTGTTAATTACTGTCCATGGGAAGAAGAGCTAGCTCTAAGTCCATTCGTAGCCTCTTTAGCTGTCGCGGTGCTCTCCATTTTGGAAATACAAAGATAATGTTAATCCTGGTTATGTCCCTTTTTTTATCAGACAACTTCTTCACCAATAGCCATAGATTTTTTAGCGGTAATGCAACTCTCCTCCATTTCTCTGCAAAAATAAGAGCTGCCATTGCTCACTTGCTCTAGCCCTTAGGGAGGGAGGACCGAGGGCTCGGAGAGGAGAGGAGAGGAGAGGAGAGGAGAGGAGAGGAGAGGAGAGGAGAGGAGAGGAGAGAGGATGCGATTCGCATATACATACATGAACGAGTGGCCGGACTGGCCGGTAAACACAGAGCTAGAGATCAACACAGAGGGACAATGTGTGTCGTCATGCTAGGTTCTAGATAAAATTACACCTCTAGCTCTTCAGATAGGGTATTTTTAATTCCTTCAATCTAGAAGTGATGAATTTCTGTTTATTGTCCCTTCCTAAACATGTATTTTAACTATTACCTGTCGCCAGAATCCAAGAATGTACTTGCTTTTAGTTACACATATGTGTGTGTCATGGCTGCCTTGTATATTGTGTTTGTTCAACGCTTTGTTTGTGCACTTCCTCAGAAATGAATGCTTCACAGTGTGCTTGGTTTAGGGAACTTATGCACTATCTACAATACTGCTGCTGTTGTTTTATTGCCGTGATCTCGAAACTAACCAAATACTAACTTACTCTTATGTCGCTGTGTTTATTATTTTGTTTACACCCAACAAATTCTGCAACTTTATTCATTCTGAGTTCATTCTTGTTGACCTCTTGACCAGGTCATCCTTGTGAAAGAGATCATGTTCGATTGAGTTTAATCTGGTACGATAAATAAATCTGGTTATTTATTTATTCGCATGTGCCTGCTAGTGGAATCCTCCGGTAATAACCATAGAGCACAAACAAGGACGTAAACTACTATGCTTGTGATGGAGTCAGCAGTCTATTTAGAGGCAAGGCTAAAACCAAGCAAATTCTTGGCCTTAGAGAGTTTAAGCGACCTAGAAAGGTAAGTAATGGTGGAAGGTGTAAATCAAACAGACCAAGGAGCAGCTTGTGAAGGGTGGGATTGAAATTAGTAAACTCTTGCTTGAATATTTTCTGTCTTAGTAAAGAGATACAGTTGTAATTGGTGCTACAGCGACAGCAACAGTATCACAGTAGAGAACTGAGGAAGCAAAACTTTATAGTTATTCAGCATTGTTCACTGTATACTGGACAACAGATTTTTCTTTTCATTTGAGTGAAATAGAAATAAGAGAAATACAATGAATAAAAATTAGTGGAGCTACAACAGGATATTAATATATATATATATATATATATATATATATATATATATATATATATATATATATATATATTGAATATTATTGAATATTTTTTTTAACTCTAGCATGGCACTTGCACGTCGTCTTGTTTATTCAAGAGAGGAACTTTTTGCATTGTGGACTAATGCAGCACAACGTACCGACAGAGCTGAGGAGGAAGTACAGAGGCTGCAAGTCAGGATCTAAGCTAAAGGCTTCTCGACAACGTTTTAAGCCAGTGATCCCCTCTGTACTAATGGGGAACGTCAACTCACTACCTAACAAGATGGACGAGCTGTTGGCACTGAACAATCAACGGAGTTATCGCGAGTGCAGCTTATACATCTTCACAGAGACATGGCTCACTGATGCGATACTGGATGGTAGCGTGGATCTACCGGGTTTTACTGCTGCTGACAGAGACATGAACGCCTGCGGTAAGAGTAGAGGTGGGGGGCTCATCATATATGTGAACAAACGTTGGTGTTGCCCAGGACATGTCTCAGTGAAAAAGGGACTGTGTTGCCATGACTTGGAACTGTTAGCCTTTAGTCTGCAGCCATATTACTTGCCAAGGGAGCTTAGTCACTTTATCGTGCTCTGTGTTTACATCCCGCCCAGTGCGGATGCATCAGCTGCCTGTGAGAAGATACACACAGTAACAGCAAGGCTGCAGATAAAGCACCCCGAGGCGTTTATGGTCATATCTGGGGATTTTAATCATGCTTCCCTGGACTCTACCTTGGCCTCCTTCTACCAGGCTGTAGACTGTCCCACAAGGAACAACAGAACAATAGACCTGCTGTACTCCAATGATAAGGATGCCTACAGAGCCACCCCCCTCCCCCCACTTGGAAAGTCTGACCACAACTTGGTTCACCTACAGCCACAGTACACCCCCCTGGTCAAAAGGATGTCTAAAACCACACGCTCAATCAGGAAGTGGTCACCTGAGGCAGAAGATGCTCTGAGAGACTGCTTTGACATCACTGACTGGGATGTACTGCTGAGACAACATGGTGAGGACATAGAGGAGCAGACTCACTGTCTGACGAACTACATCAACTTCTCGCTGGACGTAGTCTCCCCCAATAAGACTGTCTGTTGTTATCCAAATAACAAACCTTGGATAACCCAAGATGTCAAAGCTGTCCTCAACAGGAAGAAGGTGGCTTTCATGAACCATGACAGGGAGGCAATGCAATTAGCACAGCGGGAAGTGAAACAATGCCTGAAGGTGGCGAGGGACACCTACAGAAGGAAGGTGGAGGATAAACTGAGTGAGAGCCATATGAAGGAGGTCTGGGATGGTGTCAACACCATCACAGGCTTCAGATCAAAGGCCATAACAGTGGGGGGGGGGGGGGGGGGCAGTGGAAGAAGCAAACAGGCTGAACATCTTTAACCGCTTTGACCAGCCCATGGTCCCCCCTCCCCCACTGCAGTACACAACCTCCCTGACTTCATCCCCTGTGCAGCCCATCTCCAGCTTAACACCTCAAAGACTAAGGAGCTGGTTATTGACTTCAGGAAGTCCAGCCCACAACCATGTCCAGTGACCATCAGGGACGACAAGGTGGAGATTGTAGACAACTGCAGGTGCCTCGGGTTGTGGCTGAATAACAAGCTGGACTGGACGAAGACTGAGATCTTTTAACATCTGCAGGAAACTCCTGTGGATGTTCTATCAGTCTGTGGTGGCTAGTACGCTTTTTTATGCTGTTGTCTGCTGGGGGGGTAACATGACAAAAACGTGTGCTAACAGGCTGGAAAAACTCATCAGGCGGGCGGGCTCTGTGGTTGGCATGAAGCTGGACTCCCTGGTGACAGTGGCAGAGAGGAGAACACTAAAAAAACTACTGGCTATTGTGAATGATGCCAGTCACCCTCTGCACACTGTCATCAGTGCACAGAGAAGCCTGACCAGTAACAGGCTGTTCCTCCCCAAGAGTAGGACCAACCGGCTCAGAGACTCCTTTGTCCCCCGAGCCATCAAACTGTACAACTCTGCATTAGGCAGGAGGGAGAAAACAATAACCCATACAAACAGTTGAAATAACTTATACGTGCAATAGTGCACTGGGAATCTGTACCACCTCTACTGTGTGCAGTGCTTGTTTATATTGTTTTATTTAACTTATCTTATTGTTATTATTGTTATATTTATTACATTCTATTTGCCTCTATTTTGCTTTGTACCTGTATATATTGTGTCTTGTGCTTGTCCTGCTTTACTGTTTGTGTTGTATTGCTGCTGGTACCCAAATTTCCCTGAGGACTCTCCAAAGGAATTAATAAAGTATTTCTATCTATCTATTTATATATATATATATATATATATATATATATATATATAGACACATATAGCTGCATAGGAGCAAAGCACATTTCAAGATGAGCAAAATCAGAAAATGTACATTGTTATTGAATTATTAATATAGTCGGAGGATATTTTGCACGAGAATGATGATATTAGACAGAGATCACTAAAATCATTGAGTTCAGCAGCAGCCTGGTGGCTTCAGGGAAAGAAGATGAGCAGTGTGACTATTTTGGCACGATTGCTACTGAACCTTTCAGAGGGAAAAACGGCCAATGATGGGGATGTGTGCAGTCCTTGAGGATGCTCTGAGCTCAAGTCAGGCAGTTATTCTGTGCAACGTCCTGGATGGGAGGGAGCAATATCTCAATGATCCTCTCTTCTGTCCTCACCACTCTACATAGAGGCTTCCAGTCTGCAGTTCAGCTCCTAGCACCTTTCTATGATGGTTCTGTAGAAGGTGGTGAGGATGGAAGTGTTGGTGATCTCTCCATCAGGCACAGGAAGTGTAGTTGCTGCTGAGCTACTTTTTTTACGAACAGTAATGTGCTGTGACCAGAAAATAGTGTCTATGACCTTTACCCCCAGCAACGATTTCTTTAGTCTTATCAACATTCAGGATCAGATCCATCTTATATCAATCCATCAGTTGGTTCAACTCCTTTCTGTAGACTAGGTAGTTGTAATGAATGGGTCACTTGTGCCTGAGTGAGGAGTCACTGTGCATTAAAGCAACACAAATTAAGTTTTCAACCATGAAACTCTGAGCTTCTGACTCATTTTGATACACTACACTGACATTCATTATGTACATTCCTGGAGCTGCCGTTGCCCGGCAGCATCCCGATGCTGAGAAACTTAACTTCACAACTTTTGTTTTCCAGCCTGGAGGATCACATGGCAGCTGTGTTTTGCTTCATGGTACTGCAACACACACCAGAAACTGGATTTCAACAGGTTGAAAAAGAGAATGAGACAGAATGTGAGATTAGACTAAAGTCAATATTGTGCTATAGCTGATTTAGTTCATATGTTATCAGACACCTTTTTGCCTTCATCAGAGGTGTCACTGGATGGTGTGTGACGTGTACAAATCAGCTGATGTTCATTGAGGCGGTGTCTACCTGTCAATCCTACTCATAAGTGACAGTCTGACTCATCCGGACAAAGGCCGATGCCGCCCCCCTGCTGATGGCTTCCGACTGGAGGATGTTGCTCTAGTTGTGGGAATGCAGGAAATCCCCCTAATCCAGGTTCATGGCTGTGTGGGTTTGCTTTCTGATCACCTCCGATAAAGACGGAGAACTACCATCGAAACATGTCAGGTAGGCCTATGCTAAAACAAAGTGTATGATAACATAAGGACTAAATCAGCTATAGAAAATTATAAACACTAACAGCTTTTCTGGATCAGTATTGTACTGACTTTACTGGCTGTAGGGAGCTCAGAGAAGAGACAGGATGCAAAACAGATGCTGAACTAGCCGTCGTGAGGAGGCAACAAAGTTAAAATGTAAAGTCTAAAGTTAAGTAGTGCTGTTTTATTCTGAAATATTTCAGTCCGGGTGTGTCAGATGTCTTTCCTTTCACAATCATTACCCACTGACAAAATATGATTTTTTTTTTCCTTGTATCCCAACACAAAATAATAAATTTTATTTAAAACTTGGTATCACAACTTGCTATAAATCATCACATAGTCCATGTATTTCATGTTAAGTGGATGTAGGTCTGAATGAAAACACAGGAACTGTTTCTCTGTGAAGTATCAGCCAAATAGATGAGAGAGGGAGAACAGGGCAAAGCAGGCAAGGTTGTCAGCCTAGAGACACAGCTGCTGTGTGATTGTCACATTTTCAATCATGCTGCAGTACCTGAGCTCTGCAACATCTGCTGTGTGATTCTCTAGGTTCAGACGAGGAGTGGAGATAAAACGTAGCATGTCAGGAAAGGAGAAAATGAAGATGGAATGAGGAATGGGAAAATAAATTAAGAATTTAACTAAAGAACAGACAAATGTAAAAGAAAAATGATGAAGAGAGGCTGGTTAAGAAAAGCAGGAACAGGTGGGACATGAAGACAGACAGGAGACCAAGGAAACATAGATGGGAAATTAAATACAGAACAGGGAGGAGAGAAAGAAATACCTTATCAAAGAATACAATAAAAAAATTGGATGAAAATGGCTTGAAACTAAAACAAACCCGCTGTCAGAGAAGAGAAGTGTGAAATAAAACATACAGATAAAAGTTAATAAAAAGATAAAATTGCTGGAGGATGGTTTTCTGCTCCAGTGGCTTTCAGATATGACCACACCCCAACACCTACAAACACACACAAATAATGGTTCAATATTGAAGCAAAACCACGCAAATAATCAAGGCACTGGGATTAATGATGAGATTTGGGAAGTGAGTGAGTTGATAGGATCGGTGGGATTACATCACCCGGTCCAATTCTCAGCAGACAAGGAAGGAGCAAAACAAAGGCAAGGCAGTTTATTTGTATAGCATAAGCTGCCATAAGAGGATTGGAGGCTGTGTTTCAGGTTGTTTTATGCACAGAGAATTAGGATGCCATTACAAAAATGGAAATTGAGGCTTGGATGTTTTCCCAGGCCTCTATTCATACTTCATTCACAAACATTAACTTCAGAGTCTGAGAGAAAGTGTAAAGATGAAAATAAACATGCTATTAGTCATCACTAAATGAGTAACTCTGTGTCAGTACATATCTGTTCTAATGCTTTTTTTTGTTGCTTGGAGTGTCTCTTAATGCCAACAAGGTAAAGGAAGTATGTGGTGCTTACTCCAAATCAACAAGGAGAGGGAAAAGAAAACACCTCTCCAGCTAAAGAACAACAAATACATGCTAAGAAACTGACACACACAAATAAAAAAAACATTGAAGGCCCCTTAAATGTATTCACAATAGGTATAAAATCCATCAGACTCCGTGTGAAGAGTCTGTTAACCTGGAAGTGACCCACATGCACAGAGGAAGATGTGATGTCACACAGCACACTGTGTTTACCAAAGTAAATATAGAAACTACACGTCAGCATGCGTAGTATCAGTTTTGAAGTTGTGCAACCAGAGCAGACGAAATTGTGCTATAATATTGTTTTGTCCGTTGTATATATGCGATCTTGCTACGTTAGACCGCTGCCAGTGCAGAACTGTGACTTCTGCCTTACTTCAATTATCTTAAATCCAGAAGAAATGTGACATGACTGTTCAGACTGATTACGTTTAGAAAAAGATAGGCTATGCATTCAGTTTAGTAACTCATATCAAAAGTGAAATGAGTTAGAAGTTAAAAACAAAAAAAAAAAAAAAAAGAAATATGTTTCATAAGTCACACATAAAAGTCTGAATTAATTCTCCTTTGCCTGCAGTGTGAATGTACGTAGCTTAGCTGATGGGGAAGGAAACGCTTCCCATCTTTGGTTAACATTTTACACCCAAACTGACATAATAAAAATAAGCATACAGGTTTAGGCACTGATAATGTTGCTATAGTTATTTATTTACTAATTTACTCTTTACAGATTACCAGGAGATCACCAAGGTAACTTATATGAAACTAAGAGTAAAATTTGCCCTCAAAAGATAACAACGGTTGTCTTGAACTTGGACCTTTTAGTCAATTGAGTTAAATTCCTAAATTAGTTTATTACTGTAACTAAATTTTTCTAATTTTACCGAAGTATTTGTTATTTGATTTCTGGTGTAGACCCAACACTGCAAGAGAGAATCCCTCTCCCTCCAACAATGAGTAACACCAGGTGATATCTGAAGTTTATGACTAGCTATGGTACCATGCTTGCATATCTTGCTTGGAGTAGAGGTAAACCAAGTCCTCATGTGCTGCAACAGTTTCTCCAACACGCATATCTGCACAAACAAAAACAATCTTCAAACAAAAAGTTAAGTTAAAACGCATTTTCCATTAATGTGTTGGTGGCAAGGATTGAACGATGTCATTTTTTTCATAATGTGTAGGAAACTGGTGATAATATGTCAATGTCAATGTCAAGTTTATTTGTATAGCACCTTTCATGTGAAAGACAACTCAAGGTGCTTTACATGGAGATCATCAACAACAAAAACAAACAAACAAAAAAAACAATTTAAGAAAAGTTTACAATAAAAATAAGCATAAAATGAGTCTAAAAATACCCAAATACAATAAAACACTGAACATACAGACATCAAGTAAAAAAGAGAGAAAAACCTTGACCTTTCAAAGACTTATGAACCATTAAAAGGATTTTAAAATCAGTTCTTTGAGGAACTGGAAGCCAGTGCAATGTGGATCCCTTGTTTCGGAAGCAACAGCTGAGCCGGCGTGTTCTGGCTGTGGGCATTGGTGCTGACAATCAAGATCTTCTAAAGCTTGAAACCTGTTTTCAAGATGCAGTACTTCTTCAGTTTTGCGGGGCCGAGTGGCAACAGAGTCACGATAACTATGACCCTTGACTAATTGCCCATGCTTCGGTGCAGATGGAGTAGGACACCTCGGAAGTTTAGGTTGTGCCCCGACCCTCGGCCAGATGTCATCCCTTAAATGTAGAGCAGAACCTGTACCACAGGTTTGATCTTCACCTGCAGCAACAGATCCGGACCATTTTATCATCATCTCCGCAAGGTGTGGAACAAGGAGGGGAGCACTCAGAAAGACCATTGCGGCTAACAGAGCCGAGCATGGACAGGTGTTTAGCCTGGGACGCAGCGATGGTGGAAAACTCACAGATGATTTAATCCTTTTCATCAATGCTGTTTTTAAGACAAGAGATGTTCAACCTCAATTTGGCGATGGTAAGATCTCATGAGTGACAAGCCATCAGCACTTTATAGTTGTAACTTAGGTAGCCTATTAGCAGCTGCCGCTCGGCTTGTGGCAGGTAAGCTAAGAAAGTCAAAACTTTGTGATCTGTATAAAACTCACAGAACTTCTTGCATCCACTAACAGAACAACATTTGTTGAATACTCTTCCAAAGGTCAAAAAACAATCATTTCATAAAAACGTAGAACTAATAGGCTAAAACAATAGAGGAGATGCTGCTCGCCCGTGTACCTGTGTCTGAACAGCAAACTAAGCTGCTTCTGTGGTCCAGACCACAAAATAGATCTTTAAATGTACAATCTGAATGCTCACTGTATGTTTTGTTCATTGAATTGTTTTGTTCAGAGATTAGTAAAAAAAAAAAAAAATTAAAGTGTTTTTGATTTTATTTCCTTTTAGCTGTTAAAATGTAACAAAAATATGAAAATGGCTTGTTTTGGGTTCATAGTGAAATTTTTTTGTGAAATATAAAGTACAGAAAAAGGAACTGTTTTACCGTATTTCAGACAGGAAGTGGTGGTTTTGTGTGGGCAAATGATGGTGGGAGAGACATACAAGGTCAACAGGGCGGGGGTTTCACACCGAAGGTGTGTCCCAATCTATAGAAGTGTGTCCCACTGCGCTGACACAGAAATGTCAGTAAAAACTCAGTGCACTGAAAGTACCCGGATGCTGCCCTAAACTCGGCCTAAAATCTAGCGTGAAACGATGGACACTTCACGCACTAAACGGACGCCATCTTGCTGACATAGCGGAAGGGGAGGGACTTTCAAGCAGTTTTTCAGAGCTGAATAATGGCAGACACCGACTCAGCGGTACTGATGCAGGTGGAGGCTATTTTCTACTGTTGTAAGTATGAGGTTATTTGATCATAATTCTAATATAAACTGCAGCATGCTTCTTATCTCTTCTATCCCTGATGACAGTTATGGATCTTATCATTTGTTGGAGGCTGCAGTAGCGTTAGCAACGTAAATGTTAGCAGTTTTATAGCCGATTTCGCGGATGTAGATGGGCTATAAGTGTTAAAAATGATTAATGCTATAGGTTCCGTATGTTTATTCATGATTGTTGAACCTCCAGATTACGCACTGCGGGGTCTCTGGCGTAAATTAAATGGTCCTTGATCTGAAAACTGATTAGGAAACACCGCTGGTTAGAAAACCGGCCCATTTCCATGGTACCGCTGACTAAGCCGTAGCTGATTGTACATCACTTTAGATAAGCGTCTACAAAGTAGCCATAAAGTACATATATATATAATAATGTTTGCTTTTATATAAACTGCCATTGTGTGTTCACCGTAGGTCACTGTGGCATCAAACTACCGAGCCAGCAGTGGCACTGAGGCATTTACCACCTGCGGGCTAGGATGCTGCTGTGGAGAAGAAGAGGCGACAAGAGAGAAATGTTTCAATAAAAAGTTTAAATAAAATGTTTTCTGCATCCCTGTTTTAGCGTCTTCATTACTGCATATTATATTTTAAATGATGGTTTCTAGTATAATCGGTTTCCTGTTGCAGACGTGAACGGTATCAGTGTAAACACCAATAAAACAGATGTATAATGTAAAGTACTTTAATTCAGTGAAGATATCTTTGCATATTTAAAAGCTGTTTTATTAGTGTTTTAAATTGCACTTTATACTAACAGGTATGAGGGAGTGTTACGGCCCCTGCTTGTTACAGGCAGCTGTGGCTGTTTATGACATGCAAAGACACATGAACGTGTGCTGATGGTTTCTATTGTTATCTACTGAGATAGATTAATATAGTGGAGGCCATGGTTCTTTGTTTCACAAATGAGGCCTTTTAAAAGGCATTTAATAGCATAAAAGTATGATGACATGCAAACACGTATGTTAACGTGATTTTGGAAGAACTTGGACTGATTGTCCTAAAAAAAAAAGTATATTAACGGAGCGGCGCTGCTATTAGGCAGCATGTAGGAGGGTCATATACCTTAAAATAAATAAGCATATGTTCTAATTCATGTGCAGCCCGAGGAGGATCCTGCGTTGGATGCAACAAAGTTTACAGGTGGGGTTAAGTAAGGAGTAAACAAAGTAAAATCAAGAGTTGGAAATTCATTTTGTAAATTAAGGCAGCAGAATAATCACTGTGAAAAGTTGGTACGTCATGACCGGTAAGTGCAAAACGTTAGTGCTCAATTTGGATCAGGACTTACCCACGATAGTGTCACTACAGAAGGTAGAGCTTAGTGCGTACTACACACTACCCTCCAGTGCAGTCATGTAAGTGCGCGGTTTGAGACACACAGCGAAAGTTTGAGGAACTTTTCTACCAGGGTAAAAGAATTCCTGGTAACCTGCGTGGTTTGTATTTCCACCGCACCACAAGTTCTAGAAAATTTATTAAATGGCTGATACCACTTGTTGGCACGACAGTCTTCTTCCATTCTTTAACTTTTCCTAACTTTTCTGTGCCCTACATTCAGTTCTACTAACCTGTTGGCTTTTCTTCCAGACACCCTGTCATATAAATTTGCCAACTCGAAGCTGCACAAAATGTCGTACTCAATAAATACACTCAACAGAGTCTGGACCTTGTACGCCCGCTTCTCAGAGCTCCATTTTTGATGATCAAAGCACTTAGTTAAGTCTGTTAAAGTAAAGTAATGTTTGCTGCTGCAGACACAGAAGTGCAGAACGCTGCAGGTATTTTCCACCAATCAAAGCTCAGCACAGCTCCGCCCCTCAAGTTACGAGTCTTGATTTTCTCATTCCAAAACATTCTTATTCCTTTTCACCATTTGATACCGACCTAAGAAATAATGGGCAGAAAACTTTCATTTGTCTAATATAAAGTCTTTATTTGGTGCTTTCACAAAATATCAACGTAAAATAAAGATAAAAAATTTGCATAGATGTACCATTTATTACCATAATGCCATGACTATTGCAGTGCAGTAAGTATCCACCAGAGGGCAGAAGACAAATATCAGATTTTATACAACAGCATTTTGATCAAAGATTTTACCATAAAGTGATGCAATCGTTCTCCAAAACAATATGTATCAAAATGATACCCGAGACATTAAAGAATTAAACTTGTCTTTAAATGACTTTTTCTTGAGATTAAGTTCACAGACAGATTTTCTGGCTGTTTTCTTTAGCATTTACAGGATAATTCAGAATGAATCAATAGATGATTTTAAGTATACAACCAAAAAATGAATGCAAAGAAACACGCTCAAGCCATAATGCTGCCACCACCATGTTTCATTATGTTTCCAATTTAACTTTTTCTTTTCTTCTGATTGTTTTTTGTTTGATTTCAGTTTTTTTTTCCTTTTCTAAAATGCACAGAAATACCAATTTGATTATGGAAATAGACCTCAAATCTGCACATCTAATATAAAATAACATGAAAAACCTGTAACAGTGAAAGAGGAATGGTGTTTACGTTCACTTCAGTTCAGGTCTGTCTATTTGTATCTAAATTACATTTAGAAGATGATCAAATGTCACATGCAACTCTGCACCAAACTGCTCTGATTATCAAAATTACTAAGAAGGTTAAGAATGAAATGGCACCGTTAACAAGCTGTATATTACATTTTGTAGGTTCTTTCTGCTTCCTGCAAGTGACCGCAAACAGTTTAGTCAGATACTTGCTTTATTTATTTATTTGGACCTGAAAATCTGAACATATGCTCAGCAAGATGGTAAAAATGTTTCATCCGGTCAAAAAAGGTCACTTGGTTAGGAAGGTTGGAATAGGTGGGTGGGGAATGTAGGAAAGAGGATGAAGTGTTGCTGAAGAGAGGAGTTAAGAGGTGGGATTTCCACATGAAAAATGATACAAATGAGGACTTGAATGTGTTTCGTGGAGATGTAGTGATTTCCTCCCTGCAGTTTCACCACTAATTAGAACATCTGCATCAGTGAAACATAAAGAGTGTGAGCGATGGCCGAAAGGGTAGCACTGCCTGAAAGGAGAAAAGAACTAGTCTTTGAGACACTGAGTGCGTATGTATTTATTGCTTTCTCGAATACAACTAATTCTTGCTTTTGATCTCTTCTACCCAAGGTGCCAGTGCCCAGCTCAGTTTGAGGGACCCGAATGCCAGCAAAACAAGCACAGTTTCCATGGCAACGGCTATGCCTGGTTTCCTCCGATGATGCCTTGTTTCGAGAGCCATGTGTCGTTGGAGTTCATCACAGACGTTGCTGATGGACTGCTGCTGTACAGCGGCCCCCTGGCCCAGCTGCAGGCCTGGGATCACGAGGACTTCATCGCAGTTGGTATGAAGCATCTCTAGCATATATATCTGACTAGAGACAGAGACCATTTTCATCCTTTTATTGGATGAAACGTTTCAGGAGGACTGCGTAAATTTGTTTAGAACAAAGCGAACTAAGACATCTGTATGGTCTCTGTAAGAGACTGTTTCCTCCTAAAGATCTGCAGTGGTGCTGAAATCAGATATACGTCTATGCTTTTGACATAATGCCAGACGCCCCCTCAACAGTACTCGACAGTATGATGTGACTTTATACTAAAATCATATCAAAAGTGGGGTTTGTAGCCTTATATTAAGTGAAGAATAGAAAAATTTAGTGAAAGAGGATGCCAGATAAAGAAGGAAATGAAGAGTAGATCAGATTTCCTCTCCACTGTAGCTTTTTTTAAACTAGACAAAGCTGAAATAGGACAATCTTTTCTTTAGGGCTGCCACTTGTCAGACACTTGATAAACATGAAGTGGCCACAGACTTTATATAAAAGATGGATGTGGGAAAACTCATTTTGTTGTCATCTTTTAGTTGCCTCTTCTGGTCACTGTGCTGGTTTTCCGCTTGGACATTACTTTAAAAATGTGTAAATGTAAAGAAGAGCATCTTAGAAAAATTTATAAACCAAGTAAAGACATTGCTGCTGGGCTTGGTCATACAAGGTTTACTACCGTGTCCTCACCTAGATGATGTGATTTATGGCTGTATGTGTCTATCTGTAGTAACATTACGTCACAACTTTCCATTGAGCTGAGTTGTTTCCAGAATGGATGCAAGTTTCAGATTGAACTCTCTGTGTGTATTAACTCAGCTTCAGCCCCACTCACGCACTCCTGTTATTCCCTATGACACACATTGTGAAATTTGGTTATTAAGATGGGAAAACTGATGTAAACCGAGCTTTGTCAGCGTTACTTCTGTAGCTCTCTAGGGAAACTGAGTGACCCTTCTCTTGTTGCCGTGGCAATAGTCTTGATGTATGAGCAGAGTGGCAGACATGAATTACAGACAGATAAAAAGAGAGAGCAAAATGTGTTGAAGATCTCGGTATATTTGGTGTTTTTAATCTGATTGACTAACACCTCCTCGCTGCTTCCTCTCTTCTACTGGTCCTCTCTCTTAGGAGAGATGATCTTGTTCTATCACTGCCAAAGTAATATGTGTGGGATGTGAGGTTTGCCTGGAGAGCTGGGTGTGCTGTGTGTGTGTGTGTGTGTGTGTGTGTGTGTACATTATGGACAGGTTTGCAGTGTAATTCCTGAATTATTTCCTTTGCCAGTGTGTGTTATTGGGTCATAAAGACTTGGGATTTGGCTAGTTGAGTCGTTAGTGAAATCACTGTGCAGCATGTAATTAGAGTCAAGCTGTACATATTTAGAGCTCTAATTAACTTGTTTCAAGGTTGACCTGCTGCATGTAATAACTGCATCAGTAAGCCTAGTCTGTGCTGGAGCTTAATATTACTGTACTGCAGTATTTAAGTATGTAGGTATTTAGGTATATCAGCATTTTCTTAAAATGTCTTGAGGATCGATTTTCTTTTTTTAGGTTTGCAGGACGTTTCCTGTCATGGTAAACCTAGACTGTTACATGTGTAACAAAAATAAATAATAACAATAAAGGCGATGATAATATTCGCAATAATATTAATTATCATGAAATTATTGATATATATTTGTTTATCGTTACTAATCAGTGAAGATATAGATATTTATCCCATAAGAACCCGAGGTTACATATTTGTCACATAGAGACATTTTGCTTCAATTTATGGTATAAACTTTGCTCAAAATCCTGTTGAACACAATCTGATACTTGTCTTCTGTCCCCTAATAGATACCCAGACAGATACCATTGGACATTTATTAACATTTTTTCATGGATTGGGCCTTAATAGGTTAAAGAGAATAACGACCATTAAAAACAAATAATTGCATATTTAAGAAATGGAACAATGCTTAACATTTATTAAATGATCATCTATGTATAATCTTCCTCTCTGTACTCATGAATAACTAAATCAAATTTGAGAGATCATAAAGGCCAAAAGCAAGCAAAGGTCTGTTTACCTGCAGGCAGTTTGTTTTTATACCTTTGAATTTAAAATGAATAATAAAAAAAGAGAAATAAAATGCTTGTTTTTCCTGCTTTTGTTTCCTAAACCAAAATGAGAAATCAGACAACAAACCATCATCCATTGTTTGATTTGTGTTCAGAACTTTAATGGAATAAACAGAAAGCAGGTGCAGAATTTTCTCTTTAGTCTAGTATCATGACCCTGAAGTTCTCTGCTCTGTGTACACTGTGTTGACTACACACCTAGAGCTGTGTTGAACCTCATGTTGAATGCATGCAGAATTAAATATTTCCATGTTTTTTTTCACATATGCATTAAGAAAATGAAAATTCAGTGATAGCCAACAATTTATGCACCAACAAGCACTCGCTGCTCTTTAACATGATTTGACTATTTATCTCCAATGTATGACATCATGTAACCTTTCAGTGATTTATCAGCCGTCTACATGGCCAGAGAAACATGAGATCAGCAGTTTTAAGACCTGAATGTCAGAGTCACAAAGTTGGCTCTGTTTGAACCTGCTAATCACCATGGTATCTGATGCTGGACTCATAGGCTGCTCTGAAACAGTTTCTGTTCAGAGTTTCAGGTAAATTCGGCTATGGTCCGTTCTCACTGACGTCACACTGTTAGTTTAGCCGGCCAGGTTGGGTGGCAAAAAGCTAGCTGGGAACCTTTCCTGCTATAGTGACTATTAACTGTTTCTCAGGGATGGCGCTAGCAGACTGAACACTTTCCAAACAGCA
The DNA here is from genome assembly GCF_017639745.1 of Melanotaenia boesemani. Taxonomy (NCBI): domain Eukaryota; kingdom Metazoa; phylum Chordata; class Actinopteri; order Atheriniformes; family Melanotaeniidae; genus Melanotaenia; species Melanotaenia boesemani. The sequence goes on from NC_055682.1 coordinate 38,052,140, forward strand.
CTTATGTGGTCAAATCAGACAGCAATATTTTGGAAAAAAACATCTACTTGTTGGTGCACAAAATCCGTATGATTTTCCAAATTCCTATAAATAAATAAAAGAAAAACCCCAAAACATCCAACTGACGGAGATATTGCTACCTGATTCGCCTTACCTTTTACTACCAAGGCATTCAACAATTGTGCTCCACGGATTTAAAAGCGCAAAAGTCAAATTAGAGGCTTATAAATATTTCGTGGCTGGATGGGAATCAGACCTTCAGCTGTGAAAAGTGCCCCAAACAAAGTGTTTCCTCTTCATGTCAAAGCCGAGTAAAACAGCAGATGCAGATAACGTTAGCTCGATGTAAAAATTAGGGATGTCCCAATGATATATTTAGGAGTTAACATTACTAACAATTACTGTGAAAAACATTGCTGTGAGACCACAAAGGAAAATTCATGTCCAACTTTTCATTAAAACTGAAAACTGCCGTCACCGTGGTGATCCACATTGGAGGTTGAATTCGTTGTATATCCAACCATGTTCACCGCAGTCGCATTTCCACTGTGAGAAACTTGAGAAGGTTTTGTTCATCACATAAAACATGACTTACATATAAACTTATCATACACATGAACAGAGTTTCTGGACTTCTTGTTGAATGAACTTGAATATCTGTTCAAGAATTAAACGAATGAACAGGACATTTTTAAATGCTTTAATGTAATTTCTACTTTTCTCTTTGTTTGTTTGCTGTCACCTTGGTATAAAGCATCCTAAAGGTGTCATGATCGGTGGGAGAACCCAAGGAGAGGAACACACGGTTAGTCAGTGATGAGTGTTTATTTACAATAGGATGTGCACGCAGGTGAATCCCGTGAGACGTGAAGCTGGCAGGCAGGCAGGCAGGACGGACGAGGAACAGGTTTGCAGGCAGGCAGGCAGGCAGGCAGGACGGACGAGGAACAGGTTTGCAGGCAGGCAGGCAGGCAGGGTGAGGGACAGGCAGGCAGCCAGCACAGGTCTGGTAGAGGGTTCAGGGTGAGGAGCTTCAAACAGAACAAGAATACGGTTAGTATAAAAGATTCAGGATTTAAGACTGGGATTAGTGCCGAGCTGGTTACCACAAGAGCAGTACGATCCAGCGAAGACTAGACGTAGTCCAGGAGTCTTTATGCTTGTCCTCTAATGAGCCAGAAAGTGCTGCAGCTGTGTAGCCCAGATTGAGAGCGCCGCCTCTCCTCCAGATTAGGTAAGGGACGGAAGTCCAGCAAGATGCTGACAAAAGGATGATCTTTTCCAGATCATCCTTTAGGATGCTTTCTCAGGTGTGCAAACAAACACGAAGTTGGACGGGACATAGGCTCGGGACAACAAGGGAAGACAAAATTTGTCTCAAATACATGTCTGTTAAAAACAGACTAACCTGAGGTGTCAGGTCCTTGGAATCAATGTTAAACCACTTCAGTTTGCTGCATTTTAGTAATGCATTACCTTAATTTTTAATAGATAAATATATTCAAAATTAGAGAAGCCCACCATAAGTAAATTTGGAAAGTGTATGAAACAAAGTTTTCTATAAACTTACCACTGACAAAGTGCTCGCTGCACAGCTGAGAGCTTTCTGACGGTTTCCAGTTATCTTGTTTGACCACAGCAACACATTTAGCCTGTTGTCAGGGTCAGCAGACAGTTGTAAAATAAAATCCCATTCTTGGGATGTCAATGTCAAACTTTCAAAAGCAACACACAGATGTACCATTTTTTTTTTTGTATGTATAAAGCTAGCTGTAGACCTGAGCCCCACAGCAGCATGCTTGCTTTGTTAATCTTTTTGCCACCCACGAACGTCACCGACGTGCAAGTCACATGATCAGTGATGAAATCTGAGAATGGTCCAGAAAACAGCCTAATCCTAATAGCAACATCAGTCTACTGTTGCTGTTCTAGGAGATTATCAGGAACAGATTATTAATCTGGAGACAACAATGTTGCAGAACCATCAAATATAAACCAATGTCAGACATTACTCAAAATCAGTGTATTCTCTGCATGTATATATGAAACACAGTAAAGACTGACAGCTTTCAGTTTGTGTTCGTCATGATAATCAAAAGAGTTCATCACAGCTTTGGATGAGTCAGCACAGTGTACAGGCAGCAGAGATAACTTCTGGATCTTGTGACTTGTCTCAGATGAAACGAAGAACCAAACATCAAATCCAGATGCTTGAACCATTTGGCTCATTTTTGTTTTAGGAAATGAAAATAGGAAAACAATTTTTTTTTTTTTATTTTCTTTACTCCATGGGCAAAAAGAAACTGAAAGTACACGTACCATGAGTGTGAATGTGCTGTAAACGTGGTGTGACTTCAAGTTGAGTGTGTACTGTTTAGCTTTTTCTTTTATTGTTGTCAAGTGGCAGTCTACTACCATAAAGTTTTCTTTTTTATCATGTGTGTGACTGTGTGTACACATAAGCAATGTCAAGTGAGGGTGTGCATTGTGTGTAATCATATTCCTCTTTTTTTTTCATCTCTCTCTCACACTCACAAACATTCACTACCACATGTAGACCTTTAGCTTATGGAGAGGCTGTTTTATGCCACCCACTCATCCAACCTTTTTTTTTTTTTTTTTTTTGCCAAGCCAGCCCTGCTGTGTAGGCCAGAGAAGGTGAAATGCATGCACACACATGAACACACTGTGAACATTGCAGTGAACAGCATCCAATCTTCTGCCACTTGTAGAGGCAGATATTACACAGAAATAGCAGGATGTTCTGTTTGTGCATGTACAGGGCGGAAAAACACAAACATAAGCTGACCACTGATGTTCTAGTGAGACCAGAACATTTAATCTTAAATTTCTTACAAGCAAAAATCTTTAAATTTCCATAAAGACATTTTAAGCTTGTGGTGACCATCTTCATCAAGGTTCAGACAGTTCCAAGCTAAAGTCTTGCTACATCATTTTTATGCATGGAGTTCATCCAGATTTCCACACAGAAGAGCATCGGTTTAATGAAGAATGCGTCTGTGTAAAAAATGGTGTGCAGATATTTTATTCATGAATATAAAGTAGCCTTAAAATAAATCATCACAAAGCTCAAGTCATCCAATAGACAAACACCAGACTAACATAACTACTTGTCTGTTTCCGTTTTAAGTAAATGAATTGTGTTTGGTGCTTTATATAGATTTCGATGTAGCATGAATTGATTTAGAGCTGTTTTAGCCCATAATTTAGCACCATTCCTCATTGCAAGGAAGGTCTTGGTTACAATCTCAGCAGAAGCTTTTCTGTGTAGACCAAGGATCCGCAACCTCAGTCCTCAAGGTTTTAGATGCTTCCCTGATGCTACACCTGACTTAGATTAATGGGACATTAACAGGCTTTTGCAGAACTTTGGAGAAACTGAAACTAATGCTTAAAAATGATTGTTGTGGAAAAAGGTGCACACTCCAGATTGAAGTGGAGAATTTGACTATAAAAGAAAATCTGAGAATGAAGAAAAAAATAGTTTTAATTCTGTAAACAAACAACTTTACCTCTTTTGAGCTTTGGGTGAGGTTTAAGGTGATCATTCATCATTTTAACACCACAAATAAGCCAGAAAACGAAGAAAAACATTAAATAACTTGTTACTAACTGAAACACATAAATCACAACAATATTTTTCCATTTGGACATTTAACTTATTTGCTTAGTGGTAAATGTGCCTTGCTAGGTGGTAACTTTTTTCCCTCTCCTTTTGCCAGGCAGGTATATAGCAGCTATATAACTGGTTTCTATAGACCACACACTGCAGCTGAAGCCCTTCTGTTGGCTGAGAGCCCATCATTACTGCTTCCTGTCCCGGTGATCTGATCTGATCACTGATCCACCAGAAGCATTGGGGAGAACAGTTTCGGAACATAGTTCAACGGTGAAGGCTCACGGCAGAGGAGTTTCCCTTTCTTGGCTTCCTGGCTGGAGCAAATAAATGGTCCTTTCGTTTCTCCTGATCTGGGAGGAATGTCTTCAGTCCAGCAGGAAGCTTAGCTGTCACTTGGATTAGATGGATAAATTGACTCACCTCTACAGTCTGTTATTTCTTCCTCAAAGTCTTGCTTTTCTGCATTTTTGTCCTGTTCCTCTCTCGTTTCACTTTACACATATTCAATATCTCTTTAATCTGTATAGAATTTGCTTGATCAGATAAACTTTTGATGAATTATTTGAGTTGATTTTCCCTACTTGATATTTTCAAGGATGTTGAAGTTTATTTGCACTGTGATCAGTTCATCAACAAGACAGGTAGACATAATTATTTTGTCAACTGGAACATTTCAAGGTTTATAGAGTTATTGTTTATGGAATTTAATTGTTTAGGTTATTTATTTGATTGATGTAGGTTAATGAGCAAAAAAAATAAAAAAATAAATATTGGGCCCTTTTTCTGAAAAGGGCCTGACTCGGAAAGACTTGTACCATCACAATGATGGAAGATAACCTCATATGACAATTACAGAAGAAAACACCAGGAAATTCACCTGTAAGTTTGTCCTGGTGAAGACAGAACTGGGATTTACTGGGATCAACAAGTTTTTTAAATGCTACACGATTGAAAACCAACCTGGAAACTTAACGTTAACCATGTAGTGTTCTGTTCAGCCCTTCCTGTCAACCCTTTAAAAATGATATGAAAATAACAGACCTTACAACCATATATAAAATATTTGACCTTTAAACAGGACAAATGTGTGGCGAGCTGGATTTAAAACATACTCTGAAACTTTATTTCAGAAACTAAACTTACAACCCAAACAAGAAAGAAGAAGAAACACTTAAAAAGCTTTTAACAGTGTTGGAGGAGATTATTTGGTTTTGGTTTGGAAAGAACTGACCTTGCTGAAAAATCAGTTTACAACATTCAGACCTTAAATATTTCATGTACAAGAATCAAGTGAAATGGCTGCCTTTCCTGTACTTTTAGATCTCCTTAGCAGAAGTAGAACATGCTGGATTCAATTTTACATACAAAGTAAAGATTATACTTATTTGGAACCTATTCTTAATTCAATGATACATTACAAAACTTACATAGAACATACCCCATACACACAATAAAAAATCATTCATTCATTCATTCATTCATTCATTCATTTATTCTCACACATACAGTGCTATTTGAAAATGGGTAGAGTTTTGGTTTGTTTTTTGCCAAGACATAAGCCTAGAGGTGAAGGTTTTAAACTCACATATGGTCTTGACGTCAGTCGGTAATGAACTCGAACTGAACATTATATCTGATATATTATAGCTGATCGAAAAACAAACACAACAAGAGAGATGTTACTAGCAGAAAAGCCGATCACCTGATCACCGACAGCTGTCATGATTGATGATGAACAGGAGAGGGAGAGGGTAGAGGCTGCCGCGATGCGCCGTACAGCTACAGAGACCACCATAACAGTAACGTCTGTGCAAACTACGTTTAAAGTTTTTGGGGTTTTTTTTATCCAGGAAAAGTGTAGACGTTGAAACATCCTCATCCTCCACTGGTGTGATGCCCTCAAATCCATCAGTCGAGTGAGCCATTTCACCAGCTTAGAAATCTCAAGCTGATTTCCTGCACATGCATTAAAAGCGTTAAAAAGATTTTAATGCAGTTAATTACATAAATTAGTTAAAGCCGTTAATGTGTTATTTTCAAGAACCTTATTTTTGTACCTTAAAAGTTTGAGCTTCTGACTGACATTCTTTGTTTGCAATACTGGAGCAATCATTGCCTTGCTGTGTCTCAAGGCTGAGAAACCATACTTCACTTTTTGTTTATTTTTTCTTCTCTCAGCCAGGGGCATCAATACGCGAGCTTGTAGCAGCGTGTCATCATGTAAAACATGACTGTTCTGAATTCTCACTGTGGCTGATTCAGAGGAGATATTATCAGAGGAAGGGAGAAAAAGAACGAGAAAGATAAAAGATGAGATAAAATGAGTCGACATCAGACTGACTTTTACTATCTGAAGAGGGCTCAGAGAGGAGACAGGCTTCAAGACGGATGCTGAATTAGGTGACATCCGGGAGCAGCAGAGTGAGAAGATCTGCCCAAGTTTAGTGTGACACTCCCATCTGTCTTACAGGGTGTAGTACCTTGGGGTTTTGCAAACATATTGCCATTGTAACTTCTATAAAAGTAGAAAAAAAACGTTTAAACAAACATTTACCCTGCACACGAAAATATTAAACAGCTATAGTATTGATTCAAACCAGACACATCAGCCAAATTATTAAGCTAAATAAGGTCCTTCATGGGAGCTAAAGTGCTCTTTATGTGATGTTAACTGCTAAGCTATGAAAAACAACTGTAATATGTTGATCATGTTACTTTTATGGGCCCTTAAAGTTGTCACAAACTAGAAATAAAATAGTAAAATAATAAATTTGAATAAAGTAAGTCACTTACCCAGAGTAATTCTCCTCTCCTTGCCCATCTGCAGCCAACTGCCAAAAGGTGACTGTAGCAACATCCCATAATGCAATTGAAATATTTCAAATTTACAGTACAATGCTGTACGTCATCCAGTAGTCCAATAAAACGTTGGGTGCCCTTTGAAAGGATTCAAGTGCACAGCACAATGCTGAAAACCAGTCACTTACTGTAAAATACAACTGTATTTTTTACAGCAATTAATTACAGTGTATGTTTATTATAATGTACGATTGGCCAACCTTACTAAATCAAATCAAATCAAATCAAACTTTATTTATAAAGCCCTTTTCATGCTGGCGGCGATGTGAAGTGCTTAACATGATTGAGAAATTTAAGCACAAACATACATACACATACAAAGAGAGTGTGTGCAATGTTTGGAGGTGTGCGTTGCACATTCATTCCCAATAAACATAACGAAGCGAGGAAGATCTCAGTAACTGGTCACCCCTACTGAACATCTGTCTGTCTGTGTCACTCTCATTTAACTTTCTAGGTAAATTTCAGAAGCGCACCTAACAGATTTACTCAATATGGGTAAAACAAGAATTCAAATACACGACCTGAGGGGATGTATGTCTATGTGTAAACTTATAGATCATCACTATGCTTCCCAATTACAAAACAAAGCCTGTTGGATGAATTGTAAAGAGAAGGAGGATAATTCAATGTGCATTGATTGGAGATTGTTAACTGTCAAGACTTTTTGAACCCCTTCAACTAATTTACCTTAAATGCACTACTCAAACTAAGTTAGGGATATTTGGCTTTTTGTATGTAAAAATGTACCTAAATGCAGTGTAACCTTCACAGGTTAATTTAATTTGACCTTGAGAATGCATATTCTTACCGTTACAAACACACAATTCCAAACTACAATTTGGAAAAATGTTCTTTTATTTTTTCACATATTTGTAATATTGCAAATAATTTTTAAAAGTCTTATTGCTGTGAGAAGAGCATTATTTGTTTCTTCATTAATCCTAAACACATTTTATATCAGTGAGCCGTGCATGTTGTAGAAGTTGCAGGGATCATGAGACTAATAACCTCAGCATCTTTGGAGCTGCCTGAAAACACAAATACTTTGAAAAGCACCTGGAGAATCATGCAACACCTTGAGCTTCTTGAAATATTGTTCGCTTCTGCAAACAAAGCAATCACTCATGAATGGTTACCTAAGGACCCACCTGTAGTTGATGGTAGACTGGAGGTCATTTAAAAAATATCCATGAGATGGACTTGTTTGTCTTGGTCCTTGAAGACATTCCACCACTTCTTCAGTTCTAACTAGTCAGTAGGGAGTTTTGTTCACTCATAAATGGTTGTCAAGGCAGAGAATCAGGGCTGCATTGTAGGTGTTGAAAAGGTGATAGCTGAGGCCACCTGTGTTCAGAGATGTTTTTTGTAGTATAACTTAGATGACTTCCTTAAGACTTTTCTCAATCTGTCATATATACTGTAAATGGATAAAGACAGAATTTGTCTTTCATTCACTCACATCCTTTGTATGTATACATTACTGTCCTCCGAGAAGCTGGATCTTGACCTGTAGACCTGCTTCTCCTGTATTGTGCCATGCATTTATGAAGTGTTCATCCTACTACAACACATTATAAACTATAAGGTGGACAGAATGGCTAAAGTATTGGCATTAAAGGCGGGGTTGGTGGTTTTTTTCACGAACAAATTTCAATAAGGCTTTTTCACATTCTGCGTGTCATGGAATTAAAGGTCATTTGAAAAACATAAAAGTATTTTAATATACATACAGTCTGATTATGTTAATTTTCTATACCATTTAGTCCATTTCAGGGACACAGTGAAGCTGCAGCCTATCCCAGCAATTAGCAGGCGAGAGGCAGGGTGCACCTGGACAGGTCGGCAGTCCATCGCAGGGCCGACACTTAGGGAGAATTTAGAGTGACGATGTCTTTGGACAGTAGAGGAAAACAGAGTACCTGAAGAGAACTTACGCATACATGGGACGAACATGTCAGCTTGTTTTACCCCCCAAAAATAAAATTCCAGTAGGAAAATATTACCTATTCAAGTCAAGAGTATGGCTTGCTCTTTGCTCGTATGCACATGCATGCAAAGTCTACCAGCCAGGTCTCTTCTAATCAACAGACAAATTAACAAGACAAATTAAAACGTGTGTAATTACAATACCATTAGGCATTCAGATAAGAATTTCTCTATAATCAAGAGGAACATACTATGTTTAATGTAGCGATATATTTCATCATGTTGTGTCCACTATCAAACTGGAAAATATAGTAATGGGTAAAGAATGAAAAAAGGGAAAGGATCTATCAAAAAGCAGCGCTCATAAATGCACAGATTCACTTTGGTATTATGTTGAATCTTCACGGAGCTGTGATGTAGCAATACCCCCCAGCCTGGCACTACACTAGCTTTCAAATAGTGATTGCTGCTGGTAACAGAGATCCAATATGCATTGACTGCAGGGCTAGCTATAGCTGTCTGACACATCGTTTATACAAAGATCTCTGTGCTCTAAAGTTGATGCTTCGCCTGCTGATTTGTACACAGACAGACTTCTCTGGGCTTAAATGTCTATGGGACTGCTGTTTGTGTGCATGTATGTGTTAGTGTGTGCACGATGGGGGGCATTGCAGTGTGATTTGTGATGCTGTTCCTGCTGTCCATATGCTCCCAGTTTGACTCCTCTGTATCCTGAGGCCATCAGAAGAGGAGGACATTTTTTATATTTAAGAGCCTCCAACTCTGTGTGAGTTCAAACTTGCCTTGTAGACAAAGCACACTTTTACACTCTCCTACTCTTTATCTTCTCTCTCTGTGTGCATCTCGTCTTTCTCAGAGTAGGAGGTAATGAATTACGTATGAGTAACAGAAAAGAAGCATGGTCATGTGGATGAGCCCTTTAAGAGCAAAGTCTTGTCCTAGCCCTGCTGCTCCCATATCATTTAAAAAGCATGTCAGCTCCTATGAAGATCGCATTTGGCTCCCCCGTCTGCTTCATTCCCAGCTAGCCTTTCCAGTTTGCTTCCTTCCTTCTTTTCTTCTTTTCATATCTGTTCCCTTTGGATGTGTCAATGGGACTCATTCCTTTTACTTCCATTTATAAACCAGAAGTTAGGATGCTGGGTAAAATGTAAAGAAAACCCAGGATGTAATGATTTCTAACTCTCATAACCTTTTGTTTTCTTTGTTACATTACTTTAAAACATATTTGAGGTTGAACTGAGACATTTTATTATTTCATGAAAAATATTATTAATCTTGAATTTGATGGCATAAATACCAAAAAGTTAAAACTGTGCCATGTTTGTCGCTGTCGTTTCCTCTTAACAAGATTCAGAAATCATCTGGAAACCGAGACCAGTTGATGGGGACGAATGTTGTCCCATTCTTGTCTGATATGGCATTCAGCTGCGCAGCAGCCCTTGGTCATCTTTGTTTTATTTTAAAATTAATGATGGTCCAAATGTTCTCCAGCACCCGGACTCTACAATGACAAAGTGATGCTGTTGTAGATACAATGTGCAGTTTAGCATTGTCTTGCTTTCATGTGGGGTCCCACACAGCTCAGTTCTTGGGTCTCTACTTTCCCAGGTTCCATTTAGAAATCACAAGGGTGCTTTCCATTTCTATGCTGATGACAATCAGGTCTGTATTCCTCTGATACAACAAGACCCGTATTCTGTGAAAGCACTGGAGGGCTTTGATGATTTTACAGCCTGGATGGCTTTATTTATTTATTTTAACAATAAGAAGATAAAGGTTTACTGGTCCCGGTGTTACCAATGCTTCTTCCCCTGGTTTTTGGGCCCCCTGGCACAATTAGTTAAACCCATTGTCATCATTCTAGGTGTGAAAATGGACATTGATTTTAATTTAGACAAGCAGATCACTGCAGTGGAGAACTCTAGCTTTTTCCAGCTAAGACAGGAAGCTAACATTTTCTTTTGAAAAAAGAAATAATTCACTTTATGTTGGTTTTTCTGAGTCTTCGTTATTTTGTCTCCAGCTGGTACAAAACACTGCTACATGTCTATCACCTGATAATGTAGTAACATCATAATAATAATGCATTACCTGGTAGAAATGTAATAATTTTGGCAGTTTTAAATGTAATAAAGTTGTTACATTATTAGATGCAGTTATTACATTACCAGCCTAGAATTTAAAAAGTGTTTAGAAAATGTAATAACTGTTAGCCAGAATGTACTAACATCATAACAGTTATTGCGTTAATGGCTTTATTACATTTAAGATGGCCAAAATGATCATGTTATTGGCTGTTATTACATGATTGGTTGCTACACATGTGGTTTAACAGGTACATAGAATGGGGACCACATTTCTCCTGCCCTAGACTCACTGCATTGGCTCTGTATTGTTTTTTTTTTTCTTTTTTTTTTTTGTTTTGTTTTTTTTTTCATTTGTTTGTTTTTTAGTGTTTTAGTGTTTTTAGTGTTTTAGTGTTTTAGTGTTTTTAGTGTTTTAGTGTTTTTATTTGTTTTTAAGTCACTGAATTTCCTTGCCCCATCCTGTTGCATGTCCATTCCCCTTCCCACTTACTCAGGTCAGCTCGCTGGCTGTTCCTGGATGTGCCGAGTAAGAAGAGCAGTGACTGCTCCTCAGTTGTTGAAGATGCTACCACTAAATGTTAGACATGCGTCTTCATTGTCCATTTTAAATCACTGCTGACCAACTTTTCTCATTGGCTTTTTGGATTTGTTATTTTGATTTTGTTCCTAATTTTGTTTTTATCTTCTTTTTGTTGTCTTATTTTTGTTTTATTCTATGTTGTTTTATTATGTTATTGACTGCAGTAGAGACAGTAAGGAAACCTACATTCTGATCATTTTCATTTGCATTTATCTTCACATTAATGCAATGACACATATTAATACTCAAGGTTAAGTTTCATCTGAGAATAGTGCCAGACAGGAAGCATATGGTGTGTATATGAAGACTGCAGAACCCAGTCTGACTCCTGACTGGGTTTTACATTTATCAGTATTCAGGCATTACTCCACATACCATACCATACCATACCATACCATACCATACCATATCATCTTTATTTATTAAGATGCAGGTTTTTGTATCTGTGGAGTATTTTTAGTTGGAGTATGTATACAGCTGTTTTTCTTTGTACCACATCCTTTTTCATCCTTGTGTTGCCCCATTCTAACTGTTGGAGGTGTTTTCATAAAACATCTTACTTCTAGTGTTTGATATGTGTACTGTGTTGTGTTGTAGACAACATATTGATGTATGAGATTTAAAAATCATTGCTTTTCTTTTTTTTTGTTTGTTTGGTTGGTTGGTTTTTACATTTTTACATGGTTTCTGACTTTTTGGGAACTTAGATTGTAACTATGCTGGAGTGCCAAAAGAAAGGTTTAGTAATTAATGTTTGTGGTAACGGTAATTAGTATGTTATAATTTGAGCATACTTTCTCTTCTCATATCTGCTAGCTCACAAAAGAAAACCCGCAGATAGCTTCTATTGATCGGTCATGACTGCTCATCGCTGCAGCCATTCATTTTTTTCTCCTTTCCTCTCATTGCACATGTGGCCGAGACTGAATTAAGCTTTGACTATTTGTTAGCAGACTGGATTCAGTGAAGGAGTAAACAGCTGATTATTGGTTGCTGATGTTGCTATGATTGGATCTGACAGATGCGATCTGTCTGCTTAGTCTGGAAATGTGTGTGCGGTGCATGGAAAAACTGTATGTACAGAAGAACTTAAATGACTAATTTTCACTGGCAATTATTTATAATTAGAGAAATTACCTACTACAACATTGTAATTTATTTAGTTTTTTTCATTTCTTTTACAAGCTGTTGCAGACTTTATTCTTAAATTATTGCAAATAAATTAAAGCTTTACCTAGATTCAGCTGCTGCAAGACTGATGAACAAAAGCCATACAGAAATGAATAACTCAGTAAGCATATTAGTGTTTGACTGAATTTTCTGCAAGAGTCTGAAGTTCTTTGTTTCTTCTTTACTCTGTCTAGCACTTAAAAGTTGCCTTTTTAAGGGTGCTTTTAAGAAAGTGAAAAGTTAAGGACAGAATTATCTTTTGATTATTTGTATTAATGGAAAGATGAACATTTGACCCCAAGAAGCCTTTCAAAGCTGGAAAATCATTGAATGGGTGCTTTTTTTATCTACGTAGTCTTTAAGCTCAGATCAGACCAACCTGGATGTTAAATCATAGACGTTTTGTCTGACGATTACCTTAAGTTAAATAAACGTTTATTAAATACATGACGTGCTGATAATGCGTCTCTGTTGCTCTTCACTTCTATAGAAACCAGAAATTAATTTGTTAATGGGATTTGTACTGTGTAGTATCGATAGTTTACTTCGGGGAAAAGAAGTTTAAAGGGCTTTTTCTACTATAACCAAAATCAATATTCAGGTAGAGAAATAAGGCAAGACAATGTTTGCCTGCAGCCCACATCACCAAATCCCTGAGAACTCTGGAGCTGAATTTGTGAACAACAGTTCAGATCATGTTAAAGAGGAAATTTCTCTCTCACATTGCTGTGGTTGCAGCTCTTCTTAGCAGAGGACACGCTGCCCGTCTGGGTATTGATCCCTGTCAGCATCAGCTGTTGTGTAGTGAACCCCCACGTTTCAACAAGTTAGGCTGAACAATGATGAAACTTCATCACCTTTTACATCATTTGGTCTTCAGTCCAGCATTAATTTTAGCATCTCGTTACTTTTGGGGATTTCATTCATTTCCCTCAGCTTCTTCCAACATCCTCTCTTTGACATATCTTTATTTTCTTTATTTCTCTCTCTTTTGACTGGTGTTGATTTGTTGTACATTTCTCTGACTGTCATCCTGTCTATCATCTGCCACCAGCCTGACATTCTGCCCACATCAGCGCTAACTCATGCTCATTCCTATTTTTTTTTCTTAACTAGTTTATCCTCTTCTCACTGCTTTTCTCTCCTCTGAGTTCTCTTCTCTTTTTTAGCTCTAGCACCTGCCTGTCCTCTTTTGTTCTAATTCTCTCTATTTGCTGTATGGCCTCTTCTTACATTATCCTTTTAAAATGTTTCAAATCCATACTGAACTCTTGAGGAAATGTCAAATCAGTCTTAAATAGTAAGCCTTTTAACCAGATGTTCTGGTTCACAATGTCTGTGACATTGTGTGTATCGAAATCATCTGCACAAAAAAAAAAAAGTCTGTCTGCACAAGGGCTGCAACGATTAGTCGATCTTGTCGACAATAGTCGACAATGAAAATAGTCGACAACGATTTTACCCGTCACCTGTTGTTGGCAAAAAAAAGAAAAAAAAACTACAGAGTCAGACATTGTTTTCTCGCGGCCGACCAAGGAACAAAATGGCGGCAGAGGACGTCAAAAGTCTGGGATAACTTCATGTTAAACTAACAAGATAAATTAAATACATGTGAGATTTGTAAAGCGGACCTTGCGTACCACAGGAGTACGTCTGCAGTGCTCGAACATTTAAAGACGAGGCACGTCGGACTCAAATAACAAACTCATGCAAGATTTCAAAGCTGAAAGTGAAATAAGAGCCATTTAATATCAGATCAAATCAAATCAAACTTTATTTATAAAGCACTTTTCATGCTTGGGTAACACAAAGTGCTTTACATGAAAAATCAATTCTTCCATATTAAAACAAAAAGAAACTGCATAACAGGGGAGAAATAATAATAATAAATATGAGATACAAAATCGACTAGTCATTTTAATAGTCGGTGACTAATCGACTATCAGAGAAGTCATTAGTTGCAGCCCTAGTCTGCACTGCAGCTTTAATCTCTTCCTCTCCTGTTGTTTCTTAAATCATGACACGGGCTGTCGGTATAAGTGGCTGACTGGCTGTCCTGTATCGTCTCTCTCTGGTTATTGTTCAGGAGGAGGAGGAAACTAGCTAGGTTCATGGTTCTCACCGGCACATACCCAAACCAGACAGGACTATCGCTCAATCCTAAACTGCCCCCTACACACCTCTTTTTGAGCATTCTCCTCCATATGAAGGCCCATCCCAAACCACGTAGTGTGGAGGGCGAGTGGACCATTCAGCCCTCAAATAGCGAGTCTGCAACACTTCACACTCGCAACAAAACAGCCTTCAGATATGAGTTCCACATGTCCTTCATGTTTGTCACATGTCTTTTTTTTAAATCAGAAAAGTTTCAGGAAAATAAAAAAAAATAGCAAATCTTACTTCATCCTGACTTTTTATGTAAGCACAATTATCAGCATTCATTCATTGGTTTGATTGGAATTGTCAAATGGTAATGGGGTTTAAGGAATCACTTAAAAGTATTAGAAGTCTAATGTAGCTCTTGTCAGTCTAATGCTTGCTGAATTTATCATGTTTCGGGGACAGTGGCAAAAACAAGGCAGCTGGTGCAGCTTCGTAATTTATACGATGCCTGTTTCACTGAAAAGAGAAATTTGGGAGTCTTTGTGTTGCCGTGGTGACAAGCGCTTTCCTTTTTCTGGTGGTGGGAAGAGGGCATCCCGTTCCTTCCCAACTTATTTATACCCTCCCCTTCCAGTTAAAGTGCCCTCCACAGCAGTGAGTGTGAGGGGGTAGGAGGCGGTTCGGGATCGAACCTCTGTCTTTGTGTCAGCACCTTCTCTTAGTGGTGTATATAGACTATATACTTTTAATTGTAGTTTTCAGTAGGCAGTTAAGCCAAAGGCACAACCACTTGTAAATGTTAACCAAAAGCAACACACACCCAGCCACACGCATACACCGTCTCAGGCAGGTGACGTACCTTGTTGCTCATAACTATCCCACACTCCTGTGTGGACAACAATAAATCAGAGTAGAACGATTAATCCTTGACAATCCTTGAAAATGTTTCTGCTTGTCGACAATAATCACCATAAAATGTATTTTGCTCCAATATTTCTAGCTTGCAACATCTGCATCCAGTACTTTGTGTTTCTTCCTCTAACAATAGAAATTATACTGTGATATGTTTCATGTTTTTACAATAAACTGTCAGGGTATAATGTGATAAGGTGCCTTTTTTATTTGGTTGACAGCTCTACACTTCCATTTACATTGGATATTCATTCTAATTTTATTGTCTACCCCCTGACAAAACCTCAGCCCCCACACATTTAAAAGGCTAGCTCCTTCACAGTATACATGTGTATATTTACTTATAGCATTGGCAGAAATTGTGATTTAACACTGGAGAAAATTGCCTGGAGGCTGCAGAAGGTTCAGCCCACAGGATGGAAATTAAAGGAGTGACGGATAAGAGTGAAAATAGCTGAAAGGTCCCAGGTTGGACACTGAAATCAAGGACACAGCTTAGATAATGAGAGCATATATGTTAGACAAAGGAGGAGAGTTTTAGATTGACCTGATATAATTCATTATGTTGTTTTGAGTCAATTTTCTTGTCTCAGCCATTACATTAAACCTAATTGGATCATTCCTGGTGTGTGGCAGCCCCTCATTGTGGAGTTGGAGCAGGCAATATCAGCTTGAAGCTAATTGAGTGAAAGGGGAAAGAAAAGGAAAGCTAACAACAAACCTGCACTCACTGTGGATTAAAGAAATGACACTGCTAAAACTTAGATATTTTCTCCTTTCTCTTTTCATCACTACTGAATTGTATGAGGGGCAGAATAATGAAGTCATTACAAAGGCACAGCTCTGCCTTCAAAAGACAGATGAGCAGCATGTTGTTTATCCTAACACCTTGTTTCATTTAACTCAAGGTGAAGATGCAAGAAAATCATGTCAAGAAATCAACAGAGAAGCTGAACTCAAGCTTGAGGTGCTTTTTATAACTGAACCCAATTTAAAAAACAAAAATAGACACTATTTCCCTCACTCACAGTAGAAAGTCGAGTGTCAGGAGAAAGCATTAGTGAGTTATTTGAAAGCAGCTCAATGTAAAATGTCAATTACGGTGGAAAAAGTTAATGAAAGTGAAGCAAGTCAGGAGGTAAAATAGAGAGACAAGAGATAAAAGAATGCTGATAGACAGACTGGCAGCGCAAGGCATGCAGCAAGAGGGATGACGAAAGCTCGGCTCAAACACCCAGAAGTACGAGCAGCAGGGTGGGAATTTTATTTTTCTCAACTTCAACTGACTCCAACATGAAGGCAAACATGTAGACGTTAGCTATATTCACACTGGAGCTTTGTTTCCCTTTTTCTGTGTTAATTAGAATTCAAGTATAGACCGAAAGTTCAGTTTTTCAAACCTGAAGTTAACAGGAAGGAGCCAGTAGGGAGTTTTCCAAATGAAACCTAAGAGCAAATGGTTAAGTGCAAAATGAATCCCTAATTCTGGCAGTGGCTGTGAGGAAGTGTAGCTTCAGGGTGGCCGTGGGGAAAATTAGGAACAATAAACTATTGGACATGAACTGTAACAGCATATTATTATTTTTAATTGAAAACAGCCAGCAGAGATGTGCAGCAGCGTGACATTAGACGTAATTCCAAAACATAATTACCGCATATTTTATGAAGTCACTGCAAAAAACATGGTGTGTGTGTGTGTGTGTTTAGAGCCTGGAAAAAAAGTATTCATACCTTTTGAATTTTTCCACACTTTGTCACGTTTCAGCCACAAACTTAAAAGGGTTTTATTGGGATTTTTAGAAATAAAAAATGTGCCGTGTATTTGCGCTTTCAAACATACATACTAGTAAACTTAGCTTGCAGCGCTTTGGTTTCAGAGCGAATGCCCACCAAAGAGCAATTTGATCTCCTGCCCCTCCACTGTCAGTGTTCTCAGGCAAGACACTAAAAAAAGATGTTGCTCCTACTTCGTGTTTGTTCTACGCTGTTTAAAAAAGGCTGTAAAAGTTCAGACTGTCTGGCAAACAGAAGATTCTTTGTGTTAATTGTTTTGTGTCTACATGAACTTTTGAAGTTTAGCTGCCATGATGATGGATTGTCAGTGCTGGTTAGTAAACATCTATTCTCATAATTCCTTACATATGGTACAAAGCACTCAAGCTTTCTTCACCACTTCATTAATTTTTAATTTCCCATTTGAGTAGGTCAGAAAATAGAATGTGATAAGTTTTGTCTGATGTTTCAAGAAAGAAATGCATCTTAACAGCCACAGTGCAATAATCTTCATTAATGCTAATATGCAGAGGAAATATTTGAATTTCATTCTTATGGTCGAGACAATCACTGTTAATACGTTAGAATATTATACTTCATGCACTACTTATTCTTGGTTATGCATCAGCCTACTGCAGCATTTTCAGGCCTGTTTCTTGACTACTGCACCAAATAATGGTTGTTACCTAACCTTAAAAGTGTCCAAATAGCAGCTCTCAAAGCAAAGAAAGTAACTCACTAGTCCTTTCTCCCTTTCTGTCTTTTCATCCAGAGCTAATAGATGGGACGCCCACCTTAAAAGTCAACCATGGCTCCGGCACAGTGGTGCTACAGTTACCAGGCAACGTGAACGTAGCAGACAGGCGGTGGCATCGGCTGGATGTCCGCAGCAACAGCAAGGTGGGACACTTTATTTAACATCAGCAACCATTTATTTATAAAGAAGCTACAAGCCGTATCACACTGTCTTATTTACCACCAGATGTTTCACATTTCCACCAGGACATATGCTGGCAGAAAAGACTGATATCATTTAAAACGCAGGGCTTGTTAATGCAGGGAAATAAGTAAATCAGCTTTATGTAAATGTTTTTTTTTTAGGTTGTTTATTCTCTTAATCTGAAAGCCTGCCATTGGCTCCCATTATGTAAGCACTTCTCTGTGTCTTTTGAGGTTGCAGAAATCATAAATATCACCATCAAAGTAGACCACACTGATGCTGACTGTGTTGCCATTCATGATGTAAAATAATCTCATAAACTGCTGCTTTAGCATCTTCATACTGGCAGAATATTCATCTGCCCTCAGTTTGACATCGTAGTCATGAATGAATCTTTGCATGCGGACATGTGTTATGAACATTCCTGAAGCTGACATTGCCCTGCAGCCTCCTGAGTAGTTTAATAAAAAAAAAGAAAAATTGATTCTCAAATACTAATTCATTCTAAAATTTTGTATCTAGTTAGATATTAATTAACACGGGTACTGATACTTTTGGCATCTGCTGGTTCATGGAAAAAAAAACATCCATTTTAAAAGGCACTGTAGCAGGCAGCCCCGCCCCTACAGCATCTCCCTGAAGGACCCATTGTTTACAATATTGCCATAACAGCATTTAGACCTCCTGAGTAATTTTGTGAATTGAGCGCCATATATTTGGAACAACTTTTCTTCAGGTGCGTTTTTCCCGTGTGGCGATGCCACCATAGTCCAACCACCAAACATTCATACGCATTCAAAGACCACTGTCCCGGAGTGTCTTGCCCAAGGGCATGGCAGATTCACAAAGCCAACCTTCCCGTTACTAGATGACCTACTCTACCACCTGAGCCACTGCCATCCATTAACATTACATACAAATGACTAATTCAGGATATAAACTCCACATTTCCACCTTTCCATCAAAGCCTCATAATTTTTTCTTTTTTCCTGCAGCTGTCCAAATAGAGATGATGGTAGTGATTTAGTATTATAAAACTGTCTGAACTGTAGAGTACAAAGGGAGATAATTGTGGTAAGAGTGAGACGGATGATTAAAGTAGCCCTCCTTTTACAGTTAATCTCTGGAATAATTTAAATGAGAGTCAAATGAAGCTAATCTTCATTTGACTGGGAACTGCCTGAAGCTTCTCACCTCCAAGGAAAATTCCTACAAAACCACTTTCTTACAGCTCTTTTTTCACCTCTTAAACATCAACAAGACTGTCAGTGATCCTATTTTTAGAAGCTTTGATATAACCCAGTCTGACAGTTTCGAGCTTCAGTCTCACTGAGCGCTTAGGACACCTGAAAGCAGCTGGACTGGCTCTGACTCACTCCTCTGTCTTCCCAAAATTCCTAACCCATCTCACAGATGTTCCACTTCAGTAAAAGTAGAGGACCAAATCATATTTTGTCCACACTCTGCCAGTGTAAAGGCATTGGCAGCACCATTAAAACCTAAATGACACCCTTGAATTAGTAACTGCTTCATTTTGCTGGTTAGACCTGCATACTCTGCAGCAGTGGGAAGCTTTTCCTGCCTCTGATCCATCACTGAAATACATGTACATGTAATACAGTTTAAGCTTCTTTCCAGAAATTGCTTCTCATATGTAAAATTTACAAAACACACAATGTCTGTTACATCTTTTGTATTTGCTGTGTTTCTTTGGAATGAAAGGATAAACCAGTTTCAGGGTCAGCTTCACATCAACACATGTATAAGCATAGATTACATTTGCTCAATATTACAGCAATAATTTGGTTTGTATGAATGCCAGAATGAATTTGTGACTTTGGTTATTATGACAGGGATTATTCGGCATCACAGAGGTATTATTCTAAATCAACTATGAATCTATTCACTTGTCCTGAATAATCAGCAGCAGCTTATCCGACCTGGTTGTTTGACAGTCAGAGATGAGCGGCTGCACAGACAATGCTGCTTCCTAGAGATTTCAGCAGCTGAAAACCACGAGCAGTGTCTGCGGTGCAGTGTGTGAATGTAATGCATTAACTTGCTGTAAAAGAACAGGTCCAAACAGTCATGTTCTAAATGCACTTCTTCAGGTAAAATTTCGTTTCTTTGGTTGTGGGTTGTGTGGAGTATCAGAGGAGGAAAACCATGACTCAGACCTAAAAATGATTCAAGCGAGAGCCGTGTTGTGGATTTTTACATCATCAGACAGTTGTTTACACTTTAACTACAGAGTGTCTTGTAGAAACATGGCCTGATGTTCATTCAGAAACAGACTGGTTTGTAAACCTGTGTGGGAATATGCACCATGTTACTCTGACCCAGTCCATGTAAGTGTCTGAGGCAAAAGAAATGTGGTGGAAATGTCCATGCTGCAGCTCCAACTAAAGCTGTTCACATCTTTTAGGTTTGATTTGTTTTTAATAGGGGATTATTTACTGTCCTTGTGAACCCCTTCTGAGTAGCTTTTAGTAGTAGTTCACTTGTCAGGAAAGCATCTATTACAGGAATCCGTCTTTGATGAATAATGCTAAATGAAATTACAGTTGAGAGACTACTCTCCTGCGACTCCATCATGAGGTGTTATCTTCCAATGATTAGGATGATTTTGATTTTTTTTTTAAGAGTCAGTGGTAGCCATTAACCTTTTAAAGCCTGAGGTCCCCCTCAATTGGGGACTTTTATAATAGATGGCGTTACACCGTACCCAAACAGCCACTTCAGAGACCTCACCTGAACTGCCTGTACTAAAACTAATCGAAACTATTTCGTTTTGTTCTGCTTCGCTTTACCTGAGTTGGTCTTTGCAGAGGTGATTTTCACATATTGTTCTATGATGATACACAGCTTAACAAATATCACAAGTGTTCCCTTCACTATGGCGCATTCACACCAGGATAGTCCAGAGACTCCATTTGATTGTGCAGGCAATTCTGGACAATGCTGCACCTTTGTTTGGTTTGGTTTGCTTTCACACTTTACTCAAGCAAAACAGGGCTGAAAATGGAGCGACAATAGATTTATTCCGTTTTGGGGTCTTTGTTTTTACTTTACTTTTCAAACCTGATATAGTTTTCACAATAATCTGTCCAATATGAGCAGCAGCAGAGAATCAGAATCAGAATCAGAATCAGAATCAGATTTATTGCCAAGTAACTTTCATTACAAGGAATTTGTTGTGATTTGACGGTGCCTACATATAAATAGATAAATATGAACCATAAAGATATGAACAAGCCAACTGAACATATAACATTAAGACTGAAAAACTATATAAGAGTGGAAATAAAAATTATGTACATAAAAATAAATAAGAGTAAAGTAGTGTATTTACATTAAATGAAATGTGCAGTCTGTAGTATAAAAATAAAAATGTACAAATTGAAGTGACCAATGAAGGGGGAGTGTGTTAATGCGTTGTCAGTCAGGTAAGTCTTTAGGTGAGTTCCAAAGCCTGATGGCAGAGGGGAAGAAACTGTTTTTGTGGCGGGAGGTTCTGGTTCTGATAGACCGCAGCCTCCGGCCAGAGGGGAGAGGATCAAACAGATGGTGTCCAGGGTGGGAGGGGTCAGCTGCTATCCTCCCTGCTCTCCTCAGGGTTCTGGAGGAGTAGAGTTCTGGGAGAGAAGGAAGGCTGCAGCCAATCACCTTTTCTGCAGAACGTATGATACGCTGCAGTCTGCACCTGTCCTTGGCAGAGGAAGCAGCGTACCAGACGGTGATGGAGGAGGTGAGGATGGACTCCACGATGGCAGTGTAGAAGTGGACCAGCATTGTCCGTGGTAGATTGAACTTCTTCAGCTGCCTCAGGAAGTACATCCTCTGCTGAGCCTTCTTGATGAGGGAGCTGATGTTCAGCTCCCATCTGAGGTCCTGGGAGATGATGGTGCCCAGGAAGCGGAAGGACTCCACAGTGTCCACTGGGGAGCCACGCAGGATGACAGGGGAGGGGGGGGGCTGTGCTCTTCCTGAAGTCCGTAATCATCTCTACTGTTTTGGAAGCATTGAGCTCCAGGCTGTTCTCGCTGCACCAAGCCATCAGACGGTCAATCTCCCATCTATAAGCAGACTCATCCCCACCAGAGATGAGTCCAATGAGGGTGGTGTCATCTGCAAACTTCAGGAGCTTGACAGACTGGTGACTGGAGGTGCAACTGTTCGTGTACAGAGAGAAGAGCAGGGGAGAAAGAACACAGCCTTGCGGGGAGCCGGTGCTGATCGTCCTGGAGTCCGAAGTGTGGCTTCCCAGTCTCACGCGCTGCTTCCTGTCCGACAGGAAGTCTGTGATCCACCTGCAAGTGGTGTCGGGCACGTTGAGTTGTGAAAGCTTGTCCTGCAGACGAGCCGGGACGATCGTGTTAAATGCGGAGCTGAAATCCACAAACAGGATCCTGACGTAGGATCCTGCAGAGTCCAGGTGCTGGAGGATGAAGTGAGTGGCCAGATTTACAGCATCGTCTACAGACCTGTTGGCTCTGTAGGCAAACTGTAGGGGGTCCAGGAGTGAGTCCGTGATGGATTTGAGGTGGGACAGAACCAGGCGCTCAAAGGATTTCATGACCACAGAGGTCAGGGCGACGGGTCTGTAGTCATTCAGTCCTGTGGGTCCTGGTTTCTTGGGGACTGGGATGATAGTGGATGCCTTGAAACATGCTGGTACATGGCATGTCTCCAGTGAGATGTTGAAGATGTCCGTGAACAGAGGAGACAGCTGGTCTGCACAGTGCTTCAGGCAGGCTGGAGACACGGAGTCTGGCCCAGCAGCTTTGCGGGGGTTCTGTCTCTTGAAGAGCCTATTTACATCTCTTTCAAGGACAGAGAGAGGTGATGGTGGGGGGGATGTGGGGAGGGGGCACTGTAATGGTGAGAGGTGTACAGCCTCTATTGTGGTGGTGGGGGAGGGGCTGGTAGGCTGGAGCCGGTGTGAGGTGTGGTGGGGGGAGGTGTGAGAGCTGTCCAGGTGGTCTTCAAAGCGGCAGTAGAAGTCGTTGAGGTTGTTGGCAAGACGTCGATCGTTAGCAGCGGGGGGAGCTCT
Organism: Melanotaenia boesemani; assembly: GCF_017639745.1. Taxonomy (NCBI): domain Eukaryota; kingdom Metazoa; phylum Chordata; class Actinopteri; order Atheriniformes; family Melanotaeniidae; genus Melanotaenia; species Melanotaenia boesemani. The sequence continues at coordinate 38,075,210 of NC_055682.1, forward strand.
TGGCTTGTAGTTGGTGATCTGCCTGAGCCCCCTCCAGACAGAAGCAGAGTCGTTAGAGGAGAACTGATGTTGGAGCTTCTTTGAGTACAGCTGTTTAGCATTCCTCACCGCCCTGCTGAACCTGTACTTGGCCTCTATGTACTCTGCTCTGTTGCCACTTTTGAAAGCCTTTTCAGACCTCAACTGTCCCAGTCTGGATGTGAACCAGGGCTTGTCATTATTATAAGTCACCCAGGTGCGTGTTGGTACACAGCAGTCCTCACAGAAGCTGATGTATGAGGTTACAGCTTCTGTGTACTCATCCAGACTGGTGGAAGCAGCCCTGAAGACATCCCAGTCAGTGCAGTCCAGACACGCCTTTAAGTCTTCTGCAGCTTCACTAGACCACTTCTTTGATGTCCTCACCACAGGTTTAGAAAGTTTAAGTTTCTGTCTGTAGGCAGGAATCAGGTGGACCATGTTGTGGTAGGAGTGTCCCAGTGCAGCGCGGCTGACGGCGTGATATGCGTTACTGACGGTGGTGTAACAGTGATCGAGAATGTTCCCCTCCCTGGTAGAGGCAGCCAGATATCCGATATGCTGCTCTACATCACTTCTTCTCTTTTGTTCACTGGATGGTTTGTTTGCTTTCAGACTGGTACCTATATGCGCTGCAGATCGGATGTTATGCCGCTTTGCGGTTGATCGTGGCAACTTGAGTCAATGAGAGTTCTTCCACCAGACATGCTACGCAGCGTTTCTGAAGCACCCCTGAAGCACCTGGTGCTCCGCTTCTCTAAAAATACGCAGGTGTTCTGTTTTTACCGCTTACCGCTTGGAGACCGCATCAGTCTAGATTAGAGCGGATTGTTCAGGCAGGAAGTCAGTGAATGGAAAACAAAATGGATCCAGTTGATTTTAAAAATCAAACACTATGTGCAGACTTTGGATCAAGTTTTGCTCTGAAACATCAACATTACATCTTAACTGGCGTCACGGGCACAAAGCAGTCAGGTAAGAGAAGGTCACGCCATACCTGACACCATGGACGACGAGACGTTTATCTTGGAGGTGAAAAACACCACACATCTCTAGTATAGAAAATTAAAGAGCAAGCACGTGACACCTGGTTGGACTAGCTAAATAACCTTTTGCTGGTTTCTTGGTCTCTTCAAATGTCCATAAGTGCATCAACTATCACGTGATGTTGCAATTCTCATGTTAGCAAGTGAAGTGGAGAATCCAGCCGCGGCAGAGGCGCTCTGCTCTGAAACGTTCCTGGTGTGATAGGGTGCCCGGCGGAAAGCACGGTGCTTCCACATTCAGTGGAACAGGAGGGTAAGCGAACCACACCAGAATCAAGATCCTCGGTTTTCAAGTGGACCATAGTTCTAACCTAAGAAAACAGCCACAGGCCTCAAAGGGTGAAAACAGTATCTACTGTAATCTGTCTTGGGATTCATGAGTAAAAATCGACTTTCGTAAGTCAATCATTAGTGAGACTTCGACCATGGATGGAATAAAGAAATATTTTTCTTAACTTTACCTTCTTGCTCTAGACCTGTTAGGAAACACGAGGCATAGGTTGACTTGTTTATGTTGTACTCGGGCGGCAGTGGCTCAGGCGGTAGAGCAGGTCGTCCAATGATCGGAAGGTCGGCGGTTCGATTCCCGCTCCCGCAGTCATCTGTCGTTGTGTCCTTGGGCAAGACACTTAACCCTCCTTGCCTCCAGTGTTGGCATCGCTGGTGTATGAATGTGTGGATGAATGTTCGGTGATGGTCGGAGAGGCCGTAGGCGCAGACTGGCAGCCACGTTTCCGTCAGCTTGCCCCAGGGCAGCTGTGGCTACGCACGTAGCTTACCATCACCAGGTATGAGTGAGGAGTGGATGAATAATGGATTCACAATGTAAAGCGCTTTGGGTGCCTTGAAAAGCGCTATATAAATCTAATCCATTATTATTATTATTATTATTACTGTGTTTATTACTATGTGTATATTGACCAAGACACTCATACAATTACTAAAGTAACTTTAAAACAATATTAAGAGCATAGTGAATTAAATGAAACACAAATATAAAAAGTAAAATTAATAAAATCATTAAAAATTATCTTTAAATAAAAAGGTTTTTAACTGCTTTTAAAAAGTGTTTACAGAACACACTGATCTTAAATTCAATCGAGGGACAGCCAGCAAACCCTGATCAGAAATCTCAGATCCCTGCTGCTATGGTAACGCTGCAGCAAATCTGTGACGTAAACAGGGAATTGGTCATGCAAGGTGACTTTTTAAAATATTTTAAAATAGAAATATAGATCCGATAGGGAGCCGATGGAAGAAATTCAAAACTGGAGTGATGTGATGTGTGTGTTTTGGTGAAAAGTCTGGCAGTTGCATTCTGAACCACCTGCAGGCAGTTCAGAGATGAGCTGCCCAGTCCTATAAAAACATTTTCCTTTGAGAATTACAGTAATCCAAATGAGAGGAAATAAAGCCATTAATGATCTTTTCCATCCCCAAAGATGTAACAACTGGTCTGAACTTGCCGATATTTCTCAGCTAATAAAAACAAAAGCAAACCAACTTATTTACATGTTGGTCCAGAATGAAATCCATGACTCACAAACCCCAAGATTACTTACTGTGGGTTTTACTACAGTACTTCTCGATGATACCTGGAGCCAAAGCAGATGGAGCAGAGACAGGGACCTTAGTTTTATCAGCATTTAGTTTAAGAAAGTTATTTTTCATCCATTCTTGATGGACTTGATACAGCTTAACAGGACAGATAATTTGGAGAAGTCATTAGGTTTAAAAATGCAAAACTGAATATCATCTACGTAACAGCAAGGAGATAAACCTTAGAAAATTCACTGATGAAGGAAATGTGAGCCATCTGCTGCTCTCTGTTGAAATAATGTTAATAGTCACACAAAAGTAGCATAATTTACACTCCTAAAAATGAAGACAAACACAGGCTTTTTTTCTGAGATGACGTTAAATCTGAACAACATGACTTTGGTTGTTGTTTCTCTTCAGGAGGTACGTTTCACCCTGGATCGATGCTCGGGGGCACCGGTCATGGAAATGGAGGGTTTGGGCAGCTGGTTGACCACTGAGGATCATTCTTCCTGTGAAGTGACAGGTGTTACACCCAACACTGACAGGTACGAGTGGACATGTGCACGTCATTTATTTGAGTTAACACTGATAAAACTATTAAGACCCTTTAACAGCTGACACACACGGTCTCCAGTCTACTAAACAGTAGACATGTTTATACTTTTTTTTCAACTGTCAGACAAAAATATAATCTAAAAAGAGTCAAAAAGATCTTTCATTTCAGTTGAATGCAATATGCTGCTGTATAGTGCTAAGAGTGATACAGATAAACTAAAAACATTGTTACAGGGAACTTGCTTTTCTTTTCTTTTGTGCAGACAGCTTTATCTCACTGTAGGTGGGTCCAACCTTTCCAGACTAAAATTAGTTGACAGTGCTGCCTCAAGATTTCTAACTAGCACAAAGAAGTGGGATCACATCACCTCAGTTCTGGTTGAGTTGCACTGGATATCAGTGAGATAAAGAATTCATTTTAAGATTTTATTTATGTTTAAGTGTTAGGCAAACAAGCCTTTGTAGACATATTCAATCTTTCCCACCATGTGTAAATTTTAATTAGAATGAAAGACGCACTTCACTTTTCTCAGTGATGTGTCCCCTTTGTCTTTGTGTCTCTAGTTTTATTTCTTTTTTTTTGTCTCAAATAAAATATCTTTGTGACCGCTCCTGTTTTTTCAAACATATTATATAAATACTGAACATGTGATTTGACAAACATTTGTTAATTGTACTCTGGGACCTAATTGCTATGCGTGCATGTTGGTGTAATTGTGTGTTTTAGACACCTGAACATGAGTCAAGTGCTCCAGCTTGGAGGTGTGAATGAGGACATCCCCTACATCTACCCTCAGCTTCAGCACAAACACTTCACTGGCTGCATCCGCAACCTCGTTGTGGACAGCAAGGTAAAAAACATTATTATACAGCCTCACGCAAAAACACACACACACACACACACAGACACATATGCATGACCAAGCCAGCATTTGAACATCAGGAGGCAAGCAGACCCAAACTCACACCTGCACTCTAGCTGATAAATGGATTAATAACACTTTTCTACATTTGCCATGCTCCTGTGTCATTTTAGAGATGTTTTTAACACTTTTAACTTCAACCTCAAAGTGCTTTCAAACTCTACACACATGCTCTGTGAGAGTGAAATGAAAAACCAGCCTTCCTCCTCCTGCAGTCAGACTTCAACCCTCTGCTGGTGTGTTGGAGTTAAAAAGTCAGGGACTCCATGTTCAACCATGAAAATCCAAGCCCAGCCCCAACTAAACCCAAATCATCTTTGTATGAGCGGAGGGCTCTGGTGTAAAATTCCTGTGTGAAACCAACAGCCTTACAAAGCCAGATGTTTTGTTAAAATTGCCTTTTCTACTGTAGTTTTTGGCTTGGCAACAAATCAAACAATGACTTAGTTAAATTGAGCTCATTTCAGTCTGAAACAGTTGATTTTTGCCTAACATGGCTGGTATTTAGACTGAAATTTGGGTTCCTTAAAATACAAGCTGTGTTAGGGTGTGGCTTCCCAGATAACCGAAACTCATACAGCAGAAAATAGGAAATTAAATGTTTGACTCAGTTCTCAAAATACAGAATGTTTGACTTATTACTTATTGACTTATTTATGAAAAATTTGATGGAATGGAAAAATACTTTATTATTCTACAAAAGGAAATTATAATGTTGTAATGTGGTGATTTTTGTTAATAGAAATCATGAATAGTCAAATAAAAATGAGTTATTTAAGTGGAATGACATTTGTTATGGTTTTTTTATTTATTCAAAGGTAATATTTATTCATGCATGATTAATTCACGACTGCCAAGCAGTTAGATGGTGGCATTGTTGCCTTCTGTATGCAGATATTTTTTGAGAGGATCTTTACACAAGGCTGCAGCAGCAACCTGAACACTGCAGTGATGAACAAAGGACTCTCTGGGTCCAAAATGTTGAATGTTTAAGTGGAGGATGTTGAATAGAAAATGCAGAAACACTCACATTGAAACGGGTATGATAGCCTCATGCATATTATTTAGAAAGAAAATGACCTTATTTAAAGGAATATTTTGTATTTTTATGGAACCATTTATTAATAAATTCAACTAGTATATTTATTTTTGAAATCTGGATTAAATCATTTTTCAGTTGAGATTTTTGTATCCTTGAGCTATTCATCAGTCTCTGCATGAAAGGACCACACATCAAACCAAAACTTTGGTAGACATGAAAGGACGTTATCCACAATAGGGGAGGAATTCAGGAGCATTAATCATTACATTTAATAACTCTGCAAGTTCAAGGTTTCCAACAGAGTGTGCACACTTTTAGTTACAGACTGTAAACTGCAGCTGAAGAAGAGATTTAGTGAGGCAAAGCAAGGCAGGTTTATTTGTTCATCACATTTCATGTACAATACAACTTAAAGTGCTTTACATAAAAAATTAAAAACATTACAGAAGGGTTCAAAAGTCGCAAATTTTTAAGTCACAAACAAAGGTAAAAGCTATGCGTCCCAGATACGTGAATAATGGTGTCAAAGGACTGCTTTTCTAACTTTATAGGTCTCATATATATGAGCAGTAACAAAAATGCTTTAAAATACATGATTTAAAGTAATGAAAAAATTCTCAAAGTAGCAAATAAAAATGAGGAGTGTAAAGAAATAAAATATCTGGTTTAAAAGAGTCAGAGCAGGACACCTGAAGTAGTTTCATATTCTGTTCTTTCTTTTTTCTTCGTAAAGAATTTGAATGCATCGGGTGAATCGTACTCTTCTTCTTCAATATGATATAACTTCTGAAAGAAATGAAAAGGACATCAAATATGATACAAATTCATGTTCCAGCATTACCAAGAATTGTGCTGTGAAGAAAAATTCAGTTTTTTCTTCAGTTCAGCTTTATTTGTACAGCACATATTCATGACAGTCATCTCAATGTGCTTTTACAGATATAACTCAATTAAATCCAAACAAAGCTGTTATGATTTACATTAGTCCAATTATATCTGTTTTCATACAAACCATGTCCTACGACTATTACTTAACTAAAGAAACCAATGGTTCCATCGAATCGCCTCTTTTATTCAATCCTCCATGCTGGGCTGCACAAGGTGACAGTGAAGAAATAAAAATCTACTTTAACAGGAAGGAAAAGCTGTCCCACTTCTGGGATATAAATCTGTCCCGTTAGGAAGTAACACTGATTGTGAACCAATTTCACCCACTGTTGTACAAGTGGAACAGACAACAGGTGCAAATGAGATGCAATTAGCAAGACAACACCTACAAAGTAATGGTCCTGCAGGTGGTGGCCACAGACCATTTCCCTGTTTTCATCCTTTCTGGTTTATTTTTGGTCTCGTTTGCATTTTGCCATCAGTGCCCTCACCACTAGAGGCAACATGAGGGAGGTGTCTGCAACCCACGGAAGTCGCTCAGGAAGTGCAGCTAACCCAGGACGGCACATTAATATGTGCTGGGGCAAAAACGTTTCTTAGGTCTCCCAGCACAGCGTACACAAGAGGGGCCCAACGCAGTGCAGCCTGATTGGCATTTGCCAGAGAACACCAGGAATGGCAGATTCTTTGTTGGTGCCCTGTGCTCTTCACAGATAAAAGCAGCTTCACATTGAGCACATCTGACAGACGTGAGAGTCTGGAGTCATGGAGAATGTTCTGCTACCTGGAACATCCTCCAGTATGACTGGATTGGCCGTAGGTCAGTGATGGTCTGGGGAGGCATACCCTTGGAGGGCCGCACAGACCTCCATGTGCTAGCCAGAGGTACCCTGACTGCCCTTAGGTACTGAGATGAGATCTTCAGACCCATAGTCAGATCAGATGCCGCTGCAGTGGGACCTGGGTAGTTCTTGCATAATGAAGGCATTGATGCTATGGACTGGCCTGCCCTTTCCATCCACCACCACCATGTCGCACCACACACTGTCCAGGGGTTGACTGATGCCCTGATCCAGGTCTGGGATGAGATCCCTCAGGAGAACATCCATTATCTTATCAGGTGCCCTGACGTTGTAGGGAGTGCGTACCGGCACATGGAGGCCACACACACTACTGAACCTGATTTTGAATTGTCTTGAGGGGTTTCCAGACGTTGGGTCAGCCTGTGATCTAATCTTTCCACTTTTATTTTGAGTATGATTCTAAATTCTGATAGTCTTCCTTTTATATTTTGAGCAGTGTGGTCATGCATGGAGAGTAAAGAGCAAAGAGAAGAATGGCGGGAAGGGCCCAGTGCATCATGGGGTGGGCCTGTAGCAGCATAACCAAAGGGATGTCACCCAAGCCAGCTTAATTATAAGCTTTATCCAAAACCTTAATATGAAAGGTAGGGAGGGTGTCTGTTGTGTCTGTTTCAACAACTTATCAGCACAGTCAACCACGCAATGCTGATGCACATGAACATTTAGTACGCTGGAGCTCTTGAGTTAATAGATAAGGACTACCAGCCAGCCGAAAGAAAAAAAGTCTATGTGAGCCTATTATCATGAGCCTGCTCCTGTTCAGCCTGTCAGTCACTTCTAGGCTACTTCTTCCATTTAATGAGGTCAGTATCAGTACAGACAGGTTCATTACTAGGCATCTGTCACTCCTGTTACACACACACAATGACTAGGCTGTTTTCTGTTTGATCTGATCATTTGCTCTTTGCTAATGTAGAAATGGAAATGCTTTTAAAAGTATTAGTATTTTTTTTTTTTTTTTTTTTTTGCACTAATGAGACCGATTTGTTTAACACTTTGATTTAAGTGTGGCTTTCATAACTGAACTGGCTCTGTACAGCTGCATTGTGATGTTAGATCTCAGTAGTGGTGCTATAGAGGATTTATGTTTATTATCCTGCTGTGCTGAGGTCTTGGAGTTGGTGTGGTTTACCTTAGCCAGAGATGTAACAAGGGGCTGCACAAACACTGTGTACTAATGAGAGAAATCTGCCTGATGTGTGTGGGCGGACATGAGGATAATAAATTTCCAAAAAAGCAAGCAGCAGTAGGCGTACTGATGATTAATAATGATGGACATGTTCCGGCATTGTGTGAGTTTTTTTTTTCCTTTGGTGGTGGTGTTTTTTATTTCCTTCCTTCCTCTGAATGTGTTACTGTTTCACTTCCATTGCCATAGCAACATCCTCTGTTTCATCTGGGATGTGAGTGCCTGCGAAGTGGTAAAGGTAGTTGACTCTGATATTACTTTGTACCTGTTTTTGGGCCGTACAGCATAGCAGCACTGTGTTGGCTCCACTAAGCCTTTTCAAGTGTGATATGAGGGCTTTTGTACACAGTGAATGGTTTAGAGAGTCTGCTGGTTTCAGCTAAAGAGGGAGAGGATGTAAGGATGTCTCCCTGAAGATGAAAATGCACAAAACTGTTATTTATTTATTTTCTTGATTATATAATTACATTTCTATTCTTGAGTTTGGTCATATCCCACTGGCTGTCATTCTCCATTGTTTTTAAGTCTTTCCTTTCTTGTGCTGTCATTTTTCTGCTTTTCTTTCCCCTTTTAGCTCTCAGACATACATTTATCCAAGTTTTCCTGTGGTTTTGACACATCTGTCACTCCATTTTTGGTTGAGGAGTTTTGGACTTACAGCTGTTGGGCTAATGGCGTTTTGAGTGCTAGTAGCTTTGTTTGATTTGCAATGTTTCTCAGCAAAACATCTTATAATAGAAATAATAAAGCATCTGGACTGTGGGTAAATATGTGTCTGGTGTGGAGCACAAGGGGAGAACGAGGACAGTTGTAACACTTGCAATTGCTCCAGTCAGGGAGAAGTTAGGAATCATCTAATTCACTCTGCACATGTTCAGTTTAGTCATTAGTCTGCATGTGAAGGCTAACACAGCAAAATTTGTGAGGAAAATTTAATTTTGGGAAAAAGTAATTTTTTTAACCCAAATTGTTTTGTGATTACATAGCTTGCTTTGTAGTTGAACTTGTCACACATATATCATGTTGATTGTGTCTGTTTAGCTGTCTTTTAAGCAGGTTATTTGTGGCAATGTTTTAGTTGTTAGCTGTGCTGCTGGATCATCGATATTGCACTCGGGGACAGTTGTAACACACTTGCATGGGGTAGGTTGTAATGGTTTAGAAATTGTTACAATGGACCACAACTAAATTTAAATGAATGTATTAAAAGTGTGATTTGAACGACAACATTGTGTTGTAGGCCACATTCAAATCAAACCAAACTTTATTTATAAAGAGCTTTTCATGCCAAAGGCAACACAAAGTGCTTTAAATGATAAAAACAATTCATGCATAATAATATAAAACAAGCCTTCACACAGCACAGTAGATAACATAGCAATTTAAGCTCCCCTTTAACTCAGTTTATCTTTACTCTGTAACTCCTGCTCTGTGGGACCACAGCATTTTTAAGAGTTTTGAAAAAAAATCTTTCAGTATCTTGTCATGGAAAAGTCATGGTCCATATTTCATAATGTAAGATTTCACCCGATGGCCTGTTACGACTGACCCTGACTATGGGCTCACTTCACTCCTTGTGTTTGAGATCAAGCCATGCATTTCTGTTGCACAGGTATTTTCCACGCCTTTTATTTATTTCTGTCACCGTTAGAGACAGAAATGTCAAAATTGTTAAAACTGTCCCCGGTCTCCCCTACATAATAGTGAAGTAGTGAAGTTTATATGAACTGATTTTTTTAATAGCAGGGACCATCCATCTTGGTCTTTGGAGCGCCGCTGTCCTGCAGGTTTTTAGACGTTTTTACCTGCAGCAACATACCTGACTCAAATCAATAAGTAATTTGCAGACTTCATGTCTGGCTCTGCATACGTCTGAGTTTGAATCAGGTGTTTTGCAGCGGGAAAGCTTTTAAAACCTGCTGGACACTCGCCATCGAGGACCAGGATTGAGGATCCCTGTTTTATATAGAATATTTTCTGAATTTAAACAGTGGACGTCAAAATCCCTTGAATGGACAACCATTCAAAACAAACTAACCTTTATAACGAATTTAATTAAAATGTTAAGAGCTGGAGTCTTTATTTAAAGGTTTCAGATCATAAAACATGTTTTAATTTCAGGCAAAGATAATCTTCAACCAGAAAAGTGTGGAGTACTTTCTCCGGGTTGGGAATGGGGTCCTGCCCCAAGTGGAAGAGTTTAAGTATCTCTGGGTCTGGTTCACCAGTGAGGGAAGGATGGAGTGAGGCGGATCGGTGCAGCCTCTGCAGTGATGCGGACTCTGCATCGGTCTGTCGTTGTGAAGAAGGAGCTGAGCCAAAAAGCAAAGCTCTCGATTTATCTAGGTTCCTACTCTCACCTATAGTCACGATCTGTGGGTAGTGACCTAAAGAATGATATCGCGAATACAAGCGGCCGAAAAGAGTTTTCTCTGCAGGGTGGGCGGGTTCTCCCTTAAAGATAGGGTCAGAAGTCGCTGCTCCTCCACATCGAGATGAGCAGCCCCCGCCACCCAACCCCGGATAAGCGGAAGAAAGTGGATGGATGGATCACAATGTATTTAGATTCAGTTGATCTTAATTGTGTAGCACCTACTCACAACGAAGTCATCTTCATGCACTTTTACAGACAGTTCAGTCAAATTATAATGTATTTAAGACAAATCCATTTATTACATGATCCACATTATAACTGTTTTGCTATAAGCCAGTTGATAAAAAAAAAAAAAATTGTCTAGTTAAGGAAACAAATGGATTATATTGACTTTTGTTTTTGATTCACTCGTCCATCCTGAGCCTACACAGGACGGTAGGGAATGGCGGAGATCATTTACTGTTTGAAGAAAATATTCTGTTACCTCACACAGCTGGCTTAGTGGGGGGTTTCCATAATAAGTTGTGTCAAAACACCACACACGTCATTGACCAGTGAACAACTCCCAGTCTGCCTCGTCTGAGTTGCATACATACACCAAATAACAGGATCAGCAGGAAATGTGGCTGAACGATTCCTGAAGTTACAGCTAATCCGGATTTCCATTAGACAATTTCTTTCAGGGACAGTCATTCGTGTTATAAGTGCAACTGAATGGACACATATTTAAGTATTCAGAACGTCTTGGTGGTTTCCATCAGAGGACTGTTTCAGTGTTAAGTTTCATCACTTTCTGAAGAAAGAGTTAATGATGGAGAGAGTATACATGAGTCAGATGAGGATGGGAAAGAAGAAAGGCCTTAGGCTCATGTCATTTTAAATTCAGATTAAACCAAACATGAGGAATTACAAACATCTACAAAAACAAAAATAAATAAATAAAAAATGACGTTTTAAAACCAGGAGAAAAAAAAGTTCATTTAATGTTGATCAGCAGCATGAATGAGCTGCACTCATCAGTTCAAACAGATAAGTTGATTTTAAACAAATGAAACTTCAAACACATTTGACCCTTTGATGCACAGTGTCCACTACAGAGGGCACATATTTAAAGGCTGTTTTTAAATGTATGCTTGGCTGTGGATCGTACATTAACAACTTCATTGGACATTAGTGAGTCACCAACACTCTGCCATGTATACAGAATAACTACATTTGTTATAGTATATATACATACATTGTAATTACCAAGTTTGCCTCAGTGATAAACAGGACAAGAAAATGATCCAGATTTTTTTTATAGAAAATTTATATTATATTAATATATTATTACAAGATATTATTTTATAAATATTTTCATAGATCAAATAAAAAAATCAATACACTGAATAAAAGTTTATATAAGATTAAAAAGCAGAAAAACATCAACGTGCATGTCTGTAGAAGTAAAATATTTTATTTAAAAAAGTGTGGTATGTTTTGTAATAATTCATGCACCAGAGGGTTAAATTTTTCTGTCACCACACAGCTGTTGACCAAATTACTGGCATTGTTAAATTGGCCTCCTCACGTTAGTCAGACCTGCAGACGTTAAAGCCACGATGTTGGCTGATAAGAGATCTTGAGAGAGAAAGCCAGTCAGGCTGTTATAAACCAGGTCAGGTGTTGGTGTTGGTGGTGTTGGTGGTTTTCCTCTTCTCTCCATCACATCGCTCTCTGTGCCCAATGACCAGCGCTGCTCATCTAACTTTGCTTCTGAGTTGACTCAGAACTCTCAGATCTCTTTGTTGCATACAAATCCATTTTCTGTAACTAATAAGTACATGTTTATGCAGTGTTGACCCCATTAATGCCTGAATTTATCTATTATATTAAAAATACAGTAAAAAGGGGAAAAATAGCAAAGTGAAAGAGTGAAATTAAATTAAATGCAGCTATTTGTCTGAAATTAAACAATAAGTAAAATCAAATGAATAATAAATAGCTGCATAAATATTATTAAATACATAACAAGAACTAAATAAAATAGATTCATAAAAGAGAAATGGCCAGAAGCAGTGTTTTGCAAATTTACTACAACAAGCATCCAGGGGTTAAACCAGCTGCAGTGTAAGATCATTCATTTAATTAATGATCATTCATTAATTTATCTTGAATCTTAATTTGACCCTTCAGTCCACCGAGCTTAAACCAGATCGTCTGAGCTGGCTGTAGCTTCTCCACGGCTGTGATTTACCTTCCATCCATACTAAATTATTCTTTGTCTTATTGTTCTTTGGTAAGTCAATTAAGCCCAAGTTCTGCACCAAGTTGTGGCACCAGGTGAAGATTTGTTTCTGTGATGAAGAAACAAGTTTGCTAGTTTTTATTTTCACAGCACGGTGACATGGTAACGAGTTCAGGATGTCTGCTTTGTTTGCCTTAAAAACTCCTCTCCTGTGTCACGTATCTCTGACTTTAAGCCATCCTTAAAACCCTGAACTGAAACGTAATGAGAAACTGTTCTGCAGTCTGACTGCAGATCACTACAACATAGATCTCAGTCTTTCAAGTTTTCTTCCTCCGGTTTTTCATTTTCTTTCTGCTTCAATTGGTTTGAGAGTCTGACTCCCCCTCTGGCTCCTGCATCTTCCTCAATCCACTTTTCTCTGCTGTCACTGCGCCTTGTTGTCTCCTTATTCTAAGCTACCCATTCACTGGCAACTATTCCCCATTCCTGAAATCATATCTCAACTTGCTTCACCCACATGCCCCCCTTTTCTTTCATTTTTATTGTACTGCACACCTATCTCCTGCCCTTTTATTTCTTTTTCTCCTGACTGTTCATATTTTCTTTGTTTCTTTTAATTGTCCCCATTTCTCCTTCCTTCACCTTTTTCTGTGCTCTCAATTTCTCTGTATTTACTACGTCTCCGTCTTCTCACCTCTATCTCCTCCATTCAGCTGTATGATCTGGGCTCCCCGGCCGACTCGCAGTCCAGCTCTCCGGGCTGCCTGACCACAGATAGCAGCTGTGTCAACATGGGCTATCCATCCTGCGGCCACCGTGGTCGTTGTCACGGTGATTGGGGCTCCTTCAGCTGTCAGTGTGTGCCTGGATACACAGGACAGCAGTGTGAAGAAGGTAAGCTAAACCTATTTTATTTTATTTTATTTTTAATTTTGTTTTGTTTTTTTTATGTATTTGTATTTATTTATCATTTATTTACTTGACATTTTCCTCTGGGGAAAAAAAGTGTTTTTTATTTAATTTCATTTCATTATTTGGACTTATCTGCTCTTAATAAAAGAAAATTACCAGTACACATGGGCACACTGAAGATTAATAGAGCCTGTAACACTAGCAGAACTGGGAATGGCGTTATCATATGGGGAACAAATTAAAGGAAAGGAAAGGACCCAATTATTATTACAGATCACTGTGTATTAATAAGATCTTTACTTTATAATAAAACACATTAAAACTGGATATTCTCTAGTGTGAGGGATGCAAGTGACTTGTGTCATTTACAACTTAAGTTTTGAGGTAAATAAGATGATCTAGACTCCAGAAGACTCATGCTTATATTTATATAAGTCGGTCAACTTTGCATCAGGTTGCAAGCCAGAAATAAACGTGCTTGCCACTTTATCAGGTCCACCTTTTAGTTGGAGCCCGTTTTCCCTTCAGAACCAAAATAATTCTTGGTGTGGTAGATTGAACAAGGTGTTGGAAACATTCCTCAGAGATTTTGTTCCATATTAACATGATCATAGTTGTTGCACTTCCATGATGAGAATCTCCCTTTCCACCACATCCCAAAGCTGCTCAATTGGATGGACATCTGCTGACTGTGGAGGCCGTTGGAGTCCAGTGAGCTCATTGTCATGTTCTAGAAAGCAGGTGGAGATGATCTGAGCTTTGTGACATGGTGCATTATCCTGCTGGAAGTAGAATCAGAAGATGCTGCACTGTGGTCATAAAGGGCTGGACATGGTCAGCAGCAATACTCAGGTAGGCTGTGCTGGTTAAACCAGGCCACGTTGGTACTAAGGGGCGTAAAGTGGGCCAAGAAAACATCCCCAACACCACTAGCAGCAGCCTGAAGCGTGGATAAAAAGCAGGATAGATCCATACTTTCATGCTGTTTCCACCTAATTCTGACCCCACATTGTGAATGTGGAGCTGAAGTGTGTGATGTATTTCCACCACACACAGAGACTCATCAGACCAGCAACGTTTTTCCCTCTTCTATTGTCCAGTTTTGGTGAGTATGTGTGAATTTTAGTTTTCTGTTTTTAGCTGATAGAAGTCATTCAAATCCCCTTTCTTCCTTATTCTGAAGCTCAGATTGAACTTCATCTAGTCATCTTGACCGTGTCTACATGACTAAATGTGTCAACCAGCTGTCCTGTGATTGGATGATTAAATATTAACAGGCAGTTTAACAGATGGACCTGATGAGGTGGCCCGATGACCATAGTTCCAATAGAAGTCTCCAGAGTTGCAGGTGAAATCCTAAAACTGCCCTGATCTGCCTGCACTGTGCAACCATGTTACTTTAGTAACATGCACAGAAGTTTACCAGAAGCAAGGAAAATCAATGCAACTCAGCCAACAAAGAGAAACGTTGGTGACTTCTCCAACAACACAGATGGCGCTCAATTCTAACACAGAATTACCCTGATTATATATTTCGGTAAAATATCTAAGACATGCTCTTTGGTTTTGCTTGTACAAAAAACAACTTCAATAACAAACCTCCTCCAATAGTGTCTTTTATTTTATTTTGTCAATTTGTCAACATTCATGTTTTTTATTATCTTTTATGTTGTGTAATCAGTCAACAAGTTAAGAAAATTAATTTATCACTTTCTACGATCATGGTGCTAACTGTGGAGCTGTCTACTGCTGTTTATACAAATGATTTCATGCTGTAAAAAGACAAAACTTCTGCCTCAACTGAGCCGATGAAAATTACAACAAAGACAACTGGCCTCCGTGTTGTCTCAGATAAATGGAGCTAATCGATAAACGGATTACCTCCTTCTGGTCATAAGTTGTTTTCATTACATTTCTTCAATTTGTGGTAGGATAATTTCCAGTGAATGTACATCCGTGCCTCATCTCTTATATGTTTTCTCTTGTAAAATCAGTTTACCTGTAAATAATTAAAGTGATTTCAGAATGAAGTTAGGCTTCTTAGCTTTGGATACCTCCCTTACTTGAGACCATTTGTCCTGGTAAAAACTTGTACCTATCTCTGCACTCAGGGATTTTAACGTTGTATTAGATCCTGAGGGCACAAAATGAACAAAGTTGCATCTTTTAACCATAAACAAGTGTGACAGAGAGAAGAGCATTAGAGGACTGCACACAGTGTTACCGATCACACCAACCACTGCTCCTCTCTACTTCTCTGATTTAATAGTGAAGAAATTAATGTCCTTCGTTACATCCTGTATGCAGATGTTGCGTGTTTGGTTTGTAGAATGCATATACAGGTCAGCTGCCTTTCCCTTTAAGGGGTTTTGATCATTGCTGTGTGATGTGTTTGCTGCTCAGAGAGCAGCATGCAGGCTCTTGGCAGCACCCACATTCAGGATCCTTATGGCCTGAGGACGAACGCTCCTTGTGAGCTTGTCTGTGATGGCCGTATGGCTGTGGAGGCGTTTGCCTGACTGCAGCTGTTGGAAGAGACTGTTAGACTGAGATGGCATCTTTAATGACAGTGGTCCTGTGCTGCCTAACACACACATCCTGCAATCTGAGGACTGTTCTTTAAGTGATGCTTCCTGCTCACCACAGCATGCTGCACCAGGCTTAACACTCCTGTGTGCTTCCTGTCTTCTGCCTTCACAATCATGCTAATTGACAGGACTTTGGCAAATGCACTAGTATGTACTCCATACATAGAAAGTGCAGTGTTATCATTCAGTCCATTTTGGGTCAATACCTTGTACAGAAAGTTTTTTTTTTTTTTTTTTGTCTTCTCCTTAACCAGAAAGCAGCCAGTAAGCCCTTTTCTAACAATCCAATCAGATATAACAATTAACAGGGGCCATGTAGGCAAACTTTCAGTGAATAATTAAGTGGATAAAATGATGAATAAATGAATGAACAAACAGCAGTGAATCACTTTTTCTATTCATGAGATGATTTGTTTCATAAAGCAGCAGATTCTGGAGTCAGTGACCAAGCAGGGTTACATGGTTTATTTTGGCAGCCAACAAGGAAGTCTCTGAAGAAGAAACATGCTGCGCTCTGACTTTAAGGCAAAGCAAAGGAAAACACAAAGACAATTTCATTGGCTCACAGGGTTGAGATTTGCATCAGACTAAAACACCATGCGCCTTCCTGAGGAACTTTGTTGCATATTTCCCTCAACTGCACTTAGATAGTACTGTAAAATTAATATTTAATTTCACTAATTCAGTGTAAACAGGTCTTTGTCCTTAATAACACAGCTGATCAACTGCATATTCAGTTCCTACAAAATATTAGATATGACTTTGTCTTCAATCAGGATCCAATAAAAAAAAAAAAAAAAAAAAAAAAAAAAAACACAAAACAATCACACTGGTCTAATGTGCTGTACAGAAAATAAATATACATTAAATAAAAGTAATAATATTAATAATTTAATACAATTAATCAAAACCATCTTAATCAAATCATATCAAGTCAACATCTCGAAGTCTAAAAGGCCAAAGGAAACAGGTTCAGATTCAGGTTCCTTTATTCATCCCTTCGGTAAATTTGTTTTGCAGTGAAATACATACATACATATACAGTATCTCACATAAGTGAGTACACCTCTCCCATTTTTGCTAATATTTTTGTATATCTTTTCGTATCAAAGTTTAGTTTCCATAGCTTGATATTCTGTATAACAAAGTTTAATTTAAATAGCGTTATCTCATGAAAAGATATACTAAAATATTTGCAAAAATGTCAGGGGTGTACTCACTTATGTGAGATACTGTATATTTATACATACCAATTCTAAAACGAGTGAAGTATAGAACAACATAATGAACTTAAAAATGAATGAAAAACATGCAAATCAAGATAAACACTGAATCTAAAAAATACAAAATGAAAATGCTGTGTAGAGTCAATAAATATAAACACAGATGGGTTTTAAGTACAGATTTAAAAACAGGTAATGTAGAAGCCAGTCTGCTATGCAGAGGCAAGTTGTTCCACAATGTATTAGCAGCACCAGTGGAGGCACCATTCGCTCTGAGCTTCTATTCAGGACCAGCAGTTTCAATGTAGGGTGGTGCCAGACCATGGAGGGATTTTAAAACAAATAAAATAATTTTAAAATGAACAGGCAGGCAGTGGAGACAAGCAAAAACAGGAGTTGTGTCCTCATAGTTATGTGTTAAAAGAAAACCTGCTGCGTTTTTCTACCATCTGGAGACAAGCTATGCCGCCTTTGGCCAGCTGTCGTAGATTATTTTACAACTGCCTTAACTTCAATGTTAAGCTTAAAATCAGGGTCCATTTTAACACCAAGGTTTTGATGACTGGCTTTTTGTACTTAGACAAGGAACCAACAAAAACAAATCTACTCAGCAGTACCACCAAAAACCATTACTTCAGGTTTTTCATAATTTAAACTTAAAATGTTAGGAGCAGTGCAGGTATTTATTTCATATAGACAGCTAAACAGTACTCTGACACAGTCATTCTCTTTAGAGGTATATGAACTGTCACAAAATTAAATAAAGTACCATGTTCTTTAAGTATGGAACCAAGCAGGAGCAAATTGAGGGGGAAGAGAAGAGAGCCTAGTCCTGAACCTTGTGGGACCTCATATAAAAAAGGGGCAGAGGAGGACACACATTACACTTTTTTAGATGATTAATTGATAGAACTGTCACTCGGCACAGTCAAATGCAAAAGCAGCCAATAGGTATCGTTGTCATATTAACCCTTGTTTATTACTGCAAATGTGTAATGTAAATTAATGATGTCGTAAAAATGATTTTTTTTCCTCCAGTAAGGCTGAGAGCTGCTTTTATTCTAAATAAACTCAGTCACCATCTGACAAATGTGTTTGTGTGTACCAGAGGCCCCTGAGTATTCTTTTGATGGCCACAGTCATGTGCATTACCAGCTGGCATCTCCACTACCTGCCCGAAGAACATGGATCCAGGTTCTGGTTCGAACTCGTAAACACAGCAGCACCATCTTCAGCCTGGTGTCGAGGGAGCAAACCGAATACCTACGAGTAGAGGTCAGTCTGTGTGTGTGTTGATACACTGACGGGAGATGGTGTGAAAATTTGTTTTCCACATGTAGAAATTCTTCATAACAGCATGTGGTTTTTGTTATAGGAGGAATCTGTCATTTGTCATGTTTTTAATATGTAAGATGTTTTTTCTAAGACAAAGGTCAGCTTATTTGCTCATGAATTGCACTTATTTACATTTCCATTTATCAGTTTAGCAGGTTAAATAACACAGTTTACTCACACTGATGAGGTCATGGGGGGCTGTGCATCTTTCCCAAGGGCACTTTGGCACATGTTAGGACAGAACACAGCCCTGGCTCTGCAAGGATTAAACCACAGATTTTCTACTTGATAGATGCCAGCTTTACTTCATGTACTTCACAGTCTATAATATGCAGTAACTACATTATCTTGTCTTAAGTGGCTTTTATTCTAATGTAGGTTTTACCAGATCCTTTGTTCTGGAGCATCTGTCCTTGTCTTGATCAGCTGTGTCCTTGTAAATGTTCACATATGAGGTTTAACTGGTAGGGTGGTAGTTTATAACACTAATCTGCAATATTACCAACAGACATTTCTCATGTTTATTTTGACATAATCTTTAGAAATGTCTATGTTTTTTGTAATTACTTGTTATGTGTATGTGTTTTTAGGTAAAGCGTAAGCCCAAAGTGACATTACCTGACTATACCTCCCATAGCAACCTAACATTAGCTACGTTTACTTGACAAATATTTCCTCTGTCTAATTGAAATCAATCTGATCTGAGATTCCTGCTGACATGTTTAAATGGGCGCTAGATAAAGTGATCTGACCGGTTGTATTTACATAATGGACAGATTTAAAACGACTGTAAAACTTTTGACATGTGCAGTGCTAATGGTTGGGAAAAAGACTTTTTTTTGTTTTGTTTTGCTTTGTTTTTTTATTTTGAACCTTTTGAACGCCGAAATGCACAAAAATCCTTAACTCATTCAGTTTCTAACAAGAACGTTTTATCCGCCACAGTCCCGTTTTGTTGCCATCAAGTCTTCTGGAAACTCATCACATCATGTAACCCCCACGTGGTTCAAGCTTTCGCTCAGTCACCCCTCTCGATCGAATTGAAAATTCTTTCCAGTCGGGGCCTATCGGATCAGCTGACATGTTTACATGACACATTTTTTCTCTGAATGGACGTTTGATTGGCTTATAAGTGCTCTGTGGAAACGTAGCTATTGTCTTAGAGTAATATTAAAAATGAATATAAATCAGTTTAGATCATAACTTCTGCTTGGTTTTTATGTTCGTGTTGGATAATGGCACACAGGAGGACAGAGGGAGAGTGTGAGAGAGACACGGTCCATTTCAAGGCAGGACTGATGTGCAACAAATATGCATTATGGGGGTTGGACTTGGTGTGCTACTCATATATCTCTGAGCCAGTAATGGGAGTAGTTGGCAAGCTGGACTTTTACCAGTGATGCTGTTGTCAGCTGATTCTGCGATGCTGGCGTGCTCTGGGTAAGCGCACATTGATGAGACACTGAGCCTATTTGTTTGATATGAGTGAATTACAGCAGTGGCTGCACAAAAATGTCTTTTTGGGGGGGAGCTTAACAGAAAGATGATGATGATGCTAAAGCAGCTTCTATTTCTAACAAATTTACCTCGTTAGAGTCCACTGACAATTTTACTGAACCAACATACTGTAGTAATGTTGAATAACGTTAAACTGTAGACGTTGATGGAGGCCATTGTTTATTAGATCCTGAATTTTGGATGTTGATAGAAAGATAAGTCTAATGCACGAGGAGGAGAAGGAGGAGAAACCACATTCCAAAGATGAAACTGAGAAAGCAGTTGCCACAGTAACACAGTACGCTTGACTTGTTTTTTACACAGATTGTTATTTTAACATCTAAATTTTTGTGGTATTAATTATGCACCTGTACTACAGATTATAAACACATAGCAGGCAGTAATGATACAAAGAGGAGATTTAAGAATAGGGGGGCTTGTTCCCCAGTTTAACCACAGCTACATTCTACATAGCAAGTTCCTCATGGACAGCACACAGCATTTGGGTGGTAAAAGGCAGCCCTGTGCGAGGATGCACCATGAGCTCATCACAGTTTGACTTCATCTCCACTCAAATTAGAGACTCCCCATCAGGGGTGTGCCATATCGTATCGTTCACCATGATCACCGGAAGATTTTGTGACATCAGCAGAAAATGTAAACTAATGATACAGCATATCACATACTTGCAGCCCAATGACATCATTTCACTGTAATTTGAATTAAAATATTTGGAATTTTTAACTGTTTAAATCTGAGCTAAAAGCTCCAGAATATATTTTCTTTTTATGGAAACCTTTTGTCAATTTCCATACAGTAATGTGACTTTTTATAAGTACAAAGTGTTTTCAAAAGAGCCACAACTGGGACAGACTCAGACTGAACATAACTTATCAAATATGAAAAGAAAAATGCTTGTTTTCATTTATATGTGAATTCTACTGAGAAAGAGCTGAAACAAGTCAGCAAAAAGGCAGAGGCAGGCAGCCTCGAGTGAGCTCTCAGATCAATGAACTAGACACTTTGCATTGACTTGCTGCAGGAGCTGCTGTACAGCTAATACAACCACATACAGACTGCTGCTTCAGTTTACAAAACATCTTTTAATCTTCACTTGAAATAATTTAAAATGGCTGGTGCACTCAACCATTTTCTATTAGGATTTTCATCACATCAGAAACCTGTAAAGCAAGCATAGAAATTCATGTTGGTAACACATATTTCTCATGAAATGCTAACATATTATCATAACTGAAGATGTCACATTTACTTAATTTCACAATCTATTATGGTAATTAACGCCACGATTAATTACGATCCCTTAATACCGTTAGTTTCCAGAAAAGATTGTGACTGAAACATACCAGCTGATCAGTGCAACTCGCACATGGAGCGAAAACAAAGTTACACATTATTCCATGTAAGTTGAAGAGGCTTTAAAATGTGGAAGTACGACAGAGGAAGGGTTATTTCATCCAGACGAACAAAATTAAATCATCCTTGTAGGACTTTCTTACAAACTCCACAAAGACCAAGGTGTCGTCGTGGAGGACAGCTCACCAGCCTGTAATTAACGTTGCAGAGAAAGGAGGAAACACACTGATTTGTTGACCTGCAGGATTACAACCTGAGTAAATGTAAACGTAAACGTTACAATATACAGATGAAAAAACTGAACTAGTTTCTCTGTTCAGATGGTGGGCTCGTTGTGAGCGTGATACTTGTTTTTGTTGATGGTGTGCAATGGCCTGTAGAAGAAAGCATATTTAATTTCAGTGATATGGTCTTGTTTCTTTCTCTCTTTCCACTTTTCCAGTATTAACTATGTCTCAAACAGCAATTATTTAGTTATGTTTGCATCAAGACATAGAAATAAATAAAACCAAAAGACCTAAAAGGAATGTTTATGTGATTTTAGACTGTTGGGAAATGAATGCATAATAATCATGATTATTTCTCTGACAATCAACGTACCAAGAAAATCTAAAATAATGACATCACTAATAACATGATTAGTGATGTCTAACCAAATGGTCTGTATTTATATAGTGCATTTTCCCAAAGCGCTTTAACTCTGTTTATTGATATGAAAGAAAGTGATTGTGTTAAATCATCATGTATGAGATATCGTCCCATATCGATCGCTGCCTCCTGAACCGTATCAGATTGCAATCGTATCGTAGCAGATACGTTCATATTGGCAAACACTGGCACTAAAGTGATTGTATCTCGTGATTTCCATCGCTATATTTTACACTACCACCATACACTGAAAAGATGTTTGAATATGGGTCAGGCCCACTCATGCAAATGTCAATGTAAATCAGTCAAAGTGTAACAGAAGTGCTTCTTAAACAATCTATTAGCAGTAAAACTTTTTAGCCATGACTGAATACATCGTATGATTTGCTTATTAATCTTGCTTGCTTCATCACTCCCACTCTCTGGTTTTTCACGCTTAAATTGCTCATTTCTGTGTAATTTGTTTGCTGGTTTCCCAGTTTTGTCTAGACTCAAGCTGACCTGGTTTCTAGGTCAGATAATGCCTTTCCAGCCATTTCCTCTTACTGGTTCCGGTCTGACATCCTGTGCTTTGACCACGTGTATTGATCAAGCGTCATTGTCTGAACTGATGATGACATTACCATACCACAGCTGCCATCACAGCCCAGCCTCTGCCTGCAATCTACACCTGCCAACCATCCATCTCTTCTTTCTCTTCATCCATTTTTTCCACTTCCTCTTAAATGTCATTCTGTTCTCTCAGCACAGTCACACAAGGAGCAGGTTGTCATAATTTATCTACCATACACAGCACATTTATTCCTGACTGCAGCACAAAAATATCTGTAATCTTATGAAATAGCTTCCCTACAGGGGAACATGGGAATTTCTGCCTTGGTCTTCTCCAGCAGTGAAGGCATATTGCTGCAAGGAGGATGTTTTTCTCTGTAATAGTTCTGTTTGCTTTTAATCAGAAGAAGGAATTAGTGTGAGTTACTCTTGACTAGACACACTCTCAGTATGTGAACAGCCCTTTGTTTCTTCTGTTTGTTTATGGCTTAATGGTTCAATAAGGCCTTTAACAATAATTGCATTTTCTTTTTTCTTTTCCAAACATCCCTCCCCAAGAATTGATACCTTAGTTAAATGATGTCTAACCCTTTGAGAACTCAGGAGCAAATCAAATTCATGATGCAATAATCAAACAATTGACTTCTAAACCTTCATTTTTCACACCTTTGATTTGCATATGACAGCTGTCATCTGTGACTAGTTGGGTGTTGTTGGATGTCACTCCCTCCGGGATAAAAACCACGCCATAGTTTTTGTTCACTGATGAATTTATTCAAGTACACCTTAGCAGGCATAAGGAAATCCACCATCGAACTCGCTGGCTACACATAACCAAGAGGGAATTAAGTAGTTCAACAAAAAAAGGGAAATCTTATAATAAGAACGTGCATCTTCTTACAGCATGAAACCCTCTTCTGCCACATGCTTCTGGAGAGCAGTTTAACAAAAAAAAATGAAATAAAAAAATAGGGTCGATAACATAAGTTTGGTTCCTACCAGATGTTATAACAAAAAAATATCAATTCAGATCAATAATACAAATAACAAAAGTATAAACACTGACGCTTTTATGTCAGTTAAATTGGATATATCCAGTATGAAGTTAGATTACCTCACTGGGCCTGTTTACATGACCATAAAAGTCCAATAACTGTGAATAATTCACATTATAAAAGAATAACTGTGATTCTTGGGCCTCTGGGAGCTCAAAGCAAAATTTCACAGGCAGCCCCTCCAATGAGCATTCATTGCTGTTTTAGTATGATATTGTATACTTATAACAATAACATTAATTAATTTTTAATACCGCTTAGTCCAATTTAGGGTTGCAAGGAAGCTGGAGCCTATCCCAGCAATTAGCAGGCGAGAGGCAAAGAACACCTGGACAGGTCAGCAATCCATCACAGGATCGACACAGAGAAACGGAGAAATTAGAGTGACCAAATAACCTAACACGCATGCTTTGGACAGTGAGAGGAAGCCAGAGTACCCAGTGAGGAGAACATGCATACTCCACACAGAAAGGTCGCCTGTTCGAGCCCCGCCCCCCCAGCCGAGGCTCGAACAGGCGACCTTTCTGCTGTGATGCCGTAATGATGTTTAAAGGTCATTGAATTCTTAAACTGCAACTTTTAAATGTTCTTTGATGGCTTTCACTTCTTCTGCTGAATTCTACTTAACACCACTCACACACTTCCATCCATGCACTTTAGTAGTACATATTAGATTTCTGGCCTATGAATTCTATAATTTAACATATTTAGCTTTACAGTGAAACTGAACTAGACAGCTTTAATTTGATATCAAAGTTATCCGTTTATTTATTTTCAGCCTCCTGACACCCAGGTAGTCATCAGGAGGACAGACTGAGCTGCTCTGAGCTTAGCTTTTGGATTGTCTGCACTACTTACCACTGTCCTGGTCTATTTTCTGCTCCTCCTGCTTTGTTACATCTTTCTTTTGTCATTGAAAAAACTTCTTATTTTTATAAACCTGCTCTTGCCTGTTTACATAACATGCACCGCTACACAATAAAGACCAAAGGGTGGGTGTGGGGATTTGTGAATTCTGTAGTGGTTAGCCACAGTCATTGCAAACTCTCCACAATGGCCACATTTGCATGAGAGATTTAAATCCCCTTTAATTCAGAATAAAAATTAATTCTCTTTAAAATGGCCATGTAAACACCTGATTGCCGATGTCAATGGTCATTCCGAATTGAACTTAAATGCGAAGTAAGTGGCTGGTTTATTCTGATTTTAGATCCAAACTGAATAATTCCTTAATCATGTATATGTTCATTCCACTTTAAATTAATTCTGGTTGTTCTGCCCATGCTCGTTCCCTTGTCCTGTCATGATGACGGTACGGTACTCTGCCTCCCTTCTCCTCCTCATCAGCTGACCAAAGTCAAGTAGTATGCTAGTGTCAAGTTGCTACTAAACTAGAATCAGAATCAGAGCGAAAATGGTTCTTATTATGTGGCCTTCCATGTTGTAGATGAAAAGAAAAGAAGCAGAAACTCGTGTTTGTTTTCTTCTTGTAGATGTGAATATGTCACGTCTGTCCCCTGTCCAGCCAGAACCCCTCCCAACCCCCAGATCTAAAGTGGAAATAAATAAAACTGACTTAACATGTTTAATCGTTTTCCATGTCCACCTCAATGCGGAATTACTATTTCCATGTTAACACAAAGGAGAATACTTTAATTCCGAATTATTGAGTTCTAAATAATTAATTCTGAATTAAAAAAAAAAACATGTAACTGTGGCCAAAGTCACTGCTCTGTCTTAATTCAAAGTTGGTTTGGTCTCCGAGCCCCCCTTTCTGGCTTTCTTGAGTGTTTGCCTGGTCTGCCTGTCAGCAAACGGTGCCTCTAGTCAGAAAGTTCTTTAACAATTCTGCTGTCCATGGGGCTGAAACAGGTCCTACAGTCAGCCTGCATCTAATTTCAGACACACTAATTATCATCAAACTTGTAAAATACACTACACTCAGTCCTGTTTATTAGCCAGTAGCTGCCCCTAAATCTAGTTGTGTAAATCTAATTCCTCATAATCAGATAACTGCTGTCATATGTTAAAACCAAAGACTGTAGATAAAAGATGGACGGAGCCTCCGTGACGTCTCCCGTAGGTTTCTGAAGAGCAGAAGTGAAGCTTGTTGGGCGTTCCCACCGTCGCCATCTTGGTAGCATCACGCGTGTCATTAGTCCTGGAAAATCCCAAAATGGGCAAAGAGGTGGAGCTGAGAGGGGGACTGTGAAAGTGGGGGTGGATGATTGACAACCATCAAACTCCGAGCTGCCTGTAGCTAAGAGCTAACTGAGCTAACCCCGAGCAACGGTAGCTAACCAGCTAACAGAGGTAGGTGGGCTAAAGCTAAGGCACACTGTTAGCCGGCTAAAAGCAGCGGTTGTGCTGCACTCTCCCTTCTTGCCACGGATATTGGATACCTGTCAATCAAAAGGACACACCCCTAATTATGGCAAATTTCAAGATTAAATAAGATCCAAACGGATGAGTTAGAAAGAAATTCACTCCCCTCACAGTTGTCATGGAGGTAAACTTAACCTATTAATCCTAAAATGGATTTATGTACCAGGCTTTAAACATGTTTATTTCTGCTGTGAAGTTGGTCTTTTTAACATGGGAGTCTATGGGAATTTGCTCTATTTTAGAGCCAGCCCCTAGTGGATGAGGGGTGAACTGCAATTTCTTTGCACTTCCACATAGGCTTCACATTTTACAGGCAGAGGTTGCCGCTTTGATAAAACATATCTGACATTAGGCTTTTTTACATAAATCAGGTCAGTCCTGAAGTCAGATAATGACCAGGTTTTCAGTCTGCATATAAACAAGCTAACTGTTATCAAATGTGTACTTGGTTATAAAGGACAGATACACCAAATCTATTCAAATATTATTTGGATATGTAAAATATCAGAAAGTTGGCAATGTGAGGATTGCATGTAAAAAGACCAACTTACCATTCTGAATAATTAAAGTTCATTACTGTAGTCCACATAGATGGAGATAGTCCTCGTTCTTTCACATGGTCTTAAACTAGATTACACTTTGATTTAAGATCATTTTCAGAGATTTATTTAGATTATATACTGCACTCAAATGGCCCAAAATGAAAAAATATGTATAAAAAAAATCGAAAAAGTTAGCCAGTTTTCTCATCCAGTGAATTTTAGTGCACTTCAGAGCCACAGTCACACAGATTTTTTTATTTTTAATTATTATTATCATTATTAATTTCATTAACCCACTGAAATGAGTTTTAGTTAACTACCTTTAGGCTGATAAAAATGTTATTGATTCTTGTACTGCAGTGTATGGTGATCAAATCAAATATGACAAAATTATTTCCCAAGGCTTAAAACAGGTTTGATCTCTTAGAGATCAAACAGAGGCAAAGGTGACAGTTTAAAAATAGAGTGTTTTTGGTAATAATTTCTCAATATAAACAAATGTGAATAATTCATTCTTTTAAATGTCTGTATGAGTAGCACACTCACACACCCTTATTTTAATGTGCCTGTTAAGGCATCATCTACACATCTGCTGTGCTAAAATGATGCTGCATTAAGAAGCATATAGAGGAAGGAAACTGTCCCTAGTTCAGGAACGCTGACTCAAAACTGGAGCATCACACTTTCATACCCATGTAGCGAATGCTGCTTCTCCAGCAACAGACACACCATCAAACACATTCAATCACACACACCACCAAGGGAGCATCACGGGAGCCAAATCGCACCACTCTGTTCAGCTTTAATTGGGGTTAAAATCAAGCTTCTAAAAGTGTTTCAGGTTAAAAAGCAGCACACCGGTGGATTCTGAACATAATTAATACCTCATCACAGAGCCTTAAGATGAGCCCCGGCTCCCCAGCTTAACAACCTTGGCCATCCAGCGTTGCAGGTTCTTTTACGGGAGATGAGGGGAATAAAATGACACATGGACTGGAAATTTGGAAATAAGAGGAGAGCAGCTTGTTGTTAAAAAGGAGAAACAGAGGACATGGAAATTAGTAAAGAGGCAAATAGAGTTGAGCTGTGATGGTTGGTTCTGTCTTCAAAAATATAATTTATCTTCATTGTTTTGAGAATGAATGGGAACGTTAATAGTAGCCACCCCCGTCTCTGTCTCATCACTCCACTGTTGTCTTCATTTCTCTTCCCTTCTTGACTAAGTCCGCTATTTACATGGTGGATGTGGCAGTGGTGGAGAGGAAGAAATTATGCTCAGTGGGACACTTGGAGGGAGAGTTTGATATGGAAATGAGGATGACCCACCCACCATACTATTGTTCTTAAAACAGCCCTTGGACAAATTATTTTTGCACACCGCTCAAACCCCACCCTTCTCCCCACATCCACCCCTCATCCTCTTTAAATGATTGTTACTCTGTAAACATGCATTTAGGACTGCAGTCCCATCAAATAGGAATTGGTTTCAGGATTTAAAGCCCCATTTCAACCAAGGGGTCCAACTCAGGACAGTATGCAGTTCAGTTCAGTAAACTCTCATCTCTGTTGAGTTTGCAAAGCCAGCTGTACCCTTATTGGTTGGTGGGACATAAGCAGGATAGCCAAGATGCATCAGCTACGTAATGGCATGACGCCATAGCGGTGCAACGCCATCATTAAAATGAAGGAGGAGAATAGTGGACATCCAGCTGTTTGTGTTCTCTCTTCTCTTCATGTGGCTTTAAACAGCAGAAAACTCCACAGTATTTTTAAACATGAAGCTGTTCCAACTTTGTTCTTAGTGTCGAGTCCCACAGGAAGCGAATATTCTTTTGACCAATCAGTGGATTGAAGGGTGTCAAGCTCCACCATGTAGGATCGGACCAAACAGAAGGGTCCCAAAAAAGTAGAATGGATTGGATCTTCTGGCACCCTTCCCAGTTTTTGTCTGTGGAAACACAAAAAAATGTGTGCTGTCTTGTACTGAGCTGGACCCGTAGGTGGAAACTCGACTTAAGGAAGCAGTTTATTGTGCAGACCTGATGCAAGTGATATTTTCTTCTCATTCTCACTTCTGACCTACAAACTTTCATCTTCTTTTTTCCCGTTTCCATTTGTGTCATTTTCCCCCATCCCTTCCTCACAAGCCAGGTCAATAGAGCACCGTGTGTGTGTGTGTGTGTGTGTGTGTGTGTGTGTGTGTGTGTGTGTGTGTGTGTCTTTATGAGATTGACAGCAGGGTGTCAACAAATTGCAAGTTAGAATGTCAGCTTTGTTGTAGTCATACCTCATGTAATATTTATTATTTGGCCCATGGCAGTGGCACAATTGACCACTAGCTTTTTTCTAGAGCTTTTTAGTCACAACGCATGACCTATTGTTGGGAGAAGGTGATCTTGGACTGTATTTTCTTGTTTGCTCCAAATGAAGTAGGATTACCTAAATGTTTTTCTGTGTGGGACTTATTCAGCCCCCTTGTGTTTTCAAACCTCTGTGGAGTTGGTTGCTGTGTCTTTTTAGCAAACTGGACAAATTGGCTTATTGATCCATTCTTTTACCAACCAAGTGGAATATTCTTTTGATCCCTTCTAGCTTTAAAACTTGGTCTCAAGTCACTTCAACATGCTATTTACCTCTGGTTGCCTCCTGCAATAGGATTGTTTTGATTTGATTTGCTGAGAGTTCCCTGCTGCTGAGACATGTGCCTGCTTTTCAAAGCAAAGAGTTTGCATTTCATTTAATTTCTTCCCTGGAAGCACTGCGAACTAAACTCTAAGGCTGCATATTTCTAGTCAAAGATGGACAGTTGCTATTTTCTCTTTTTTGGAAAACAACTTTAGAGTTGCTGTTCAGTAGCTCCAGTCTGCTGCCAAGAGACGCTGTAGGGTTCTGATTATTGCAGATGTCCTTTTGAACAAACCTCACTCTCAGTTAAATCTAGAATTTGATGCTGCCAGCACAATCAAAATTTGAAGACATTTATGTTCACCAGTCTTCCCTTTGAATGTTTGGAAACTGATGAAACTCTAAGTTTATTTCTTGATGAATTCAAGAATTTATTCATTGGTCATCATTGTTTGGTTCTCCTCCTCAGACACACTCGCTGTATTTCAAGCCACACTCTTGGAAGTTATTTGTTTCAGTACAGAATCATGTGGAAATTCTGAATGACTCATTGTTTACTTTAACAAACTGGAATATGTCTAATGAATAAGTTCTTACCATCATTGTTTTTTCCAGATACAGCTTCTATCAAAGAGCTGTTTCTGCACTGAACTCTGATGTTCTCCCACCTCTGTCACATGAAAGACCTGGGAAAGTTTTATTTAATATTTAATGGAATATACTTCAGCAAATGTGAAATTACTGCTTTCTGATGCTTTTTAATGCTTTGTTTATAAATTTATTCATAATTTATTGGGACAAATGTCAGTGGCTGTGGTTGAGTCAGGTATTTTTTTGTGTATTTTTTATCTTAGCTTAGGCATTGCACATCACACATTTGTTTGCATATCTTGTAAAATGATTTTAAAGCTATTCTCTTCTCTTCTATTCTATTCTATTCTATTCTATTCTATTCTATTCTATCTCCTTAACACTTTAAAGCCTGACTCAAAAAAATGTGCAGAACAAAATATGGGAAGAAGATCCTTTTTTTTTTAAACTGAAGACTTTATTTGGCCCTTTACCAAAATGTAAAAATAATATGTAAATAAAACTATTTGCCGTATGTCAGAATTATTGTAGTGCAAAAGGCATCCACCAGGAGGCAGACGACAAGTATTAGATTGGATACAACAGGGTTTTGAGCAAAGTTTTAACTAGGGCCTGACTGATATGGATTTTTTTGAGGCCGATGCAGATTCCGACATTTGGCAGAAAAAAATTTTATTCACTGTTTTACATTAATTCATGCTGATGTCAAGTATCACTGTGATGTGTGAACTAATTGATTTCAGATTATTTGTCAAACCTAAAAACAATTAAGATTAAGCTTTTAGTTAAGTTTCTGTATGTAGCTGTGCCAAGTGTCTTTAAACACAAACTCTCGTAGATATTCAGAAAGCTTAACTTGTAGTGCACATATCTGCATTTATGCTGAAATGCATAAAAAATTCTTTACATGTTGTTTATCCACTGCAGATTTTTCAGGGCCTCCTTTGTGCTTTCTACAATCTTGGCGATGGGGACTACAACCTAACCCTGCCAAACTATCGCCTCGACAACGGGGAATGGCATGAGGTCTTCCTAGATCGACATGACAACGAGATGACCTTGCGATTAGACGGTGGTGGAGGACTGCGGGAGGTGACGGGATTCCGAGGCAGAAGTCGAGAAATTATCATCGACCCCACCGCTGTGATGCTGGGAAACTCCCTCCCCTCTGGAATCAATAAAAGCTTCCAAGGTGGGTGCTGCAAGCATGTAGCTGATGTTAATCTCCAGGAGTCTACATGCGTTAGGTCACAGGGGTTTCCACTAAATTCAACCAAAACCTGTACTTTCACTGTTACAGATTTTGTCACTTGTAACATTTTCATTGCTGCTAAGTTGATTTGTGTGAATGAGTGTTTTACCTTTAAACATCCTTCCAGGCACCAAGTGTTAGAGCAAATGTCTGTATTAATCTAAATTCATGCAATATTTCTATGGATTTAGTTTAATACAGACTCTCTTTGTCACTTCACTTCACTTTACAGTGATACATGGGAGCTTTGAAGTATGACTTCAAGAGAGCTGCCTGGGTAGTGAGAAACTGAAGGACAGTTTGAATGAGTGAGACTTTTAAGTTCTGTCATACAAAAGGATACCAACATTTGAGGAAGGGCTTAACCATATGCTGAGGTTTCTTGAAAAATTCTCAGTCTGAACTTCAGGTACCAGACACATTGTGTAATGTTTGGAAAACAAACCGAGCATCTAAGTTGATTCACCGCTGATCCAAGCAAGACAGCTTCCGCTCATTAAGCCGGCATCACAGAGCTAACCACTCTGACCAACGATGCTGTCGTCTTTCAGCTGATTCCACATCGCTGGCTTTGATGCGCACAACGACACATTGATGCAGGACTTAGCTGTCAACTTAACTTCTTTTCACCTATGATGTACAGCCGATGTGTGCAAAGGGCTCACGAAAATACTTGCTTTCTACTTCATTTTGGCAGAAAATAACAGTACCGTTCTTCACTTCACAAACAACATTGTCATTTCTGTTTCACTGATTTTCACAAGTGAGGATATCAGATTCCTACAGAGGACCAGCAATGAAAAGTTGTGTTTTTTTTATGTTACCTCTGTAAGGCTTCTGCTTTTAGACAATATAAATCAGAGTTGAGTTGTATTTTAACCCTTTAAAGCTTGCACTAAGAAATGCAATGACAGTTTCCTTTGTTAAAAAAATGTGTCATGAGAGCTCTCCCTCAGCAATAAGACTTTTAGAAAAACAGGGGCCACTATCTTCTTCACAAAAAAACATACTTCATGGAACATGTCAACATTGTCATTTGGCCAGTCACAGTCATGATGACAGCATTGTTTTTTCCCCTGTGGCTAGATGTTTAATTTCTGGTCATTACCAGTTGTTTGGAGGTAAATTTGGTTATCTGTCAACAGTGTAATCTGCTGTGTAACTTAATGCTGTGATCCGTTTCTCTAACGTCACCTTTTCCAACATGTTAAATTTTATAATGGAAAGTTTGTGGTAATGTTAGCCTCATTTTGGGAAGGCTATCTCCACTGCTTCCGTATTATCTGATTTTGACACTAAAAGACACTAGCGTCTGGTTTGATGAGTGGTTGCAGTATCCACTCTGACGGACCATTTAATAAGGCCGGATGCAGTTGGGATTATCCTTAATAATATTTATACTTGTGAAAAAGGAGCCCTGGCCCAGCTCATAATATTTAGACAGTTATTTTCCAGTATGAGAGAGTTTACGGAGGAAGATGATGCTTAAACTACCAACCAGGCCAAAAATCGGGGTGTATTAATGGATTCAGACCTAAACTTTAAAAAAAAAACACATTAAGGGAACCACAAAGTCAGCCTACTATCACCTTAAGAACATATCAAGGGTAAAAGATCTGATGTCTCAGAAGGACCTGGAAAAACTAGTCCATGCTTTCATCTTTAGTCGGCTTGATTATTGTAACAGTGTTTTTATTATAGATCTACCTGAGAAAAAAAAACAAAAAAAACAAACAAAAAAAACAATTAGACACCTGCAGTTTATTCAGAACTCTGCTGCTTGAGTCTTCACTAAGACCAAGAAAGTGGACCATATCAGTCCAACTCTGAGGTCTTTACACTGGCTGCCTGTTCGTCAGAGAATAGACTTTGAAGTTCTGCTGCTGGTCTTTAACGCTCTGTTGTGTCACAATGCAGCGAAGGTGAAGACCCAAATGCAGGACTCCAATCCAAAAACCCAGAATCACACGACAGGGAAAAAAATCCACAAGGATCTGACAAGGAAGACTGAAAACCAAGGGATATAAATACACTGAGCGACTAATAGGGTGAAGTGAATTTGCTAATAAAACCAGGTGTACAAACAAACAGGAAGCAGAACGCAAAACATGATACCCAAGGAGAACTCAACAAAATTAAAATAGAAAACCAGACAAGACAAGGACCACAAGACTGTAAGAAAACAAAAATCACACGGATCATGACAGACCCCCCCAAACCCCACCCCACCCCCCAGGGGGACAGCTGCCAGATGACCCAAAAAGCCCAAACCCAAACTAGCAACAGGGGTCCAAAGGAGGGACCAGGCCAAAAGAAAACTGTCCCGGTGACAAGGCTCAGGAGAGAGGCCTTGCCAACAGGAGACTGTGATCAGGGGAAGACCGACAGGAACTGGATCTCTGGACGGCAGCCCGGAGGCCGCAACGGCAGTAGCAGGAACCCTTCTGGCGATTCCAGCATGATCTGCCCAAAGACAGGCCCTGGCATTGAAAACAGAGGCCTTAAAGACAGAGGTGTAGCGACGTTCTTGAAGACATGAACCACAGGAAGTGGAGGGGGAGCGACCTCCTCAAAGACGTGAACCAGAGGAAGCAGAGAAGGAGCGACCTCTGAAGAGTAATGGCATAACAAATGCTTACTGTTGGCATTACTTACCCAAACAACACGGTAGAGATGGCTGCAAGGACCTGAACTCATTAAAACAGGACACAGTTGTGGTTTCAGAAAAAGTGGGTTTTGTTTGGCCAAAAATTGCTCAAATTAATACACAAATTACAGATGCAACAATATCCTTAAGGGATGAACAAAACTAAACAAAACAACTTCAAACTGACTGCTCAAAGAAACAAAATAACTTAAAACAAAAGAACCAAACTGACCTAACAAACAGGAAACAAAGAGAACTTGAATACTGTCTGATCAGACCAGTCACAAACACAAGAGGGGAAATCAATACTAAGAAATAATACAAACAAAACCCCCAGTTAGTCTAATAGTGTACTAGCTGTAGTTGTAGTTTACTAACTGTTGTAGTTGTGTACTCACTGTAGTTTTTAGTATACTTTGGTGTCCCAAATGCTATCTAATGAGCCCTGCATCTGTCTCAACTGGAAGTTTAGTTAGTTGTTCTTAGATAGACGCATCTGAATTGACAGGATGTGTCTGCTCAGGAGAGCCGAGCCACGGGACTTAAATGGCACTTGAACTTAGTTGCATCCAATATTTCAATGTGCTTAGATCGCCCCTCTGTCTTTGATCGTTTAACACTTGATGTCTACCAAAAATCCATAGAGTTCATCTACTAAACCTGAATTCAGGAAATGTTGCCTCTGCCAGACAGATACAAAAGAGGAATTGAATCTTCCTCTACCCATTATGAGAATTGTTCTGACGGGTTTTTTATGATTCCCTGAAACTGTGGTATGTTTTTAGCTATCATCTTGTTGCCTATCAGGTTAGACCCATCCAGATTGGATGATGGAGGTGGTATTGAGGATACATTGAGGCGAAACAGTTCAAAGTAACATTGTAATTGTCACCAAATGTTTAGCAACTGCAAACTCAAGCATACCACCAAAAGAGCAGCTGAAATTCAGAATGACATGAGTGAAGGACACTCAAAAATGCAAAGGACTAGCGCTGAAGTGCAGCATTGTTTCTTAGGTAAAAAGATGGAACCAACATCAGAGCTGCGACAAGCCATGAGCATGCACAGCTAAATAAGTAATGAATGTGCTCGTAAGCTTTATGGTGGTCAGCTTCTAGCTTTATTGAGTGACGGAGATGTGGTGGCCCTGGAACTTGAATACCACCACTCTTGCTTAACAACCCTGTGTAATAGAGAGAAAGCAGATATTGCTGAGGAGAACAAAGAAAACCTTCAGTCATCTCATGAAAAGGAAGCATTTCCTTTGGTGTTCTCTTAACTTCTGACCTATGTTAGTGACACAAAACAAAACAATTGATAATTGATTGATTGGTTAGTCTTTACAGGAAGAGACTAGAGCAGTTTGGGATGTACATATCTCAACCCGACTGAAAGAGAGGCTTTTAGCAGAGTTACCTGGACCGTCGGTCCAGTCCTGTGAGAAGCATCACCCTATACTGATGCCATTATTCTCGCCAAAGCTGCTAAGATATTGCGCAGCCACATAGTTGAACACATGTCTAAATCCTGGTACACACATAAGGATTTTTTAAATCTGATGAGACTTTTTACCTGTTCGAGACCTCAGACATGAAAATGAAAAAAAACTGGCATTTAATGGTTTTGATTGTACTGTACACAGTCACAGCTCAGCAGTCGCCAGCTTTCCACACACATGAAGATTTTTGGTCGTAAATATTGAACATGTTCAATACTTTTGACTGTTGGCCACGACCCGTTTTGGAGTTGATTGTCGGAATGAATTTGCTTATAACACCTCAGACCAAATAATAATTTTATAGGAAAATCTTATAGGACTTAAAGGTCCCATATTATACACTTTATTCCCAATCTGAGACCATTCATTAATATCTAAATGAAATATTTCCGCCATGGTATGGACAAATCGACCCTCAGTTTGAGTGCAGCGGCTTCTCTTCACCTCCCTCTTTTTAGCAGCTTCAGAAATGTGCCGTTTATGGTGGGCGGAACCCTGGTGGAGCAGCTCAGCTGTTGGCTCCGCCCATCGCATCGCCCGTCATGAGGTGATTGACAGGTTAATATATTTTCAAGCTATCAGACTAATAAGGCCGAAACGATAAAATAACTGCGAGCTCTTACCTCTCCAGCTGTGTCACGGACAGTTGGTATTGAACCTGGCTTCAGCTTCAAACGGTTGGCGAAGCCTGCTTTCCATGCCCCCATGTTGTGGAAACAGTCCTCTTTGAAATGCTGGCCACAGACATGCAAAACCTTTGGAAGTTTTCCGGGTACATTTCCTCCAAAAATAAAATTAATCCACTCAGTCCTCGTGGGTTCAGTGGATGGAAGTAAAAAAACGTTTTCGTGTTCATTTATGCAGCCACAAACAGAACAGTGCTTCTGTCGCTTAGCCATGTCCGCTAACGAGGGTTGCCGAAGAGGGAAAAACACTGGGCGCTAGGTGATTTTTAGAGGGCGGGCTTTGAGAGCCGGTAGACGGGTCCATCGCTCTGTGGGGAGTGGTTATTGTCCCTTATGACGTCATAACGTACACGCTTTCAAACAAGCTCATTTCAGCGCTTACTTCCCTAGAGGTGGAGCAGGGGGGAGAGAGAGCGCCTGAAAGAGTTTCACACTTACGGGTCTCCTACACATGCGGGGGGACCAGTATGACTGTTCCAAAACCATTAAAAAGTGAATTTTGCATAATATGGGACCTTTAAGATAATCGGGTGTTTGGTCGGGACGGGGCAAAATCAGGACAAAAGCAGCCCGATAATCTATATGTGTGTACTTAGTTTAAGTTTATGGGTAATCTCTATGAGAGTTCAGTGTATGATTCCTTGTCTCCCGATTTAAGTCAATCGGTTTTTTCACATTGTTTGTAAAAGACAGAATCAAAGTTATTATTACCTTATATATCGGCAAAGTGTGGCCATATTTCTAATGCACAGGTCAACTTCAAATAATCTATACTACATCTCTTAGCACTGTTGAAAGTCAATATGCACAATTTGCTGTCATACCACATGTCTCAACATTGGGTGGTCATGCACCTAGACATCACATTGGAAATATCACAAAAAGAGTGTTTCTTCATGTAAATCCAACTCTAGCATCATTAAGTCCAATAATTTTGATTTTCTAAATGTATAATTGAATTTTTCATACTACATATATTTCAATGTATAGAACATCAAAATAGAATTATTCAATGAAAATATGGTTCAAACGCCGTTTTAAACCACTGAATGGCAGCCTTTCTGAGACAAGGTGTACATTTTGGTATTTAAAGTGGATGACATACTTTTC
Source organism: Melanotaenia boesemani (assembly GCF_017639745.1). Lineage (NCBI taxonomy): Eukaryota > Metazoa > Chordata > Actinopteri > Atheriniformes > Melanotaeniidae > Melanotaenia > Melanotaenia boesemani. The sequence goes on from NC_055682.1 coordinate 38,112,400, forward strand.
TGAGAGTAGACTCTGACGCACTTGTGTGCTAAATTTGGTACTTGTGAAGGGAAAGATCGTTTCAGCAATCTGCTATACTGTTTAAAGTAACCTGCTAAGTCATTTCCACCCTGAGACAACTGCTTTTGGTGCAGGTTAATTAGCACTTTCTGTCCATGTGCTGCTTGCCAAAGCACTTCTTTCCTGCCGTCAGTTCTTACATGCCATCCCCCAGCACCAGTAAAACAAGAAATTAAAGGTAAATGTCAAATACAAAATTTTACAGTTAACCATACAAGAGATTACTAAGATAGACTTAGACTTAGACTTAATGTGTGTGCAACAAATAGAACTAATGTATTGCAACTATGCTAAATAAATGTGTAAACAAAAACAGTGTGATAATGTTATTGTGAAACAAATAAACCTGAAAATGCTGGTGCATGGGGATTACTGAATTTATAGTTGTGTGGCTGTAGGTGCAGCCCTCACAGATGCATTATAGGAGTGGTGGGGAACCCTGGTCCTCGAGGGCCGCATTCCTGTGAGTTTAATGTTCTGCACAGTAACTCATTAATTTGAGTCAGGTGTGTTACAAAACTTGCAGGACAAGGGCCAATGTTCCCCACCATTGCGTTATAGTCACTGAAACATTTGCTCTACCAAACATTAGAGTAAGTAGTTAAAGAAAGGATGAAGTATCTTAAAATAATTAGGACCAACAATTGTATATACATAAAAAACAGTTGAAGTAAACATATTATGTATTTATGCCTCAACAAGCACAGCCAATCCACTAGCACCCAAGGAGGTCTCGCCCTCTCCAGCTACAGCTGCAGCAACGCCCACCCATCTGGAACACCCAGGGAATTTAAAGAAATCTTTTATAACACTGCATAAACAGTTGTGAATTAAATCCAGGGCTCATACATTGTATTGGCTGATTTTAAGTACCTGGGTGTTTACCTCAACAAAAATCTGGACTGGACAGACAACACAGATATCTTGTACAGGAAGGACCTGAGTCTCCTGCAGCTGCTGAGAAGACAAACATTAGCTGCGTTTACATGGACAAATTTTTCATCTATCTGATTTAAATCAATCTCATCAGAGATTCCAGCTGTTTACATGGATGCTGGATAAAGTGATCCGATCATTTGTATTTACGTGATGGACAGATTAATACGATCTTACCTCTTTTGACATCTGCAATTCCTACTAGTTCTGGAGAAGAAGTGTTTTCTTTTTTATTTTTTAACCTTTTGATCATTGAAATGCTCAGTAACCATTAACTTTTCCAAATTCTAACAAAAACGTATCTGCCACAGTCCCATTTTGTTTTGCTTCCATCATTTTTCAAGTCCTTCCTTAAACTCATTACGTCATGTAACCCGCATGTGGTTCAAGCATGCGCAGAGACAACATTCACCACAAAATGATTGTAATCAGTGTGTACATGGTTATTTTTTCCTGCTGATCCAACCATGAAAAGGTTTAAACTGCTCCTTTCAACTGGATTGAAAATTCTTTCAGATTGAGGCCAATCAGATCAGTTGACATGTTTACATGACACATTTTTTTTATTCTGATTGAACTTTTGATCAGATTAAAAGTGCTCTTTATAAACATAGCTAGTCTGTATCAAGACATAACAAATTGGTTAAGAAAGCTGACTCTCTCCAGGGCTGCTCACTGGATTCCCTCATAGAGGTGGCAGATTGATGGATGTTGGAAAAGCTGACATCCATCATGGACAACTCCACCCACCCAATGCATCCCGTGGTGACGACCAAACAGCTTCTTCAGCCAGAGACTTTAACACCCTCAGTGCAGGAAGGAGGGCTACCGTAGCTCATTCCTGCCCACAGCCATCAGTCTCTACAATAGCCCTCTCTAGTAGTTACTTCACACTTATGCCGTTCGTTCGATCCAACTCAACACTGACATTCACCACTACACTCCTTCAGGTGCATTTAAGATTAAAACAACTTTATTTATACCTGACTGGTAGTTTAGCTTTGCAATCATACCCACAAACAACATTAAGGATGAGTCACAGGAACTAATTTGCAGATCATCTGTAATGAAAAACATCAAGACGACCTTGGCAGTAATACGTAAGAAGTAATAAATAAATAATAAATAAATTGTAGTAGGGACCTGGATCTAAACATCTCAGGTATAATCCACATAATTTGAAAGCCTGATGACAGAAGGAATTAAAGAGATCAAGTATCTGTTTGGTCTCTTCAGCAGGGCAAGATAACAGCATCCAGAGGGCATTAAGCAGAAGTGCCCAGTCAGAATGTGGTCACATGTAGATATTGCAGTATTGATAGTGAGTATACTGATACTGTGTGTGCCTTATGTTGATTTAATTTTGCACTGTCCTTTCTGGTGCTGCTACATGCAAATTTTCCCACTGTGGGATCAATAAAGCTTATCTTAGTCAACTATAGAAGTTGCAATTAACACTTTCCTTAACAAGGAAAATCTGTTAAGGATGAGACTGACCATTGTTACACAGGGTGAGTCCCACTGTGTAGCAACATGAGTGCTGTTAGACAGAGGGACTGACCATCAAAGCTTACAGTGCATGGAGCATCACACCAGTCAGCAGAAGCCATATAAACTGTCACAAGAGATCAAATAAGTTCGTTCTCTCAGTAGACTACCGCTGATAGATGTCTCTGTTCTTCACTATGCACCTTCATGTTTCCCATTTTCACTTCCTGAAGTGAGTTGAAACACAGAAGGTTTCTTGAGTCAGTCTGGTCCTTAGTTGTTCACCAGTTCCAGTACCAGAGTAGCACACAATGGCCGTATCATTTTAAAGTAGTTCAGATCTGTTGTGAATTATTTTTCTCTCATATTTTCAAACAGCTTCTCAGAAACAATGCTTTGATATTTAATTTGTGAATGAGACCCTAACAGCTCCCAGGTGATCTAAACACCCTTTCTCTCTGCTACCAGTCCAAGTCCATTAGATTGAACTGATCTACTTCCCTCTTATTGCAGCACAGTGGATACAGCCTCATTGTCCAGCAATAAAGAAATAAAATGTCCTTGTTTTAATTGGAAACATGCCAGAAGCAGTGGAAATTACACCAAGTTTATAAAAGGTAGATGACGATACTTTTCTATATACGATTTGGTAAAGGATTTTGGCTGACAACATCCGATTAGACAAAAAAAATCACAGAAAAGATCTTTAAGAAAACCACATCCAACTGTAGTTTTAAACTACTTTTAAGCATTAGATATGTCACAGAGTAAAATGATGTGCTATGAGACAGGTTCAGGAGTATTTCATCTAAGAAGCGCTACCAAAAATAGATTCTATTCTATTGATGTGCACTTTGTCAGGGCAGGACTGTGACATTTCCATGTGTCAATGAATGATTGATGTGACACTTTAATGGCTAATTCACCCAAATACATGTGATGATGGCCATCCCCACGGCTGGGTGCATGAAGTGGGAGTTTCTGTTTATAAGGGATAACCTCATAAAGCACAGATGTTGGTGAAATAATACCTGCTCCCCTTTTTGTTTTATGAAGGATTCCACTCAAAGGGTTAGTGTTGGAAGCACAGAGATGAGTTGATTCAATTAAACTTTATTAGTATAAGTCTTCTCAAGGCTTTTAAAGACAATACCTTTCAATACAATTCATTATAGTCCAATTATCTACATGACCTACATTATTACAATTTATGATAGATGTGTTAAGTAAACTCGTAAAAATAGTTACCTATCCAAGGAAAACGGATGGAAGGAAAATCTCCAGCAGCAGCAGAACCTGGAAGGACGGCCACCTGCCTCCACCAGTTGGGTGAAGAGGACCGAAAAGAGGGATCAGTAAGAATTCATGGATACCTGCTGAGAAGGAAAAACAACAAAACACAAATAAATAACAACAATGTCGGATATGTATAGATAGTGTCCATATATAAATATCTGACTTTGTAAACAGCAGGAGTAAAAAGAGGAAAAAATGGAAACAAGTGCTCGGTGTATTATGGAACGTCTGTCAGCCGTCTAAGCCTATAGCAGCATAAGTAAAGGGATGACTAAGGATCACCCAAGTTCAGGCATTTGAAGATTGATCTTAAAGGTAGAGAGGGTGTCTGCTTCCTGAAGGCAAATTGGAAGCTGGTTCCACAGAGAGGGGTCTGATAACTGGAAGTTCTGCCTCCCATTTTACTTTGAAATCCTGTAGGAACCATCAATAAACCAGCAGTCCAAAAGGGAAGTGCTCTGATGGGAAAATCTAAAACTCAGAGATCTGTAGGAGCTTTATATGTGGGAATAATTTTAAACACTATCCTGTATTTAACCGGGATCCAGTGAAGAAAGATAAAATGTAAAAAATGTGGTCTCTGCTGGTAGTTCTCATCAGAAACTTTGCTGCAGCTTTTCGGATCAGATGGAGGCTTTTCAGAACATTTCTGGGACAAAACAATCAGGAACTGCAGTAGTCCAAATCTGAAGTAACAAATCCGTGTTTCTGCATCACTCTGAGACAGGGTTTTCCTAATTTTGGGAATATAACAAAGGTGAAAAGGTTTGTTTTTATATGTGAGATGCTGGTCAAAATCCTAATCTGATCCTTATTAATATCATTCTTTATCTATTATATATAGATTTTTTTTTTTTCATTTATTTAGCCGACCCTATTTTAGGAGAAACAAACAGAATTAAAATCCTAGTTTTTATTTTACATTTAAAATATATCAAAAGGCTCATGAAAAGCTTAAATGCTACAATAAAAGGCAACAGGACCACTTTTCTTCAGGCTTAAAGACATTAAACCACCTTGACAGAGGTGGCAACCCTTAGCACCTCTTACAAAACACTTGCAGCCTTGTCATCCAACCCCAGGCAGTTTCACAATCATTCACACCTTGAATCATTGGCCCAAAACATCTCATATGTTAGCCAAGTAAGTAAACATGCAGGTGACAGCAACCTAAATATGTCTCCACAAAATGATCCAGCCTGGAGCTTACATGAGGGCAAGCGTCTCCAGGAACCAGGACAAGAATTCCAACTGCCTAGTATTACAGATAAAAACAAGAAAAGACTGGAGATGCTGTTTTATAATTCAGAGGGAAAGGTCAGGAGTGCACCGCTTTCAGAAATGAAAGCACAAAGGGAAAGAGAGACTGAGAGCTCCCTGGAGTTGTACAAGAAGTACATCAGGCAGTAAAAGACAATACATGAGTTTAATAAATGGATTTTAAAAGTATTTCCCTTAAACTGATGTAGATGTGATATATTATGACAGGGCAAATGAAATGAACGTGCGTTTGTGTGTGTTTCTGTATTTGCTGTTGTAAATGTCTAATTTCAAGAAGTGATTGAGGGCAAAAATGTTAGCTGCACATACTAATTTTCCTATTCAGTTATGAGAAAATAAACACAAGAAATATATCCTAGGTTAGACAGACTGAGTTAGATACAGTACCACACTGAAAAAAATCTTATTTTCCAAACCCGAGAATATCCATGAGGTCACAAGTCCTCATTAGAGAGAAAAAATTCCACTAAATGAGGTGGAAGCTAATAAATACAACCAACACATCTGTATGTGACTGCACCGTGTGCCAACAATCCATTTAAAGCAAATGAGTTCAGCTTAGTCGACAAATGTATATTTTTGTTTTGTTTTTTTTGTTTCTAATAAACTAAATTGTCAAAAATACTGAATATTTAACAAATAAAAATTGAAACTTTCAAAGTGATAAAGGGCACAGAGTCATATACTTATGTCGTATAGTCCTTTTATCCATAGTAACTTAAATCTCACAGCTAGCTTTTTGACCATTTATGTTCCACTAATAACACGTGTGTGTGAATTTTCTCTCCCTTCATGAGGGGGATTTTTTTTTTTTGCTTGTTATAATTCTATTCTATTTCAGCTGACACTTTAGCTGTTTCAGAATCAGTTTCTGTTTATTTTTCCTTTAAACTGTAATTAAATTTTTTCATGTTTAATCTAAACTAAATGTAAAAGTCATGCTAACATGTTAAAGTCAATATGTCTCTCATGTCTGTTTTTAATCTCATCATGATGGGTGATAAGCCCCTTTTAAAGAAACAAAAAAAAAAAAAAAAAAAATCATCTTACTTTATTCTGACTCAGATTCAATTGAATATAAAACCATAAAGCACAAAAATAAAAACTGTGAGCGTGTCACAGGGTGTGATAAATTGTTCCTACTCCACACCTCTATCAGTCATAACAAATGCATGCATTTGTGACTGAAATAAAACAATATATATATATATATATATATATATATATATATATATACATACACTACCTAACTAAAGTTTGGGGTCACAGTATGTGTGTATAGTGTAAACAGGTTTAATGAATGTCAGTTACATGCCGGGCATTATGTGTAATCGAGTATTTTTACTCTTTGGTATTACATCTTTCCTGAATGTAATAAAACTAAAGATGGTAATTTGTAAATTTTACTTCACAGAAACAAATCTAAATTTTTTTTCACTTTCTTCACTGAGAGGTGAAGGTTCCTTCCAACTGCAGAAATGTTTATTGAAAGCAAGGGTATTACATAATGTTTAGTTCAAACACTTCCTGGCTAAATGCATGTAATCCCCTAAGCTAAGCTGATACACCCAATATAATACTGTGACAGAAATTGTGCTGTTATTTTTGTAAGGCTTTTCAATCCTTCACTTAGCAGGATTCATTCCAGAGCATCCTAAAACTGATGAACACATTGGAGGAATGTAGAGTTTCTTTTCCAGTGACAGTTCAACGTGAAGGCAGTTCTGTCCCACTCCCAGGTATCAAAGGTGCAGCACGGAACAGAATCAAAGACCAGTGGCCATGGTCACATGATGTTTTAATTTGGAATTAATTATTCAGATTTAAAAAGTTTGGAAGTGAAGTATTCTCCTTTGCATTTAGATGGAAAAAGTAATTCTGAATTACATGGAGATTACATTTAATCACCTTTATTCAATTCTGCATTAGATCTGGGGGTTGGGAAGGCTTCTGATTGGACAGGGGGCGGACGTGGCGTATTCACGTCTATCAGAAGAAAACAAACTCCAGGTGCTGCTTCTTTTCTTTTCTGCTATAACATCCTTTGATGTAAGGCTTGAAAACGGTCCGCATCTTAATAAATCAGGAGGTTAAAGTGGTTTTTGGTGACAACACACCTACATGACCAAAACCAGCTTCTCTCGCAGAGATAATGCCAAAGTCTGATTTTGAAAATAGCAGCAGTAAGAATTATTGTGTTAAAAAAAACATTAGCATGTTAATTCTGCAAATTAATCTTTTTGTATTAACATGACAATTTTGACAGCCCTATTTAAAAGTATTGGGATCGATATTGGTATCAGATCGATACCAAATCTTACAGGATCGCACACCCATAATGAAAAACCCCATTAACGTACCTCCTTTGTTTGATAAGTGCTAGAGCACTGTTTGGGATAAGTAGTGCCTTAAAAGGACCATAGAAGAAGACAGTACACATGTCCCTTTCTTTATCCCCCAACTTCTTCACCAAAGTCTGTTGGTTATTTAGAGGTAATTTCGGGGCCTGGTTGTCTTCTGGTTTCATTCTGATCTGTACCATTTCACTTTGGAAATATGAGCTGCCATTGTTCGCTTGCTCTAGCCTTTTATAGGGAGAGAGGGCTGAGGGTTGGAGGCGATGATTCACATCAACATACATGAACGCAGCCGCACCGGCTGGTAAACACGAGGCTGGAGATCAAAACAGAGAGATAGTGTGTAACATCATGCTATACTCCAAATGAAATTACACCTCTAGTTCTTCACGTAGCCATTTTTTAATTGTTTCAATCTAGAAATGATGAATTTCCACTTATTGCCCCTTTAATGTGCTTCATGTTATTTTAACTCCGGTTAGTGGGGGCCACTGTTTGCACAGTTTACATTTTTACGATCCATAACCAGCAACCATAAATGTAACATGCACACTGTTTGAATCCATGCATGTTGTGTTTCTATCTCCTTACTTTATTTTCTTTATTTTTATCAAGCACTGCTGCATCTGCTTAAATGGATGAGCCTCCCCGATTCATCCTTTACCTATTGAGAGCAACTCCTGCTGTGTTCATTCTCTTCCTGGTACACTCATGCAAAGGGTGTTTCTTTTAATCGCTGCTGCAGTAGGTAAACAAATCTCAGGCTTCAATGCTCTTTCTGTGAGTGAGAGTTTTTTTTTTTTTTTTTTTTTTTTTTGCCACAAAATAAATACATAAATAAATACAAGGTAGTATTGAATTTGAAAGAGTGGGTGGATTTATGCTGTAAGTATTAGAACCAGAGCCTGTAATCCATCAGGAACATGGGGTTTATGTGCTTACCAGGAACAGGTAAAAGTCAATTTAATTTTGTGTCTGTGAAGACAAATGCCCATATAACAGCATTGTTCCTGCTCCACAAACCTCTTTTTTCCTGTTTTTATTCCTGCAGGCTGTATGAGGGATCTACGCCTCAATGGTCGCTACATGCCACTGGACAGTCAGCCACGAGATGGGGTTTCCCAGATCAGCGTACAGGGACTTTCCCTTGGGTGCTCATCTGACTCCTGCAAAAGGAACCAGTGTAACCCTCCTTTTACCTGTGTAGACTTGTGGCGAGTGCACGAATGCAGGTACACACTCACACCACTTCACTGCACAGTGTAGCAAATTCACATGTGGACACTTGAAATACACACACGTAATTTTAAGTCTAAAGCATGAAAGTGTGCTTTTGAACCAACTGGCTCCTTTCAGCATTTGGCATTGATATTGCTTTTTGTTTATAGCTGTAAAGACATGCTTTAAAATAACCTTGCCTTGACCCTCGACAGAATGAGGTAAAACTGCAGAAGAAGACACATCCATCACTTTTTATTTGTTATAAAGCTGGAGAAAGGTCTCAGTAAATCTTATGACAACCATTTCAACACAAAACAAACCTTTAGTCTCAGGAAATTGTGGCAGTCGGTTAATAACTACTTGAACCAGAAGACTAAAAGTAATGGCGTAATAGAAACTAATCATAGATCCACTACTAGCGTGGAAATGACAAAGTAGTGCTGTAACTTGGATGTGGTAACACTTGTAAAACGTTTTCATTACAGTACAATACTGAGTCAAGTTCACCAGATCCTCCAGCTACAGTACATCTTTTAATCTGTGTTAGATACTAATGTTCAGTTAATACTGAACATTAAATCAGTGTTTACCTCTTTTTGATGAGGCATATTTTTCTGAAATGTCTGAAATGACAAACCCAAATTAAACTAAGTATATCTTCACAGACCCTTTTCGTAATTTATGCATATGTCACTTGCGCATGCTCGTAACTACTTCTGCTGGTCAGAAAGCTAGGCTGTCAATTGAAATATGCAGTGAGTCTGTCTTTACAGAGGAAATTAGAGCAATTCTGGACCGTTATTGTGTGTTTGACTCTTCAAATCATTAAGGCAAGAAGGTACGCGCACAGGAAATGCGTTTTTACCTGTTTCCTATGAAGAAACACAAGCAAACAGCCTGGATTTGTGCAATAGGCAGGGTAAAATTGCCTTGGCAGTGCTGACTGTCCTTGTAATGGCACTAAAGACGTGGACAGAGAAGTCAAGAGAAAGTAGACTAAGTCAGGACTGCATAACTTGACGTATCCCAAAGTTTCTGTCCCACAGTGATGAGACAGACATCTTTGTAAACCACAGTCAGAGTAAACATCAGTGTTGCTTTCATGTTTTGGTTACATTCCCATATGATTACTTGGGGTTTGAACTGTGTTTGGCTTGGATGCCAGTGCTTGAAGAGTCTTTTGTCTGAGTTTCTACCACTGATTTCGGTATACTGCATGTTAGTATTGGTGTTTCCTGGAGTCGTGCAAACAACTTCCGTACTGCACGTATCCCATGCTGCCCCTTGCACAGGGTCTGTCACGATGAAGAGGTTCGATTGCATAATTCCAGCAAACCATTCTGTCGTTGAATGCGTTAGCATTTTATTGTTTAGAGACTGTTTATTTCACATTGTCTGAATGACAAAAACTCATCAATTAAAAACTGAAAATTACAGCAATGATCCATTTGAGATGGAGAAAGGGAGAGAACAATATGGAAGAAACGGTGCTCTGCAAACAAAGTTGGACAGCAAATCAAAGAATTTAATCCAGAATGAACTTATGTCTGTTCAAACTAACACCGGAAATCACTGCAGTGTGTCACATGTACAAAAACTTCTAGTAAGTGCCAATGTGAAACATCGTTATGAGACATAAAAGATCTGAACAAACAACATCCAAAATCTAAAGTGAAAGCACAGAAGATAAGTAGTCTTAGAGTCCAAGATGACCAGTCCACCTGGATCCTGAGCTACACATTCACTGTCCAACAATGTGTTCATCAGTGTTCCTTCAGAAAAAATAAAAGATTGAAGGGTGTCAGAGTGTGTGTGAGTGCAGCAGGCGAAAAACAACTGCAGGGAAAATAAAGTAAATCTGGTTCCAGGATCACAGATGAGGACTTGAGTATGAGAATAGTCCCGACTCTGTTCAAGTCCAGGCTTGAAATTCTGACAGCGTCAGCTGACTCCTCAACCAGAAAAAAAAGAAGAAAAATGAGCTTCTGAAACTGTTGGCATTTATCTGGAAAAGTGGTTTAAGTCTGTATCTGAACACAGAATTTTTACATTTTATTTATTTGCTTTAATTTAGAAATGTTGCCCTACTTTTATTTAGTGAACGAGAACATTATACGTATCAGAATAAATATAGATTCAGTTCTATGTGACATGTAAATAAATGTCAAAATTGGTTTTAATTGTACTGAATTTATTTGATTAGACAGATATCATACTGATGATAATACGACAACTAGGTTGCTTAAACATATGCTACACTAAATAATTACACTATACTGTGTTTCCATTACAGTATTTCGCAAAATAAAAGCGATATTTCTAACATTTCGATAAAGTGCAGTTGCGATTTGCAGGTGTTTCCATTGAACAGTGTTTAGCGCATTAGCCGTTATTCTCGTAAAATCTTGTCCCGTTAGACTCAACTTTGAGAAGGATAGAGATTTCTAAATCTTTGTAAAACTCTTGCATTTCGCCGTTGTTTGCTATCAAGGATGACGATTATATTTTTTTCTTTAATTATTTGTAAAAAGATTCCTGTCTCCTCCTGCGTCTACTCAGACTGCGCCATCTCTACTTAAAATGAACGAGTCACGTGACCTGCTAGGTCACGTCTGGTGAAGCGTAAATACGAGAAAAGTGTTTTCATTAAACTTTTGCGATATACTTCTATATCGACACGTCTGAAAAACCACCTCATGAGAGCGTATAAAACTTTTTAGCAATATTTGGGAGTTTTTTTTTTCAAAATGTAGGTGTTTTCATTACCGTTTTTTTATTGTGATATTTAGCTTTTGCGCAACTCTAGGGGTAATGGAAAAGTGCCTATTATGAACTTCCGGAGCTTTTCTTCAAGAATTACTAAACTGAACCTCCTTTAATTTCAACACCTGGCGTAGCTTAACTGTCATTACACAAATAGCAGTTAGATTTTAACTCTGCCATGCATTAATAAAAATAAATAAAACCAAAAATAAAAAACAAACAGAGCCTAACTCTGGAGTAAAAGTCCAGGTGTAAACCTCTGCTCTATCCAGTAACATCATTCCTTTCTGTCCGTTTTTGTAGCTCTGTCCATTTTACAGATGTACAGTCGTAGAGGCAGAAACTGTGGAAGAATATCACATGAATAGAGATTATTTACTTTCTGATGTCACTTTTGATTTTGCTCCAAAGACCCCAAACTGAGTCCTGTAGGCTTCTAATAGCTTCATCTATTATTTATTTGTAATGCCTGCTCTTTATTATTTAATACTCTCTATTATAGTGTGTATCATTTATTCTGTTTAATCTATATCCATGTTCATGTTTTCTATGAAAGTACATCTTATGTGCCATTATTAGGCCTGTTGCCTGAACATGCTCAAAAACACACCAGATTTTGTATACCCCCCTCCCCAAACAAATCTGACAAATTTCATATTTTGGGGTGTGAAAGACTGTTTGGACATTATTATGCAACAGTGCCACCTAATTTTATAGCCCCACTACTGCACCACATTAAGCTTTATGAAATTTGTTACAGATATTGTACATGCCAGTGTGAACATAAAAGCCTCTTGGAGTAAAGGCCTAAACCCAACAGGTAGTCGGCCATTTTGAACATTTGAAGCCCTTTTTATCATGCTGCCATGAAAATTGATCAGAATATTCAGAAGGCAGATGTGATTAAAAGTCTTTAAAGACTTTCTCAAAAGAGTAGGGGTATGGCAAGGGGCAGGGCCTCAAAGTTTGATGCCTCACCAGGACAAACTAAAATGATATAACTTCCACATAAAACAAGCAAATTTCACATGTATGATGCCAGTTCCATCCTAAACACATGTACATGTGAAAAATTGGTTTACAAATTAGCCACGCCCCCTGGGGACAGGAAGTTATATTTTTACTTGAAGACCCAGTTCTCTGATGTTTTAGACCAGGCATGTCAAACTGGTCCAGCAAAGGGCCGTGTGGCTGCAGGTTTTTGTTCCAGCCAGCCAAGAGCACACAGTTTGACCAATCAGCTGTCTGAAGACTGAGATCAGTTGATTGAATCAGTCAAATCTGGTGTGCTGCTGCTTGGTTGGAACAAAAACCTGCAGCCACACGGCCCTTTGCTGGACCAGTTTGACATATGTGTTTTAGACACAGCTAGGTCCAAACTGGGTCAGAGAGCAGAAAACAAGTTGCCCATTATATCTGGTTAAAGCTGTTGCTCTACGCTGCAGGGTAAGACCATGGCGCCATGGCAAACTTTGATAAGACGCCATGACATCACAAATCCATATAAATCCCTCAAATTTCATCTGATCAACATCAAATTTACAGTTACTAATCAGGGTCCAGTCCTGAATAGATCCATAAGACCATTTCTGGTTTAGGCATAAACCCCACCCAGGAAGGGATTTTTTTCATACTCCAGGGTTCTACTTCTTAATGATTAAACCCACACACTTGAAAGTGTTTCACAACATGTCAAACCCTTTCAAGATACCCCAGTAAAATAAAATCAAGTTCCTTCACCAAACGTAACCATGGCAAATACAGGTCTGACGCCATGGAACAGGAAGTCGCTGTAACTGACCACTTGTACCGTTAATCTCAACCAAACTTGGCAGGGCACATGCCAGTCAGGCCTGGAACTGAGTCAAATTAACCCCTCTCGCTAAATTGACCAACACTGACAAATTTGGGCATATAGATAGCACATTCCAGGATGTACAAAAAAGCCTCTTGGACTTATTGTCTAAATTAAACAGGAAGTCGGCCACCTTGAGAAAAGTGCCATTTTTGTGGTTATTTTTGCCCTTTTCTTTGCCTTGCATTTTGCACTGATTTTAAAATTTGTTAGTTCACATTAGAGGAATTTGTGATCAAAAAATCTTTCTCAAAGAGGTTGGCGTTTAGTGATTATGGCCAGAGCCGTTGATATACTCAGAGTTGTGACATCAGTTGACTTCGCTGAAAGAGAGGTCACGTGGGTCATGGAGCCTTCAATACTTCCAAACAAACTCCACGATGCTAGACTCTACTGCGGAACAGACAGCAGCGATCAGATTACTGAGGGTGAAAACTAAATAAACATATTATTGCTGCACATACACATTTGTCCCTGAATGCATTATTATGTTAATCTTGATTTAAGTGATGATCAAGTCATGTTTGACAATATATTAAATAAGTGTAATGATGTAATGGTGATCCTCATTAGCCTCTATATTTCTTACTGCTAACCGTCCTTACAATTCACTTTTGTAAGGTTAAATGATTAGCTTGTTATTGGCTCACTTTCATCTATTAAAGCCAGCCGTGTGGTTGCATGTAATGACATAAGACAATAGGACAAGGCAACGTAAATAAATCAGTTTCAGTGTGCACAATGAAATGAAATAAACCATGGAGAAAGAAAAATGACAAACTGATGGATGTCAGTGTTACTGCCTGCTGCTCCTGAATAAAGATTTTTTTTAAAATGACAGTAATGGCTTAGTTAGCTACAGAACATAAATGTAGAACAGCTGTAACATGAGGTAATATCAATGGATTTTACCAAATAAGTGAACAAGTATGTGGGGAAAAAGTAATGCAAGAGTAAAAAGAGACGATGCAAGAGTTAAAGTGAGTGAATAGAGATGCACAGGGAATTGGTGAAATATAAGTTAATTAGGAATCAAATTTAGGTGACTACTACTCAAGTTATTGGTGGAACATGGAAAGCGAAAGGGGACAAGGCAGTTTTAATAAATATTTAAAATGTTTAAATAAAATTTAATGGAGAAAAGTCAGTAGGCTCGGGATAATTACCTAACAGGTCACCCACTCTGTGATTTTCTATTATATGAAATGGTTATATGTAACATTTAGCAGACAAGAAAACAGTCAATCATGGTGAACTGTGCAGCATTTGGATGCTCCAACCGGTCTGAGAGGCTTCTCAGGATTTCCGAGGGACCCAGAATGGAGGAAGAGGTGGCTTGTAACGGTCGGCAGGAAGGATTTTAATATAGCTGCATGAATAAACAACAATAAGAAACTGTGTGAGGTACGTTATGTCTACAGAGGTGACAGAGCAATATCTTTTTATTAATTTTTAATACATTTTCACTAAACTAAGTCATATTGAACATCAAATTATATGAATCTATGAATAACAATGCATTTGATCAGTACACTGAAATAAATAACATAAGACCCTGACCACACTTATTCAAACTAAACAAAAAAGCTGGGAGGTCATGGGGTAAAAGGACAATATCTATAACATACAAAGGCAAAATACATTTAAACAAGAACTTATCGTATTGAACAGACATAATTATTTTAATGCAGGACGTCCGACAGTATGTACATGCATTTTCGTGACTTATTAGACTGATATTGCATCGACTTACCTTTGAAAACCAATGGAATGCATTGGCAATGACCGCAGTCTGATCCGGTGTTTGGAACTATTTAATATCTACAGTAACCTGTCATTTTTTGTACAGGGAAGTAATTAGAGTGTCGCAACTCTGAGTAATATTGAAGGTTCTGGTTATGGCTCCTTAAAGTTTTATGTTTTCCCATCAAGCATGGTATCCACTTACTATTACATGCAACATCCAATCTGCACCACACTGAACATGTTTCACTCCAGCTCCATCCTGACCACATTTACATGTCCAGATGTTGTCAATGCCATAGCCCCGACCCCTGGCAACTAGTGACTAGTTTTAAACCATAAATGACCTGCATTTATTAAAAAAAAACATTACTATGCTGCCTCATTTCAATCACTTATGATTGCAAACAGCTTATAATGGCCTTCAGACTGAGGTGCAGCACTGACTGTGGCAGAGGGGATGGACAGGTAATGCTGCACGCATCTGCATGCATATGTGTGGCTGCAATAAATCACTCAAATTTTATCCGATCACCATCAAACTTACAGTGATCAGTCGGTGACTCACATGATCATTTCCTCTCTAGGTCATAAAGCTGCCCACTTACAACAGGAAGTAGCTTTTTTGCCTTGTCATGCCTTCCTCCTCAATGATTAACCCCACACACTTTAAAGTGCTTCACAACATGTCTAACCTTTTTATAATACCACAGTACAAAACTCAAGTTCCTTCACCAAATGGCAAATATTAGTATGACGCTATGAAACAGGAAGTCCCTGTAACTGACACACAGTAACTTTGATCTTTACTAAACCTAGCATGGTTGAAGAGACCCAGGCCACGAACTAAGTTTTATTCCAATAGTCTAAGTAGATTCAAAAGTGGCTCTTTAGCACCCTCCTGCAATATTTCATTCAGTCAGCCCTACCTACTACATTCACCAACAAAGATGAAATTTAGTACACACGTACAACTTGTCAAAACCTACAAAAAGCCTCAAATCCTTCGACATGAAAAAGGAAGTTGCTGTAAATCTGGACTCAGTTGATCAAAGCAGGTGATATTTTCCAGTTTTCATTGAACATATTTGCACATGAATACCTACCCAAAGTCAGAGCGCCACCTAGTGGCCACATGGAGTTACCCTGGGGTAAAATTCCCTCTCCCATTTGTGTGACTTTAATACGCATCAGAAACAAGGTCATGAATGCTGAAGATGTCATCACTGGGCACACTGAGGCACCACTGATTCTGTGGGGGAGATGATGACCACCTAATGTGGAAAACTCCTGAACGAGTGAGATCTCTCACTCTCTTCAGGCAAGCGTGAGAGAGTCTTAGCGGGGAGGTTGCCGGAGGACGTGATGGCTGTTTTTTTGTTGTTTGTAGAACAAATATTTTATTTCTTTACAACCTATTTAATGTTTTGAAAGGATTATGCAGAAAAAACTGAAACATTGGTTTTTAAGTGAAACGCTGTTTTCATTATTGGTAGTTTTGTTCAAAAAGTTCAGATTATTGCAATATATAAAAATAAATTTGGCAATTAAAAACATATTTAGTCATTCACACTGATCATTTAGGAGAAATGAACAAAAACATATATGTTTATATATACACAGTAGCTCAAAAGCCAAACAATGCCAACAATCTTTTCTTTTTTAGCCCCAGTGATGAAGAAAGGAAACTTGCTTTGTTTTTTCTTTGGTTTTTTCTAATTATTATTTTTATGGCTCTGTGTAATATTATCAATTTTACTCAACTGTCATTCTTTGAATTGCAATTAAACGTATATCAGTTCAATTATCTACCAAGTTGTTTGTGTACAGTCTCCATCCAAGTACAGGTTTTTACAGGTGCAGCTTTGTGTTGTCTGCTGGCTTTCCTCACTGTGAGCAGCATAAGATAAAAACATCATATCTGGCTCTGTTTCTTTGCCTTATCGTTAAGCTGTGGACAGTCAGTGACAGTACGTGGACTTCCAGCTGTCTTGTCACTGTGAAAACAGGAAAGCTGAAAAGAAAAAGGTGATCACGCCGTGCAGGAAGAGATTGAGTTGCACACACAAATACACCACACACACTGTATGCAGGATGATGTAACTCAAAAGAGATCTGGTATTTTTTATTATAATGCAGTTAACTGCAAGGTATCAGGAAGGCTCTTAGTATCAGTACACTGATAATATACATTATTAATAGATTATTTATGTAGGGGCTTGTCATTCCCAGACAAAAATCACAATGTTTTCTAAAAATAATTCTTCAAACACTATGTCAAATGTATGATCAGTGGACAATGTTATTGTCTAAAACTGACTCCAGAGAGACAAACTGGTGCTAATGTGTCCAGTAACATCCACGTCCCCTTTAGAAGATAATGAATAAGGCGGCGAGCACCACCTGCTCAGTCACAGAATTATTTGTGGTTGATAATCTCTGTGAATGAAAGATGGATGGATTTTAAACCCTGATGGGATTCAAAGTTGCTTGATTGCTTGATCAACATTTCGCATGCAGCACTGTATTTCTGCTGGTTCGTTTGTCAGCAGGAATGTTGTGCATTCCAGCTGGGCGGCCTGAATCAAACACGATGCTTTTAGCCACATCCACAAATCTCAGCAATTTTTCTCCCACAGGAAACGTCAGCCTCTATTCAGACTTGCAGTCTTCTAGCTTTTAATCTTGCCTTCCTCCCTTTTTTCCCCCACTTCTCTGATCCACTCACCCACATCATTCATCCACCACTTTTTTTCTTATTTATTTCTTTTACAAAAGCTCTCATTCCCCCACTCAGTCAGTACGTTACACTCCATTCCTCCATTTCTTAGTTTGTTTGGTGCTCAGCTTTCTAACCTTGCTACCGCTGCCACACACAGTGTACACCTCTGCTCTCTCACCCAGTCAATTTTTTTCCATTTAATATCTGAACTGAACCTTCAAAGATGATTAGACGGCAGTTAATGTTGGAAGTGAGTCCTCCAAGCTCAGAAAACCTACCCAAGAGCTCGATTACATCTCTGTAATTACCGAGAATGGCCTCAGTTACAGACATACAGTGTCATCGAGTTTAAATGTGATAGTTAGGATGTTCAGACTGCAGTAGGAACCTGTCACTTCTGAAACCCTTTATTTCCAAGCAGGGACAGCTGAGACTAAATCCATGAAACAGTTCGTTATTGAAGCCTGTTTCAATGTAAAGTCAGACGTGCATTTTGGAGAAGATACATACTCTAATAAAATTCTGTCCAAAAAATGGACTCTTGAAAAAAGCAAGTGCAAAGACAAATAATACTTTATTAAAACTTCAATGATTGTTACGGGCGGGGGACTAGAGACATACATACATGCAGTACAGAAGATGTTTGCACACACCAGGAAGCAACAATCCTAACATGTAGTATACTAAAATCACGGGGAGAAAGTCAGCTAAAAGACTCTACGAAGCATTCACATCCAAACCAAATACAGTTCAAACCCAAAGCAAATATATGGGAATGTAAGGAAACCATGAGAACACAACTGTCCACTTTAGAGCTTCTGCTAATTTCTCTTCTTCAAGCAAACCACACTAACCAGGAGTCATGTGAAAGCAGAGACTCTGCTGATTACAAAGATGTCTGTCTCATCACTGTGGGACAAAACTCTGGGAGCTAGCAGTGAGAATCAGAAATTGTGTCTTATTTTTTTATGTTTTGTGGTAATTTTATTATTATTATTATTCCAGCTCTAAAAACTCTGCTGTGTTCTCCTACGACTGCCTTTGTTTGAAATAAATCATGAAGGTCCTGCTGGTTTTCATGGAGATGAAGGAGGTTTTATAGTGAAGTATTTACTCTTTCTGTCCTGAGCTGTCTTGGGTTTCACGTCTTTCTGGTCCTCATGGTGTTTCTGAGGGTAATTTTAGGAACTATTCCTGGATTCTCCTGAATCTGAATATTCATAGAAATGTCCATCATCATCATCAACCAATGGCTTCATGAGATATTTACCTCTACTAAAACATCTGGAAAACTGCTCGGGTTAATTTGTTTAGCATCTACTTTTGTACAGCTCCTCATCAGATATTACTTCACTCATTCCTAGATGAACTGGACCACTTCCTGTCTGGTTTTCACTGAAAGTAATGTGGTTTTCTTTTAGGAGGAGATAACATTTACTTGTTCTACTATATTCCAGGTGAATTTACTCTGTGACACAGTAACACATATCCTGATTCTGACACTTCTGTAGTAATCTCACTTGTCTGAGCTTTCTGAGACCAAGATTAAACATACAGCCTGTGTAGTTGTGAAGATATACTTCATTTATTTTTTGGTATGTCATTTCAGACAGAAGGAAGAAAAAACAGATTAAGTTATCAGACTCCAAATCTACCCAACATAAGGCCTTTTTTATATGCTGTTGTACATTTTATTATTTTTTTCTTTTCTGAATGGAAAAGGTTTTGTAACTACTTCCAGTGTGGATATGTTCATGTGAACGCAAAAAGCTGGAAACTTAGCGGGAAATCTTATCTTAAAAAACATGCTCTTCATAACGCCTCAACACAACAGAGCAACCAGGCTTTAAATGTAGAAATGTAAAGCTTTGAAACCTCCCAACATTTTTTTTTTTTTTTTTTTTTGGTGTGGAATTTGATAATCAGCAGCAATCTGCAACTTCTTGCTATTTTCTTTTCACTGCCTCTAAAAGAACAAACAAGTTAAAAAACATCAGCGTGATGGATGAAATCAAGATGTTATTATTATTATTTTTTTTCACCAGAATGATCTTTAAAAAGTTGTGAGAATTGTAAAAACCGAAAGCAGCCTTTAATCAGAAAAAGCCACAGCAACACACCTGCTGCTAATTACTGAGCGTGAGCATGGAAGCTCATCTGGGTTACATAGACACTGTACACTCGTTATAAGACACACTCCAGCCGTGGCTCATGATGGGGAATAACAGAAAAGAGGAGCGGTGCTGTGTTTGAGTGACAGGTGTCCTTTATCCTACACCTACTCAAACACCAGCAAAGCATATTGAACACCGACTGCTGAGCTCTGCTGATGGCACACAAATCCTCAACACAGCTAATTACCTTTTTAAATGTCTTTCAAACAGCAAGAACGTGTTTCTCCCTACATTATCAAGATAGCTGGCATTTATTCTGAGCTGTGAAAATTAAATTTGAAGTCTAGCTTTGCTGGCGTTGCCTTCAACAGGTCATTCCACTTTGTCTTTGCTCTTAAGGCAAAAAGTGAAATCGTTTCCTGTAGACTCATATGGGGATGGGTGTATTTTGACTTGTGCTGAAATGCCTCCAAAAATGTACCTTAAGAATTTTTCACTTAATAAAGAGGAAATATGCATTTTCCTCTTTCTGGTTCTGGTAGAAATCTACACCTGCACCAAGAGCAAGATGGAAACTAGAGGGACATTTCTGGCACCAAGGACAGGGAGTATTACATAATTCAAATGGTCCTTGATCTTAGCCAAAAACAGTCACTTGCTCAAGATTATCACAGAGTAAGAGTTGATATGTTCCTGCATTTACATGTACATTTATTGTTACAACTTATTCAGAATGCAGGAGATGACGTGATCCCATCCTCCTGTGCTGGCTTCTTGTTTCAGCATCCGGGTTGAGAGCTTGTCTAGTTTTTATTTTAAATAGTATGGCTCCATCATACTTGTCAAAGCTGCTCCACTAACATGCACCAGTTAGAGCTCTGAGGTCTTCAACCCAGCTGCTCCAGGAGGTTTCATATAACAGGCTGAAAACCAGGACTGACGGTGCTTTTCAGGAGGCTGCTCCTAAGCTGTGGAACAGTCAGCCTCTTCGCATTAGCGCTGCTCCGAGACTCTCAGGTTTAAAGTATCTATTTACATGTCATCTACGATGAGAATCTACTGTTCCACAACGTCCCAGCGGTGTCCTTTTTTCAGGGATCTCAAGCTCCAGTCCTAGAGGACAACTGTCCTGCAGGTTTTAGATGTTTTCCTTTCCCAACACACTTGATTAGATTGATCCTAGAGCTTGTTGACAAGTTCTGCACAATGACTCATTAGTTTAAGTCATGTGTGTTGAAGCGGGGAAGCATCTTGGGGGAAGCCCTTGATAGTTGGAGTTAGAGATCCCCTGCTCTATCGAAGTGAGATCTGGTGGCTTTGCATAGTTACCACGTACCTTGGTTTGAACCAGTGGTTATCTGACTCCCTGTTACCTTTTTATAGTTTCCAACCAGTCTGCCCATTCTTATCTGACATCAACAAGACAATTTGGGCCAAACAACTGCTGCTCATAGTATATTTTCTCTTCTTCAGACCATTCTCTGTAAACCCTAGAGATGGTTGTGTGTGAAAATCCAAGAAGATCAACAGTTTCCGAAATAAGCCACAACCATGCCACTTTCAAAGTGACTTAAATCCCCCGTCTTCCTCATTCTGATGCTCAGTTTGAACCACATAACTATATACATAACACACACACACACATACACACACACACACACACACACACATCTTTTTTTTTTCCTTTTTGAACTGAATCAAAGATTTCATTAAAAACAAATAATTGAGTTGGCAGAGCCTCTTGGCAGTAAAAGTGTGAATAGCTAAGCAGATTAGTTGTATATTACTATGATTATATAATAATTGAAGACTTTGGGAGATCATGTATTTTAACTCCTCGTCGCCTTGTCTGGATTAGTTTGGTGACACAGGAGCAAATATGAGGTCAATTAAAGCAGTGCTCTGAATTTATGTAGCTCCGTTATCATAAAGTTAAGTCAATATTTATAAGCATGAGCATCTCACCAGAGGCAAAACTCTTTCCTGATGTCATCAAAATGCACAGCCTGGAGCCGTTCCATAGACACTGAATGAGATGCTGCATTAATGGGTTCATAAAATGTTTGTTTGAGTTGTTACACCCAAATGAGCTTTTAATTACAGCTCTGCTTTCTGAAGTGAGGCAGAAAATGTGGCCTCGTCTGTGTAAAATCACCCTTGTTACTGCCAGTGCTACAGTCAGCGTTTTCATCTCCCGCAGTTCCTGCTCTATTAAAGACTGCATCCCTTTAAGATCACTGATTAAAGGAGTAATTAACTTTTTCCACTGGTGGAAACTGTAATAAATATTCCATAAGATTAGACGTGGGTGGTAATGAGTCACATTTACTCAGATAAAAAAAATATACTCAAGTATTTTCTCTTAGTACTTGTTTTGTTTCAGTGCTGAATCCTTTTTCTTAATAAAGTGGATTTTTTTTTTTCAAGAAAAACAATACTTTGATTTATTACATTTGGGTAGAATTATACACCACATTTATTTAATATGTTTTGCATTTTACTTATTACTTTGTGCATTCATGCATATTCTTATGATCCCAGATGTGCTGCTGCTCCGTTGCACCCTCATATCGTTCATAACAGAATGATGGTTGAGGCCAGAGTGGGAGATTTAGATGAGCAGAGCATTCATGGTCCCACTGTTTCTTTTTTACCATTGTGGGCTTTAAAGCAGCAGTCTGCAGCTCAGGATGCTGGGTTAGGTTACCACAGAGAACAATGCTATAACTGAAATGGCAGAAAAACAGGTGTGCTTTGTGTTAATGCTAAAGCTTAATTGGTGTACTGTGTACTGTTAATACTAGATACTTCACTGCTGCTTTAACTAAGACAGACACTTAGCCTTCTATCCCTGATGACCATGAATGAGCCACCTGACATTGAACAATAACTGCATTAAAAAAAAGTCAGACTCTCTTTGTCTCATTACCTGATTTGGTTCAGTTAAGCTCTTTTTGACAAGGTCTGTTTTTTCTGCTTCCTATCTTAAATTACTTATAATAAATTAAGTTTACTGTATCTTCATACGTACAAGGGCTGTATGTATAATCTTGGTCTCTGAAAGCTGAAACATGTGAGAATCCGTGTTACTGTGTCAGAGAGTAAATTCACCTGGAATGTTTATCTCCTCCTAAAAGAAACCTGCAGTACCTTTATTGAAAACCAGATATTAGAAGTGAACCTGAGCAGTTTTCCAGGTGCTGTAATAGCGGTGTTACGCAGGTAAATATCTCAGGAGGACCTAAGCCAATGCTGATGATGGACACCTCTATCAGTGGTCAGTCAGGAGGATCCAGGGATAGCCCCACATTCACCTTAGAAACACCATGAGGATCCAGAAAGAAGTGAACCCAAGATAGTCTATGATAGGAAGAGTGAATACTTCCCTATAAAACCTCATTCATCTCTATGGAAACCAGGAGGCCCTTCATGATTTATTTCAAACAAAGACAGGATAACAGGAGAACACATTAGTTTTTAGAACTGGAATAAAAGATTTTACCACAAAACAGCAAAAGTAAGACATGATTTCTGATTCTCACTGCTAGCTCCCAGAGTTTAGTCCCACAGTGATGAGACAGACATCTTTGTAATCAGCAGAGTCTCTGCTTTCACATGACTCCTGGTTTGTGTTGTTTGCTTGAAGAAGAGAAATTAACAGAAGCTCTAAAGTGGACAGTGCTGTTCTCATGGTTTCCTTACATTACCATATAATTGCTTTGGGTTTGAATTATGTTTGTTCAGATGCCAGTGCTTTAGTGCTTTAGGAATTCTGCTTAATGGAAAATATAAATTTCCCACTCCACTGGGGCAATAACAAAATCACCTAATAAAATCTAACATTGTTTATCTGAATCATTCTCTTCTAAATAGTATTTTCTTTGTTTTTCTTCCCCTCTTTCCTTAAACTCCCTCGTGTATCCTGACTTTATCTTTACAGATGTCCTCCTGGTCACATGATTCGTGCAAATGGAACCAGGAAATCCTGTGTTTACACCCTGTGTGCCACGCGGCCTTGCCACCGTGGGACATGCGTGGCCCAGTCACCCTCCAAGTTCACCTGCCACTGCCCAGAGGGCTACAGGGGGCGGCACTGCGAAACAACACTGGCAATTTACAGGGAGGACGTGGGCCTGAGCTTCAGCTCCCTCTTTGCCATCTGCATCTGCTTCATGGCCTTACTGGGTAGATATTACTACCAGTGCATGCTACATGTATTTGTTATTTCATCCATTCTAAGTGTTTTTATAGTTATATATAAAAGACTTTTACATTTAGGAATTTAGTGATTTTATAAGTCACATCAACAGCCTCTCACCACTCTTCACCCTGTAAGCCTTCCAGTTTGTTTGTAAGAGCTTTTCTTTTTTTTTTTCTATTACAAGTTTCGTCAACCTGCAGATTAGAAAACAGCTGAACAACATTGACTCATTCTCATGAGGGTCTTCTTTGATTTACAGTTTTGATTAGTGTGAGGGACAATGTACAGTTTGTGCTGGTGTTTCTGTCTTGCCTGGGGATGAAGAGCGTCTCGTAATCGCAGAGCCCAAGGATGTTCGGTATTTTAGTTGTGGAGTTGTCAGTGTCTGAAGAGGAGGATGTTTTTTTTTTTAGTTCAGATATTTAAAACATATCCTGAATCTTAAAGGGTTAAACAAGTACCATTAGACAGCTGATAAATCCAGGCTTGATGTTCAGTACAAGTCATCAGATGATCAGTTTCTCAGGTGTTATCTTTTATAGGCACAAATGTTTGTGAAATGGACATTTTTTTAATGTTTTAATGCTTAATTTTTTTTGTGAACCACTAACAATTTTCTTAATTTGCAGATCAAACTATTGTTCTTTAGAGCATAATTTTAACCTTTAAAACTCTGTAAGATCACCGGTGCCTCCGAGCGCTATCAGTTTCTCAGGAATGGTAGTTTGTGGGGAAAAATGTGAGGATAGCTTACCCTTTAGGTGATCTGAGGAAGTTTTCGTGGCATTTATGTCCCTTCCAGAAGGTTTACAATCCAGCCGCAATGTGTAGCATTGATTCACGTCTAACTGATTCCAGCCTTACTGAAGCACCACCAGATTATCACTGATCCTCCTCCATATTTAACAGATGTTGGAGCCACTGTGGCTTGCAGGCCTTTTTAGGTCTCCGTCTAACTAGAAGACAACTAGATGTTGGGCTCCAGGGTTCTATGGTCCAGTTCCTTTGGTCTTTTTCAAACTTCTCTCTGATGAAGACTTTTGTCTGGCTTTTTGTGACGTAAGTTCTTCAGCAGTCTGTTTCCAAATGTTCTTGTTGCACTTCACCTCAGCCTCAGTTTACCACCGTGCTGTTGGCCTTCAGTTCTTCAGTGATGACTTTGCTGACATCCCATTCAGCCCATTCTCCTTCTATAGCTTTGTTGTCCTCATAAAAAAGAATGAGATGTGCTAGTGTAGGAACTTAATACTCAGAGATGCTGATTTAAGAATAAATTGCGATGGTCTCTTATTTATATTTGCAGAGCTGAATTTATCTTCAAGTCTGATTCTTAATTAACACAGGATGAAGTCTCCCTTAATTATCACATCTAACTTTATATTCTGGTGTTATCATAGATGTGTGTAGTTACCAAGGTTAACAGATACTGGAGTTTATATTTTAGGAGCTGATAAGTGCAACATGACAATGTGTGAAAGTCTGGTACAGCTCTTAGGTCCTTATTTCATTTCATTTTCACACTCACAAACACATGTCAGCGGTTTGTTTCCACATTTTTCTGATAATGTTTTGGATGTTTCTGTGATAATTAGTGATTTGGTTTTTGAGTGTGTGTTGTGTGTTTTACGAGGAACAATAGTTAATGTGCTCACTCTGAGACCTGACAACATTCAACTTTCGAAGCAGATGTGATGATGCACGGGGCATCTGTCGGGAGGGAGCGGCACGGTAATGACTGCTGCCAGGAAAGAACCTTAATGAAAAAGAAACAAGGAAAATAATTTGCCTTGTCGATATATGTGTGGAGGGTATGTTGTAATTAGCCTTCGGTGTCAGATACTAAGCCTGTTGGCTGTAGTTCATCCAGCCCAGTTTTAAAGAGAAAACTTTAAAGCGAAGCAAAGCAACTTTATTTATATAACACATTTCATGCTCTAAGGCAATTCAAAGTGCTTCACAGAAATAAGAAAAACAATAAAATCTATCCATTCATTCATTGTCCGCCGCTTATCCGGAGTCAGGTCGCGGGGGCAGCTGCCTAAACTGGGAAACCCAGACTTCCCTCTCCCCGGCCACATTCACCAGCTCATCCAGGGGGATCCCGAGGCGTTCCCAGGCCAGCCAAGATTTTGTCCTTCCAGCGTGTTCTGGGTCTTCCCCAGGGCCTCTTTCCGGTGAGACATGCCCGGAACACCTCACAACGGAGGCGTCCAGGAGGCATCCTGACCAGATGTCCGAGCCACCTCATCTGGCTGCTCTTGATGCGGAGGAGCAGCGACTCTACTCTGAGCACCTCCCAGATCACCGAGCTTCTCACCCTATCTCTAAGGGAGAGCCCGGCCACCCTGTGGAGAAAACTCATGTTGTGTTGCTTTAAGTCATTTGCTGAGTTTACCCTCACAAATGACAGAAAATTAGCAGAGAGCTCTTTGTCATGACACCAAAACATTTTAAATCTGTACAAGTATGAAGAGGTCTTAGTGGTTCTCAGCCTCGTCCACTTCATGGCAGAATTACATTTTAATGTTTTGTAACACTGTATTTTATACCAAATTGTCCTTTTTTCCTAAACATGAAATAATTTATTCTATCAGTAAGCTAGAACAAGCGTAGGAAATGGAAAAAAAAAAACAATTGTCTCACGTGGGACTTACAGTTGTAACCATTTCTAATTAGAAAGACTTAATTAGACAATAAATAAATTAAAAACAACAGACTTTCACTGGAGTCAGACTGGAGAACAAACGTTCACCAACTTAATTCACCATGACCCTTCACCCTCTGTGTCATATGTTGCACTCATGCATACTGATTTTAAAGCGAACTTTATTCCTCTTCTCTAGATTATAAAGTAGTTCATCCAGAAATTAATTCAGATATTTTAAACCTTATATGAAGCATTATTCCAAAAATTACATCAAAACCTAAATGGAAAGAAGTTTAGAAGTTTAAAAGATGCTCTTTTCTTACACTTAAGCATTCATTAAGTATAATTATTGTGTTTACAGCAGAGGATATTTAGCAGACATATTAAATAACTTTTTTTTTTTTAAGTAATGGTTGCACATGTCTGTTATGGAATAAGGGCGTATTTAAATGTATTGTCTTGTAGCTTTGACAATGCTCAGTATTTGGGAACAAATAATTCGTTCTCACTCTGATGAAGTAAGAATTTTTCCCTGTTGGAAAACACTTGGAATTTCTGAGGTCTTTACAGCACGAAGTTCATTTTTACACCAGTTTCTCATCAGCTCCTTGTATGAGATCAATAAGACCTCGATTCAAAGCCCATCCTTATAATTTACACTTTCATTTTCATTTCCAAGATACGTACGCATGGACTGTTTGCGTATTGCACATCCATTATTTCACCGATCACTGTGTCTGTTTTCCCAGAGTGTCATTCATTTGTGACATTCCCAGAATATGTGCACATGCTTTGTCGTTTCTGTTTAGCCTTTATTTTAGGTGTGATTGAAGAGCAGGCTAATTTTTTCCAGGCAAATATTCTCCTTTTTATTGAGTTTTGTTTTTTTTTTTTCTTCTTTTTTGGTTGTGATTCACATATGCTAAGCCATTCTTCAGTTGTATTTTCAGCATTCACCCCCCTCTCCCATTTAGTCACAATGTAGATAAAAGCAAGGTTTATAGTCTGTAGACTCTGGCACAAAGCCGAGATTGCTTAGAAATTCCCCCATTGTATATCTGAATAAGACATTAAGCACTCCATTTATGGTTTTTGTGCTGGTATTTTCTTCTGAAAGTAATCCCCCAATTGGAGATGTTTCAAGAATCCTCATTGTTTAATTCATGTTTTCCTTTCAGGTCTGAAACACTTTGTATTTTCATTATCTAACATCCTTGTTGTTTTCCATGTTTGAAGTTTGATCAATCCAGTTAATGTGTTTTAGAAATATATGTTGTCTTTATTATGGATAGTTGTCTGCTGATACAGTAGATATACACTCACCGGCTACTTTGTCAGGTAAACTTGTTCAACTGTTTAAGACAAATCAGCAAATCAGCCAATCACATGGCAACAACTCAATGCATTTGTCATGTAGACATGGTGAAGATGACTCTGTGAAGTTCAAACTGAGTACCAGAATGAGAGAAAAAAGGGGATTTATATGACTTATGTGGCATGGTTGTTGGTCTGAATGTTTGCTGGAATTTTCACACACAACCATCTCTAGGGTTTACAGAGAATGACCTGAAAAAGGGAAAATATCCAGTGAGCAGCAGCTGCCTGGACCAGAATGTCTTGTTGTCAGAGGTTAGAGGAGAATGGGCCGACTGGTTAGAGATGATAGAAAGGCAGCAGGAAGTTAAATAAGCACTGGTTCCAACCAAGGTCTGCAGGATAGCATCTCTGAACACACAACACGTCCAACCTTGAATCAGCTGGACTACAGCAGCAGAAGACCACACCGGGTGCCTCCTGTCAGCTAAGAACAGGAAACTGAGGGTACAATTCACACAGACTCCACCACTGAACAATAGAAGATGGAGAAACATTGCTGGTCTGATGAGTCTCCTTTTCAGGCTCAGAACTGGGTGGAAACATCATAAAAACATGGATCCATCCCATCTTGGATCAACAACTCAGGCTGCTGGTGGTGTAATGGTGTGGGGATATCAACTGAGCATGGTCCAAACCCTGTTTCAACCAAAAGGTCCAGCCTTGATCTCTGTTTCCGCAGCCTGTTAAACCCTTACTAGGTAGGCACCTTATAAGCCGGATGCAGCAGCTACATTATAGTGCAACACCTTCCTTGAATTTTAAGTGGTAAAGTGTAAATGGACTGTACTTAAATGGAGCTTTTCTAGTCATACGTTGATCTTTTTTGCTTTTACACTACGTCACATTCACCCAATCTCTCTCACACACAGCACTTCTATTGTTATTATAGTAAGTGCTTTTTTACTGTCACACACACTCAAACACCAATAGACACATCGGAAAGCAACATGGGGTTCAGTGTCTTGCCCAAGGACATTTGGGCCTATAGAGTGGGAAGCCGAGTCGATCCACTGATCTCCCGATTAGTAGACAATGCAATTCAGAAACAGAGGAGGAGAATGGTGGACATCCAGCAGCTTTTGGTCTTTCTTCTTGTTATGGGGCTTTAACTAACAAAAAAAAAAATCCTCTTTATATTTAAACATGAAGCTGTTGCTACTCTGGCACATGACATTCTGGCAACCTTCCCAGTTTTTACCAATGGAAACACTCCCTAAAAAATGTATCCCGTTCCGACCTGGACCCATTGGTGGAAACAGGGCTTTTAACACTAGCCTGCCTGAGTATTGTGGCTGACCATGTTCATTTCTTTATGACCACAGCGTAGCATCTTCTGATGGCTGCTTCCAACAGGATAGTGCACCATGTCACAAAGCTCAGATCATCTCCGCCTGCTTTCTAGAACATGATAATGAGTTCACTGGACTCCAACGGCCTCCACAGTCACCAGATCTCAGTCTAATAAAGCAGCGTTGGGATGTGGTGGAACGGGAGATTTGGTTTGAGCTCCTCTTAATTTAAAGAATCCGATAATGAACTGAAAATACGATTATTTTATGACAGTTCATCATTCTTCATCGCTGCATCAGAAAATGTTGGTAAGAATTGGAGGTTAGAAGATTTATAGCTGATAAACTTCTGGTATAACTGTAGCAGGACTACTTCTTGTGTGTGGGCGGATAAACTGGAACACACTGTTTTGCTGCTGTTGAAATCCACATTTTTCTGTATGCTTGCCTTTCTGCGTTCCTTGTTGAATATTCAACTACCTGTACGTTTAGCTCTGTATTCCTATTCCTCAAGGACCCTCTGCAGAGAAAGTGCCTTGGGCACAGTCAAACACAGAGAACTGTCAGAACAGTGGCATGTTCTTGCTGCTTAATTGAGGACAATGCAACAAAAGAGTAAAGAGCAGAATGAAACAACAGATCAGAGGGCTGCAAAATAAAACAGAGCACTTAACAATACCAAAGAAAACAGTAGAGAGCAAACAATATAACAAAGCAGAGGATGCATGCTTCAGAGAAAGATGGTGTCAGTGTCACACTGCTGCTCGTCTTGTCTGCTTGTCTCATTGGTATTTCAGAGGACACCTCCTTCCCACTCTGGGATGAGGCAGAGTTCAAATGATCATTTCTTCCTCTGTATTTTTCACCTCCACATCTCTCCTTTCCAATTTGGCTACAGGCTCATATTAAATGCAACATCCAGCCTTGATCCTGGTGAAGCTCAGTTCTGTTTTAAGTGTTAATTACTTGATTTGTAGGCGTACAAGGTGCTGTTTACTCAAACCTGCAGAAATTGAGATCAATGCTCCAGGGGCTCTGGTGGTAATTTCAATCGGTAGAGCATTCTGCGCTCGATTGGTCAAGCATCTCCCCCTCTGAAATTTAAGTAGGGGTGAGAGACTTTTTTTTAACACCTTCATCAAATATTGCTTGTGCAGACACTAAATGTTTGGATAAGAAGAACGAAAGAAGGACAGCAACTCTTGAAGAAAACAGATCTTTTGAGAAGGATATAATTGGTGAAGATTAAAGACATGTTCTGTGGTAAAAGAAAAAATCCCCTAGTTTCTTAGCTTCATCAGATCAAGTTTGTCAGCTGTGTGATGGTGATGGTTTCCTGCTAAATTTTTTCATGGATATTTTAATATTTAGCTTTTGTTTGGGATTGGCACACCGGGTGCTTTTCAATCTTCAATATATACTATTTAGATTAGCGTGCAGAGCATTCTGAAAGTGTTCACACCCCCTTTTAGTGTTTCATTTATTTTTTCCTCATCAATCTACATTCAGTACCAATAATAACAGCACAAACATATAAATTGTTACACAGCTGTTAGAAAAATGACTAACTGAAATATCACTTTGTGGCTAAAACAACCGTGAGTCGTCTTTGAAATGTTGCAACGAGCTTGTAGACACACCTGGATTTGGAGGTTTTCTGCCACTCTTCCCTGCAGATCCTCTGTGGCTGACAAAAGCAACCACAGTATGGCATTTAAGGTCCTTTAAAAAAGCCATGTCTTGTCTTCAAAACTTTCCATCCTTTTCACCACTGTCAACACTGTAACCTTATTTCTGGTCAAACTAGTCCCTAAACTGTGCCTAGTGCTTACTCACATACTGCAGATTGTAAATGCCGAGCATTAATTTATGAGGACACACACTGAGGACTGGCTTCCGTCACACAATACAGCCCAGATAAGTGGAAGGCTGCAGTGATTGTTGTCCTTCTGGATCTCCCCCACCAGCATTCACGCACCGGATCTCTTAAGTTCAGCCACTGTGATCTTTGTCTTCTTGTTTACCTCTCTCACTGAGGCTTTTCTGGGTTGCTCATTTTGGCCAGGCAACCAGCTCTAAGAACCATCCTAGTTACCCCAAACTTCTTCCATGGGAGAGTTATGGAGGCTAACTGGGAACATTATGAACAGAAGAATTTGAATAATTGTGTTAACAGCATTGCAAATAGTAAAAAATTGAAAGGGGTCTGAATACTTTCCAAATGCACTCTCTTCCAATTTAACATATTTATTTTAAAAATTTGAACATTTGCCTTGTTGGTGCTCACTGGTTTCATGTCGGAGATTATCTGAATGAGGCGCTGAATCAGGCTTAAAGACGGCAGTTTCTCTGGGTTTTTAAAGACATTTCATCTCCCTTACTTGGTGGTGACTTCTAGGAGCTGTTTTTTCTTTCCAGGAGACTGTGGTTACAGCACACAGCTGCAGGAGATAAATGTGTTAACATCATGAGAAAAGCTCACTGAAATACAGCCTGTCACATTTTGCAGTTTTTTCCACAGAGGTGTGATATTTAGGTGGAGCAGTGTGTGGTGTAAATATAACTTACCAAGTGGACAGATCACTGATGTCATCTGCATCGTCGCAACATTTAATTACAGCCATCAGTCATAACATAAAAACTGCCGACCGGTAAGGTGAGCAGTGCTGCTCATTTTGTTATGATGCATTTACTCGGGAAAACATGCATACTTCGACACTTGACAGCTATCTAAACATTTTCACAGACCAGTCATATCTGCCCCTTGACAGCAGCACTCCCCACGGTGGCCTGGTCACCCTCTCCCCTCCAGGAGAAGATTCGGGACACTCAGAGTAAAAACACACTCAAGAGCAGCTTGTACACCCAAGCTGTTAAATGCATCCCTCCCCCACCAAAACACACATCTACCACCCCACTGTCTGAATAACCACCTACACCTGCAGTGCAATATTTATTGATATTCATGTGCTAGTTATTCACACTCTTATTATTAAAGTGTGACCCCCGCCAGCACAACTTAGGCCTGACGTGCACCCCAGCGCAGCACGGTTACTCGGACGTACTCCCCAGTGATTAGTGAGTTTGTGACTACATGTTTCGGGATTGCTGGATCTTCTGGCTAAATTTGTGCAATAACCACCATTTTTAAAAACGACTCTGCACCATGTCGGCCACCATTGTTGTTCTAAACAGGAAATGCTTGCCGGAACTGAAGTCATGTCCTGCTGCCACCTTCAGATTTGTAAGGGAAATTGCAACACAACGACGTAACCCTGTGCTCGAGTGCGAAAGCACATTTCGCCAGCCCTGCTGTACGCAAGTATAAATCCAACTTAAGCAGAACTAGTTTGCTCAATGACAATGTATTTGGGTCAGAAGTTCATCAGGATGGTGTTTTTGTTTCTCAGAATCTCCAACCACATTTATTGAAATTGTTGATCTTGTTTCCAGATTCCTGATTTGACAAAAGCCCAGTTCAGCTATCCACAAGTGTTTTTAATCTTACATTAATTATATCTGCCTAATTGGGCATCCCGACCGGAAGCCGGAGCCGTCTCATCATGCTCCTCTGGATGTGGAGGAGCGGCTCTACTCTGAGCTCCTCCTGGATGACAGAGCTTCTCACCCTAGTTCTAAGGGAGAGCCCGACCACCCTGCAAAAGAAACTCATTTCAACCACATGTATTTGCAACCTTGTTCTTTTGGTCACTACCCACAGTGACCATAGATGAGGGCAGGAACGTAGATCAGCCTGTAAATCAAGAACTTTGCCTTTCGGCTCAGCTCCTACAACAGACCTCTGCATCACTGCCGATGCTGCACAGATCCCCCCGTCGATCTCCCGCTCCATCCGTCCCTCACTCATGGACAAGACTTGAACTCCTCCACTTGGGTCAGGATCTCATTCCTGACTTGGAGAGGTCACTTAGCTATTATGTTTGGTTTCATCTCTCCTGGTTTCCACATGACCTCTCTGCTATAAGAATAAGAAGTTGGTTGTTTCAATTCTCTGAAAAAATGTCCTTGTGGCTTTTAACTTCTTCCATTTTAATAAATAAGAATAGAGTAATTTCCACTCAGGGTATTTCAGCGCTTCATGGTGGGCATGTGTTTTTTTGACAGAGATGTGCCCTTTTGAACTATGTCTAGAAATTTTCCTAGCATCAATCATAACACAGAAACTCATCGCAGTCCAACAAAATATTAAATTTTAAAGATTTTTTTTCCTCCAAGTTACTGAATGGTTTCAGTGTAACTTCACTGCTTTGCCTCACTGACAGTAAAATGCACAGATCAGCTGCAGGTGCTTACCTTCGGCTCTGTTCACACATTATAAAACTACCCCAAGCTTCCCATCAGCAAGTTATAATAAAGGAGGAGTAATTCCATTGTGTAAGCTAGAACTGGAAAACAATTCAGGGGGAGAAAAGGGGCAAAGTGTGGAGAGTTGCCTATGTGGAGATACATAAAAATTGACTTATTTTATGTATTGATTTCTATGATGCTAGACACAATAGCCGACAGGTAAAACATGTCCTGACTTCATCAGACAGCTGCCCAGTTACTGCATCTAACTAATTTAGTCCAACCTGCACAAGATGGAAGGATGTTTCCTGAAGTTTATGTATGAAACACTTTGTGTGGGAGTCAGCCAGAGTATTGATTGCTTATTTAGCTGTTAAAAACCTTATTTTCAGACAGGCGTAGCTGAGATATTCTGACTTAAATTTGTCCCATTCATCCTTTATAAGTGAAGGAGTGTTCATTCATTCCACCTGTTCTGTTCACCACATTGCTCATTTGCCTTCCAAGCCTCCCCCTGCATTGCCCAGCTGCATCCTTTATTTATGTTGTTCATATAAAAAAAACAAGGCCTCTACTTTTTGACCCAGTGTGGTCTTCAGTGTCTGTTTCCTGCTTGCTCAGATTGTTCCAAAGCAACCAAAACATTGTGCATATTTCAGTACTTGGCTGTTTTTCTCAAGTTCAGGTAGACACATTAATGCTGGTGGATGGTTTCCCCTGATGGAAAGACATGATAACAGACAAGAAGTTCTCAAAGACTTCACACTGGGTGAAATGTTGTGTTAACATTTTATTCGGAAACCCTCAAGTTAATACCTAAGCTGTGCAATGATTCTGGCGTGACTTTGGTTAGACGTACAGGTCATGTGATGGACAGAGCCTGAGACAGGAGCTGCTGAGACCTCCTTATATAACTTATTAGCACGAACACAAGTGTAATCCTGCTTGTTAGCTCCCGAGGAAATGGCCACCTCTCTTGTCACTTTGTGGGCTTGTTAACTAATTAGCTGGTCAACTGTGGTACATTAAATAAATTTAAATTCACCTGCAGCCCTTATTCATCAATACCACTCTGAACAACGTGTACGTTCGTTTACTTTGCGTCGCTGTCTTCCAGGGTCTCAACTTGCCACCATGCGGGGATCAAACACAGCTGCTGACAAGCCCCTGCAGCCGGCTTGGATGAAGAGCTTTTCTTTTACTACCCCAACAGCATTTTCATCTTTCTAGTAAAAAAAAAGAAAAGCAATTTACCATACAATGTCACTTAAAGTGTTTTTAGCTGCAGAACGACTGCAGGATTTCAACTTGACCTTGAGACTTTAAAACACCCCCAAGCCCAAAAACATGGAAAGATTAACTTGACTTGATTTATGTATTTTCAGTCAGAGGCCAAATGTGGCAAATATTCTCCGTAAATGGACTTTCCTCCGAAGTTTTTAACATCTTTTATATCTCTTACACATATTTACATACTATGTTCCTGTTGGTGGTAATGCAGGCCATGCAGCTGTAAAGATGATGTTTCCGGAAACTCGCCGTGTGCGTGTGTTTGTGTTTAAATTGAAATAAAACCTACTTTTCCAGGGATTCATGTTTCTTCTCTTTGGGACTCCACCAGCTTCTCATACAGATGGCTTCTCTCTGAAAGTGAAGTCCCTCTTTGTCTGTGCTGAAAAATTAAATGATGTTTTATTCCAGGTCAGTCTCTCCCCCATGCACTGAGAAATAGAAGATCTTTACTTTATATTTTCATCTTTCCCTACAAAAGACACCAGTGATGCATAATTCATTTCAAGGCACTACAGAGCATGTGTTGGACAGAATAGAAATTACTCATGTTATTTTGAATTATTTCAGACATCTAGTGTTTGGTTTGTAGCTTTTGTTCTGCCTTTTATTTGCTCTTTGTGTAGCTTTTTTATTTGTTGTTTTTATTTGAATAGAAAATTCTCCTGAGTTCTTAACAATCAATAAGACAACTCAACAATGAAGGAAAAAAACACCATCTCTGTCTCAGCAAATATAATCTAATTACTCTTGAATTTATAATTAATCTATGTGTGACTAACATCCTCATAAAGTTCATATGTGTTTTTTATATTTATGAGTCCGTGCTAGTTTTTCTTTACTTCTTCGTTTTGCTTTTAGGGGCTCACGTCTTCCTGAATGAACTCTTTAGCTGCTTTACCCTTAAAGCTCTGCTACATCACTTATATAATCATCAGTTTCTCAGGAACGGAAGTGTGTAACCCTGTGGAGTAAATAGTGATGGATAGCTTACCCTTTCAGTCATTGGAAGTTTTCCAGGTATTTATATCCCATCCAGGAGGAATTTTAAACCTTTATTTAACCAGGGAAAAGTAACACAGAGATTTGTAGCTCTTTTACAGATGAGCCCTGGCCAAGAAAAGCAACAATGATTTACAGACAGATAAAAAACACATCACAAAAAACAACAAGACGTATCAGAAAATACAGATGATTTAAAGTTTTAAGATAAATCAAAGAAGTTACACCTTCAAAACCAGCATACAGTGCCAACTAGAAACACGATGACAACAACTGTGAAACTGGGTTTTGAAGTGGCTGGCAGGTATGAACCTTGTCAGCTTCGCGTCTTTTTGCAGACTGTTCCAAGAGGCAGGGGCAGACTAAAAGCCATTTTACCAGTTCCTGCCTTCATGTGTGGAAATGTAAATATGTATGCTAAATCCACAGTGATAACACAATTATTTATCACATTTTCATAACACAAAAAAAGCACTATCGCTACTTTGTTGCTAAGAGACCACTATTTTGAACCAGAAATTATAATGAAATAATCATCTGTCAAACTTTCCACCAATCAGAGAGCTTAAATTGACAGTAACCTCCAATCAGGAGTTTCTGTTATGTGTTTGTTTCAATGCCAATATTTTTTCTCCTGAAAGCCAAGACTTGAGAGAAAAACACGCAGATGAGTAAAAGCTTGGTCACCGTTGATCTGTGTGTTATTTCTACAAATTATTGTTGTTTTGGTTGGTCTTTATGGTGCTGCATCTATTGATACATGAAATGATTAATTTTAAATCATTTTAGCCTCACAATCTGACAACTGAGTGTCCTGAAAAAATAGTGTCTGGATGTTGACTGAGATTGAAAGAGTTGTGGTGGCATTTCAGAAATAGCAAGTTAAAAAATGTCTTTCTATCTCCTGAGTTTAAGAATTCAAGTTGCTTTGGATTATTTCAAACATCATATATCACTAAAATGGATATAACTTTTCCGTCCGTCTATGTATTATTGTTTAAAATGTCCTTGGGTGTGGTGTGCATGTTTGGGTAAACATCTAGTCACAGCTGCATTTTGAGACTAGCACAGCTGAGATATTTGCAGAACGAATTGTGCCACTGGCACTACAAGAATCAGAGGAATATTATGTTAAAAAAGGGACTGACAGCACTGACAATGGACCACTGAATACATACGAACAACTCAGCTCAATTATCTTGAGAAACGAACAGTAGATCAAAAGGTCAGACAAATCCAGTTTCCTTAACAGACTATGGCCTTCATTGAAGTACTGCATTAGTTTCACATGGATTTATTCTACAAACTTAAAGAGGTCCTATTATGCTATTTCAGCTTTTCTGAGCTTTCTTCAGTGTTATAGTGTTGAATAGACATCAGAGTGATCGGCGCCGTTTTTGTCAAATAAACACGTTTGAGTTTTCCAGCGCGTCTCTACATTCAGTTTCCATGGCGCTGAAAACAAAAGGTTTTAGAGATTTGTCCTACTTCGATATTTCAGAGGCTGAGTATTTATATAACTTTGGTTTGTTTACGAGCTCTTTCTGTGTTTCTATGACAAAAACAGTGCACGCTCCCAGCAACTACTCCAGGCAGTTGACCAATCAGAGGTGGCTGGCATCATGGGGAGGCGGGGCTCAGGGCGGAAGAGTCTCATTCTGCTTGTTTCTGGCTAAGACTGATCTGAGAGGATCGATAAAAAATAAATTAAAAGGTTTCTGGAAAATGCTGGTTTCCTGCCCTTGTGGACTCACATATTAAAATAAATTAGCCTGAAATGAGCATAATAAAGCCACTTGAATGAATTTCTCAAAAAGGAAAAACAGAACAAATCATTTTGAATACACTTGTAGTTTTGTCTGTTTTTACATCAGCTGAAGAGTTCTGCCACTTCCCAAACAGTTAGTGAGCAGGAAGTAAAGTCACCGTCTGCAGCTAATCGATTTTATAGTTTAAAGTCACCATTTTCTTCTGGATGTAGTCATTTCAAGGTAGGGAGCAGTGAGAAATGATTCTATCTGTAAGCGTTTAGAGACGATTTTTACCAGCTCCATATTGGTTCTGGCCTTTAATAAGTGGATCAAATGTGAGCACATTAGAAACAGTGAAAGCAAGCAGAGATAACGCACACATGGCAGTGTTATAGTTTGATGAGGTAAAAAAATCCATATTTTATTACTGACTTGTGTTGATGCACTCATAGACACTGATCTCATTGCAGGGCAGGTCGGATATTGATTTTCTTACTGGAATTCCCGCTGCACACACACACGTTCAGCATCATTTGAACTACTCAAGGTAAAGTGGATTCCCGTGCTCATTGGACAGCTTTCTTCTCTATCCACTCTGACATTAATCTGATGTGCAGGAATTTAGAAAGCCTCTGCTGGACAATGACACTCCATTTTTATTTAGATATATTCCTTTGAATAGTAAACAGTCATTAAAAAATGTATTTTAGGGTTTTTCCTCAAACCAGCTGGGAAATCTGAGACTAAACTCATATAGGTGAGTTTGTTTATTTTTTTATTTAATGAAGCATCATGGAGTGATGCTGATGGCCCAAGGCCTCTATTGGAGATGCAGGAGTAGCTCCAGGTTATGGCCCAATGTAGTAGTAGTTGTGAAAAGGCCAAAGGAGGCAACTTCAAAGGAAAAGTGAAGGAGTGAGTGGACGAAAATCTCGGACAGAGGTAGAGGCAAGTAGAGCACAGCAGGAAAAAGTGGAGCAGAGTGAGAAAGTTAAACAAAAAAAAGAAGGAAAGACAGCACAGGACCTTGGAGGCTCGGTAAACAAATAAACACATAATCTTTCTTTGCAGTTTTACACACACACACACACACTGCCAGAAATACCGATCAAATTCTCCATTTCTCTGTTTGGCCTCCAGAGATGGCTTTGAACCGAGCAGATTCATCTTGTACTCCCTGACCCCCAGCTTCCCTGCCCACCTCCTCCCCACGGAGCTCCCACCAGCCACTGCTTCATGCTCACATACCAACACCGAGGCAACTCAGCAGAGAGTGAAGACTGAAAAAGATGGAGACTCCACCCCCATAAACCTAACAGTAACACCTCACATTTGGAGTTTATTTGCTTCACTAGTTATTAGAGTGTGTTTTCCCTTCAAGTTGGGCCTCAGCTCTAATGCTCAGGATATTGATTCGAGGAGCGCAGTCATTCTCACAGAAGCTCAAGATCAGATTTCGTTGTGTGATTCCTTTCATGTCTCATCTTGGCTGATTATGCTGTGAGAATGAAGAATATTTAATGTTCTTCTGTGCAAACATTATATTTATAGGGTTTCAGTACAGACTATGCACATTATTTCATTTTTACTCGAACCAATCTTCATGTTCTCAGTTTACCACATTTTCTACCTCTGTCTCCCTTCGGTCATGTCTGTTACAAGTCACGTGAATACAGCAGCAGTTTAGGATCCTGGTGTGTTGCAGGAGGACCAGCTGAACCTGGTTGTAGAAGTCAGGTGTGGCTGAAATGGCAAGTTTGAACTGTGATGCTGCCATTGACATTAAAGGAGCTCAATGTCACTTTGTCCTTAAAAATATGTTTCTGACTCATTTTGATGACACACTACCCTTTGCACTGGAGCCATTGTTGCTCTGCAGCATCCTGAAACTTCCCAATGTTTGCTTGAGGCTGTGTCACTTTACAGCGGAGTTCAGCTTTACCTGCCACACGCTAGCAACTGGATATCAATATGCTGGCTGTTTTGAACATTCACAATATTTATGGTTTTCACCTTTTGGAGTTTGTGTCTTTTTGTTTATCAGAAAACAGATTTATTCAAACATTAGTTAACTGTTATATTCACGGTTTTCCACTCTTTCCAACACAGGAAACATTTATTAATCATAAATTAAAAAAAAAAAAAAATCATTAAATTCTTTTCTGTGTTTGAGGGGCTGGCATGCCTGCCAGTCATGCTGTATATTCTGAGAGAATGGTTGGAGGTGCATTACCCTCTTCTCTCCCAGTACATGACCTCTTTATCACACTCACTTTTGCTAATTTATTCCCCTACGAATGAGGTTCTCAAAGCTGGACGCAGCAGCCTGTAGTACTGAAGATCCCCCACGTATCACACTGGACATCCTTCCTCTTTAAAATATTTAAATAGAGGGGGCAATGTGTATACTTTATATAGTAAATTCAGGAAAAACATGGTTTTATTGAAATAGCAAAATAATCAAATTACAAAGAAAAGATACATTTTTATGTGAAATTATCGGATTAATTCAGATTAGCTTCTAATTTTTCTTCTTTATAAAAGTGGCTGCAGAATTCTTGTTGTGGTGTGTTAAAACACAGAAACGGCATTATTTTTGTTGTTATTTGGCTGATGAGGACAGGGAGGAGAAAGTATCGGGGTTCTTGGCGAAATGAAGTCATTTACAGGAACTGTTTGTCTCTGCCGTGCCTCATTCTTCCAGCTGTATTGAATGTGGTCTTCAGGCCCGACCTGATTTTCTCGTTGGCTTTGGAAACAGCCAAATGCTGTAGGATCAGCTGTTTTTAACACTGTTTCGATTTATTTATTCTTCTCTGTCTTTAGGAAGCTTAGTAAGCAAGGGCCACTGCATTAGAGTCAGTGGACTAAACCCTGAGACCTTGTTTTAGCAGGTTCACTGCTTCTCCAGCATCAACACGACTCGGCCACGTGACTTCTGCCAAACAATTCTAAGTCTTTCTGTGTCTTTATCTTCCTCAACTTCTGGTTCACTGGCCATTAACGGCCATACCAGCCCTCTAAAAGTGAAACGGTGAATTTCTTGAAACAATTTTGTCTTATAAATCCACCAGACGAGTTGACAGTAAATGAGTATTGATTTTTTTCCCCCTCTTGTAGCGTGCAGCTGGATTCTGGCTGAATGAATTTACTTTACAGAGTTGTGAAAGGAGGGGACGGTTTAATGGGATGTTATCAATCCAGCGTGGAACCTTCACCTGGTCTGCACACATGACGGGCCGCATGTTGTGCTTCAGTGTTGACGGGACTGAAAAGCATTAAACAATAAAGAGGTTGTTGGAGAAGAAGAGACGTGAGAGGAAAATATTTCTAATCTCTGACTTGTTTAAGATCTGTGATTTTCACAGCGATGCCTCAGCTCAGATTAATAGGATTTGAACCGCCTGGATATCTAAAATCTGCCAGTCAGAATCAGTTCTGCTGTGTGATTGGTGCTTTTCCCAAATGTGATTAAAAGCTTCTCTTCTATGTGGAGTCTTTTGCAAAAACAGATTTGCAGATACAGTAGCGAAGGACTCAGAATGTAATTCACTCGGTTAATGACATTTGGTTGTAAATTATTAAATGTTATCTCAACGCTGCACTCAGACCCAAAAGTTGTGTCTGTTGCAGTTCTGTGGGGTGAAAGCAGAGCTGAGTGAAACAGCGAAGGTGTAAAGCAGGTTAATATTATGGAAAGCTAGTGACTTGTAAAATAACTGCTAAGAGGAGAGGTCACAGGTTTGACATAAGACAGGATTTGTTAGACATTTGAAAAGGTCGCAGCAGCACTGGAGGGGAAAACATACAGATGGGTTAAACTGGGAGGAAACTCTCCGCCATCTTTCATATCTTCTCTCACATACTTTATTTATCTTTTCAATAAACCTTCCTGTCAGGCCACTAGCTGACTTTTCTTCCCACCCTCTGGTGCAGTATTAGTACTCCTCCAACTCCATTTACAGTCAAACATCGTCCGAACCTCCTGCAGTTACTGTAATGTAAAAGTTTCTGGTCACCTGGTCACAGATAAAATGACCCTGTTAAACATGAAGGAGTGATGGTGGGAGGTGCCGTAGTCTGTGCTTCAGCTTAAATTAGAAAGCTGACACTGACCAGTGGAGCCGGTTACATTTAAAGTCCAACTACACCCCTTACTTTTTGCGTAACCCCACCCACTGCCGAACTTGAAAAGTGCCTGAAACTTCAAGGGTTGGGGCAGGAAGTGTGGGGTGATCAGGGGGCGGAGATTGGGTGGGTCCGGATGCACAGGCAGAAATTGACAGACAGCAGCTCAGCTCACTGGTAAGATGCAAAGCGAGATTCACAAAACAGCTGCACCTCAGAGCGTCTCCTCAGCTACACGTGAACCAGGTGGTCCTGAACCGTATCAGTCTGGGCCATTAGGGCTGTTAGCTGCCTGTCAGCAGCTCCAGCAGCTCTGGAAAGCTGTGGAGACTCGCGGCAGGTTGTGGCAGCTGCAGGAAGTTGCTGCTGTAAGTTGCTGCTGCTACGATTCGAGCTGCTGTCTGTCGCCAGATGAGGATCAGCAGGGAAAGATTGAAGTCCGGTTTTACTTTTACACCCCTCAAAAGCACAAATCCATTCCATTGCAGGAATATTTCACCAAAAACCAGATAAGCTCCCATTCCTTCATATACGTTGGTGTGCGTGGTTTTCTACTACATCTATTTTCATGCCTGCAAGGCGAGGACCCGTCTATCTGCATCTGGAGGGAGGGGCTGTGAGGTTTTTAAAATTTTCCCGTGATGTAGATAACCTCTCT
The DNA here is from genome assembly GCF_017639745.1 of Melanotaenia boesemani. Classification (NCBI taxonomy): domain Eukaryota; kingdom Metazoa; phylum Chordata; class Actinopteri; order Atheriniformes; family Melanotaeniidae; genus Melanotaenia; species Melanotaenia boesemani. Next base: position 38,154,887 of record NC_055682.1, read on the forward strand.
ATGTCACGAAAAACCCTGTAGAGGGCATTATGAGCCACTTTTTACCCACAAAATCTCATTTTTAAAATTAGTTTTTTTAAAAAACTAATTTTATCAACAGTATATACAATTTTCATCACAATTAAGTAATACTGTGTTGTTTACAGCTCAAAAAAACATTTTTGGGTGCACTACCCTGTTAATCACTTTAGTTCCTAATATCTTTATAGAGGGAAAGTTTCAGTGAGGCACAGAAAATATCAAACGATGAAATAAAAACTGTGTGAAAAAAGCTCCTGAAAACACAGGATAGACCAGCTATAGAGGACGCACAGCTGACGTTACATGGAGGGCTTTGTCCGCCATGTTGGGGGAACCCGAACACTTTCGGAGTTCTTACTAGTAACCTATAAAATCTTCTACTAAAAACACACTGAAGAGAAACTTCCCCATGATACGCTCATAAGAGAAACAGAGTCATAACGATGTAAAAACAGCCTTATTAATAACTTAGAGCTTTACAAACTCCTGAGCAGTGACTAAAGTTCAGGTTTAGATCCATTTCCACATGTTTTAATCTCATTAAATGTTTGTGCAGCCATTTTACAACCAGATGGATTCAAACCTGCAAGTCTGCAAACTGTCTGCTGCAGCTTCACCATCACACTGAAAATTAATATGTTAATTAAACATTGATTGTTCTGATATTTTGATTTAGAAATCAAATATCTGTGTAGATTAATTTCTGATTAATTAAAAACATTCTGGCTCTTATAAAAGGAAAAGACAGATGTCTGAATATCCAGGATTAATTCGTTTAATACAGCTTGTTTAAGCAAAAGAAGCAGATGGAAAATATAAAAGCAAACAAAAATATGTGGAAGTATATTTATTTATTACATGAACAATAAAAGATTAAAAAACTGGATCCACTTCCATTCTGAAACCAGTAAACCGTCCTGAATGTTTAAATGTGTGACAGAACAACACTGGGACTATCGGTACAGATCAGAATAACAGAGTTCGTTAGCACACACACAAAACACACATCTCCTGCTTTGTAGACGTCTGCCTTTGGAGTTTTCTGGGCATGTGTATGTAGATGGGTGGAGGTCCAGGGGAAGAAGCCTCAGGACCCCCTGGGAGAAAATCCAGAACGCTACTGAAGGAAAGTTTGTTTTTATCCATCGTGACCAGACCTCAGATGAGAGTCGGATGAACAGAGTAAATGTGGTGCATCTCTCCATCTGTCAAGGTCGAGGACAACAACAAAAATATTCCTCCAACAATTTTGAGCTTGTTGTTTAGCTTGTTAATGACCAGGAGTTGTTTTGGTTCCTTTTCATCTCTTTCACCATCGCTGCTCTGCATGCAGCAGGTTTCTGCTTTGTTTTGGTTTATTTTGTGTGTGAGGCTCTGCTCTTTGAAAAAGCTCTTATAAACCAACATGACATTGTGAGGCATTTAGAGGCAAAAGAAGGCAACATTTCCCTAATGGAGTAGTGAGGACAAAAGAAAGAAGGAAAATTTTGGTTGCATTTTGGGCTTGGCTACAAGCACAAATCCAAATGAGAACGAATTTAGCTTCATTTAAGCCACAGATGTAAATGGGCTGCTTGCCATATTACCTGTTATTAAGATGAGGGCTTGTTTTTTCACCACCTGCATCAGCTCAGAGAAAATTTGTCGTGACTGATGGAAATCTCTGCAGAAAGTCACAAATGCTGTCAAACATTCCTGAAATATATTTGAGTAAATGATGAAACAATTCATGTTAAGATTGATGCACCTTTTACCAGCTGATCCCTAAAAACTTATCACATTTCACATCACATTACTGCCAACTCATGTTGAAGGCCGGCGGCATCAAGGAGCACCTCTCCCTGGAGGCATACCTCCACCGCCTGAAGGGTTTTGATTCTTTAATTTGTAGAAGTAATGCTGCTCAACGCTCACCTGTCTGTCTCCGCTCCAGTGCTGCTGCTGGGCATTTTCCTCTACACTCGCTGGAGATCCTACAAAGGGCTGAAGGAGGGCGTGTACCACGTCTCAGCGCATCACGACGGCTGGGAGGACATCCGAGAGAATGTCCTCAACTATGACGAGGAGGGAGGAGGGGAGGAGGACCAGGTACACCACGCTTATACACACAGGAACTGAAAGACTCAACATTAAAGTATTTTAATGCTGCAGTCAGACAAAATGCTTTTAACTGCATCATTTTGATTTTAAAGTCTGTCATTACATTTACATTTTAAATGCCTGGCAGTGCATGTAATGTAACATTTTTTACAATGGATTAAATCTCTTTAGTTTGGACCAGGATGCTGCAGGGTGTGTGTGTGTGTTTGTGTTTTAATTAGGCCCACACAAAATCCTTATCTCCCCCCTCCACCATCCAACAGAACCCACATACACTCGACAGCGTTTAAGAGCTTACATAATATCACAGGTTTGATTGAAACAGAAAAGTATTGTTACTGCATCGCTGCACACACACACACACACACACACACACATGAAAAAATCACCACATGAAATCATTTGTTTTAATTTAGTCTCTTTGATTTATTGGCAATTTAAAACACACGTTACCTCAAGCGAAACCAAAGTTGCTCTAAAATAGAGAATATTTATACAGAGAATAGATCCTAATAAACCCAGTTTTTACCTAATTTAATGGGATCAAATTAGAATCTAGTTCATTAAAATTCAGCTCAGTTCATTATGATCCAGTTCAATCCAGATGTTACAGCCCTGGCTCTGCTAGGCTGGAGAAAGGGGACCAGCCTGAAAACACAAGTCCAGAGAAAACCAAATCCATACTAGTCCCTAAACAGCTAGTCAGCTTTAGACTCTCACAGCTTAAAAGTGAAGCACAAGACCAAGGCCACAAATGTCAAACTGCTCTGATCTGCCACAGCTGCATGAAGGAACATCTGCAGCCTGGTTAATTAGTGGATCAGCAGGACAGCAGATGATTGGGCCAAACTCTACAACTAGCCAATCACCTGTTTGCTTCTCTGAATATTTAAACACACATGTCTAGGCCTGGGGGCCATAACACCAGATCACCAGTCTTTTCCTCTCTATAATTCCCTGTCCTGAGCATGCACAGCCTGGCAGGTGACAGCGAAGAGAGAAAAAAACTCCTTTGACTTGGAAATGAGTCCATCTACCTGCCTAGAGACCAAAGATGGAAATTAGCCACTGATGATTATCTTGCATATTTACATATTTATACAAGAATGTTCATTAATATGACTGGCTCCTATTTTAAGTTTGAAAAAAAAAATTAAATACAAAATAAGAAGATCCTGCAGAATCAGACTCAGACGGGGCAGCCACCTGCCTCAACTGAAAGAAAAAGGTAAAAAAAAAGGTCTAATCATGACGTAACAAGATAAAACTAGTTTTTCTTAATCTTTGCAGAATTGCATATGTAAGAGAAACTGGTTTTATGTTAATTAAAGGACAAATCCTGGTCAAAAATAACTCCAAAGTACTTGATGTTGGTATTGAACACCAAGGTAATACCGTGTGCATACAGTAGATAATCAGGGGTGCATAAAGCAGTAGAAGGAAAATTAATTTAAAACTTGATTTATATTTAATGTTTTAAACCAACTTTTAGTAGGAGATGATAATTATGGGATAAAATAAAGATTGTGTAATTACTTGGGGTTGTTATAAAAGTATCTGACTGCTTTACATGGGTGCTGATTCACAATGAGGACGTTTAAGTTTAGTATTCAGGTAATAATGTGTTCTCTGTCATTGTGGTTTCCATGGCCTCAAATTTCATGCAGACATTTTCCCTTTTCTTTAGAAAACAGAGAAAATTAAAAAAAAATCAGCATTTAATTACTAGCACAGGAACCACCATCTCTTGGCCGTGTCCTGCAGGCTTTTCTATAGTATCATCTCTGGTCCTGAGGCCTTGTACGGACACACTGTTGTCATCCATAGTCTTGTTTAAAATCTCTCCGTAATAATAAAATAAAATTTAGAAAGAGAAAAAGCTCTCGCCACTCGTCACATAATCAGCTTTGCAAAGCCACCCACTCCTCATCCTTTCATCCTCCTCCTCCCACATATTTTTCATCTCTGCACCATGGTTACAGTTGTGATGGAATCACATTAGTCGTGAAGGGACTGGTTCTTACCGTCCATGTCAGAGCAGCACCAGTTTGTAGTGGCCAAAAAGCAAAAAGCCTCATCTCCTTTCAGAATTGCCTCCCCTCATATTTTAGTCCTCCGGTAAACAGACACACAGATACTTAGAATTACAACTTCACAGAGCCAGTAAGTCAAAGTCATAGTCAAAGTCAGCTTTATTGTCAGTTCTGCAGCATGTACAAGACAAACAGAATTAAAATTACGCTTCTCTCAAACCTTGGTGCATGAAAACCGTAAATGGAGATGGATTGGAAACTTAAATGGCTGAAACGTCCACAGTGGAGGCAGCTGATTGTTTTTCTGCTCACTTTTCATTTTCCTGCTTCCTTGCTGTCACATTTGATCTTTTTCTGCACCCCCACCCCCACATTCAGACTGTTAACCTCTGCTCCCATCTCTCCCAGTTCAGTCTCTGTTAACTGGAACTTGTGTGTGTCTCCAGAACGCCTACGACATGGCGGAGCTGCAGAAGTCCCTCCAGCCGAGCCCAGCTCAGTCGGTCCAGTACTGCCGCTCCAGAGCTCTGCACCACCCGCCCCCTCCCCACCACCACCATCACCTCCTCCACCAGGCGCCCCCAGCCCCAGCCTCCGCCCAGTCTCTGGATCCCCTCAGCCGGACATCCAGCTCCACAACCCTCCCCCCCTCCGCCGCCTCCACGTCCTCAACAGCAACCACCACCACCAGCCTCCGCAGGGACGTGCCCCCCACCAGGCCTCCAGCTCAGGGCCAGACCCGCCCCTCCCAGCTGGCACGCCGCTCCCTGTCGTTCTCCAGCCAGGACCTGGCTCGCTACCTGTGTGAGATCATCCGCGACGCCGACCAGCATCCGGACACGGGGCCTTTTGACTCCCTGCAGGTCTTCTCCACGGAGGGAGGGGGCTCGCCCGCCGGCTCTCTCAGCTCCTTCAGCTCGGCAGGTCTTGATGGTGGGAATGCAGGAGATGGGGGAGGGGAACCGAGGAGGGAGGAGACACTCGGGGAGTGGGGGCCTCGCTTTGAGAAGCTGCGGGCGCTGTATGAGCGAGCCGAGGCCAGCGACCTTTGAGCTGGTCTGAATAACGTCAGTTAGCGGACGCTTAGCGGCGAGAAACCGAGGAACAGTCTCGCTCGTCACCCAGCACGGAGCTGACAACCCACGCAGGAGTTGTATTTGCTGGATGATGAGCCCTGTCAATCAATACCGTGGCCTAACAGACACATGAAAGTATCCCCGTGACGAACTGGGAGAAACGTGACTCTTCACCCGAGCGACTCATTGTGATGGAGCTGAGCTTCACTGTCAGAAAATCAGAGCCAGCCCTGAATTTCCTCTCAGCTGAAGTCCCGAAATGTGAAAATACGATGTTTAAGGCTGTTGTTTTCTTTCTTTTTAAAATCAGCACCCATAAAAATGTATTTTTTATCACCTTGCTGCTGAAAGAAATGTGTAAATAAGGGACATGTACTCCACACTGCTCTGAGGATGAGTAGGCCGTGTAATCCAGAGATTGAATTTTCATTATCGCGGACACGTCGTGTTCTCGCTGCCTGGCTGTACAGAGCTTCTGTCAATGTTTGTATGAGGGAAAAAGTGCTTTGACCACCACTGAGTTACAGGGTGAGGTTTTTCCTTTTTCTGCAGTTTTCTTCTAGGTTAAGTAATTCTGTATTGGTTGGGTGTTTCAAGTTTCATCGTTCGGTGGGTTGTTAGACATCAAGCTTTCTACTTAGTACCGCGCCCGCGTCCTCATTTGATTTCCTTTTCTCATTGGCACTCCACCACTTGTTCCTGCTTACCCACAAGGAGGAGAAAGAGGGGGGTGGTGTACAGAAATTCAAACAGATGCGTTACAAAGAAGTGTGTGTGGACATGTGGACGGCGGGAGGGAGGAAGTGCGCGCTCTGTTGCTCTGTTCTGCGTGCGCTCCTCCTCGGGCATACCAAACATGGCAGCTGCGAGAGAGACGGCTTTAACAGATGATTGCTTGGTGGAATACAAACTACGTCAAGCAGCTTTCCAAGGTGACTACAGAAGAAATACAAATGAATTGAGGAGAGGGATGGAGGATAATATATATCTGACTTGTGACCTGTTTGGGTGGAGGGGTTGAGGTCAGATAACTCAGACAACTTTCATCATAAATTATCAGCTCTACACACGATCCTCCTCCTGCAGTTCCCAAACATATGAGAACAATTTATCTAACAGCAACAAAAAAAGAAAAGAGCAGAAATAAAGCAGGAAGGAGGAGGCCGAGTCTAAGGAGCACTTCCTCTCACCTTTTGATAAGAGATGATTACAAGGTGGAGGTTAAATCAAAGAGCAAATGATGAAGGAAGCAGAGAGGCATGAATGTGTGGCATGGAGCACCGTGGAGGGAAGCAACAGTTAGTTATCCAGCCAACAGCCGAGGAGCCGTCCTGGCATCCGCTGTCATCATCAATAGTTTTTTTATTTGTCTTCATCCTGGCAGACTCCTGCCCGTCGGCAGAGAGCGGTTAAAGGATCGGAGCGTGTGAAAACATGTCAGGCCGCTAAGCTTAATGGGGGCTGATGGCTTGATGTCGTGCTGGAGAAAAACCAAAGGACTGCGTGGAGGGGTCGAATCCCAGATCACGGCTTTCCAGAATCATGCTATTTTCAGCTGATGCAACCATGCAGCTTTTAGGAAAGGGAGACCTGAGGGAGGGGTGAGGATGCCTGGAGAAGTTTTCTTTTCCTTTTTTTTCCCTCCACTGAGACTGAAAGGGATTTGGGGACGCTTGTATCTTATTCCTCTGATGAGAGGGGCCGAGCCACGGAAGTGAAAGTTAAAGATCCTTCATGGTTCTCTCAGCAGCTGGAAGCAGCAGCAACTTTGGTCAACATCATTCATTTGTACCATAAAACAGCTTCTTAATGTTATGTTCTGGGTGCAGACTTGTTGTGAACAAAGTTAATGTTTTTACCTCATTTGTAAATACAGAGAAAGATTAAATACGATTATCGCTTAGGTTTGAAATGTTCAGCTTCAGAAAAAATAGAATCAAACTGAAGATATTTTCTATTAAACATGATGGTGATGAGCTTTTGACAGTTACATACGTGTTTTGTATTTGCTTTGATCTCTTTCTCAATAAATCCATTTATTTGCAGCAGACTGAACTGAATCACGACTCCATCTAAAAAAATAAATAAGATTTTAGATCCGCTGCACACACACACACACAACCCTGCGTCCATGAAGACACTAGTAAGAGGTAAATAAATCCAGAATACAGTGATTATTCATCAGATCTCATCACCTATATTTTAGTTTAAATAGAACTTTTCATTCAGATGATGAAACATAGAATTTTTATCATTTTGTGGAAAAGCTGAGCTGATTGAGAATCTGATGGCAGCATCTGTTAAAAGTTGGGACAGGTGCAACAAAAGGCTGGAAAAATAATTAATACAAATAAAACAATGACTGGAAGAACATTTGACAACTAATTAGGATCATTGACATCAGGGGTCGTATTCCTAAAGATTCTTAGTGCAAAAAGCTGCTCCTAGTGGCCAAATTCTAAGAAAATTCCGAGAATCTTTCTTAGAATTTCCCCTACAAGTGAAGAGTAGATCCTAGTAAAGATAAAAGCTATTCCTAAAGAATTCTTGCTCTTAAGAGAGCTCCTGAGGTGAGCTCCCGTTAAGAGCCGGGAAGAGGACTTTTAAGATGCCTAGGAGTTCCCTAAGCAGAGGCCAGAAGAGGCAGGAGAGATGTTCTCCAAACACTGGATGACTTTGAATTAATTAAACGTTACAGATTGGATGGTGCAGGAATCATAGTCGCTGTTCTCTGGTTTGTGGTAGATTTGAATGCCAACCAACACTGCTTCTTATAGGCTGGTCACCAGTCACAGACATTGATGGAAGCTGAGCCATTTTACCCTCATTAGTACAAAATGTAGTTGAAATGTTCAAAGTTGAAAGCCCAACAATCACCAGCATGGTAAATAAATGTAAGCAAATACATATAACTACCAGCATGTAAATACTGTACAAGTGGGTCTGACTTTCTACATTTTCTGTAGGATAATTTTAAAATATAGCTTACTATTCATATAACAAATTTTCTTTTTATGTAAAATATTATTTATGATTACAGTTTTCATTTAGATTAGATTCTATGATTAAATTTAAACGGTCCATTCTATGCCCATTTTCACCAAAGGTGTACCTAACTTTTAGGCTCATCCAATCACAGCTTTTGAAATGACGACTCATACCAAGCAACAGGGTCAAACACACCTCCACACTAAGATAGGAGTTTCTGTCCATTTCTGTCAGACTCCTTGCTAGCAATTTTTAGGCTAAGTTAGGAGCTCTCTGAGAGGATTTTCAGAATCTTTAGGAATACCAGCCCTGGTCAGTAACATGACTGGGTATAAAAAGAGCATTTCAGAGTGGTAGAGCCTCTACATTTAAAAAAAGACATGATTCTCTACTGGAAATTAATGTATGGACTCAGGAAGACTTCCAGAAATCACTGTCTGTGAACACAGTTCACCCTGAAATCAACAAAAGGTTAAAGCTGCATCATGCAGAGCAGAAGCCATATCTGAACAGGATCCAAAACAGCGCCACCTTCTCTGGAACAAAGCTCATTTAAAATGGTCTGAGGCAAAGAGGAAAACTGTTCTGTGGTCAGATGGATGAAAATATTAAATTCTTCGTAGAAATCATGAACACCGTGTCCTACAGACTACAGAGGAGAGGGAACCCCCAGCTTGTTATCAGTGGACTGCATCTAAGTTTTAGATGTTTCCCTGCTCCGGTACACCGGATTCAAATTAACCAGTCACTGTGCAGAACTTTGATGGGCTGTTGGATCATTTGATTTAAATCAGATGTGTTGGAGCAGGGAAACATCTAAAACTTGCAGGAGTGCAACCCTCAAGGCCAGGACTTCCCACCACTGTTTTACACCAACAGCATGGCTCCACAGGATGGAGTCTGGGTGCTGAACTGGCCTGCCTGCAGTCCAGTTTTATAATTTATACATTTAATATATATATTTTATATTAACTTCTATAAAACATTCAGAGCATCATGAAAGCAAAAATCCAGCAACCAAGGTCTAGGACAGTTGAGCAGCTAGAATCCTGGATCAGACCAGAATGGGACATTCCTCTCCTAGCAACTGGTCTCCTCACTTCCCAGATGTTTACAGTTGTTAAAAGAAGAGGAGGTGCTACACAAAACTAAACATCGCCCTGGAGCTACTTTTTAGATGCGTTGCTGCCATCAGATTCACAATAAGCTCATATTTTCCATGAAATGGTAAAATGTCTCCGTTTCAACATCTGATGTTAATGTTCTACTGGGAATAAAATCTGGGTTGACGGAGGCTTTAAGGTGACTTGTTGAGCTTTATTACCTTTTTTAGTGACCTTAAATATCAGAAGCTCCATATTTAGGGTTGAAGAAAAAGAAAATATTTTCTCACTTTGGCACCATTATGCAGATTGCATGCTTCTTCCCTGTTTTCTGATTTACCATGGGGACAAATCTGAACATTTGGATACGTTCTCATGGTGCTGTATCAGATGTTAGGGGTTAAAAGTGACACGGAGGGTCTTGATCCAGCGTCTGTACGCGACAGAAGCTCAAACATGCAGCAGGTGGGAGATGAGAACTTGCGGGGGCCTGACATAATAATGGACAACAACATTGTTGGAGGAAAGAAGTATTTTTATTGATCAAACTGCCACTGAACATAGATGTGTTTAATAATGTATTGAAAAGTAGATTCTCACATCCCTCATAAGGACTCGTGACAGCAGAGTAAACATCAAATTTTTCTAGAATTTCTTTGTCAGATGGTTTTAGCTGTATGGCAACAATAAAGTAGATTTAAAGAAAAACTGAAAAGTTAGCGAAGGCACCCAAATTTACGAACTGAAGGAGGTGGATCAAACTGTGGTCATGTTCTCACTCTGAAGATGATGTGCTGGTAAGAAGGTGCATCAGCTCTGCATCTTAAAGTACCACGAGCTAACTCTCCAGATCAGCTCCAACATGTCCCCCAGACACTTTACAAAACCACACATGGGCAGAATAATTTGGCACATCAGAAACACAGACTATAGGACAAAAGAGGCCCTCTCAGCCAACTTCAGTACCAGAACTTTCAAATCTGCTGCTAGAGGAATAATCAAAAATTCAAATAAACACTCCTAAACCTTGTGGGAAGCCTTTCCAGAAGAGTTTAAGCTGTTAGAGCTGCACAGGGTGATTCACTTCCAAATTTAAACCCTATGGATAAAAAAGGGACGTCTCAGCTGTTGCAATATTTTTGTCAATATATAGTTTATCATTCAAGTGTTTCCATCAGTGAATGTAAAACATCCTGCAGGTTTATGATTCTGAAGTTGAAGGGAAGCAAAAAAATAAAGTCATCACCTAGATTTAATCAAGCAAACAGGTAAGATCCTCCCATTAGATAATTCCTAAAAGGATGACGATGTTTCAGCTGCAACAAGTTATTTAACCCCTATCTGGTGCAGTGGGCAGCTTCTCATTTCTTAAACAACCACGTGGGGAGACAGATCCTGTGGTCATGGAAAAGATGTTCATCTGTTTCAGAAGGGTCAAATTATTGGCATCAAACAAAGAAAACATCTAACTTCTAAAACTGGCTTCAGAACTGTCCAACACATTAATAAAAACTGGAAGGTTAGTGGGGAAGCATCATCTTCCAGGAAGAAATGTGGTCAGAAAAACATCCTGGATGATGGTGATCCATGAACACTTAAACGTTTATTGAACTCAGATGGAAGAAAAACACCAGTAGAACTCAGGGCTATGTATTTCTACATCAGCAATGGGGATGGGGCCTGAACAGCTGTGTAGCTACAACCACTAATCTGTGAGGATAATCGGGAAAAGAATGACTTCAGTTTACTAGGAGCATAAAGATTGGACTCTGGGACAATGGAAGAAGCCATGTGGTCTGATGAGTCCAGATTTAGTCATTCCAGAGTGATGGAGCATCAGGGGAATCAGATGAAGTGATGCAGCTGTCATGCCTAGTGTACGAGCCTGTGATCAGGTCAGGTTTAGGTTTTAGCAACCTTGTGTCCAAGAATGAGGCCAGCTAGCTTACTGAAAAACCAGGGTATCCCATCTTCCCTGATGGCAGGCCCATATTTCAAATGAATTACAGGACTCAGGATGTGAAAGAGTGGTTCAGGAACAGAAGACATCATTTTCACTCATGGATTGGCCACAACCAAGTCCAGACCTGAACCCTATTGAGAATCGTTGGGATGTGCTGGAGGTCCAACTCTCCCATCATCACGACATTATCTCAGAGAAAAATGAATGCAACTGGATGGAAATTGTGAAATTGTAGAAGCTTATGACGATGCCACAAAGAATGCTGCCATAATCACAGGTAAAAGAGATCCAAGGGAATATTAGTGTTGCTTTTTTTGGATGGGCAAAGTGTATTTTACTGTTGTCTGTTCCAAACATGGACTTTACACTCGGTGTGTTCAGAAAATCAGCACTGGCACAAAACTGCCCGTGATTTTATGGACTAGAGTCAAGTTTTCACATTAAAAGCTTCAACAAATATCTGAATGCATCAGGTGCAAATGTCAAGTTTATGTCAGCAACATCCATCAGTCCTTTAAAAAGAAACAGTTCTACTTGTCCACGTAGTGAATGGCTTTTCCTCATCCGCTTTTCATAAAAAAAAAAAAAACGACAGCATGCCTGCATATGAACCACCAATCCCAATATGTATGGAAATTGCCTGTACTGAAAAAATATTACATTAGTACACTCTTATTAAGCAGGCATAATGGAATCACTTTGCTCTCAAATAAAGCAATCAAACATCTCCTAAATTAAACATCCAAATTGAAGACAGGATGAAGGAAGAACAGGAGCTGCTGATCCGATTGGTATGCATTACAATGAGGCTGCGCAGTTAACCAACAACATGGATTCCTTTAACAACTTTGAGAAGGAGTGGAAATTATCAAAGACAAAGGTCCTTATTAAAAGGAGAACAGATATAAAAATGCAGAGACGAGAGGGGAAAGTTTGGATCCACATATCGGATCAGTGTCTGAAAGGCTCCCTCGTCCTAGTCTCCAGTTTAAAAAGAAAAAAAGGAAATCTGTTTTGATGCACTCTCATTTCTTTGCTTTCTTTAAACATGAACCTTCTCTGGCCCCTAGTCCTCCTTTTCTTCTCCTTTTTGTAGCTGCAAAGCTCAGTTTGATATGCAAGTGTTGCCCCGGCCCTCTCCCTAACTATTTTGGATTGCGGGGAAGAATCAGTGCAGTTGTCAGCCCACTGCAATTTTCTCACCACTTACATTATTCATGTGTGTTTGTGCGTACGAGCGAGAAGAGTGAAAAGGTTGAGGCCGCTGCTGATGAGAGTCACGGAGCAAACAGAAAGAAAAACATGACAGCAATGACAACAGCAAAGCAACAAATATCACACAGAAGCAGCTCTGACCTCCGATGTAAAAAACTCATTCAGGCCAGAAAGAAAATTAACATAAATTATCCTTTTTTCTCCCTTCAAGGGTGATTCATGACATTTATCAGTGCGGCCAAAAGGTGACAACCTGATCCTGGCCAAGTCAAGCCGATGGTATGACTTGTTGAGTTGGGCTGAATCCTTCCTTCTACCATTACAAATGTTAGCCCCCCTCACCCTCCTTTTGACCATTTTTCTCAATATTTTTTTTATTTGATCCCATGACTCCTTCATATACACTACCAGTCAGGTTGGGACACATTTTCCTATTAGGTTTAGTATCAAAAGGCGCCCAAACTTTTGACTGGTAGTGTACCTGGCAAAAATACAAGGATTTCCTGCATCTGCCTACAATGGGAAACCAGTTGAATCTGGTGCAATCCAGTGAAAATGTCAAATATCACAACATTTCTGACAAATGAAATCCTGGCATTTAAGAATGAATGATTTTAAACTGTAATGGCTGAGATTAAAATATGTAGTTTTAATGGACGTCAATGGGGCATTTTTGGTCATGAAGGTCTGCAGAGGGAGTATCTGAACCGCTGGAAAAAAAAATATGAACACATCGAAATCAATTTTGTTACTAATCTTCATTTCCAAGACTGCAATCACCACCAGATCTCCCATCTCCCCAAACATTAATTTTATGGAAAATATTTTGTTTTTTAATGAATAATTATTCAAATCATCAAACAATTGATTGCTGGGTAGTTTTGAGCAGGTCTTAAGTTGTTTGAGTGATTCATGGAAAAAAAGCAGAATAAAATACTGATGTTTGATGATGATGTAGCAGTATTTGTGCATGTACATTTTTGCTCTAAAGGTCACTAGAGAATACTAAATTTGAGGACACAAAGGCTAAACAGAGCTAATATAGAAACCAAAAATTGCTCTTCTGACCCTGTTGTCATGCTAGCAGTACGAGGAAGCTGTGTCACCACAAATCTTTATTTGATCCAATTCTGATGGAGAAACTAAGCTGAAAACATTGCTAGCAAGGTTCTAACCAAGACAAGCTCCCTTTCAATAAAACATGGTTTATTGTAGAGAATGAAAAGGTATTCTGGGATTCAAGCGACAACTTCCAAGAAAAACCCATTATCCTAATTTCCAACCACAGCTTGTTTGGCTAAAAACTGAAAGCTTGTGAACAACGGATGAGATGGAGGATGCAGATGGACCTTATGAACAAGCTATTCTGCCCAAAAATCAACGACCCCCAATTAAAAAACAAAAACAAAAAAACATTTTGGCACATTTTTCAAAGTAATACTTATAAATACACTAATCCCTGTGTTTATTCTGTGAAATCATGTGCGTAGGATTTTATCATTCACTGTACTCGTACAAAATGTGTTTTAATACTGAAAGCTGGTTTGGTTTTGCGATGTGCAGCAGACAGATATGTTAGACACGGACTGAGATATGATTTTAGATGCTTATGCTGACGTTTGTGAGTCACATTTCCTTACAGTTGTCCTTACAACTCGGAATTCCAAGGAATTTCTGCTGGAAATGACAAAGTGATCACGTTTTTCTGAGCGGCAAACTCCTAAGTTTCAGAGGACCCTGACCACTTGCAGTCCATTGTTGCCTTTATTAAAATTGTTTATAATAAAGTTAGTCTCTTAAGTTTCTAGTCTAAACAGTAGTGAGTTATTGATAATTACGTTGTTATGGCTGGTTCATTAATCATCAGGAAAATTGGCTGCTGTTTTCATGGTGCACATTTTCACATTGGGTCTGTGTTTTTTTTTCTAGTTTTATACGCCTTTGTAGATACTCACAAATTGGCTGTTTTGGAGGTGTCCATTTTATTTGAGTTGGTGGAGCTGAAACACCAACTTCCTGGTAATGACGTCACATATTCTCGGCCGCTCGGAATTCCAAAACAACTGATATTGCACCAGTAGTCCTTCGATTAGAATTCAGAGTCTGTACGGAGAAAAGCTGACAGCAGATAAAGCGAGAATAAAACATGGTGTCTAAACAAACCGATGTGTGACTTTAGTTTCAGGAACTAACTAGCATTAGCCTAGCATAGCTAGGTAGCGTGACATCATGAGACAGAGGTCTGGTGAAGCGATCAGAGCCTCGGCCTATACCGGCCCGGTTGGTTTTCTGGTTTTTAAGGTCTACAGAAACATCTTCACATCTGTCGTCTTTTCCTTCTAAGGATGGAAACACTCATCAAACGGAGCCATTTTCAGAATGCAGCTGCCGGTTTATCCCAGTAGTTGATCAGACCACCATCACTGTAGAACTGCACAGAACTGGAATGATTTAGTTCATGATGGAAACAGTTTGCTGGTCTTTAAAGATCTAAAATCTCAGTCGTCTTCAGTTACATCTACATCATTTCTTAAAAAGTACATCTGGATTTTTAGAAACTCACTACAATTTCTATTCTTGCTGATTCTGGAGCATCTAGAAACATCTAAGCTATTGTTTGAGCTGCTTGATATAAATTTAATTTCTTTGATATTTCCAAACGTCTACAACTCAATTACTGTTTCTACCTGAAATAAGTCAGAACGCAGAAACATTTTGACCTTTCAGAGCATCTAGCTATCATGTTTAGAATGAGAAACTTTGGTTGATCTTTTCTTTCTGCACCAGTTTTCTGCTTCAGTTCCTCAATGAGACTAGAACCTTCAACCTGGACCGGCCAGCTGCTCTCACGTCACAGTTCATGGTACCAAACGTTTATAAAAACAGAAAACTAATCATCGTGATCACAGCAGGGTGCAGAGAGGTTTCATTTCTCCGCCTCCCGGCCTACTGAGTCCCGCTGGGATCCAACGAGTTCTTGGCACTTTTCTTGCGCTTCTTTTTCAGCCGGTAGACGTAGAAGGTTTTGTTCTGGAAAGTCTTGGTGAACAGCGTGGTGTAGGCCACACCTTCTGTCTTTATGGCTTCGCAGAATCGAGGGTGGACGGCGGGGACGAGGTCCGGGTCGTTCTCTCCGGGTCCGTCCATGATCTGAGGAGAGAAACCAGTGATGAATCGTTGTTATAAACGCTGAATGATGAACACTTCTGACCTCCGTCCAGCTGCTTCTCATACAAACGCTGCTGTTTGGCATTGAGAAGGACAGAGTCATTGACGCAACGCCTCAAGAAAATTTTCTGATTGGAGAATATTGATTCTTATATTGATAAACCGTCTGCCACAGAACGCTTATCTTTAAAAGATAAGAACCAATAAATGATGCATACTTGAACTACACACAGAGATGCTGAGTTCAAGGACCCCTTGAGGCTATAAAAGAAACTAGAAATAAAATCTAAAAAATGTCTATGTCTATGTCAGTAGTCCCCAACCCTGTTTTCCTCAAGTAGTCTCTTTAGAGAAAGCAGAAAAACAGCCACTCAGATTGGCCAGAAAACTGAAAACAGCTCGTTTACCGCAAGCGGATCAACAATAAATGTAGTCTGGTTTCAACCCAACCTGTCAATCCGTGGAAGAAGACCTGGCTGGGTTCTTTCGTGTGAATGCTCTCTAAGTGTTTTCAGGCTCATGGCCATGACATGGCCTTAACTCTAACCACCACAGAGACTCTGTTCAGTAACAACCTCGTGGACCCTGTGTGCCGGGCTAGGAAACACTGGTCCATGGGGAATATTGATTTAAATCATAAAATCTGGTCACTGTAAATTATCCCTAGGAGTGAATGTGAGTGATTATTATTGTCTCTGTGTTGGCCCTGCGATGGACTGGCGGTCTGTCCCGGGTGCACCCTGCCTCTCACCTGGCAGCTGCTGGCATAGGCTCCAGGTTCCCTGCAACCCTGAATAGGACCGAATGGTATAAAAAATGGATGGATCATTAAAGCGTCATGTCATAATTATTAGAATTTAGATGAAAAGTAAGAAAAAGGTGAGAAAAAGAAGGAAAAAAAGGGAAGTCAGAAACGAGAAGGAAATCTAAAAACTAGACAAATTAAAGCCAGAATAAAAAGAAAAAGGGAACAGAAACAGATATAGGCCCACTGTTGCTGCAATAAAGCTGTTGAGATGTAAGATCTAGGGTATACTGTGTGACATTTACAGCCCCCCACCCACCCAACACACACACACACACACACACACAGAGCTTCAGTGTTTCATGTGTGTTACGCCACACTTCACCCAGACTGAAGCTTGTCTCGCCTCTGGTAATCCAAAGAGCCAGCAAGCTACATCCAACATGAAATAAAGAGAGAGCGAAGGGGTAGGTGAGGGTGGGGGTGGGGGGGGGTGACAGCCAGAAAGTGAGAGACAGCGACACTCAGATAAGAAGTGAGACTATTGATCTCTCTGCGGAGGCTGAGAGCTTTCAGTGAGCCACAGAAGTTGACAGAGGGGACAGCTCATGCCTGCCTGTCACGCCACACACACACACACACACACACACACACACACACACACGCGTCATGTTAAATAACAGCCACCCACATGTCCATTGGCCAGGTCGAGCAGGTCCCTCAGTCTGCAGCCTCGCCGGTGCCTCCGCTCATAGCAGATGCTGTTCTCCAGCACCACGTAGTCGGCCCCCACTGCCCTCAGGATGTCGTACACCTCCTCTGGAGACCGCCGAGCGTACACCTGATACACCTGCTCACACACACAATTACAAAAGGGATTTGTTTAGCCTTGTACAGATTGTCCCCTTTCTTTTGCCTCAAAACAAGACAGCTGGAAGCAGAAACGTTCTCTCCTGGAACGCCATTAAAAGACACATTTGAGTTGTCGATTTAGTTGCAATTATCACTTGTTTACTGAAATCAAAGGTGAATTAAAATAATTAAGAAACTAAATCAGCAGGAGGACACGAATAAAGTGTGTGTATTTGCAGCCAGGAGCAGAGCCTGGGGGGTGGCACTGGTCATCTCTGAAATCTGACTGCACACCCCAGGCGATTGACAACTTACTGGAAGAGGAGGACAAAAATGTCTTTCCAGACCTGCATGGATCACCAGTATCACCGGAGCAGTTTGAAGTTCATTCTAAAGTAGTTTACGAATTATTCATCCTTTTAAAAATATTGACATCTGGCTGCAAAGATTTTGTCCCTGTGCAAGTACAACTACTAACATTATGTAAGGCTAATGTTAGCATGAAGCTACGTAGCAGTGCTAATTAGTTCTATGCTAGCTCTAGATTAGTTTTAACCCGTTAAGGCCCGACCCATTAAAAAATGGTAAGTAAAGTCTAATTTTTTAAATATGAGGTCTTTATTTGGCCCTTTAACATTTTCTTTTTTTTGGGGGGGGGGGGGGGGTATCTACCATTTATTACCATGTGATATATTAAAAACATTATAATATGGTTTTCTGCTTCTGGATATCTATTAGGGGACAGAAGACAAGTATCAGATTGTATTCAACATGATTTTGAGCAAAGTTTATACCATAAATTGAAGCAAAATGTCTCAGAAAATGTATGTGACAAATATGTCGCGACGGGCTCTATGGGTTAAGCAGTACTCAGTTCTCACTGGTTAAAATAAATAACTCGTGTTCAGAGTTCATCATTTCAATGTTGAACTAGTTCAAAGTTCAGTTCATAAAATTTTTTCATATCTTAGAAGCGAGACTGAGAGACTGGACTTGAGAAAGAAAAGAAAGTGTTGTGCCTTGCATTGCAATAAATTATACTAGACATTAAATTCTGTTGCACACAATAGATACAGTAAGCAAGTGTGAACAGAAATGACCTCTTTCTGTGTGAAAGATGACTTAATGAAAAGTGTTTTTAGGCACACAGACATAATTTGCACAGAAATGTTATTTAGTTTTCAGACAGTACCTAATATTACTAATAGTACATAAATACAGTGGAATAATATTAAAGCTTGTTTCCTTTTTGTCCATCAGCGAATCATTTCCATACATACCAATTAATTAAAAAAAGACAGACCTGGGACCATCATTTTTTTACAGGTGTTGGAAAATACACCAGTCCAGTTTTCCTCCTCAAACACACACACATACACACAGACCAGGAGTCCCTGAAGTGTGTACCAGTGTCGTGGATCAGTAATGAGCTCCATGCCAGGCTCTGGCCTCGCCAGCGGCTCAGCATGGCTCACTTCCCCGCTGGGATGCAAAACATAGGCTCAGCTGCCCAAGAGATGACCCTCACATTATCTTCTGCTCATTGTGAGGAAGAAAGGCGACTAAACCGGATAACGGGAACGGTATAAATGCAAAGACTCCCCTCCATTCATCTCTAATTTGCTGTAATGCAGTACTTTTAGGCTCCATTTTTCCTACATTATATTGATTCCCACTTAATGGATACATATGGTAGTGCTTTTTCTGATCCGACACTCAAAAGCACTGCAGGTCATTGCATCAGCAGACTATTCCCAGTCAAGACATTTGAAGAGAGACATATGAAGCAACAAGGATATTTCCTTGTGGAGGTGAAATTATCATGTTGCAGAGGAAAAAACAAACAAATCTATGGCTGAGTCAGGATTTCTGTGACGTAACAGATGCATCACAGCTTCCTCCTCCTGTCCTGTATCCGCTTTGCAGCATCACTGCTCATGTTTAGTGTAACCTCTGAACTTGAACGAAAAACGTTTTAGCAAAAGTCTCCTGATTTACAGAAGAAAACAAAAATCCCTGAGCTTTCTAGTTACAGCAGAATCAAGCATGAATGTCTCCTGAAGAAGTCTGAAAGGTAAAAGTCTCCAGAAGAAAAATGGAAACCAAAAGTTGACCTGAAGGAACAAAATAAATAAATTCATCATTTCCACTCTTCAGTCACAGAGGAAACAGTGAGATAGTTTTCATCTTTGTAATTTCACATTTTCCTTTCACTAAACAAATACCATCTGGTGCGCAGCCTCGTTCTATTACATAATTATGTTACAGGGATCTTTTTATGTATCACAATCTTCCAGACAAACAGCTCAAACACAGTTTTGTTATCCAGAAACGCCACACCGCCTCACAGTTTCACTGTGATCATGCTTCTTTAACAACATCGTTTGTAATCACAGTGCCTCTAAAGCAGACTTCTGTCTCACCGTCCAGTGAGAACCATCCATCTACTAGATTACTTCCACTTATCATGTTTGTAGTATCTTGCAGCCTTTCCGGTAGCTTCCACAGTTCTTTATGCATAATGTTAGCTCGCAGGCGGCAGTACCTGTCTGGTCCGCTCCCGCAGGTCTTTATCTTCATAATGTGGGTGGTTGGTGAGAACTCTGCCTGTGCACAGCTTGATGCCGGCCAGGAGCTGCATGCTTCCAGCAAACACCGCCTGCTTGGGGGTCTTTGTGCTGTGGACAAACACAGAAAGAAAAGAGAGGAGGACATCTCTATAAATACTCTGATTATGTAATGCAGAGCTGGGCTTTGATGAAATATGGTTTGTTTAAAGCTTTCCGAGTCAAAAACAAAGAGAAAAAGATAATCAGAACAATGGAAAGGAGAAAGAAGGAAGTGAAAAAGTTTGGAGGATGATCACAGATTCATCATCAAAAGAGTTTGATTAAGTTTCACTTTAGTTCATTTTCTTGTTATTCAGCCCACATGTCTCTGCTTTTTGGTCTGCTGCTATAATCGAGAAATACTGATGCCATTAAAAGTTTCTTTAAAGAAATGTGGCTCCAAGGACATCACCTATCTGCATCCAAAGCAGACAAAATGAACACAAAAGGAGACACAAGACATGCTTCCAGAGCCCCACTACAAGCACTGGAAAGCTGAGGTGTGTTAAGTTGTAACACCTTTTTTTTTTATGTACATTTGCATTGATATATATATATAAACCAAACATGGCCTAAGCCGATCTCTATTATGAGAACACTCATAAACACATGTATTCCTAAACTATAACATTAATCTGAACCCACACAGATCAGCGCAGGACTGATGAAGCAGGCTGATACCAGTTTATCATAAACTGTATCTGCATTTAGGCAGCAAAAGAAAAATTTCCTTTTATTTCTATTTAGTGTTATTTATGAAACACAATTACAAAAAAAAAATGCTCTTGGTAATTTAAAGATGCATTTAAACATCTTCACTCCACTGGGATGTGTGGGTACCTGTTTTTATTGTCCTCTTAAAATGGCCAAAACCCAACTAAACAGCAGCTTATGGAGACTTGCTGTAAACATGGGAACTGTTATTTCCCTCTCTAAAGAGGGAATATTTTTGTCTATATTTTTGGGCTGACTTGGTTTTAGGGCTATGGCTTGGTTTAGGATTGTGTCAGAAATCAGGTCTTGGCTTCCTTGTTTGGCTACAGAGTCTTTACCCAACGGTCTTTTTCTTTTTAGGGTAAAATCACCTCAGCTCATGTGTCGGAGCACTGTTGTTATTCATTTTATTTTTATTTTTTTATGTTTAAACCCCAATATGTAAAGGAAAAGTGAGGAGAAAAAAGAAGTGGGAAGTAAGTGAGCCAGACTCAGAAAGGGTAGTGATGGATGGGAAAGCAAAGCTGCTCATGCAGGACAGTAAATAGGTGCTTCAGTGTATACACAAAGAATTAAATATACACATACAGGTAATTCCATTACTAGTCCCACTGAGGGTTCAGGATTTGAGAGCATCCAGCTGTGATGGTTGGGGTACAATAAGATATCAAGTCTTTAATATTAGGTTTAAACTTTCCTTTTTGACAATGTACCTTAATAATTGTTAGGCTTCCCGTTCGTTAGTTACGCTGCCATAGACTCAGGTTGTTGCACACCTGATAGTCCGCCAGACTGTACGGTTGGGAGTTGCAACATTCAGCCAGTCCGAGTTTGCTTCCACACTGACTTAAGAGTCCCTTCACACCAGACCTTCGAATTCCAGTCCTAGTTTGTTTGCTCAGAAAGTTCAGTTCGTTTGGGGAGGTGTGAATGTGCAAACAAACTGGTGTAGATCAAAGAAGCAGACGCTGCCCTGTGTACAAACGTAGGTCTCGGTCCGCTTCAACTGGAGCAAATACAGGAAGCGGACTGAAACGCAAAGGGCACTAAACACAACGAAAATAAAATGTGCATGTAGGATGATAGGCAGCTCTGGCCAAGAGAAGCATCTTGAGGTCAGATGTGGAAGAACTTGGTAAAAGTTCTAATAGAACTATGATCAACCAAAGATTGCTCGGCTCTGGTGCGGCTCCATGTTTTACTCTGATGTGGTGGAAGCAGACGTCCTGCATTAACTTCTTTGCTGTTTCTCCTTTCTTCTCTTTCAGTAATTCTTGAATTGGTTCTCTGGTAAAAACGGTAATACATTAATTAAAAGTCCGGTTTGTTTGACCAGTGCAGTGTGAAAGCAAACTGGGTTCGCACAGTGTAGCAGACTATCAGGTGTACATGCACCCTTAGTTATGGTACTTGTTGACCCCTCTTTCCTTTCCTCTCCAATCTCAACCAGTGTTGCAAACTTAGGGACTTTGTCGCTATATTTAGCGAGTTTTCAGACCCCTGTAGTGACTTTTTTTTCCACAAAAGCGAGTAGCGACAAATCTAGCGACTTTTCTGGTTGTACTGGAGACTTTTGGAGACGGACGTGAATGAATGTAGTTTCCTCTTTTCGATGTGGAGTCCGTGCAGCGCAGACCCCTCCCCCATCCAAAAGCACTCAGAAGAGGCTTGGTCCTCACGTAGCAGCACACGGCTCTCAGCTGCAGTCAGAGCAGGAGATGATCACCTGTTTCTTCACCAGGCTCAAAAAGAAACCGTCGAAGCTGCTGCTGGCTGATCCCATGCTGGCTTACAGTCAGATAGTAATGTCTAATAATGAAGAGTGTGGAGGAAAACATTTAAAATTTTTAGAAATTTAACGAACTCCTAATAAAAAAAAAACCCTATTAAGCCTAATAAATGGAAATTAGATGATGTCATTTAGCAACTTTTAGGACAGCCAATGGCTACTTTTCTTATTGAGGAGTAGGCAACAGTGCTCTCAACCAGTTGAGGCAAATGGCTGCCCTTCCTGGTTCTGCTGTTTCCTTGTTTAAAGTTTTTCCTCTCTACTGTTGCCTTGTGCGGCTCAGGGTACTGAATCAAAAGAAGATTTGATGCAATAGGTTTCTTTATCTTTTTTATGAATTAGCTTCATAAGAAAAAAAAAAAACTATTATAAACTGGACTAAACGTGGGTCATAGAATTAATTTGTTTTAATTTTATTGCATTGGACCGTATCATTAAAAGTTACTTGGGATTACTTTGTCGTGAATTGGTGCTATACGAATAAAGCTGAGTTGAATTGAACTGAGGGGCTGAGGGAATGCACATGTAATTGGAGAGTCCTCTGGGCATACTAACTAGATGCATATGTGTCAGTGTGTATGTGCTGGGGGGGGCTGTTGTTCTAGTTTACATATTAATGATGTTGGGGCAGCAGCATGACAGTCAGTTGCTGCTGAAGGTAGCTTTCTGACTATGTAGTTTAATTAACCAAACCTTCTCTGCATCACTCACACACACACATTGACATCTTACCATAAACACCCACCAAACCAAAACGTGACCAGAAGGAATGCTAACTGGACACATTACTGCTGCTGCATTCAATTTTTCAGACCCTTTTGTTTAAAAAAAGAAAGAAAAAAAAGTTCAGAAACCTTTTGAATGAAGCAGATCTACTTCCTGTGGAGCTAGACAGACTGCAGACACAGAGGAAACTAATAGTGTGATAGCTTCATATTTTATACAACTCTGTCTGCAGTGCATGAACACATCACAACTGAGACGATGACGAACAGTGTGGAAGAAATTTCAAGGGTGTCTTTACAGGAAAGTGCTGACTAATTAATGAAATCCTAAATAGTTAATAAGCAATGAGTCCATTCATTTCTCTCTTCCACATATCATCCTGTAAGTGTATACAGGCCCTGGTAGCAGGCATCATCTAAACCTCTAAGATTAGGCTTAAAAAGCTTCCTTAATTAAATTTGTAGTGAAGAGTTGAGTCACCAGCAAAATTACTTAATGTAAGGATTGAATAATTTGCTGCTATTTATAATCTGGGGTCTCGAAAGAGCACAGGGGGTCTGGCAAGGCTTTGACTGTACAGAGCCTGTGTGATTGTTTAAATTAAGGCCATGTCCACATGGAAAGGAGTTTAGGTGTATTGTCCTATTGTGATCTTTCTGCACATGAAACCAGTGTTTAAGGAGCCCAAAGATTTTTAAATTTCTTTTTAAACCAGATCAGCAAATTGAGTATATAAAATTTTTTAAAATCTATATCTTTAGTCAGTAAATAAATAAATAAATACCTACTTAGTAGGCCACTCTGTGCATCCAATCAATTTTGGACATGAATTGCGTGGTTTAATGAGATGGTGGGGCTACAGTAGTGAAGTAGTTGATGTCTATCCTGCTAACCTTGATTTTTCTTGCACCATTTCATTAATGAAACACAAGAAAACGGCATTAGAAATGACACAGTGCAGATGATTTGCCCCGTTTAGGAGCGTACTACTGAATTTTGGTTGATTTTCTACCTGAGGTCCCTGACAAAGACTAATTCAGCATCTTCTCTGCATCCTGTCTCTTCTCTGACATCTCTCCAGCTAGTAAAAGCCAGTCTAAAGTTGACTCTTGTCTTAGCTCTTGCTTTGGCCCTTTCTCTTTATTTTGCTCTCTTCCTCTAGTAATATTCTGTTTCTTTGATAAATCAGCCCTGGTGCGTGTTTAAATCGGACAGTGTGTAACTAGTGTGTGACATGGTGTCATAAAGCAAAATGCTGCTGCTAAAAAGTAGCAAACATGGATAGAAAAAAAAAAGTAACTGGTGGTTCCTCAGCCTTGGGACGCTGCTCCAAGGATGTACATAATGAATGTAACTCTGCCATCAAAAAATGTCAGATGCTCAGAGTCAGTAGGTTTTGCAGGACTGCTTTGAAGGGGTGGGGGGAGTAAGGCTAAGGGAGTTCACAGCTTCTTGGTAGTAGCTGCAATAAAGAGGTCTTCAAGGAAAAAAGTCAGGACCTGGTACTTTAGACCTAGATTGCTGGTGGTTTCCATGATGCAATGCTGCCAGCATTACAGGTACAGTGTAAGAATTACTGACATCTAGTGGTAAAGATGGACATAGCATGTTGTGAGTGGACGGTGGCTGTCAGTGGCCAAAATTTTTCTAGACATAAACATGTTTTCATCTGTGAGCATGGCAGTGGCCTCAGGTGCAGCGATGACTGCTGATGACCAGCGATGCAGGCAACTACTTCAACACTGTGGACACGTTTACTGTCTTCTATGGTCCTTTTAAGGGGTTACAGATCCCAAACAGTGCTCTAGCAATTAAAACACAGCTTTTTGTCCATTCAGAGACACCGTAGAGAAAATGGTGGCACAAATATGGCAGCTGCCATGTGTGGGGACTCTACCCTGCAACCTCTCACCTCCCAACCAGCTGAGGAAAATGTTAGCTCTTCTTTTTTCCTCTCCTCTCTACCATCACCAAGGGCATGTTTAGAATGGGGACTCAAACAAAGGGATGATTCTACACAAAACAGTAGCTTCCTTGGCTGAACGTCTTTAACCAATAAGGATTTTACAAGTAAAATTACAGTGAATTTGACTAATTTGAATAAAACTTGTTCTTCTCTCAACACTCACACCTGAAAACATCAGCGTGTTCTTTTCACCATCAGTCACTTCCTGAAATATCTTGTCTGTTTAAAATGAAAGTTTTATTTCTCTTGCAAAGAGTAAAGATTATACCCCACCTGCTCTGATTTAAGTGCTCCTGAGTGGTGATCCTGATGATGACTGATGACTAATGGCGGGATTCATGGTGTGATTAGGAGTGTTCTTACAGGCCACACATGCATGGCCAGACATTTTCTACTCAAGTCTCACTTCTGACTGAAAGGCATGCAGATCAATCAAAGCCATCACTCTGTTCATCCGAGTCTCTCTCAATGACTTCTGTATTAGCGAACACACACACACACACACCAGCACCTTCCTCATTCATGGATGAGACCAAATTTTTCTCATTTAGACAATTTAAAGTCTGACAAGCAGGAGAGGGAGTGAGACGAATGGGAAGCAGAAGATGCAAAAAAGTGATCCTTGCTGAAGGATTGACAGACAAATGAGTAGTGGCACATGTTTCCTGAGAATAGATCAAGTAATTTGTTTTAATTACGCAGACAGATGGACATACATGCACCGAACAAGAGAAGGAGAAAGACGGAAACCCCATTAACTCTGGGCTATAATCTGTTGGAGATATATTGTGAGTTAGTAACTTAACCTTTTTACTGGACAGGAAGAACGAGTGAGACTGCCCCCACCATAAAAACGTCAGAATGGGTTACATGAACAAGCATTTAAAATGAGCACGCTTTATTGCTTTTTAATAATCTCCCCTCTAAGTGAGGGTGAAAAGGCCAGAATCTGCTCGAAGGCCAGCTTTAATGCTTTAACTGGTCTTACAAGACTTTAACACATGTTGCAACAGTGATTTTCTGTAAACACAAATTACATCAGCAGGAGTATCCAGTCGTTTTACTGAAAAAAAGTTTGGTTTTTTTGGGTGATAAAAAAGTTGCTAAAAAGAAAACTGTTTCCAGTTAAGGTAGCCACACTGAGAAACAGACAAAAAAGACGATGTTCACACACTGCAGATTCTTTATCTTTTCTGGATTTCAGATTCTTTTTCATAAATAAATAAATAGCTACTGAATATTTCTTATTTTATCATTATTGAGGTATCGTAGATTCAGTTCTATTATCTTTTTTGGACTAAAGTACCTGAGTATATTCAAAATCAATAACTTGCTAATTTTCTTACAACATAACATCCAGAAGATAAAAAACAAACATCTCAACTATGTTGATCCTAACTGCTGGAGAGACTAGAAAAATGGGTTGGACTTTCTAGTACTGTGCTAAATTGGTTCAAATCTCACTTGAGGGGTCGGGACTACTTTGTTTTTTTTTGGTAATTATGAATCTGAGCAAAAGGAAAGACCCCATGCAGCGTTCCTCAAGGCTCCATTCTCAGACCACTATTGTTCAATACCGACATGCTTCCCCTAGCCCATACAGTAAAGTATTACACCATCCGTAACCACACTTACACAACTCTACATTACAGTGTCACCACATGACTATAGTTCCCTACAGTCACCGAGTGAATCCAAGAAATCAATCAGTGGATGAACCAGAATTTCCTCCAGCCAAATGCTTAAATGACAGAGGTTGCTTTTGCTCCCAAAGATGCAAAGTTAAAGGTCCCCAAAGAAAAATAATTCAGCATCTTCTCCGCATCCTCTCTTTTCTGAGATCTCTCCAGGCAGTAAAAGTCAAATGCAAAGTTAGAGGTCAGTCCTCAACTAGACTTCAGGAAGCAAAAAAAACTACATACCGAGCCAGAAGTCTGGGTTCAATCACAGTCTCTGACAAGAATATCAATATAAAGACCATAAATAAATCCGTCTATTACCACCTTAAATCACTGCCAGAATTCATCAAAACAAGAAACAGTAAAACTTGTGATTTTATTTTCGCCAGGTCCGATTACTGCAATGGTGTGCTGCTGTCCCAACCAACACCAGGAGAGGAGGCCATATCACAGCAGTCCTTAAACCACTGCACTGGGTACCTGTGTGTAAAAGAAGACTTTTAAAATATTTTTAGTGGTTTCATACCTAAATACAACTCAGACTAGCTTGTTCTGTGAAGCATCCAGACCCTTCAGACCTCCAAGCCCAGGTTTAATCAGTATTCCCAGAGTCAGAACCAAGCAGCATTTAGTGTATATGCCCCCCAGCGAAACTAAACTTCCTCCACAAACTGCTGACTTATTGAAATCAGGGCTAAAATCTTTGTTACTGCAGCTTTGCATCAATTTACAGTTTATTTTAATCACTTTAACCCTTGTTTTAACAAATTGTGTCACGTTGTGCTTTTCTTTAAACTCATTCTAAATGTCTTTTACTGTAACTTTTTGCCTCTGTAGTGCACTTTGACTAACTTTTGTATGAATTGTGTTAAATAAATTTGATTATGCCAGTTTTTCCTTTTTCATTTTAATTCACAAAACACTGATGTCTGTTGCCAAGGTGTGTTTGGGCTCATCATTAGAGATGTGGAGTCTTTTTGCTGTAGGATGAAGTACTACTTATCTGCATTTGCCATGAGTCAGTGGAAACTGGATAAAACTGCTTGCAGGGAATAGAAACTGCTGGTTAACAATGAAGACAGTCATCTTTCCAAAATGTCTGCCCTCTGCTCAACCATGGCTGAAGTATAACTCTACAACTCTATTCATCAAAAAAAAAAAATGTAAAAGATTTTGGTTTTGTTATTAATCGAGTAGTTAGCTGTGTTTTTTCATTAAATTATTTTGGTTTATCCAACAACATTGTTTGGTGATAAATGTAGTTGTAATATGTGAAAACATTTACTAGATATCATCAGTGTTGCGTCTCTAGTAACCAACCTGACGACTGGTTGTGTTATTCAAGAGGATTTGATGTATAAACAATCAGTGTTCCTCTCAGATATGCTGACTTCTGCATGGGGGGATGCTGCTCCGGCTCTGATTGGCTCTCCATGCTGAGTAGCCAAATGAGCCTCCTGAATCTGCAGCAAAATTGCTGTCAAAGCTCTCATTAATAATTTCCACTGCAGACTTCATAATTCTCAAAAGCACACTGTATATCTTGACCCAAAGGGGTGGGAGTGATTGGTCATGTGTGGGCGAGGGGTGCAGGAAAAACATAACATGCCAAGGAATGTTTCAAAATATATTATATAAGAGCAGTGAGATGCAGATCCACGGGAGATTGGTGTTATCAGACAGCCTGTGTGGCTGGTGGATTGTGTATGATGAATGGCGTTTCGCTGGAGAAAAACGACCAGGAACTGGTGGTGTGACTGGCGGATTTTTGGCTCACATGGAGCCGTGAAATTGACAACAAAATCAAAGTCTTTCTCCAGCTGCAACTTCTCGACTCTCCTGTTCAGAATGAAATGCATCCACCCCCCTGCTTCTCATTTGTGCAGCGAGACGTGCTGTGAGCTTCGTCCCCTGTTGTGGCATCAGGCAGCAGTGACCTGCAGCGTGCACGGTGGTGACAAGGCTGAGCCCCATGAGCCGTGGAATCAGCTGTTCATATTAAACATGCACCACAGCTTAAGCTACTCTGCACTGCACCTGTTAAAACATGCACAGCCTTGAGTTCATGTTAGAAAGCAAGGCAGCAAATAATGACTTAATTTTTTTTTTTTTTTTTTTAATTTTAAACACCAGCTTTGCTTGATTGCCGACACGAGTAAATGAATCTGAAACCAGCAGCAGACTGGATTCAGACAGAAGGAGTGGCGCTTTAAAATCTGCACACTAATAAGTCTAACTGAGTTTGAGGCAGCTGAACAATGAGCCATTTCTATTGATTTATCGGCTGTCTATTTAGAGCAGAGCATCAGCCTACAGCTGAGCTGCAGAGCTGCGATCGAGGAGAAATTGTGAGTTATGGTTGTGGAAATTATAGAGAAACTGTCCCCAGCTGTTGTCACGTTAACCTACACCTTAGTTCTTTTAATCTGTAAAGACACAGTTCATGAAAGACTGTCAAGGGAATTATGTTAATCCCCTCATCAACCCGTCTTAACTCGCATTATTAAACCTCTAAGAGCAAAGGGTGCGAGTCATTAGCTTATGTCAGGACTATTTTACTTCTGATCCAACTGTCAAATCTCAAAATCCATTAAAAAAAAAAAAAACATCTGCATCACTAATTTAAGTCTTTAAATGTTGTAAAACAAAACTTTCTTATTAAAAACATTTCCGCCTTGTTGAATCAATTTAGTTTTTCTTCTCATTTCAATAACAGATCCACTTTCCATCCCCTGCAGCTATAATTACAACGAGTCCCAAACAGCTTTACATAAACATACCAGCTGGTCATAAAATATACTGTCTGCTGTTTGCATGAATCTGTCCTTGTTCTGCCCCTCATTATCAAACGGTCTGAGAATCCACCACCAACTTTCTATATAAAAACTAAACAGAATCAGTTTCAGACACCTGCAGAGAGCAGGATGATGTGAACCCCCTTCCTCATCTTTACACACTCGTGGGATGTAATTAGCACAGCAGCAAAAGGCTTAGGGCCCGACTAAGGAAACCGCTGGGTAGCCCCTAATCCTCGGAGCCAGATGGGATTAGCCGTGTAGGGAAGGGAACTCATGTAACAAACACAAACACATTCACGAGCCAGACCTCTCCTCTGCTGTCACCATCATCTTCCTCTCTGTCATTTTCTGTCTTATTGAATTAAATCAGTATCTGTTTCTTTCCATCTGATCTCAACACACAGATGACGATAACAAGTCTTATCCAGAGCATGAATACGCTCAGGTGTTTGTCTATGAGAAGGACTTAAAATAGTTCTACTTTGGGTTTTCTTTGTTTTGTTGTACACGATCAACCCAAGACCGCCAGGATCTGATGCAGCTCCATATTCAGCTGCCACTGATCAGAGTCCCCAATCGGACCGAGTTTAGTGGACTTTCCTGGTGTAAATGCACTCTGACAGCAGTTTCTGTTTGAGGTTTCACCGATAGTGGAGGCAACCAACCGGACCAGCAGGGTTACTAAGCCCTCAAAGAAATGTTGCTTCAGGAGGAAAAAGACCAGACGGAAAGACGATGAAAATAACTGGCTTTGTTGTTGCTGGATGCTCCTGTAAATGGGGAGTTTAGTTCATGGCAGCCGCCCTTAAGAGGGAGACTACAGCCGCTTGATGCAGCCATCCAGGTTTATCTCATCTACCTACTGTACAATAACTGCCACAAGTGCCCACACAATGTAAAAAAAAACTAAATAAAAAAACTAAATAGAAAACGCTCGAGCACACACATTACACAAATTACATTTCACATACATTTTACAATTTCCCTGCAGGTATTAAATACTTTTCTTTTTTTTTTTTACTGACGATGACACAACTAATTGTTTTTAACTGGCCTGTAGACTTAAAAGAAAAATCACTTAAAAAGCCCATCCCTATTATGTACATAACTGTAATAATATAGATAACTCTATATAAGAAAAAGAACATATTAATCTGTTTTAGACTTAAGCCTCAGTTTAAACCATTATTTAATAAACAGGAAGTAAATCTCTGCCTCAAAATCAGGTCTGCATGAACTCTGTAGCTGTTCCAGGAAACCAAGCAGCACATTACTGTGTGAATATGAGACATGTAATAATGACTAAATAATTTAGACATCATGTGACAGCTACACTCAGCTGTGAAGCCACATCAAGTCTTCAAACATCATCACGGATTCAGTTTCCACAAATGGTTGAAACGCTGTGAGAAAAACACCAGAGACAAAGAAAATTAAACTTTTAAAAATGTCCTGATGAGGTGAATAAAGATGGTTTGACTGAGTGAAGTCGCTCTAAATATTCTTCAAGTTTAGATCTCAGATAACTGAAATTATTACAACCTGCAAAGAATACTTTATCCATTTTAAGCTGTAATATGGTTCAGAAATTCCTCCAATCACAGGCGGTTTGGCTGTGAGCGTTCACGCGATGGACATGAGGTTCTCGGTATGACACGCCCCCACAAAATATAACGGTAGAGGAAACATTGACTTCGTTTATTCAAAGTTGCAAAAACTGCTCAACATGATGGACAACAGTGTGCAGCCTGTACATAAAGAGATCAAACAACAAAGTGTGTTCAGTCAGAGGCTACTTCAGCTCTGCTTCAACAAAGACCAGTATAGACAGTCATTCCTGCATAATCTTTTAGAATGACTAATTTGATTTGTAAAACATTTTTACTGTTTTTCACTTGATTAGATTGAAATTTACTCTGAATAAAATAAAATAAAAAAAAAACTCCACTTCATCTGCTATTATTTGTAGGCAAGTGTTTAAGGTTATTGCCATTGCTTCATAGCTGTAAAGAGACTATTTTCTAATATTTAAAAGAGATATGGACTGATTATTTCACCTAAAAGGATTGAATTTGAATTCCTCTTTTTAAAAAAACAAATAAATAAAAGGAATTAGCTTAGAAATGGGTTTTGGTGCAACAGCATGACATCCTGGCTCATCCTGATCTGTTTGGGAGTCAAGCTCCAGAGCAGAGATGAAAAAATTACTACCTTCAACTGATGACAGAGATTCATGGAAATTCCTAAATATTCCAGAAAATAACAGACAAACTGTTGTACAAGCACAAAAACCCCAAAACAAATCCAGCAACAAGCGGGAGGAGCCTTTCCAAACCACAGCTCCATTTCTGCTCCCATCAGGCTGATGTTCTTGATCGAAACCCCGAGGTGGGTTAGAGCTCCGCCAACAGCTGGGCTCTTTCCAGCACCCCCATGTCTTATTCATGGCGACCCATCGGCTCTCATCACTCATCAGTCAGACTCCCCCACAAACAAGCAGCATCTCACGCACACACACAAAGACAGACTAATCAAGGACATCAGGCAAAGCGAAGCCTGATCTACTGAAACAGACTGATCAAATTTGCATTAATATAATCTGTGCTCCAGATTCTTAAATGTGGGTGTGTATAAGCATGTGTGTATGTACTTAATCCAGGTCATGAGCTCCACAGTGTCTGGATCATAGAACTCCCTCAACTCTGATAACTCCTCCATCAGCTTAGGCCAAAACTAAAGGGGGAAAGAAAAAGAAAAGTTAAGGAAACTCTCATACTTGTGTTAAGCCACAGAATAGAGAATAAAAACCTAACTTTAATAACATCTCATTACTGCACTGAACGTAACGGAGTATGTGACAGCCATTTAGACTTCTCTAACTACAAAATAAATCAAGGTGAAGCAATTATTTCAGTCCTCTGTTATGATTCCAGAGCTGGTCATAATTTTCTTTTCCAACAACCATTTAGGCCATTTTCCTCAGAACGTTTGTGACTGTTGACACAAAGTGACCCCGGCTCAGTTATCAGACTGCCAATACAACGATGAACATACCCCATCGAGAGGATGACATACCTTGTAATAAAGGTAACCAATCATCAGCAGAGGAATGGCATATCTGACAAGCCTCAACTGCAAAAGAAAAGAAAGAAAACAACTTGATGAAATGGAATCATATGAATCTTTCAAAAGGCAGACTAAAACATAAGCATAGCACAGAATGAGATAACACAAAGATAAGAGACGGAGCAGCTTTGCTTCCAAGCATCAGTCATCTGCTCCCTGCCGCCTTCCTGTTAGGACCACACTGACACCTAGTGGCTGGTATCGTTCGCTATCACAGAGCAGGAAATCATGCAAAGATTTTAACTGCATGCTGCATGTGATGCTATTTACACATCCGACACAGAGAGAGTAAGATTGGCATCCACCGGAAGTCGTCTTTATAGCCAAAACAAGGAAAATGAAAGAAGTAAACTGCCTCACAGAGCAGAGGGGGGCTGCAATCAGGAGGTTTTCATCAACGATAATACAAAAACATTTTGATTTGTGCACTTTCTGGACTGTATGGCTGAATTTAGTGTTCAAACTGAAAGAGACGAGAGGAAAAACAAAGACGGGCTGATAGGTTCGGAGCAGGAGGTGCAGCTTAATGCTTCGTACCAAAACTTTAGAGTTGCAGTGGAGAACTTTGAGAAGCAGAGTCCACAGCTCCGACCCACACACACCATAAGCTGCAACTGCACACATGTGGCCGGTCCAGATATACTTCATTCTGGGAAAAGAAAAGAGGAGAGAAATTTTAATAAGCAGCGTTGGTGTTTCACCTGTAGCAGAAGGTCAAAACAAAACATCCCAGTTCCTTTAACAATGAGGATTCAACACGGACTTAGAGATGTTCAGCAGAGAGTTACTCAAGTGGCTCCGACGTGACTGAATTCAATATAGCACCTGAACACAGTGTTGATTCAGTGATCTTAAGTCTTTTCATGTGTTTCCACAGCAGAATTCAGAAGATTAAACAGAAAAGTCAAAAGAAGGAAACGGTTGACAGGCAGGAAGCCATGAAAGAGGGAGGGAGGAGGGGGAAAGAAGTGCAGCCTCACAGAAATAAATCTCAATTCTTTTTTTAATGCGAGGAGCTGTCTGACAGAAACAAATGGCTCTCTGCTCTTTTGGCCTTTTCGCTTTTAATCAGCATTTTGGAGAAAGTGCTGACATCAGTTGTGTCAGTTTCCGCCCTACCTGACTAGTGCAGCGTTAAAAGCCTTTCAGCTTTTTCCCTTCTTGTTTAGTGGGGTTTCAGCCTTAAATTTCTAACTGTGACAGGAATGGTGGGCATTAATTGTTCTGCCAAGCACCTGCTTTTCTGTATCCCACCCATCACATGTGCTCAACATGTAACATTTCCATCTAGAAACTAAAGCAGCAAATCTTTCTGGTGACAGTCCTATAAAGCACAAGAGCATTATATTAAATAAATAAGTGTTTTTAACTGACCTGTCTGTTGTAGTAAAAAGAAGAAGAATTTTTCTGAGTCAAATATGTCACCTAGAAGAAGTTAAAAGATCTGGCTTCTGTTGTATCAGATGCACGACTATTAAGGGCAACAATTAAAGTTTGTTTTC
Organism: Melanotaenia boesemani; assembly: GCF_017639745.1. NCBI lineage: Eukaryota > Metazoa > Chordata > Actinopteri > Atheriniformes > Melanotaeniidae > Melanotaenia > Melanotaenia boesemani. The sequence continues at coordinate 38,189,060 of NC_055682.1, forward strand.
TCCAAGTTCAGTTTTAAGTAATAATCACTCAACCACTGGCCGATGCCAGACAAGCGGTCCGTTTTTTCTCTGCAAACATCCCTGATGTGTTCACTGTGGAAAAACCATGACATCGGGGTTCATGTGTTTTCTCTAAGCTGCGGCACTTTAAGACAAAGATTGAGTGATACTTCAAAACGCTGCATCCGGAGTCACCATGGCAACCTCAACTGCTAATCAAAGCACACGCTGATGGACATTTGGTAATCAGCAGCTTGTCTCTGTTCTGTTTACACTTTCATGAACATTTCAAACGAGACTCAACATTAAACTTCATGTTCTCCACAAAGAGCCCAGTTCACTGGTTTTAAGTGGTTTTCCTGGAACAGCATATCACACTTTTATTGTCATCATTAGAAACTTAAGAATTGCCACCTTAAGCTTACACTTTTTCATTTCTCCTATGACCTGATTGTTGTTAACGGTGCTGAAGTCTGTTTCCAGCAGGTGCATCATCCTGAAGGGAAGAAGAAGCTGGAACTGCATGTTGTCCCAGTCTGAGCTTTCACAGAGCACAACTTCATGTCTGGAGACATTTCTCTGACAACGGATCATCTTGAAGGTGAAGGAGTTCATCATCAGAGCCGAGGTTTTAGCTCATGATTCCTCTGATGGGTCCGTAGCAGCATCGTTGAACTGAGATTTCCTCATGAAGACGGAGAGTAACCTGACAGGTAAATCGTAGCACACGTTTTGTTTTTATTTTCTATCTCAGACTTGATTGGTCTGATTCCGAAGCCTGCATCTGGTTGTTGGTCTCTTTCTAAAATGAAAGCATCTGCAAGGTTGTAATCTAAAATATAGCAGTCAGCTGTTTGCTCAGCGTCGTATTCAACAATCTTTTTGTTTGTTTTTTTATTTATTTATTTCCTGTAATTTCAAAAAGAAAACAACAACTCTTCATAGTCCAGTAAATGTGGAATAATTTCAGACATACACTTCCAGGCCAAAAGAAGTCACATTCTAGTATGTGGTTGGACCACCTTTAGCTTTAATAACGGCAGCGCTCGCTGTGGCATTGTTTTGATAAGTTTCTGCAATGTCACAAGGTTTCATTTCATCCAGTGTTACATTAATTTTTCACTCCTGGTATCTTCATCTTGGAATAAGGCCGCGTCATCACGGAAGATGGAAGCACCTGCTCATTCAGTATCTTCAGGTTATCAGCTGCTACATAATCTTGCTGAACTTAGACCTGAACAACTACACCAAATGCAACTGTGGGGCTCGTAGTGCGGCGCAGGGACGGTACCCAGCAGGTACTTACTCCCCGGCCATATTATAAAAAAATGCCTAAAAGGATAAGGGACATCTAAGGACCTCAGAGAATGGATTCCCTGTTGTGACAGAAATATGCCAGAGTAAATTGCATTAAACAGAGGAGAAATATTAATTTTCTATCCTCACCAGTCCCCCCAGCCCCCACCTGACAGAGGATAACACCATGCTAACCATGAGTCCCGGGCAAACTACCGTTTCACCTACTATACTTGTTGTGGCCAGTTTGTTGGAGTTACATCTCATCTAGGTTTTAAGTCTAAATTGTTATTATGTTTCTTGTCTAAATATGTACACAAGTGTTATTTAGTATGGTGTGGGTTCGGACACCCCCACCTAGTAACATTTATGGTGTCATTTTTCTGAGTGGTGAATGTCGAGTGTAGCTGGTGGAAAATTACTTTTCTGAACACTTTGATTTTAAAAGGAAAAAAAAAAAGTTGTTAAGTTTAATTTAGCTTAAAGATTAGCTATGTTTACATGGAGCACCGATCAAACATCCAATCAGAATAAAAAGGCATCAAGCAAACATGTCAGCTGATCTGATCGAGGCCAATCAGGAGGGGTGGTTTAAGCCTTTTCACAATCTGATCAGCAGGGAAAAATAACCACGTATGCACTCGTTCCGGTCGTTTTGTGGTGAATGTTGTTTTGTCGCATGCTTTAACCACAAGGGGGTAAGGTGAGTTTCATCTCAGTTCAACGATACTGCAGACACATACGTTTTTGTTAGAAACTCAAAGTTAAGAAAGGTTAAAAACTCTTTTTCTTTCAACCTAGTAGGCATCGTGCACGTCAAAAGCATTACGATCGTATTAAATCTGTCCATCCTGTAAATAAAAGTGACGTAAACATGTCGGGTGGAATCTCCCATCAGGCTGATTTCAGTCGAGCGGATGAGATATTCGTCCATGTAAACGTAGCTAGTGTTGATTCATTTTGGTTCATCTGTTGTAAGAAAATAAATTTGATGTATTTTTTTAAGTGTGAAGTGTGTGTATTGCAGCCACCTGTTCACGATGCCCACGGCATTCATTCTAATCACCTTGGAAAGCTTTAATAATACACCTTCAGGCTTGTTTGTGAACATTAAAACCTACATTTTGAGCAACAGATGGAAATAAACACTATTGTATTGTTTTATTTTCAGCTGATAAAAGAAGTAATATCTGCAATAGAATTTCTTAATTAATATAATGTATATTTGATTAAAAGAATGTACAAATGTTTTGATCCAATTATTCAAACTTTGTAAAATGGGAGAAGGAAAATTTGAGGGTTACTTTAAATTTTGCTAGAATTATTTTAGACAAGCAGAGTCCAACTCAATATTTTCAGACAACAAACTGCAGCTTGAATGTTTTGCATGTAAACCTCCTGCCAGTCTGAGACATACCTTAGTGAGTGTGTCAAAAAACAAAAACAAACAAAAAAAAAAAAAAAACTAGCACAACAGCCTTGAGTTCAACAGAGAACTACTTTTATTTGGTGCTTCCATTTCCCTAAGTAACTGTAGATGTGAGTCACAGCCTTCAGAGAAGCTCTCCATTTCTGCAGGCAAAGAAACTTTTTAGACTTTTTTAGATTTTCTTTTAAAGGTTTATGTCAGAAACTGGCCTGTTTTCAACTCCCCTCTGCATGCGAGTCAGTTCATAAGGCAGGGCTGAACGATGGATTCAGTTTCACTTTCTGGTACGAATTTGGATTCACACACTCAATCACAATCAAAGCCGTCCTAAACAAATTATTTTCAACCATGTTAGTTTTTTAAGCCCCGTTTCCACCAACGGGTGCGAGATGGGGAGGGCTGGGATGGGAGGGCCGGGGCGTGGAGGGCCGGGGCGGGGCAGGGAGGGCTGGGCATTTTCCACACATGAAAACCAGGAAGGGTATCCTAATATCCAGCCCGACCTACTGTTTTGGGGCCCTTCTGTTGGGGTACCAATCTAACCAATCCGACCCAAAAGGGTGGAACTTTACACTCCGGTGATTGGTTGTCCCATGTCACCTGGCATAAAATCAAAGCAGGATGGCTCCTTGTTTAGAGCAACAGATCTTCTTTTTGTTGATTAAATCTCTGTTTAAAATGGCGTTACGAAGCACCGCCTGGAAGAACACAAACTTTTGGATGACCGCCATGCTCCTCCTTTAAGGAACGGTTCCCGCTGCGAAGGCTTCATGCTGCTGAGGCATTAATCGCTATGCAGCTTTTACCTTTCAGGTAAGGTTACAGTTGGCTGTGGGAACATGACAAGATTACAGTTTTCAAATCATATCCA